>NC_092874.1:293931009-294531009 GCF_028372415.1 Notamacropus eugenii | reverse complement strand
ACATGGAAAGGGGATTAGATTTGTGTTTTTGTCCCAGAGCCAGACCTAGGAACAGTGAGTGGGATGTGCAAAGTGACAGATTTAGGCTGGATATGAGGAAAAACTTCCTAACAATTAGAGCTGGTCCAAAAATGAAGTGGGTCATCATAACAATTTCACCCTCATGGGGGGTCTTCAAAGAGGCAAGAGGTTATCATTGGTTCATGATACCATAAAGAGGATTCCTGTTTTGATACAGATTGGCTTTGATGACTTCTGAGGTTTCTTCAAGCTCTGAGATTCTAAGTATAGACTCACCATCACAATGGATTGTCCCCCAGACCAGATAGCTCCAGTTTCAGGTTACTCTGCTGGTTCATGCCCACTTAAAACCATAGCTTAAAAGTCCCAGACAATGTGTTTACTTTTCTGGTTAGCCACAGGGCACAATTAATTCAAAGGCAAGGCATTTATTTAATGTAATGGCATAGAAATAAAAGTAGCAATAAAATATTTCACCTGTAAATCTGGGACACACTGTCCCATAAATACCCACGCCATTAGTTGATAATGGCCAGGGCACACAGATCGAAGGGTCCATACCTAAGGAGCACATGTGCTCAGGGTGGAAGGGAGTAGGTGGGAACATAAATGAGGAAAATCTACGTAGTGCAGTGGATAGAGCAGCAGACTTGGAGTCAGGCAATTGCTGTTGTTCAGTTGTTTAGCCATGTCTCACCCCATTCGAAGTTTTATTGGCAATTTTGCCAAGAAGTTTGCAATTTATTTCTCCAGCTCATTTTACAGATGAGATGACTGAGGCAAACAGTCACACTGCTAGTAAGTGTCTGAGGCTGGATTTGAGCTCATGAGTGTTGAAGTCATGCCAAACCCAGGGCTCTATGCAGTGCATTACCTAAGGTCAGGAAGACCTGAGCTCAAATTCAGTCTCAGACGTTTACTGACTGTATGGCCTTGGACAAGTCACTTAGGCTGTTTGACTCAATTTCCTCAACCATAAAATGTGGGTAAGACCTCCCTAGGTTGTTGTGAAGACCAGATGAGACAATAATTGTAAAATGCTTAGCATGGTACCTGACATAAATTAGGTGTCCAATGAATGCTTGTTCCCTTTCTCCCAAGACACATGACTGGAGCAACAACTCACTCCTCTGGGGCCTCCTGACTGTCAATATCTTCTGGTGAGTCAGCTTGTCTTGAGACCAGATGGAATAGACTCTTTTATAAGTCTAACTGGGGAGACTCCTGGCTCTTTTAGCTTAAATTCCAAAGCCTTAGGTCTTTTAGAAAGGATAGAAGATCTAATATCGCTGGTCAATGGGAAAACTCTCAATGGCCTTTACACGTCTAATGTGGGTCTATTTTTCTAAGACTTGGTTGGACTGAGAATTTCCTCTCTGGGAAGAGATGCTTCGCTTCAGACACCCAGATCTTTGGAACACAGCTGCCTTGGCAAACCAGTGCCCTTAGGTTTAAGTGCACTGGAAACTTATTTTAAAATTCTATTTCCTGATCACCAAGGATAGTAATTCTGTCATCTGTTGACTTAGGGTCAGAAAGTCCATGCATTTTCCTACTTAACTTCTGGTTGCTAAATTTCTTCCAGTCAATGCCTATTCAGTGTCTACCTTGACAAAGCTATAAATAGAAATGCATTTACCTGGGGCAGGACCATCTTCAGTGTAGAGGATGGTGCCATGGAGTCATGGAGTGACGGTGGAGGGGTTTTGGCAGCAGTAGGGTAGAGGGCAGTCCAACGGTGACTTCGATTGTCTGATAAAGGGGTTTCCAGAGAAATTCCCACCACCCCAGTGGTAAAGTGCAAGAAGGTCCTCCAGGAGAGAGACACCATGATGATGGGACCCTGTGGTCTTTGATAAACATTGCGAACAGCCTTCAATCAGCTTTGTGATCACAAAAAACCTTTGATCTTCAGAAGGATAACATAGTAGAGAGGCACTAAAGTTCTGAGTAGGAGGGTGCCCTAATCAGAGAAATTCTTAAGGAGCATCATTTTGTTGAGATTAGCTTAACCCAGAAGGTCAATAAAACTTTAATTTCTATAGAGCTTTATGACTCACAAAACCTCTTGCTCACAAAGCCTGTGTCAATGAAGGAAACGGAATGGGGTCATGAATAGAGTGCTGGACTTAAGTCAGGAAAACAGATGTGGGTCCAGATTCTGCCTCCAACATTTACTAGGTGGGTGACCCTGACCAAATCACTTAAGTTTTTCTTGGGTGCCATTTCATGAGGATTTTTTCCTCTTCTTGACTTATATACTTGTGAGAGAGGAAGTCAAAGGATTATTCTCCCTATTTTACAAGAATTTCAGTGGAAAAGAGGAATAAATGATGTCATCAGGGAAATGTGTTTTTGAAAAGGAGATGAGCTGATCAGGGTGGTACAGGAAGAAAAGTACTGAATTTGGAGTCAGAGAACCTGGGTTCAAATATTATCTACTACTACCTGTATGGCATTGGGCAAGTCCTTTCCTCTTTCTGGGACTCAATTTCCTCATCTATCAAATAGGGAGACTGGACTCCATGGCCTCTGGAGTCCTTTTCCCCTCTAGATTTAGAATCCTTTACCAAGAGGCTGCTCTATTTCTTTCCTTTCATTGCTTCTATGGTTTGGAATACTCCTTGCTGTCTATGGCCTATGAGGAGATGGTGCGTGCGTGCATGCGTGCTTGCGTGCGTGCGTGTGTGTGTGTGTGTGTGTGTGTGTATAAACAGGGAGAAGGGAACAGTGGGTCTCTGATTTCTGGGGTCCCAGAGTGATTAAGTCTCCAAACTTTCCTCTAACGCTCATTTCTCCAAAATGAAAAAGCCAGGTCTCAGCTCAGAGCAGCTTGGGAATCGATTTTTTCTGAAATGAGCTTTCTGTGCTGCTATTCTAAAGAGAAATAAAAGGAAGAAGTGGGAGTGGGGAGCAAAGAGGAACCCCTCAGACTGAGGATGCAATAAGAGAGCGGCAGGGGCCCAGCTAGGAGGGAGGGCAGAAGCAGAGTAGAGAAGCAATAAAGCCCCAGCAGCAGCCCCAGCAGCAGCAGCAGCATCGGGGGAAGCAAGGCAGGAGGGGAAGGAGGCAGGCAGGGTCTGTCAAGAGGAGAGGCTGCCAACTTGGACCCCTCCTCTGGTTTGGGAAAGCCTGACACAGGATTAACGTCCTGTATCCCAACTCACCCATCTGGCTGCCAAGATTCACATACTCCTTCCCCCCAAACATTCCTCCTCTCCCCTCCTCCCCCCCCCATTTAGGATCTGACTTCATGAGGCTCTTGGGCATGGAACTCGGAATGTCCCTCTAACACAAAGTGCTTAGACCAGTACAGTGAACCAAGTCAATACTGGTGGGGATACCAGTGAAGACAAATGCTTCTAATATGCCTGGGGAGCTAGGGGAAGGCTGTGTGATGTAGTAAAAGGAATTGTGGACTTGGATGCAGAGAACCTGGTTTCAAATCCCAGCCTGTGTGACTGTGGCAAAGTCACTCAACCTCTCTGATCTCACTTGCAAAATGAAGGAGTTGGACCAGGGGACTTCTGGGGTCCCTTCCAGTCCTATTTCTATGATCCTATGATGTTGCTGAACCCATAAAATGGGTATGAGGAAAAATCAGAGCTTCTATGGGGACATGGGGGAGGGGAGGGACAAACTGGTTAAAAAGAGTCAAGTGATAGACTGTCAGAGCTGGGGGAAAACCTTTGAACTACACTGTGAGAGCTGGGGGTGGGGAACCTTAGAAAAGGGAATGTTAGAAGTGGTGAGAGACCTTAGAACATGGAGAGTCAGATCTAGGAGGGAGAGACCATTTAGTCTAGGAGGTCTTAAGCTTTTTTGTTTCCTGGATCTGTTTGGGCAGTCAGTCTATGAAACCTACAAACAACCCCCTTTTCAGAATCATGTTTCTAAATGCATAAAATGAAACACAGGGTTGCAAAGGAAATCAATTATAGTGAAATACGTTTATCAAAATATTAAACAGCAAACAAGTTTATGGACCCCAGGTTCAGAAGGCTGGCTCTGGTCCAATCCTCTAAAGCCCAAGGTCCAAGAGTAGGTTAGCAACAGGGAAAAGACTAGCTCCTAAAGTGTTTACCTCTTTCCCACACTGAACATAGAAATTTAGAGGGGTGGAGGACAGAGCATTTTCTCCCTCTTTCTTTTTCCCAGAGTTTTCTCTCCTGCTATGGACCCCTGTCTACAGGGCGAAGATTGTTGACACAGAAGATGGCAGCTCTATGTAGGGGACTGTGGAGCATTGAAGCTATGTGTGTGTGTTTCTCAGTGGATATATCTCAGAGAACATGAGCATGTATCTGTGTGTGTCTGGATGAGGGAGAGGTAGTGTGGTACAGTGGAAACAGTCTTGGATTAGAAGTCAGGGAATTGGGTTCGAGTCGTTGCTGTGTGACCTTGGGCAAGTCACTCCCCGTCTCTGTGCCTCAGTTTCCTCATCTGTAAAATAAGGTGGTTGGATTAGATGCCTTCTGAGGGCTTCCAGCTTTAAATCCTCAGATGCCATGGGTGTGTCTGAACGTGTATGAGTGGCAAATTTATATGAGAGAATCTCTCTCTCTCTCTCTGTCTCTGTCTCTGTCTCTCTTTCTCTCTCTCTGTCTCTGTCTCTCCCTCTCTCTTTCTGTTGAAGAAACAAAAGTTGCAGGGGCCAGTGTTAGAGGGCTGTGTCAGTGTCTGGCAGGGCAGAGTGAGGCAGACATGGCTGTGCCTATTGCTGCCAAGCCCCCTTCCCTGCTGGCCCAAAGGGGCTGCCCACTCTGTTCTGCTGTGCTGTGCTCTTCAGGGATGAAGACAAATGGGAGGGAGCCCGAGAAGAACAACAGATTGATTAGGGGACTGGGGGCTGGAGTGATTGATGGGCCTAGATGAGAAGAACCCAATCTGCCAAGCCCTGCTCCTGGCTCACTCCCAGGCAGCACTGAAGGCCTTTGATCATCTTCAGCTTCCTGGCAGACCTACTGCCAGCAGCTGGATGGGGGCTGGGAGGAAGGAAACAAGGGAGGGGGGAGATAGGTTGTGTGTGAGGGGGAGGTTCAGAGACAGGTGGCCAACCAGAGGAGGAGAAAGTCAGGGGGGTGAGGCAGGAGCAAAGGAGGGAGGGAGAGGAGGGATGGGAAATAGAGATAAAGTTAGGAGGTAGGAAATAAAGGGACAAGGGGGCAGAGGGATGGCAAGTAGATGAGAAGTGAGGGGGCTGAGCGGTACAATCATGCAGAGGGTGGAGTGCTGGGCTTGGAGATAGACTTGAGTTCAAATCCTTCTGCAGAGACTGGTTGTGTGACCCTGGACATGATACTTAATGTATCTCAGTCTCGATTTCGTCATCTGTAAAATGAGAGGAATGGATTCAGTGACTGGGTGGGCATTACACTGAGATCTGGGAACAGTGGTGAGGGCATTCCAAGACCAGGAAAGATGTTGAGTCCGGGGATCTTCAGGGTGGAAACCTGATCTCAACCTCACTCTCAGGGGTCTGGGATCAGAGGGGTGAAGCTAGAACCTTTCCATGTCTGTGCTGCACCCCTACCCCTCCTCTCTTGCCCCTTCCTTCTCCTCTTCCCCCCTTCTTCACCCTCCCTCTTTCCCCTTCTCTCTTTCCTCTGCCCTAGTCTCTCCATAGGATGCTCTTCCTCATCCTCTGCTTCTTTCCCTATCCTCCTAGTAATAATCATAGCTAGCATTTATAGTGTTTTAAGGATTACAAAGCATGTTACAAACAGAGCCATACTCGATCTCTTTTTCTCCCATTTCCTTTCTCCTTATTCTTTTTTTCCTTCTCCTCCCTGCTCTCTCATTTTTCTTTCTCCTCTTCTTTCTTCACTTCGTCTTCCTCCTCCTTTTTTCATATTCTTTTCTCCTTCTATTCTGCTTTCTCCTCCTCCCCCTCTCCCTCCTCCTTTTCCTCTTCCTCCTTCTCCCCCTCATTTTCCTCTTTCCTCTCATTACCTCTCTCTTCTACCCCTTTCCTGTGCCCTGCTGAACAGATTTCTGATTAAAGGTTCCCTTTCTTTTCCCTGGGCAGGCAACAAACACTGTCTCGGATAATCACCAGTAAAAAATCTCTGAACCTCTGTGCCTCTGGCCCTGGGAGAAAAATTCAAAAGAATTTCTTCCTGCCACTGCCCAGAAACTGGAGATCTCTGCCATACCCTGAAGAAGATTCAGGGCTGGAGACTGAGGCTGCTGCTCTTCCTGGGACAGTTTGGGCTCATTCTGCTCCAGATCACCCCCCTCTTCCTTCCTGAGGACCTATCTGTGCCCTAGCTGGGAGTGATGGGAGTCAGGAAACTATGAGACCTAGTCCTTGTCCTCTGGAATTTTCCACCTTAGTTCTCCTAGACTAGTCATTTGACCTCTGAGATCATCAAGTCAGGGGTTCACTTTGTTTGTGTCTGTAGATCCTTGTAAGGACTATATTTTTAAATACATAAAATAAAAAAGAAATCAAAGGATCCAAGGATCCAAGGATCCTTTGAGGTTTAAGAACTTTTGCTCCAGTCACACTTAGTTGGGGAACCCCTCCCCATCCAGAAGGTTTTGTCCATTTCTGGACGCCATATTTTAGAAATAACTTTGACAAACTGAGAGGGGTAAGGGTTAGTGTAGGACCAAGATGGAAAAGGAAACATTTCTATGCAATGAGCAGTTAAAGCAACTGGTGGTAATTAGTCTAGACAAAAGAAGACGGTAATTGTAAGGATGGTGGGCATGGAGAAGAAGGATTCATCAACCTCTTCGAGTGTTTGAATGCCTGTCACTCAGAAGAGGGTGTTGCCTTTTCCTTCTGTACCATGTATGCTCAGACTCCCGTTACATATCCCACTTCCAAATTATTCATTCATTCATCCTTTCATCTGTAGATCCATCTGTTGTCCAGCTAATCCATTCATCCATCTATCTGTCCATTCCATCCACCATCCATCAAACATACTCTGTGTCAGGCACTGTGCTAAGCACTAAGGACACAAAAAGATAAAAGACCATCCCTGCCCAACCATTTATCCATCCATCTATCCAGTGCTGGGGGATTTGGAGAGAGGTTATAGAAGTAAAAAAAAAACACTCTCCTTGTCCTTTCAGGAAAACCTCTGCTCCACCTCAGAATCTCAGAATGAGAAAGGGGCCTCCAAGTGGGCTAGTACAAACCATATAGGAACAGGAATTTTTACTTTGATATCCCTGACAATTGGTCATCATCTGGTCTTTCTTGGAAGATCTCCAGTTCAGGAGAAGACACTAATTCCCCGAGCAGCCCATCCTATGTTTGCCTGGCTTTAATTCTCAGGAAATTTCTCTTTACATCAAGCCTAAATCTGTGCCTCTGCAATTGGGAGAGAACACTGGAAAGGTGGAGCAAATCAGAGCATGAGAGCCTTGAATGCCAGCTCGAGAGTTTTAGAACAAAAGCCTGTGGCCCAGACTTTTCTAGCTCTTTGGCAGAAACCAAGGCCCTGGGGGCACATACCTCAGGGACTAATTAAAGGATTAAGGGATAGTGCTGGGTATTTGCAGCTCATACCCCAGGGTCTATTAAGTAGGTTGAAGGCTTTCTCCTGACTCATTTAGAAACCACTCTGCCTCAAGGGCAGTCTAGGGAGGGAGAAGGTCACTATTATTTGGTGAGGATTGTGGATGATTGGGAAAGAAAAGGAAACGAGAGCCTGTAAGAAGTGGTGGTTCAGAGCAGAGGGAAGGGAGGCAGGAAAGGGAGGAAATGAGCATTTATTAACCACCTACTATGTGCTAAGAACTTAAAAATCAGATGTTTGATCCTTAGAATAAGCCTGAGAGATAGGAGCTATCATTATCTTTATTTTATAGTTGAGGAAACTGAGGCAAATAGAGATTAAGTGTCTTGTCCAGGGTCATATACCCATTAAGTGTAGTTATTCATGTGTGTCCAACTCTTTGTGACCCCATTTGGGGTTTTCTTGGCAAAGATACTGGAGTAGTTTGCCATTTATACACACACACACACACACACTATATATACTTACATATATATATACACACACAACACATACATATACATACATACATATGTATACACTATATATATATGCATACATACACATATATTTATATGTATATACTTTGCCACACTGGCTACTAAAGTAGTTCATGAAACAAGAAAGGATGACCCCCCATCCCCCATAGTGAATAGTTGGCCTTGAAACCAAGAAGACAGTCCTACTTCTGCAAATACCAGCTATATGATCCTGGGCATTACTTAGTGCTCTAGAGACAGATGTCAAAGAGAAGGTGTTGACTTTCCTCATCAGGGAGTTCTCTATATCAGTAAAGTCACTGCTCTAGTCTCTATCCCTAAATGTACTTTAATCTACAATTTGAGTGTTTTCCTTTTGGGTGAGTCATGAGAATTTGCGAAAGAGCTGGGAATCCTAATGGGATGGAAGCCAATATGGACCAATTTGTGATAAATTTATGAACTACTGGATGATAACACTTTTGTATTTTAAACCTTAGCTTGAGCCTAGTTAGAAACTTTGATCAAGGTCTAGGAGACAAGGGTCTAGAAGGACTTCTGGATATCAGTGCTTACTCACTTGTTTATCCTTCTCCAGTACCCATGTAGAGGGTAGATGTCTCAGTAAAAGGGAAAGCTTCCTATACTTGACTGTACTCTCCCCTCCCTGGAGATAACTTAAGTCCTTCTACTAAAATGATGGCTCATCATTCAATGGAATGATTGCTTGTTGTGGTTTTAGAGAATCCTAGGTTCAAATTCAAATTACAACTGGTGCGACATTGGGGAAATCATCTACTTACTCCGGACCTCAGTTTCCTCAACTGAAGTCTTCCAGGGATTAGACCCTCCTAGCAGTAAGTCTGTTATTCCAATACCCCTCATGTCTCAGACTGAGACCACACATACAGCTTCTTAAAACCCTTGGACTATTTGTATCTTTCCAGTTATGTTTTTGTTGTTGAGTCATTTTCATTTCAGTTATTTCTGACTCTTCATGATCCCATTTGGGGTTTTCTTGGCAAAGTACCAGAGTGATTTGCCATTTTCTTCTTCAGATCATTTTACAGATGAGGAAACTGAGCCAAACAGGGTTAAGCGACTTGCCCAGAGTCACCCAGCTAGTAAGTGTCTGAGGACAAATTTTAGCTCAGATGAATCTTCCTGACTCCAGACCCAGTGCTCCGTCCACTGCAGCACCACCTAGCGGCCCAGTACTATTAGAACTTACTCTCTTTCACATACTCTGCAATTCCGTGACTCTGGGCTCCTTTCACTTCCTTAAGCACACTTCATCTCCTGACGGTGGCTCTCTGACTTCTTTAGATCTCAGCTAAAGCCTGCCTTCATAAAGAAGCCTTTCTCATTCCCCTTTCATCTTAGTACTTTCCCTCTGAGATTGTCTCCAGTTTATCTGACCTGAATCTTGTTTGTGTATAACTGTTTGCATAGTTTTCCATGTTAGACTGTGAGTAACTGGACAGCAGAGATTATTTTGTTTTTCCTTTCTTTGTAACCCCAGTGCTTCACACAGTTTCTGGTACATAGTAGGTACTTAATAAATGCTTGTTGATTTGACTGGTTCATGACTTACTGTCACCATTTGAGAATACATATGCTCTCATCTAAGATGTTTTCCATTGTTAGGGAGAATATTCTTCACAGAATCCAAACTGAAGAATTCCTTATCAATGGGAAGGTCCTTCAAATGTACCTGCTCCAAGAAGACATTTTAGTAATAGCATTAAGATCCATATCTCTACAAGACCTAATCAGTGAAATCTGCAGCAGGGCAAAGGACTTTGGTCTTATAATCCACCCTGGAAAAAAACAAGTGTTTGAAAAGTGATCAATGTCCAGATGGTGCAGTGCTGAAGGTGGCATGCTGAAGGATGGGAAGTCCATCAAGGAAGTTGATTGAGTGTTTCTTCATCTGCTGGTTTGGGCCCAAGATTGAATAGTACAATGAGAATGGACTGAGTTGAATTTAGGGAGCCATACAGTGCTTTCAATGTCACAAGTTACCTACTTAGGCAGGAGTCCATCTCTGGACTTTCATACATTATTCTAGGGATGCATTCTAGCTTCAACTTACGGATTTACATTGTAGCAGAATTCATTGTACCAAGGATTGTATATGAATTGTGCTGTGTCTAGTAGTCAGAGGCATAACTAGGATGGGTGACAGAAGTGTTGCCTCAGGGAACTTACATTGAGAGGGTGCTGACAGCTTTTATATTTCTTTGGCAGCTTAGAAAGAACTGAGCTTAGCACCTCAGCAAGAATAATTAGTTAAAACAAGAATCTGCCAAATCATGCACTTCCTCCCAAGTCTCCCCACTGCTATACCTCCTGTTTGGTGACTGTATCTTAGGTGGGCTCTTCTCTCTGGTCCAGAATCTCTATCCTCTCTTTTCCATCCCATTGCCATGACGTTGGCTTGGGTTGCCCACAGATCTCTGTCTGCTTCCTTGGGATAGTGTTTTGTAGTATCTTCCCCTCTATGACTATGTGCCTTAGGGTCTCTCTTTGCCAACAAAATTTGTCTTTAAAAGATGACTGGAGGAAGAACTGGTAATACAGAGTGGCTAGTGTTTCTCATACCCTTTGATTGCTCATCATTGGGGAATTCCTTCTTATAGATTTCTATCAGTTTTCTATATATTGGGTATCTGAGTTATCAGAAATATTTGATAGATTCCTCCCCTCCGCCCAGTCAGCTGCTTCCTTTTTAATCTACTTGCATTAATTTTGTTCTTGCAAAAGCTTTTCATTTGCATGTAATTGGAATTCTACTTTATCTTTTATAATTGCCTCTGTTGGTTTTTTTTTTTTTTTTGGTTAAAAATTCACCCCCTATCCATAGCTGTGAAAAGTTTATGGTCTGTTTCTCTGTCCTCTGTAAAGTTCCAGTTGTTGTGTTTGTCCTTTGTTTTCAAAGAGGACCATGACATCAGAGAAATGATGACATGACTTGCAATTGACTTTGTTTTGAGTGAGGGAGGGCTGTGCAGGTCACCAGACTCACTTACCCCCTGCACCATCCAGTGACCAGATATTCATCAGGAAGACTGGAGATGGCCCAGGATGCAATGGGAGACCTTGGTCTTCAGCCCTTTAGCCAAAGTTCCAGTTGCAGACTGGACAATGGGAATAACGTACACCTCATCCTGCTCCCATGTGGTTTTGGTATCTTTCATGAAATTTGAGGAGTTTCCATTACTTCCATTCCAGTACTTCCATTACTCATAGTTAGAGATTGTATATTTGGGATAATATTGACTATTAAAAATATTGTTCTTAAATTTTCATGGGTCAATATTATGTTTGGGCAATTGTAGACAATGGTTTTATCCATGATAAGTTTCTAATTTCATAATACCATAGTAATTTTCTCAAGGATATTTTTTGTAATTTGTTAGTTTGTGAAGAATGTGGAGCTTCTGGGGTATCATCCTGTCCACTTGTTTGAGTCTTTCTGGATAATCAGCAGATATCAATTTTTTTTCTAGTATTACTATTTTTGCTGCTAGTGGCAGTATTGGTATTATATCATGATGACTCTCAGATGCATCCTTATAAATTACTGTTTGTAAAAAATAATGACAATAAAAGCTGCCATTCCTAGAGTCCTCTGAGGTTTGCAAAACCCATTAGCTATATTTCATTTGTTCCTCATATCCACCTGCTGAGGAAGGTGGTTTTTGTTTGGAGTGACTTATGTAGGAACTCCCTCTACCAATTCAGGGGGGCACCTCATCTCTGACTTCAAGTCTAAGAACAGTGGTCTCCAAACTTTTTTGATTGAACATCCTTATCAGTAAAGATCTTTTGGAACTAGAATTCACAACCTATGTATATTTATTTATAAATTATATACATGTACAATGGTGTTAGTAATTATGCACCTTATAAAAATTGTACAAAAATAGAAGTTTTAAAAAAGATGAAATAAAGATAGAATCATATGTGACCCTGGAGCTGATAAGGAGCCATTGAAGTTTATTGAGTAGAGAAGTGACATGATCAGACTTTTGATTTAAGAAAATCTTTGGCAGATAATTGGAGGATAGATTGGGAAGGAGTGGCTGGAGGTGGTGAATCCAATTAGAAGGCTATTGCAATAATCTGAGTAAGAGATGATGAGGATCTGAATTAAGGTGATGAACGGAGAGAAGGGGATGGATTTTAAGGACTGTAAAGTAGAGTTGATAACATATAGCATTTGACTGGAAATGTGAATGGGGGCTGGGGTGATGACGAAACTAAGGTTGTTTGAACTTTAATGACTGGAAGGAAAGATGGTGGTACTCTCAACATAAAAAAAGGAAGTTTGGAAGACTCAATAGGAAGAATTGGGTGGTGGTGGTGGTGGTGATGGAGGAAATGTAATGTCTGCTGATCCTGTATGACTCTTTCAGTCCCACCCAAAATAAAAGGGGGTGGGGAGGCAAGGCTCTTACTCACCAAGTCCTAGCCTAGAATTTAGAACTCACTCTTTGGGGATTGCCTGCCACAGCCATGAGGTGATCTGACGGCAGGTGGTGATGGTGGATTTTTCCCAATGGTACCTGCTCTGGGGATTAGTTTGGGTTAGGGTACCTTGTAATGAGGGGATAGAGTGGGGCAGCAGCAGAGGATGAAGGTAGGTAGGGTTATGCTGGAGATAAATTCTTGCCTATTTATCCTGGCAGAGGGTGGGATGCCCCTTATCTTTTTGTCCTCTGATTGACTGATCAGAAACCCCTTGGGATCAGGCCACAGTGGTCCCCTGGACCACTTTGTAGGACAAGCAGAGGCTTTGTGACTTGCCCAAGATCACCCCGCTGGCTGTCAGGTACAATTTTTTATTATTCCCATTTTTAAAATGAGGAAACAGACTCAGGGATGAAGTGATTTGCTCCAGGTCATCCAAATGGAGATGGGATCTGAACCTGAGTCTTCCTGGATCCAAGTCCAAGGCTTTATCTTCTATGACAGGCTGGGAGCTGTGTTGAGGGAGTACTAGAATCTGTCATTGTAGTTGACCCAAATTTTGCTGCTGCCGAATATGTCCCAATTGATTCGGTTGTAGTCAGCATAGCTGGGACTCTTCTATAGAACACATCACTCTGACAGGAAACCTGAGATGAAGCTTAACTAGGGGAGCTGGCTCAGTGGAGGCTTCAGGGACAAGGTCTGGGCTGCCCAGGGCCCATCAATCAAAGGTGTGCTTCTGGCATCAGCCTGTAAAAGGCACATTCACAGATGGGATTGCTCTCCCAGCTCGAATGACTCTATAGATGGTGATAACCAGCCCTTGCCTGCCTGGGAAGATCGATGGGTGACCGTTGAAATGCACTTTTTAGAGAGAACTCATACATTCATACCTGGGAACGAACTCATCTAGCCCAAACACCTCATATGACAGATGTGTGCACTGAGGTTCAGAGAGAAAGGACTTGTCCAAGGTCATGGATAATTAGGATGCAAATCAAGGTTACAGTTTTCCACTTCTGGCTCCTTTTCCCACGGTGTTGTAGTCATGGGATGAGAGACTGAAAGTTGAAAGTGACTTTGGAGGTCATCCAGTTGAAGCCCTTGGTTTTTAATGATAAGGAACCTTAAGCCTAGGACAGTTAAATGACTGAACCAATGTCAGGCAGGTAGTTAAGTAGCAGAACTAAATTTAAACTCAGCTTTTCTGAATCCAAATTCAAGATTCATGAGACCTTGGACTGATAGATTTGGAGCTGAAAGAAATCTCAGAGATTATCGAGTCTCCTCTATGTTACAGAGGAGGAAACTGAGTCTCTGGGCAGTGACTTGCTCCAAATCACATCGGTGTTGGAAGTGGAGTTGGAGGTCAAGTTCAGGTCTCTTGGCTCCCAGGCATCTGCCATGTGTTGATCTTTTCTCAGCAACTCCTCCCCCCATCTGTGAAATGATTCGGTCATCTTAGACTTTGTCTTTTGGAATCGATGGTTCTCTCCCTATTAGGGACTGAGTATTCCCTGAAGAGTACTTGGATCCTCCAGTACCCACGGGGCATTTCGTAAGTTACTTATCTTCTCTGGGCAATTGTTTCCGGGTCTGTAAAATAAGAAGTTTAGATGAGGCTCCATCTGATTACGAGGTCCCTCCCACCTTTGCCCAAGGTCCCCAGCAGGGACCGTGACTCACCCCTCTTTCTCTCCTCTTTCCCTGATTTAGCACAGCGTCTCTCAGGTAGCATTCACCCCTGGCCCAATTGATTCCAGGGGGCTCTGGGCTTGGAGAGACAATGTCCCCCAATCTGGACCTCCAGAGCTGTGTAGGACTGTCTGCCAAGCCCCCTCACACCTTCCAGTCTCATGCTAGGAGATGGGACTTTCTCCAACTCTTCCTCCCCATGATCCCCTCCTGCCAGGGCTCCCGCAGCTCCCAGCTCCCTGTGATTGCCTTTCTCCCACTTCCCAGGAGGTTAATAGCTGGTTCTCACCACGGATGCCTGGATTCTTTTAGGCTCTTTGTCTACTAGGGAGGGATTCCTACTGTGCTCTGTAGTAGCTTGGGTATGGGGTGGGGAAAAAAGGCTCTGTCTTGTGTGGGCTGATTTGGGAGCTGAGGTTGATTTATAAGGTCAATAGTGGGTGGCTACCCCAGGCCTCTGGGTTCAAGGGCACCAACATTGTGTCTGAAGAATATATATGGATAGCAATGCCCTGGATTCCTCTCCTACTCTGCTCTTTCAACCTTTCTTCCTCTCAAGTCCCCCAAGGATCCCAGAATGTCAGAGTTGGGAGGGGCCTTAGAACATGGATGATCAGAGCCTTAGAACAGAGAATATTTGAGTGTGGTAGAATTCAGGTTGGGTTTGAAGAAGTGACTTGAATAGCTTTAGTCATTTTAATTATATTGAATTGAATTCAGTTAAATTCCAATTGAAGGGACAGAAGAGTGGTATAGTGAGTAGAGCACCAAACCTGGAGCCAGGAAGACTTCTCTCCCTGACTTCAAACCTGGCCTCAGACACTTACTAGCTGGGTGACGCTGGGCAAGTCACTTCACCCTGCTTGCTTCAGTTTCCTCATCTGTAAAATGAGCTGGAGGAGGAAATGGCAAGCTGCTCCAGCACCTTTGACACGAAAACCTCAGATACAAATGAAATGACCAAACAACAAATTTAATTGAACAAAGGGAAATGACTAAAGCTCCTACTATGTGCTAAGGTCTACACCATGACCTAGGGCTAAAATGATTTCTAAAAGAGAGGTAGTCATATAGAGCTCCCTCATGGAGCTTAGAGTCTCCTAGGAGGTGGTGGTGTGATGTGTGTGTACTTTCCGAGATTCTGTGATTGTACAATTCTGTGCTTCAGGCTATGCCCTGCAGCTGGTCCCTGGGAGGGAGGGAGGAAGGAAAATGCCCTGTGGCACTTCTGGGCATCATCCCTGCTCCTGGTGCTGGGTTGTTCCCTAGCTGAGAACTTCAGAAGAGTTTGTCATCTCTCTGCAACCAGCTGGGCACTCTGTGCCCTCATCCTAGACTCAGAGGATGATATAATATTAGATTTGAAAAGATCCTTGTACCTTGTCTGGCCCTACCTCACACACTGTGAATTTCTCATAGAGCATCCCCATTAGCCTGTGTTTTACTATGACTTTGGAGTAGAAAGACCTGGATTCAAATCCTTCCATTGCCACTTAACTACTGTACGACCTGAGACAAGTCACTTTGCCTCCAAAAGTCTCAGTTTCCTCATCTGTAAAATGAAGATGTCAGACTTGAGGGTTTCTGAAGACCCCTCCAGCTGTGAGATCTTATAACCCTATAATCTTCAGGGAATGGGAGGTTAGCCACAGCAACAAATTAAAATATTTGGCATAGTGGCCAGCACATAGTGCTCAAATACTTGTTGATTCCTTTTCAGTGCTAGGTACTAGGAGAAATTTGATTTATCGAGGACGTAGTCCCTGCTATTTGTTTATTAAGTCATATATGAAGACACTGTGCTAGGTGCAAGGGACATAATGACCAAGGATAAAACAGTCCCTAATCACAGGGAGCTTATATTCCACTCACAGACGTAGGAGGATCATGACCCAAAGATGTCATATCCATCCATGCCTAGCTCATACTCTTCTGGGATAAATGCAACAGAAAAGTGGCAAATAAAGTGTGCTATGAGTCTGTGTGACAAGGTTAGAGACATTTACCAACAGGAGCAATCAGGGAAAGCTTTCTAGGAGGGTAGCATTGAATTTGGGTTTGAAGACAGCCTGATATTCAACAGATAAAGGGATATTTGAGGCATAAGAAACATGAATGCACAAAGGTACAGAGGTGGAAGAACAGGGACAGAAAAATGTCTAATTCGGCTAGGATGCAATCATATGAAATAAGAGTGGGAAAGAAAGGTTGGCACAGGCTGTGGAGGGCCCTGAATGCCAAGTGGAGGAGTCTGAATTTCATTCCATAGACCAACAGGGAGCTCCTGAAGATTACTGTGTTTGGCACAGTAAATGACTGATTGATTGAACAGAGGAATAACATAAACTGATTTATGCATAAAGGAGATGATTCTGGGAGCAGCCTGCAAGACGAAGTGGAAGGGAGAGTATAGGGGGGTGGAAGGATCTAGCAGGTGGCTATCATAGAAGACCAAGGAGGATCCTGCCATAATCTGCTCCAGGGCTGGCCGGGGCAGAGGGGGAGGCTGGATGCTTGAAGGATGCTATGAGTGTGGAATTGACAAGACTTATTACCTGGTTAGCACAGGAGGTTGGGAGATGATGGAGGGGGATGTCAACACCTCCAAAGCCAGCACCAATGATCAGAGAGCCCTGTCTGCTATTAAGCTGAATCCTGCCTCTCTGTCCACCTCCCACCCCCCACCCCCCCGCCCTAGTTCTGCCCTAGTGAGCGGCACAGAAGGTATAATCCCTATTCCCCAGAGGCTCTCTCAGCTGCTGGCTTCTAGCCCTCTCAGGGGCCCAGGGGGAAGTCAGACATGTGCCCACACTGTGAGGCTTGTGCTTGGACATCCCTCCATCTCCTGCTGATAAGACAGCCAGGGCTGTTCCTAGAGGGACCATAGGCATTGGGGCAGGGAGAGGGGCCTGCAGGCAGATTTGCCTCCGGTCCTTCTCTTGCTCTACTGCAGGGAAGACAGTGATGGCCCCAGGTCACGAGGTCTGATCCTGAAGATTTGACCTCTAGGTGATTGACAGCAGCTGAAGCTACACACCCGGCTTCATCCCAATCCCCCATGGGTGCTGAAGAAGATGTGAAGTGGCTGGTGTTTGTCATCAGCTCAGGGTGGTGGTAAGGAAGGAGAGGTGAATTTTGATTCCATGGAAGGCAGTGTGGTCCAATGGAAAGAACACTGGCTAGTCCACCTGTCATGTCAGTTACCCATCTGGTCGATTCCATCTCCACAGCAACTATCTCCTCCTTTCTACTGATCACTTAGTACAAGCACTGCTCACCATCTGCCTGCATTCTGCTCTTTTCACTGGACCGTACTGTCTTAGAACATCTAAATCCAACCTTCCCCTTTTGGAAACTGAGTCTGGAGACCTGGTTTTAAATCTTACCTCTGACACTATCTATGTGACCTTGGGCAAGACATTGAACTTCTTTAGGACTCAGTTTCCTCATCTGTAATTTGGAGAAGTTGGACCAGATGATTTCGGACGTCCCTTCCAACTCTAGAGCTCTGATCTTAATGCTACCCGCCCTAGGGTTGGGGACCTCAGTAGGGCAAACTGTTTTGTGAAGTCAGACACTCATTAACTCCCTCAAAGAAGAGTCCATCTCAGGAAATTTATGTGTATCTTTGCTCCTTGCTTCTCATTCCCTCAACCCCAAAATAATAATAGTCTATATTTTCTATAGGACTTGAAGACTTGTAAAATATTTTCCTTCTTTAAAAAGTAGTATAAAGATTCTTGTCCCCATTTTACAAATGAGGAAACTGAGACTCAGAGTAGCTAATTCAATTTAGTTTGAGAAACATCACCAAATTGCAGAATTCAAGATTGAGAAGGGGCTTCAGTGTCCAGTTTGTCCAATGCATACAAAAAAAAATCCTCATTGTAAGTCATTCAGCCTCTGCTTGAAGATTTCTGAGGAGGGTGAACTCAGCACCTCCCAAGACAGTCCATTCTACTAAGCTTTTATTAATCGCAAGGTCCTGTGCTAGATGTTGGGGAGATAAGGGTGGAAAACAGCTCAGTCCTGACCTCACAGATCTTGCAATCTACTGGGGGAAGGGACAGGACACACAAGAAAATCAGGGAAGCTTTTCCTGATCCCTGGGATGGTTAGTGCATTCTTCTTCCTCAAATTATATTGTATTCATTCACCTGCTTTGATTTTATTCCCCCTTTTCTTCATCTCTGGGGCAAGGACTAATTTTTTTAATGTGTGACTTTCTCATTGCTTACCACCGTGCCTGTAACATAGTAGGAGCTTAATAAATTCTAGTTAAACAAATAAGGCTTAGGAATAGAAACTGGACCTGTGATTTCATTGATATAGGGAACTCCTTTATTAACCCTGGTAGAACAAGTGAATGAAGAAGCATATAAGAGAAGGGAGTCGGGGGGGGGGGATGGAGGCAAGGGAGAGATATAGACAAGACTTGAGAGGAGGGAGAGAACACTTTTGGCTGGAGGTAGAGAGGAAGGGAATCATGGAAGTCTTCATAGGGAACGAAGCACCTTAGCAGAGTCTTGAGGGAAAAACAGAATTTCAATAGATCCAGAGAAGGGAATTGGTTCTAGGCATGAGACAGACAGTGAATGCAGGGAGATGGGCGAGCATAAGATGAGATGGAAGAATTTTACAGATGAGAAAACTGAATGTCATAGAAAGGAAATGTTTTGTCCAAAATCACCTAGGTAATAAGAAGCAGTATGGGAATGGGGACAAGGCACTGGACTCAGAGTCAGGAAGTCAACTATTTTAAAAATGTCTTTTTATTGATGTCTTCTCTTTGTTATATCATCATAGTTATCCCCAGTATCCATCACTTCCTCCTCCCCAAAGCCATCCCATTTAGAAAATTGCATTTTTTAAAAAGAAAGAAAAGTCAGTGTAACCGATGATACATTGAAAGAGTCTGAAAACAT
Organism: Notamacropus eugenii; assembly: GCF_028372415.1. Taxonomy (NCBI): domain Eukaryota; kingdom Metazoa; phylum Chordata; class Mammalia; order Diprotodontia; family Macropodidae; genus Notamacropus; species Notamacropus eugenii. The sequence continues at coordinate 294,511,899 of NC_092874.1, read as the reverse complement.
ATGGGCCTCCCACTTCCAAGAAAGGATGATTTAGCTCTGCCTTCTCCTATCTCTTCATCTGAACTCTTCTTGGTCTTTATAATTTTGCTGCATTAACTTCAATTTTCTCATCATGGTTGCTCTTTTCTTTTACATTGCTATAATCATTGTAGAGACCATTTTCTCAGTTCTGCTGACTTCACTCTGCATCAGTTCATGTACATCTTCCCAGGATTCTCGCTATTTATCACACACATCATTTCTTATAGCACCATAAAATTGCATTTAATTCATGCCCCACAAATTGTTCTTCAATTGATGGGCATCTATTTTGCTGTATGTGGGAACTTTCTAATCAGCGGATTCCTTGAGAATATAAGCCCAATAGCGGAGTCTCTGGTTTGGCACATATGGGCATTTTAGTTCCTTTGTTAACATAATTCCAAATTATTGCTTCCACCAAGTATGTATAAAGCACTGACTACGTGCCAGATACTGTGCTAAGTTCTGAGAATACAGATACAAGCAAAAAGCTTTACAACCATCTTGAGGGGAAAGTGTAATTATGATCTTAATTTTTGAGTACAATTGAAGAAATTGAGGCAGATAGTAATTAAGTAACTTTTGTAGGGTCAAGAGCTAGTAAATGTCTGATCTGGAAAGATTTTAAGAAAGAAGGAAGAATCGATTAGTTGATTAATTGTAGGTAGGGAAGGGAGAAGGAAGTGGCAATAAGATGGTAACAGAAGTGCTACCCTCTATGGGACATTTACAGTTTTAAGAAACCTAATAGTCTGGGCTATAACCAAAGGAATGAATTTCTAATGAAATTTCAGGTCCTATTGCTGGGAGAGAGGATGGAAAAGATTTAAAAGATAGACTGGCAGAGCTAGAAGAACTGACAGAACATGAAATGTCAGCGATATGCGTGATCTTAGGGATCACTGCTTTCAATTTGCTCTTTTAGGCTGAAGGAAGAGAAGGGGCCTTTCCAAGGTCACACATTGAATATATAGCATAGCTAGTGAACTAGAACTGGAGATCCTTGATTCCCAGTCCAATTGCTCCATGACCACAATGCTTAGCACATAATTGGTCTTAATACATGTCTACTGAATTGGATTACATTGAATTATACTGCTTGCTTTTCAAAGTACATTCAAAGCTATCCTCTTTAGTCATCATCACAGCCTGTAAAGTTAGCTAGGATAGAGATGGATAGGTTTATGCATCACCCCCTGCCCTCCCTCCACTACTAGGTTATAGCTAAGAATGACTCTGAAGTTGGAAGATCTGAGTTTGAATCTCTGATCACTACCTGTGTGACCTTGGGCAAGTCACAGCCTCTCTGAGACTCTGTTTCTTCATCTGTCAATTTGGGCTAGATATCCTCTGAGGTCCTTCTAGCTCCATGTCTCTGATATTGTAAAGAAAATGAGGTCCAGAATTGTGAAATGATTTGAGCAAGCTCATACTGAAAATTTCAGAACAGAGACAAAGTTAGAACTTAAATCTCTGGATGTCTAGTACTCTTCCCAAGCATGATACAATAGTAAAAGAACCCTGAAGACACCTGGTTTTGATTCTCGGTTCTGACTTGACCGGTTCTTTGGTGGAAGAGTGACAAGATATCGGCCCACAAATCTTCCGCTTGAGATGTTGATAGTGAGGCAGGGACTTTGCAGTGAGAAGGGTGTTAAATATTATGTGTGGAATCCAGTGGACAGAACCAGTCTCACATCTGAATGTCACTTATTCAGTTCCAATTGAATTCAACAGCCATTTATTAGTTATCTATTGTTGCAGGACTCTGTGCTGGAGAGTAGGAAAAGTTTAGCTAAGATAGTATTCCTGCCCTCATAGAGCTTATAGCCTAGTCTGGGAGGGGTCAGACACAAACACAAATAGTTGTCACACAGATAATGCAATATTACTTAATGAATATATTAATTAGTCACAAGATAGAAGACTGGAAGACTCTAGAAACTGACTCAGCTGGCAAACATTTATCTCCTTGCCAAGCAGAGAGATATGGCAGCCAAAGGTAACACTGGTTTAGTATATAGACTCATTTGTAAACTCTGACAGAGGAGGATGTTGGAAGGTGATAAGCACTATCGCCTCATGAAACAGTGATAGGCAGTGGAAGGAAAAAGCAAAGTTTACAGAAAGCTTAACAAGAGAAATAATTAAAGCAGATCATCCTGAGAGCCTTTAAGGGTGAAACTGGAAGGGGGACAAGCAGCAGACAAAAAATGGAAAAGATCTGTCAAGATTTCTATAATACTCTCTCCATCACTGACAGGAGAGCTACCCCATTTGGACTTGAAATAACAGTTTCTGGTGTGCTGCATGAGGAAATAGAAATGTCACTTGAGAAAAGCAAAGATGTGGGTTAGACCAAAGATACGCAGACAAGGTCCTTGTTGGGGGTGACACAACTGTGTGGGCATTGAGGGATTGATTCATAAGATACCTGTAAGAAAGGAGAACATACTCTTGACTTGAATTAAGAACTCTGTTCAATGCATAGTTATAAACCTTAATTCTAGAGGACAGTTAATGAAGCATGCTACCCACCTATTGAGAGATAATGGACTCAATGTGCAGAAGGAGACATATGTTTTGGACCTAGCCAAAGCAAGAATTTGTTTTCTTTGTTCATATCCATCACAAGGTTTTTGTTTTTCCAGTATGGAAGAAAGGAGAGAAAATAAATTGTTCATTGAAAAAAACTAAATTAAAAAACAAACAAAAAGAAAGAAAGGAGAACATAAAAGATTTGGAAGAATCAGTAATGAACCTTATTAATACTGAAAGAATATCAAGAAATTATCAATAACTATTGATGACTCCTGTCTACAAAATTCCTATAAGGATAATCTACCTACACATAAAGAGTAATCATAGACATAGGTATGAGAGGGAACTGTATAGGCTTTGGTAAAAGAAGTCCACACCTTTATAGTTGCTAAAAAAAATTCAGGCAATACAAGATCCCACTGAATTTCATTGTTGACTATAACAAAAACTTCTGATTTGGTAGAATAAAATGCCTCCTTGAAGGTTCTCCTCCAACAAGACATCTCCTATGCATATATAAACTTCAAACGAGGTTTTTTGAAAGTTGTGGCAGTGGAAATAACCTTGTTTTGGTCCCTTTGGTTATTAATAACAAGGAAGTGATAAAAGAACTATGTGGAAGCTGACTGAAAGTGTTCACCCTTGTTCACATTGTCACCCAACATCCAGTACATGTTTCAGATTGGAGGATTCCTTAGAGATGATGAGACTCTGCAGATGTCTCTGTTTGCAGAAGACATTGTGCTGATTGCATCAAGCCACAGAACTTGGCAGAGTTTTTAAAATGAAGTCCATAATCAGTCAGTAAGTTCATGAGCATTTATTATCTACCATGGACCAAGCCCAAATGTATTCTTCCTAACTATTCACACAGGAAAAATCAAATGGATGAATAACACTTGTTGTTCAGATTATAATATGTAGTTCAATGGCTAGACAGCTTGGGAAGATGAATTGAGTCTAGAATTAAGTAAGGGGAGGAGAGTAGTTTGGATTGCATTTAGGGGATTACATTTGAGAGACTGCAAAGTTCTTTTACTTCCCTTAAACAAAGGTTTCCCCCTTTCATAAACTGCCTTCCAACAATTCCACATTGCCACAAATCATAGAATACCATAGTGTCCAACTAATTATAACTGCATATCACTGAAAAGAGGAGGGAGAGACTTTTTTTTTAAGTTTTTGATATCTTTTGTTCTTTTTAATTTTTTTTCAGTATAAATCTCATGTACTCATTTATTCATGTATTCATTTAGACAGAATACTATTACTTAACATTAATTGTTATATTTTACAGGGTTTTTTTTATTATTTTTTAATGTTTAACAATCACTGCCATACAATTGAGATTTTATCCCCCCCACACCTACTCCGCACTACCCCCCTCCCTCCCCACGACTGCATACAATTCTGTATAGGTTCTACATATACTTTCCTATTGAGTATATTTTCACTATAGTCATGCTATGTAGTCAGACTAAGATAAATGAAAGAAATCATATAACAAATCAAAACATGATACACAAACACATACACATACACAAACATGATCTGCTACATTTTGTGAATGACTTCCATATTTCTTTCTCTGAGTGTGGAAGGCATTTTGCCTTGAGAACCACCATTGGGATTTTTTTTTTTTTAAGAAGTTCTTGCGTTATTACGAAATTCCAAGTCTACCAGAAAAAACTCTCGCACACTGTGGTCGTTGCTGTGCGCAAAGTTCTCCTGGTTCTGCTCCTTTCACTCAGCATCAGGTCATATAAGTCCTTCCAGGCCTCTCTGAAGTCTTCTTGTTCATCATTTCTTATGGCACAATAGTACTCCATTACATTCATATACCATAATTTATTCAGCCATTCCCCAATTGATGGCCATCCCCTTGACTTCCAGTTTTTGGCAACTACATAGAGTGCTGCTATAAATATTTTTGTAAATGTGGGACCCTTTCCCATTTTTATGATCTCTTGGGGATATAGTCCTAGTAGTGATATTGCTGGGTCAAAGGGTATGCACATTTTTGTAGCCCTTTGGGCATAGTTCCAAATTGCTCTCCAGAATGGTTGGATGCGCTCGCAGCTCCACCAACAATGAATTAGTGTTCCAACTCTCCCACATCCTGGGAGAGACTTTTGATGGACATGAGTATGCCACAGTTTATGACCAACAAAAGATTACTCCTAAGAACCAATATGTTATCAGGAAGATATATGACTTGATAAGGAGGCAGGCTAATGATGTGGTGGAAGGGGAGAATAATCAATAAACAATTCACATTATTTGGTGATACATACACGAAAGCCATGGGCCATTACCTCAAGCTATGAGCTCATATGAACAGGGCCCAATCTTGTCAGGATCTATTTCATTTCTGAAGCAAGGTAGTGCATGGGGCCTGAAGACAGGAGGACCTGAATTCAAATCCAACCTCAGACAATTACTAGCTTTGTGATCCCCAAAATATCTCTTATTTCACTAAAATTCTTGGATTGCAGGATTGAGCTACTTTAGAAACTCCCTCACCATCTTAGAGGCTGGGGTTCAGGAATTCATCTCAGCACCGGGAAGTCTCCCCTCTTTTCTTCAGGAACTCCAGTTGCAGCACATGGTTCAAATAGCCGCCACTTTTTTTTTTTTGTGCTTAGCTCAGGGCTTGGCATATTTTAGGGGAATACTAGACGTGTGATTTCACTGGGAAGGGAAATTCTGATGAAGAAACTCTGCACATTTTCCCGCAATTTAACATTTATTAGGGGAACTTAGAGAGTTGCCTGAGAGGTAAAGTGACTTTCCTAGGGTTGCACAGCCAAAATGTATCAAGAAAGGTCCTTGAACCCAGATCTTTCCAGTCATGTGACTTGCTCTCTATTGTCTATATTTTGCTGCCTCTAATGTCTAGCACACAATAGGTACCTGATGATGCTCATTGAATAAATGTATGGGTTACACTAGATGGTGGCTGAAGTCTCTTCTAATTATAAAATTCTGTGCTTCTGCTAATTCAAATCTTGATTGATACCATGCCTTTAAGCCTCATCTCCCTTCTAACTAGAAGGCTAGCCTGTGTTGGTACCAAACTCCTCCCCAAACTCTCCCTCCTTTATGGAAAGAAGGCAGAAGCAGGATTTTTAACTCACTCTACTCTACATCTGCTGCTCTTTCAGGATTCAACTCCACTGAATAACATGCCCCCAAGCTGGGTACCCGATGGTGTCTTCCTCTCATTTTCCTGCCTCCTTTGTGGGTTATCTCCCATCATTAGATTGTAAGCTACTTGAGGGATTGTCTTTTTTACCCCTTGATTGTACTCCTAATGCTCAGCACAGTACCTGGTACATAGTAGACACTTAATAATAATGTGTTTATCAAATTTCATTTCATTTCAATTCAATTAAGTAATTAAACAAAAATATAATATTTATTTTATTATATTTTATATGATATATATTTATTTATATAATTACATTACATTATATTGCATTCTATTCTATTCTAATGTATTCAATTATTTGTATCATATTAATTATATTATATGGAAATATAATAATAAATAAAAATAAATAAATTTAAAATCAGAGAATGAACTAAAGTGATCTATAGTAGACAAGTGTTATGGAGATGTAAGGTTTTACAGAATCAGGCTGTAGCATTAGAAATGACCTCAAGAAAGTCTCTGGTCCAGCATTTTCTTCTTATAATTATTCTTAAGGTAAATGAGAAATCCAATTAGCCATTAGGGGGCTATTTGATGAGTCTGAACCCAGAGAATAGGGAGATGGGTGGTCCTCAGAGAGGCTTTATCTAGGGTGTGATGGAGTCTGAGAAAGTCTCCCTGCTCCACTCTTGAGCTAACACCCTTCCCACCCTCTGCTGACCAGGATCTTCCTGTTCCCAATACAGAACCCCTCTCTCCCCTTGGCACCAGGTGGAGACCCACCACCAAGCCTGACTGGCTTCTGCTTTTTGTAGACCCCATATAGATTTTCTTCTCTCCCCTAGTAAGAGTGAATGAGATCTGTAAATGTTTGCAAGATGACTGGCTCACAGTTCAACATGCATTAGTTACACGTTCGTCTCCTTGATGAGACTTGGGAGACATCCCTGGTCCCTTGATTGAGTTTATAGAGACACCCCGGGCGCATCGGCAGCCGGTTTAAAAACCATCTGTCAGGGCGAGAGACGATGTCTGTGCACACAGACCTCATCTCCTCCAGGCTCATTATTTCTCCTTTAGACAAGAGAATCTTTGGACTCTGTCTTCCCCCAACCCCAATCTGGGGATAGTCTGGTTTGGACTAGGGCTTATTCATGTCCATGTCATAATGTCTCCTGTTGATGGCGAGGTCCTTGAAGGCAAGAGTTAAGCTAGTTTTCTGGTAGTTTAAGTCAGTTTCTGGAACACTCTAGGAGCTTACTAAGTGCTTGTTGTAGGTAGCTAGATGATACAATACATAGGATATTGGATTTGGAGTCAGTGAGACCTGAGTTCAAATCCTACTTTCAACACGTACTAGCTGTGTGGAAAAGTTACTTAACCTTGATCATCCTCAGTTTTCTCATCTGTAAAATGGAAAAATGGTAGCATCTAGACCAGGAGGTTGTTCTGAGAATCAAATAAGATAACGTGTACAGCACTTTGCATACTTTAAAGTACGGTGTAAACACTATTGATTATGTAACTATTATTATATATATCATATATGACTATTACTATTATATATCAAATATATTTTTATTACATTTGGGATGAATGAAAGCCTTGCATCCATCCCCTGGTTAGAGAGGAACCTCAGTAGATTTCTAGGATAGGGAGGCATGAGTGAGTAGAGTGAAGAAATTAATATATTCTCCTTAGGGAGAAACTCTCATGTCTCGAGATGTCCTAGCAGTACAACTAATGAATCAATTGGCATTTATTAAACACCTACTATGTGCCAGACTCTGTGCTGACCTTGAGATACAAAAAGAGGCAAAAAACAGTCTCTGCCTTGAAGGAGTTTACAGTGACAAGGGAAACAAGAAGCAAACAAATATACAAAAACAAGCTCTTTACTGAATAAATAGGAAATAACTAACAGAGAGAAGGTCCTAGGCTCAAGAGGAACCAGGAGGGCTTCCAACAGAAGGTGGGATTTTAGCTGGGGTTTAAAGGAAGCCTGGGAGGTCAATAGTCAAGGAGGGGAGAGGAGAGCATTAGAGGCATGGGGGACAGCCAGAGAGAATGCCTGAAGCCAAGAGATGGAGGGTCTTGTTCATGGAAAAACAAAGAGACTGTTGTCATTGTGGTGAAGAGCACGTGCCCAGTTAACAAGGTGTAAGAAGACTGGAAAGATAGGAGGGGGTGTAGCTTTTGAAGGAATTTTTGTATTTGATCCTGGAAGTGATAGGAAGCCACAAGAGTTTACTGAATAGGGTTGGACCTTTGCTTTAGGAAAACAACTTTAGTGGCTGAATACATTGGAATGGCAAAAGACTTGTGACACACAGACCTACTGGGAGACTGACAATAGGTGGGAGGTGATGAACACCATGTCAGGGTGAGGCCAGGGTCAGAGGAGAGAAAGGGGCATATTTGGAAAGGTGTAATTGGTAGTCTTTGGTAAGAATAAGAGGGGAATAAAAGAGTGAAGAATTCCAAATGAGCCTAAGGTTGAAAGCCTGAGGGACTGGGAAGATGGTGTTGCCTGCAACAGTAATAGGGAGGTTGGTGGGGGGAGGGTGTGGTGTCCCAACTTCTGTTCATCCTTGTCTTTTTTTCTCACTCGGTAAGTGTAGGCATTTCCCTAAGTTCTGTCTCTCAGAGACTCAAAGGTAGTGTGGTACAGTGGAAAGAGTCAAATAACTTGGGTTCAAATCCTACTTATGACCTTGGACAAATAATTTATATTCCATAATCCTTAGATTTTGCATCTGTAGAACTAGGAGATTGGACTAATTGACTCTTTTTTGGGGATGCAAGGCAGTCAGGGATGACTTGTCCAAGGTCATACAGCTATAAGTGTCAAGTGTCTGAGGCAAGATTTGAACTCAGATCCTCCTGACTCCAGAGCTGGTGCTCTATCCTCTGTGCCACCTAGCTGCCCCTTTAGATAACTTCTGAGGTCCCTTCCAGTTCTATGATTTACTTACTCCCAGATCTCCATATCTCTCTCCTAAGCTCCAGGCCTCCACCACCTGCCAGACATGACCCTCCCCTGCTGGACAGTTCTCCCTGGATGTCTCACAAACACCTCAGACTTGACACTGTCAAACAGTACTCATTCTCTTTCTACCCAGGCTTATTCCTGCTTCCAAAATTTTCCATTTCTGAGTGGCCCCCCATCCTTTCAGCCACCAAGGTTTGAAGTTGTTCCCTACTCAACCCTCATCACCAATTATGAGGCAGGCTGGTATAAGGGGTAGAGTGCTAGATTTAGAATGAAAGGATTTGCATTCAAATCCTCATTCGGCAACTCACCATCTATACAGGCTTTGAGGGAATTGTTTTTCTTGACTACGCTGTTTTTCTTTTGAGATCATTCACAGATCTCCTTTCTTCCTCACACTGACTCAAAGGGCAAGACTCTGTAGAAATCCATTTTGCTGATAAAGAAACTGAGGGTCAGATGGGGGAAGTGATTTGCCCAGGATCACTCAACTTATAAGTATCAGAGGAATGACTGAAACCAGATCTTTCCTGATTCTTGAACTAACACCCTTCTGAGCATACCATGCTGCCTCTCAATTCTAGGAAGCATTTTGCCCTAGTTAGAGGCAAACATACAATCACCCAAATGCCAGCTAAAACCCTCATGCCGTCTTTGAAAGCCTTCCCATATTGAAAACCGACATTGACAGAAAGCCTATGTGAGACAGGTGGTAAGGCAGGTCAGGGAGTCAGGATCAAAGACAGTTCTGGAATAAGAGCTTCACCCTGCTGCTTGGGGACCAAAGAACAAGGGCTTTCTGCTCCAAACAACAATCGAAACACGACTTTCTAATAGGAAGCACCCCTTCCAAACCATCTATTTAAGGAAGAAGGTAGCTTTCATGGTCATGATACACATTGGCTTTTATATAAATGGACCTCTCCCATTACCCGCCCCCCCCCCCCAATATGGCAACACAGTTTCAGATAAGAATGATGGATGAACTAAATCTTTCTTTCCTTCCAGCAGGGGAGTCTGCTCATAGTTTGTCCCAAATGTTAATTCAATTATTAGGCCCAGATTGAATGCAGAGAGAAGCAGTGTGATGTAATGGTTAGATAGTTGGCCTGAGAATCAGAGAGATGTAAGTTTAAGTACCCACTGTCACATACGGGCTGTGTGACTGTGGACAAGTCATTTACCTTCTGAGTGCTTATAGGCAACACTCTAAGATCAGAAGTTGTGGGATAGTTGCTGCTATGCATTGGCAGAGGGAATTTCCATACTGCAAGTTTCCTACCCCAATGTAATCTCAAGAGTGTCTAGAAATAAACATAGCTGGGGGCAGGATATGGTTGGGCCCTGGGAGAGATACAAAGTTCAGACCAGGCATGGCCCCTGCCCTCATAGAGCTCCTTGTTGGGGGCACAGTGCCTGGCACACTGGATGGATTTAATAAATGTTTTTGCATTGATTTGAACTGTCTTTCCCTAAAGCCTGGGGAATGGAATATTCCAGCTGAATGAGCATTCATTAAAGGGGAGCCTTCATGGAGAGAAACAGTGGAATATGAATGAGTTAGTTGGGGAGGGGGGATGATTCTTAGTCTGCAGCACAGTAGGGGCCCTGTCAGCCTCCTCTACTCATCACCATTAATCAGTTCACACTGGTGAAAGGCTCCAGGTGTCATTGACCTGGGCATTAAAAGCTCTGACAAGTGTGGGCTCTTGGAAGCAGTGGGCAGCATTATCTTTAAGCCAGCTTCTCCACGCATTCTGGGCTGACGAAGGAATCCTGGGGAGACAGTCTGAATTGAGGCCACCCTCCCCCCTTCCCTTTCCTCTCTTTCAGTCAGCAGCTCTCTTCCCCCTCCCTGCCTAGCCAGAGGCAGAGATTGGGGTGTGTGTGTGTGTGTGTGTGGGGTGGGGGAACTTGTTAACATGGCTTCAAGAGAGAGAAAGAGAGGAGATACACAAAGATAGAAAAAGGTAGCACAGAAAAAGGCACAGAAAAAGGTAGAGAGAGAGACATAGAGAGACAGAGAGAATCAGGGGAGTGGGGAAGGGAAGGGCAGAGAGTGGACGAAACAGAGAAGGAGAGAAATAGAGACAAGGGAGAGGATAGAGAGAAGAAGGAGGAAGAGGATGAGAAAAGAAGAGAATAGAAGAGAGGGGAGAGAAAGAAAAAAGAAAAGGAAAGAGTGAAAGAGAGAAGGGGGAGAAAGGTGAGAAAGAAAAGAAATAAAGGAGAAAGAAAATGGAGGGAGACGAGAGAAAGAGAAGAGAAATGGAATAGGAGAGATGATGATAAGAGCAGATGGGGAGAGAAGGGAGAGGAAAGAAAAAGATGGGAAAAGAATAGGGGGATAAGAAAAAAGAAAGGAGAGAGGCAACAGTAAGATGAGAGAAAAAAACAATATGGAGAAAGGAAGGAGGGAAGAGGGAGAGAGGAAGGAAAAAGACTGAAAAGAGACTGTTGTTGTTGGGTCGTTTCCAGTCATGTCTGACTCTTTGTGACCACATTTTGGCATTTTCTTGTTAAAGATGCTGGAGTGGCTTACCATTTCCTTCTCCAGCTCATTTTACTGATGAGGAACTGAAGCTAACTGATATTTAATGTTGCATTGAGCTGAAGCAAAGACAGAGAGGGAGAAAAGAAACAGAGAGGAGAAGGTAAAAGAGAGGTGGGACTGGGATGAGAAGGGAGGGAAAAGAGAAGAGACAAAATGCAGAGAGATCTCCAGAATGAATGAATGAAAAAATAGAAAAGCAGAGAAGGGTGGGAAAAGAGATGTTTTGTGAGAAAAGATGGTGGAAACCATTCTGGAAAGAAATTTGGAACTCTGCTCTCCAAGTCACTAAACTGCATATGTATCTCTGATGAGGTGATCCCACTACTAAACCTTTACCCCCAAAGAAAGTTCAACTGATGGGCACAAAAATACGTCTAGAGGCTCTTCTTGTGATAGTAAAGAATTGGAAACTGAAGAAAGTGCTAATCAGTTGGAGAACAGTTGAATAGTTTATGGTGTATGATGGAATACTATTGTGCTGTAAGGAATGATAAAAGGAATGGTTTCAGAAAAACCTGGAAAGCCTTGTATGAACGGATGCAGAGAGAAGTGAGAGGAACCAGCAGAAGAATTTATACAGTGACAAAAACTATGTAAAGAGAAACATGTAAGAAAGATCTAAGTACCCAGAGCAATAAAATGCAGGACTGATGGCCAAGAATGCTGCTCACCTCTTGATAGGGAATTGTTGGATTCAGGGTGCAAAATGATATGTACATATTCAGACAGTCAATGTGTGTGGGGATTATGTTAGTTAACTGTGATTATTAGGTACAAGGGCTTGGTCTTTTCATTTGGATGTGGGGGAGAGGACTAGACATTAGGTTACCAAAATGAAGAAGGAGGAAGAGTTAGAAAAGAAGGTCACTGAAACAAAACAGTATGCACAGAGGAGAACAGTAAGGTCAGTAAGGAAGATGAACGAGGACAGCTTTGAAAATAGCATATTTCAGTCATCATATACTTTAAAAGAAAAGCAAGCTCTATATAATAGAGAATCAGACCTTCATGCACAATTCTGTTTTTCTCTTCTAGTTTGTAAGTGGAAATGTTCATCTTCTTAAAGGTTTGTTAAGTTTATAAAAAATGAGAAAGAGGGGGAGGAGGAAGGGTCAGGGGAGAGGGAGGTGAGGGAGGGAGAGACAGAGAAAGAGAGAAGGAGAGGGAGAAAGAGGGAGAGAGAGAGAGAGACAGAGACAGAGACAGAGACAGACAGACAGAGACAGACAGAGACAGAGACAGACAGAGACAGAAAGACAGAGAGAGACAGAGACAGAGAGACAGACAGAGATGGGAAGCTGGGAGATGAACCAGCCAAGGAGAGAGGCAGGCAAGCAAAGACAGGCCAGGAGAACGTCTGTCAGTGGTGTGACTGGGGAACCTTTTGGCATATGATGCTTTGACTATCTTTTACTTAATTTCCCAGCTCAGTTCCGGGAGGTCTCCACTGAGACCTGCCTGTTCATTTCACCCTAGGTAACCAATCCAGTTGACAGCAGGCCTCCCTGGAATTGCAAACCATTTTCAGAGAGATACAGTCATGACCAGTTGGCTTTTAGTGGTTTTGGACCCACTAGCAAGGCCCATTGGCTCCTGCTTCCCTTCCTGGGCTGCTGAGGACCAAATGGGCTGAAACCCCTCTTGCTATTGAAAGCCAAGGACTAACCCTGGGAATGGGCAGCAGGCAGTAGCTCTTCCTGTTCTGAGATTCATGTTTGATGGGACTTGCAACCCAGGAGCTCCCAGTTCAAATGTTCCAGGACACAGGACAAGGGTTGTTTACCTTCTGTATGTCATAGACCACTCTGGCAGTCATTCTGATGAAGCCTCTGGTTGAACCCTTCAGAATCATGTTTTTAGTCTTACAAAGGAAATTGATTCTTTTGAAATATAATTATCTAAAAGAAAAATTCATGAACTTGAGGCTGATTTCCTAGGGAGGGACAAGTTTTGTTAAGAGACCTGGGAAGGGGATCAAGTCAACAACCATTTATTAAGTGGCTTCTGTGTGCCAAGTACTAGGCTAAGTGGTAGGGCTACAAAGAAATGCAAAAACGTGGTTCCTGCCTTCAAGGAGCTCCCTGTCTAACAGGGAGACAATATGCAAACAACTGTGTACAAACAAGACACAAGATAAATTGGGCATAATCATAGAGGGAAGGTATGAAGGGGAATTGAGAAGGGCTTCATACAGAAAATGGGATTTTGTCTGGGCCTTGAAGGAAGTCAGGGAAGCCAGGAGGGAGAGTGAGGGGGCAGAGCATTCGAGACATGAGGGACAGTCAAGGGGCTACTGTCAGTGGAGGGAAGCATATGTTGGGGAAGTAAGGCTGTACGAAGACTGGAAAGGAAGGGGCTCTTCCACTAGCTTGGATGGGCCATTTTCCTTCTCTGTGCCTCAGTTTCCTCATTTGCAATATAGGGATTTCCAGTGTTTTCAAAGACACACTAACAGTTCTCAGGCCCCTCTCAGCTCTAACATTATTCCCAGTTCCAAGGCCCCTCCCAGTTCTGACATTCCAGGCTCTAAGTTACCTAAAAAACACCTCCCCCTCTCCTCCCCTGTCCCTGAAGCAATTTTATGAAGAGCTTTCCTCACAACAACCTTGGGAGGTAGACTGCACAAGCATTATTATCCCCATTTTACAGATGAAGAAACTACAGCTCAGAGCAGTTAAGTGTTTTTCCTATCCTCACTCAGTTGTTAAGGGTTGGAATTAAAACTGGAATCCCTATTCAGTGGGTCCTTACACAACTCTCACATAGACCTAGAAAGTTAGGGAAAACCTCTGTTCACTTGAAACTGAGGGATGTGACTCTCCCAAGGTCATACGGTGAGCCAGGAGGACCAGAACCCAGGCCCTCCCCATCAGGCTACTGATCTTGCTGCCAGGTATCCCCTAGCCCCCAAACCATGCCAGGAGTCTAGCAGCCCGCCCTCTGGTTCTCCCTCCCTGTTCCTAGCTGCCAGCATCATGCCCAGCTTTCCCTGTGCGCCACTCCCTCCCTCCCTTCCCCCCAAGCCAGCCACTCTCTAACCCAGTCACGGCTGGGCCCACGTCAGTGAGCCACTGTCTGGCTGCCCAGGGAGGGAGCGAGCACCTGTCTGAGAGACAGAGAAATTCCATTCTTCCCCCAGCAGCAGGTCCCCAGAGCCGGCCATTCCTTGCTGCCAGCAGGGTATGATGAGGCTCTGTTGGGGCTGGGGAGGTGGGAGTCCAGGGATGGGCTATATTCTTCCCTGCTTGGCATCTCCCTGGCTGAGCCCCTCCCTGCTCCAGGCTCCCCCTTCCCATCTCCCCATCTGTTCTCTGCCTGTGGGGGCTGCAGCAGTACCGGTAATGAAGGCTCACACAGTGCAGTTAATGAGCTTCTCCTTGTCACTTGGACCCAGGCCTGGGGCTAGCCTCCCAGAGGCCTCCTCAGCCCGAAGAACCAGTGACCGGAGAGGGAGGGGGGAGCTGAGACCAGCTGGAATCAGAAACACAGAATCTGAAGCTGGAAGGGAGCTCAGAGGCCGGCAAGACCAATGCATTCCTGAGCAAAAATCCTCTCTTGAGCATCCTCTGTCTAAGGGGTCACCCAGCTTCCACTGGGAGTCCAGAATCTTCTGCCTTCCTCACTATATTATCCTTTCTCCTTGATCTACACTTACCCCTTCCCCCAGACTTCTTCCTACCTCTCTGTCCTCTCCAATTCTTGCCTCACCCAACCTGTTAGACACCTTCTTCAGGAAGCCTTCTGTGACTACCCTTAATTGAAGTGAATGGACCCTCCCACTGAGCTGCTGTGTGACTTTATACAAGTCACTCTCCATCTCAGCCTCAGTTTTTGTAATTGTTGGACTGGGCTGTCTCTAAGGTTCCTTCCAGCTTTCCTTGATTCTGTGAGTCTGAGAGGGTTAGGTACCATCTGTTCTATTCATTTAGCTCTAAGTGGGTCCTTAATTAGTAACACTATCACCATATCCAGAGCCCACTAGAAGAAACTAATAGGCATCAGACACCAGCACTGGGATTTATGTGCTGAGGGGACAGTCTCCATCAAGAGCTGGGAGGTAGATTCCCCAAGTGATAGGTGTATGTTTTGTTGTCAGGGAGAAAGAACCAGGGTCTGCCCACCACCCTTTTCTTGCAAGAGAGGTTTGGAAAAAGTAGGGGTCTGAGGTAACCTAATGCCTCAGTGGTCTGGACTCCTGTAGACATGACAGAATGAACAGTGTCAGCTTGAGGACAGACATGTCATAGAGGAAGTGTGGTTTAGTTTTCAGAGCTCTGAATTCCAAGTATTGTGCCAAGGATAGAATTCAGTCAGATGTCCTGGCACAAGGGGCTACTCTGCCATGAGGTCTAGGTCTTATCTGCCATGTGGTCAGTTTGGGAGGCCCCATATAATCAGAAACAGCATTGGAACGCAGGTCTCCTGCCTCCCAGAACAGAGATCTATACACATTGCCTCCAAACCCTCTGTCAAGACTGCTGCTAATGACTTGTCCTGTGCCCAGCAGGCTGGAGCCTCTAGCTTTGGACCTATAAAAGGAAGTCTTGAAGTCTTTCAGGATAGCCCCTTCTTCTGCTCATTTGGGAAAAAAATCCCTTTCATATGTCTGAAGGTCAGCTGTCTCTTTGGGCTTCCATCAGGGGAAGGGAGAGGAGAGACAGGGATCTAACTATGCTCAGGGAGTGTTCATTGACTAGGCTTCAATGGTGGACGTTACCCTCTAGTGGAAAATCTGACAAACTGGAGAGGGAGTGATCCAGTCAAGGGAAACCAGCATGGTGAGACCATTGGAAGGAGCAGACTTGGGGGCGAGGGAGCTGGGAAACGATTCTGGTATTCCAGAATTTGAAGGGCTGCTCTGCGCAGGAGACATTAGCTTTGTTCTGTCTGGCAGATGTGGGAGCATTAGGGGGGAGTTATAGGAAAGTGGATTTCTGATCAATATACAGAAGGGCCACCTAGGAGTTGGTAGTGCCCAACCATGGAACTAGATACTTCTTGAGGTAGTGAGCTCCCCATGTCAAAGACACTGCAATCAATCCTGAATCAATGAAATCATGAATCAATCATGAGCATGAATTGAGTTTCTGTTAAGTGCCAGACATTATACTAAGGGTTACAAAGAGTAAAGTGAAACAGATCCTGCCTTTAAGGAGCTTACATCAAGAAACTAGGTGTCATGGTTGGTTTTACTGTGAACACTTGCTAGCTGTGTGTTCCTGGGCAAGTCCCTTGGTTTCCTCATCTATAAAATGGGGATCATAATAGCACTTACCTCCCAGAGTTGTTATGTGGTACAGTGGTTTGCAAGTGTAAGTTATTACACAAGTCACTGCTGCATCCCTTTTCATTCTAAGATTCTAAAATTCTATAACCACAGAAACTGGTTGCTGGAGAGGCTGAGATCTGAAGGAGAAATAAGTAGAAGTAGGATGGTGACTTTCATTTAGATACCACTGCTGTGGTTTGCAAAGTGTTCAACTTATCAAAATCCTGTGACACAGAGTGTATTATCACCACCACTGGCCCCATTTTAGAGATGAAGAAACTATGGCACTTTAAATATGATCTCATTTTATTCTCATAACTCTTGGTGGAAAGGGCTCTTATTATTCCAATTTTACAGAAGGGTAAACTGAGGCAAAGTTTCAATGACTTGTCTGGGGTCACAAAGTTAGTGTGTGAAGCAGGATTTGAACTCAGGTTCTGACTGTTGTGGGCCACCAAGCCACCTATAAGCCATGTAAAAAATGATGGCACTTAACCACAGTCACAGAGCTAGTGGACAACAGAACTGAGCCAGGAGCTCTAGTCCCAAGTCACCCATCCCACTGCAGCAAGTAGGGGGAAGAAAGGAGAGAAGGCATAATGAACTCATCTCCACAGTGGGATGCTCTAAGAGTCTGGCACTGAGCTTAATGGGCCACTTCACATGTTGGAATTGTCTAGATGGCAGGAGCCATTCTTACCAAGGTATCTCTCTGCAGGATTCTCCTCTAGTGCTGGCCGGAGCATCCTTCGGTGATAGCCCTGGGCTGTGATTTATTGCTGTCCTTTATAGGGTCTGGGCCCTCATCGATCTCAAGTTTGTAGTAAGTAGTTTTGTAATAGACTATTAGCTGTCTTGGCAGTGGGTTGCTGTTGCTAACTTACTTCTTGGAGGCAAGCTGGTAAGTAAAGCTAATTCTTAGAGGAGACTTCCCCTCTGCTCCCAAGTACTGAGTCCAAGGAAAGAATCCCAGAGTACTCAAGGGGTGGTCGACTATCTAGGCTCTAAGTCAGAAAATGGGATTTCCTCAATTTCAGGTTTCCTTGACAATCTTCATTGCTCCTCCCTCCTGTTTTGGAAAAGTGACTGGGAAGAAGGTGAGGAAGGTGGAGGAGGGAGAAGAATGGGACAAGTGAAAGAGATGAGGGGAGGAGCCAAGATGGCGGAGTACAAGGATGCACATAAGCTAGCTCCTAATCCACAACCCATAAAATATCTGTAAAAAAGATTCTGGAGCAACAAATTCTGGAGCAGCAGAAGCCACAGAACAACGAAGTGGATGAGATTGCTGTTCAAGAGAGACCTGACGCGAAAAGTCTGTTGCACCCTGGACGAGGAGCTGAGCCCAGCCCCACCTTGGCTGCGCGGCACCAAGAGGAGCAGATCCCAGCAGGCTTCAGGGACGGAATCTCCAGCGGCTGGGTGGGTCCTTCCACCCATGGGCCCCAAAGGTTGGTGAGAGGGCCTTCTAGGCTTGCCAAGAGGGGAGTGGGGTGCCCCCATAACTCAGGACCCCTCGGGAGGCAGCAGTGGAGGCAGGAGCAGACAGGGGGCTCCCCAAGCAGGCAGGAGCCCGGATCCATTGTTGAAGGTCTCTGCATAAACCCCCTGAGGGAACTGAGCCTGTGAGGCGGCCCTGCCCCCACCTGAGCACCTGAACTTAATCTCACACTGAATAGCAGCCCCGCCCCCGCCCAAAGCCTGAGGCTGGGAGGCAGCATTTGAATCTCAGACCCCAAGCGCTGGCTGGATGGATGTGGAGGCGAGGTGGGGGTGGAGAGGACATCAGAAGTCAAGTCACTGGCTGGGAAAATGCCCAGAAAAGGGAAAAAAAATAAGACTATAGAAGGTTACTTTCTTGGTGAACAGGTATTTCTTCCCTTCCTTTCTGATGAGGAAGAGCAATGCTTACCATCAGGGAAAGACACAGAAGTCAAGGCTTCTGTATCCCAGCCCATCCAATGGGCTCAGGCCATGGAAGAGCTCAAAAAGGATTTTGAAAATCAAGTTAGAGAGGTGGAGGAAAAACTGGGAAGAGTAATGAGAGAGATGCAAGAAGAGCATGAAAAACAGGTAAACACCCTGCTAAAGGAGACCCAAAAAAAATGCTGAAGAAAATAACACCTTGAAAAACAGGCTAACTCAACTGGCAAAAGAAGTTCAAAAAGCCAATGAGGAGAAGAATGCTTTCAGAAGCAGAATTAGCCAAATGGAAAAGGAGGTTCAAAAGCTCACTGAAGAAAATAGTTCTTTCAAAATTAGGATGGAACAGATGGAGGCCAATGACTTTATGAGAAACCAAGAAATCACAAAACAAAACCAAAAGAGTGAAAAAATGGAAGATAATGTGAAATATCTCATTGGAAAAACAACTGACCTGGAAAATAGATCCAGGAGAAACAATTTAAAAATTATGGGACTGCCTGAAAGCCATGATCAAAAAAAAGAGCCTAGACATCATCTTTCATGAAATTATCAAGGAAAACTGCTCTGAGATTCTAGAACTAGAGGGCAAAAATAAGTATTCAAGGAATCCACAGAACACCGCCTGAAAGAGATCCAAAAAGAGAAACTCCTAGGAACATTGTGGCCAAATTCCAGAGTTCCCAGGTCAAGGAGAAAATATTGCAAGCAGCTAGAAAGAAACAATTCAAGTACTGTGGAAATACAATCAGGATAACACAAGACCTAGCAGCTTCTACATTAGGGGATCTAAGGGCGTGGAATAGGATATTCCAGAAGTCAAAGGAACTAGGACTAAAACCAAGAATCACCTACCCAGCAAAACTGAGTATAATACTTCAGGGGAAAAATTGGTCTTTCAATGAAATAGAGGACTTTCAAGCATTCTTGATGAAAAGACCAGAGATGAAAAGAAAATTTGACTTTCAAACACAAGAATGAAGAGAAGCATGAAAAGGTGAACAGCAAAGAGAAGTCATAAGGGACTTACTAAAGTTGAATTGGTTACATTCCTACATGGAAAGACAATATTTGTAACTCTTGAAACTTTTCAGTATCTGCGTAGTGGGTAGGATTACACACACACACGTACACACACATGCACACACACATAGAGACAGAGTGCACAGCGTGAATTGAAGAGGATGGGATCATATTTTTTAAAAATGAAATCAAGCAGTGAGAGAGAAATATATTGGGAGGAGAAAGGGAGAAATGGAATGGGGCAAATTATCTCTCATAAAAGAGGCAAGCAAAAGACTTTTTAGTGGAGGGAAAAAGAGGGGAGGTGAGAGAAAAACATAAAATTTACCCTCATCACATTCCACTAAAGGAAGAAATAAAATGCACACTCATTTTGGTATGAAAACCTACCTTACAATACAGGAAAGTGGGGGATAAGGGGATAAGCAGGGAGGGGGGGATGATGGAAGGGAGGGCATGGGGAGGAGGGAGCAATTTGAGGTCAACACTCACGGGGAGGGACAGGATCAAAAGAGAGAACAGAAGTAATGGGGGACAGGATAAGATGGTGGGAAATATAGTTAGTCTTATACAACACGACTATTATGGAAGTCATTTGCAAAACTACACAGATATGGCCTATATTGAATCGCTTGCCTTCCAAAGGGAAGGGGTGGGGAAGGAGGGAGGAAGAGAAGTTGTAACTCAAAGTTTTAGGAACAACTGTCGAGTACTGTTCTTGCTACTAGGAAATACGAAATACAGGTAAAGGGGTATAGAAAGTTATTTGGCCCTACAGGACAAAAGAGAAGATGGAGACAAGGGCAGAGAGGGATGATAGAAGAGAGAGCAGATTGGTGACTGGGGCAATTAGAATGCTCGATGTTTTGGGGTGGGGAGAGGGGACAAAAGGGGAGAAAATTTGGAACCCAAAATTTTGTTAAAATAAATGTTAAAAGTTAAATAAATAAATATTTAAATAAATAAGTAAAAATGAAGAAAAAGAGATGAGGGGAGATATGGGGAGGAGAGGGATTGAGAGGGAGAGATGGAGAGCTAGAGAGACAGACACAGAAGCAGAGAGAGAGAGAGAGAGAGAGAGAGAGAGAGAGAGAGAGAGAGAGAGAGAGAGAGAGAGAGAGAGAGAGAGAGAGAGCCCAAGAAAGACAAAGGCAAAGAGGGAGAAAGAGGAAGAGACAGAGAAAATGACAGAAGCAGAGACAGACAGAGAAAGATAGAACTAGAGAAAAATGAGAAACACACAGAGAGGGAAAGACAGAGAGTCAGAGATTTGCAGAGAGAAGGAGAGAGAGACAAAGACAGAGAGAGATAGATACAGAGACAGACACAGAGAGACAGAGAGAAGGGGAAGGAACCAACAATCTGAGATGAGTCCTGGGAAGCTTCTGGATTCTCTGCTAGTTTCAGGTTGACTTTCCCTGTTGCAGATGGGTGTATGTAGTGAGGGGCACTACTTTTGGCTCATGAAGGGCACCAGGAAGGTGAGCCTTAAATTTCATGGCCTGTGAAGGACTCCTTACCCCATAATGATCATTCCTGTTTCTATGTGTGTGCACCCTCCTCCATCTATGTCTGATGAAGTCTTTTCTGTCCTTCAAAGCCTCTCAGGTAACACCTCCTCCATGAAGCTTTCTCTGAGTAAGCTTCTCTCCCCCTTGAACCTTCCCCTACATCTTTCCTTTAAAATGATCTTTCCTAGTTCCCCCTTTTTTGAGGGGGAGGGTAGTGGGCACCCTTTTGGAACTATATAACTCTCCCTTGCATTGTAGATCTCTACTTGGAGGACAAGGACTTTTTTCTAGTCCATGTATCTAGTCTTAGTTTCCTCGTCTGTAAAATGGGGACACACTGGAGAAGGAAATGGCAAGTCACTCCATTATCTTTGCTAAGACAACCCATTGACAAAGTTCATGGGATCACATAGACACAACTCAACACAGAATGACCTGGATGCCTTCTGACTGAGTACCCTCCAACATGGAGATGCTATTATTGAGTGAAATGCTGAGTCTCTTTCCCTTCTGTAGATCTCAGTTTCCTTTGTCTATAAAAAGGAAGGAGGTTGGACTACTATCTCTGAGGCCTCCTCTAGCTTTATTCCTGTGCTAGATGTTGTGTTCACTCGTTTCAGTCATGTCCAACTCTTTGTGATCCCGTTTGAGGTTTTCTTGGCAGAGATACTGGAGTGGTTTGCTATTTCCTTCTCCAGGTCATTTTACAGATGAGGAAACTGAGGAAAACAGGATTAAATGACTTGCCCAAGGTCACACAGTTAGTAAATGTCTGAGGCTGAATTTGAATTCAGGTCCTCTACGGAGCCAACAATATCCCTTACAAGAGGTCATTTATCTTCTCTCTTCTCTCCCCTCCCCTCCTGTCCTTTCTGTATGTCCCTTCCCTGTTTGCTCTTCTTTTTTTCCCTGTGTCTGTCTCTGCCTTTCTGTGTCTATATGTCTTTGACTCTCTCTCTCTCTCTCTCTCTCTCTCTCTCTCTCTCTCTCTCTCTCTCTCTCTCTGTCTCTCTCTCTCTCAATCTGTCTCTCCTTGTCTGTTTTCCTCTGTAAGCTTCTCTCTCAGTCTCCCTGTGCATGTTTTCTCTTTTGTTCCTCTCTGTATATCTTTGTCTCCCAATCTCTAGACCTCTATCTCTGTCTCTGTCTCTGTCTCAGTCTCCATCTCTGTCTCCCAGTCTCTGTCCTTCTGCCAATCCTCCTTTTTCCTTCCTTTCTCCTCCCTTCCTGCCATCACCCCCCCCCCCCCTCGCTGGGAACCCGAGCCCCTGGGTCCCAATTCCCGGCTGTGCCACCAGGGGCAGCGTTTTGCTGAGAATTTGATGGGGATTTATTAGCACATCTTTGGTAGGTTTCATGGTTTGTTTTTTTTTTTTTAAGCCCCCTAATTGACAGCGAATAGCAGCAATTTGCGCTTAATAATAGAAATTATAAAGTAATGGGATTGTTTAAAATCTATTAGGTTTGCCCCACACCGGCTGGCCGGGCTGATTACGGGGCTCCAGGAGGGCTAGAAAGCGGGGGAGGGCCCCCGAGCGTCCCCTCCCCCCTCCCCTGGGCTGAGAGGGAATTTATGGAACGAATTTGTTTTGTGGTGGCGGGGAGAGGGAGAAAGAGAAAGATGATAACAGCTGTAATCAAGTCGCACAGGCTTAATTGGGAGACCTGAGTCTTATCTGCCTCGTTTCAATCATGCCGGCAGCCTGGACGGGCAAGGCGGAGGTGGGTGGCGGAGGAGGAGAGAGAGCTGGAGCCAAGAGGAAGAAGGAGGTGTGAGGAGGGAGGAGAGGGAGAGAGGAGAAGAGAAGGGAGGGAGAGAGACGAATAGAGATAGAGAGAGAGACAGAAACAGACAGAGACAGGACACAGAGAGAGACGAAAAAAAAAAGACAGAGATAGAGACAGAGAGACAGAGACACAAAATGAGACAGAGACAAATACAAGAGAAACAAAGGAAGAAGAGAGGGAGAGAGATGAAGACAGACAGAGAGATCCATAGAGACACAGAGAAACAGAGGCACAGAAAAACATACAAAGACAGAGGAGAGAAGAGACAGGGGGAGAGGGAAAGAGAAGAGAGGAAAACAGGGAAGAAGGAGAGAAAGAAGGGGAGAGAGGCAGAGAGAGGATGAGAGAAAAGAAGAGAGGAGAGGAGAAAAGGAGAGGAGAACTTTGAGTCCCCAGGATGACAGAGACAACTCTCACACCTACCCTTTTCTCTTCCTCTAATCAAGTGGAGTCAGATCTACCATCAACAGCCAATAAAAAGAATCTTAGACCCTTAGAATTACAGAGTAATAAAACTCTGGCATCTTTGAATTATAAAAGGTTAGAAATGGAGGGGTTTTAGAAACTTAGAATGTCAGAGCTAGGGAGGGCCTTAGAATAGAAAATTTCAGAGCTGGAAGGGATCTTAGAACAGGGAATGTCAGAGCTAGGGGTTGTGGTGGTAGTGAGATTTAGACATCATCTATTCCAGTCCATTTCTCTCATTTTAGATTTGGAGAAACTGAGGCCCTGGCCTGACTTGCAGATCTGTTTGCAACTGTTTGCAACTTGCCTTGAGGCAAGGCAAGGGGTCACTGGTGGTCTGTCTCTCTGCATGGCCTTCTACCAGTCTGGGATTCATCTACTTCCTCACAGAATCTAAGAGATGGATAGCACCCCTGCAGGTATCTAATGCAACCCCACTCTGAACTGGAATCCCTTACAAAATGACCATCAAGTTCTCATTAAACTTCCAATAAAGGTCCTTCAATGATGGGAAAATCATTCCCTATCAAATGCTAATTTTTCTTTTTGGGACAATTCTCTCTATATTTTCCTCTCTAAATTGATCTCTCTGCACCATCTGCCCATTGCTGTCAAAGTTCTGCTTTCTGGGGCTAAGAAGAATCAGTTTGCTGTCTCTTTCACATGACAGC
This sequence comes from Notamacropus eugenii, assembly GCF_028372415.1. Lineage (NCBI taxonomy): Eukaryota > Metazoa > Chordata > Mammalia > Diprotodontia > Macropodidae > Notamacropus > Notamacropus eugenii. The sequence goes on along the minus strand of NC_092874.1, from coordinate 294,487,987 downwards.
TCTTTAAATACTTGAGGGTAGGTATCATACCCCTCTCTCCTCCCTTCTGGTCTCTTCTTTAGGCTAAGCACCTCCAATTTATTCCAATAATCTTTGAACCCTAAAGTATCTAATTTTCTCACCCCTAGTTGCACTTCTTTGGATATGCTTTTGTCGTTCTAAAATGTGTACAGGAAAACTTAACACTTTGCTCTAGATGGGGTCTGAAAAAGACAGAAGATATGGAAATGATCACCTTCTCATTCTGGAACCTTGCTTTTATTAACAGCACCTAAGAAACCAATAGGTTTATTGTCACACTCTTGAGCCACCTTAGGTTTGTAGCCCCCTAAAACACCCAGGTCTTTCACAAGAACTGTTGATGAGTCAACCTTCCATGCCACAGTACTGTACTTGTGAAGTTAGTTTTTTGAACCCTAGTGTGGGACCTTACATTTATACCCACTGCAATCCCTTTTGTTAGGCTTGGTCCATTATTGCAACTTCTTAAGATATTTTTAGTCCCTGATTCTGTCATCCAGCAAGTTAACTACCTTTTCCATATCTTGTGAAAAATTGATGATCCTCCCAACTCCATCTTTATTTGAACTATTGATGAAAATGTTGAATAGCACAAAACTACAACCACCCCCTCCAGCTGTTATTAAACTATTAATGAGTGTTCTTCAGCAGAACTTTATCTAGAATAGGGCAGTTAAGACTCTGCCATTGGATGGATAATTTAATACCTTTCTAGGGGGTGGTAAAGATGGAGAAATGAATGAGTAATAGAAAATCAAAGATGTAAAACTGGGAGGATGTTAAGATTATCTAGTTCAACTTTCTTATTTTATATATGGGGAAACTGAGAACCAGGAAGATTAAGTGATTTGCGCATGGTCACATAGTTAGTAAGGATCAGGTACAGGATGTCTCTGCCTGCCTCACCTTTAGTGATGGTGGCTATCATTGACCTCATCTATCAGCATTCTTTCTCCAGGTCCAAATCAATCCCTTAATTCCTTCTCTTGCTAGTCTTCCACAGTTTTGGCCACCCTGTCTGTCTTCTATCATGGCAGCAACATGATATTTCTTCCCCTCAGGGACCACACTTACATTGGCATAGCAATATTTAGATATATTAAGGTATACTTCTTTCCCCCTACCCCAGACATGAAGCTAGGTTATTTATCCACCCTCCCATTCCCTCCACATTGCTGCTTGCCTTAGGTGAATTTTTTTCTAGTTATGGCTTTGCTCCTTGGTTCCAGTCATTCAATCCTTTCTCAATTCACCTAGCTGTATCATTTTCTGACCCAGTTTTCTTTATCTTGTCCCCAAGTATAGGATGAATGCCTTCCTGGAGTCCAGGTATACTCTATGTCTAAAGCATTCCTCTATTCTGCCAGTCTAGTAACCCTGTCAAAAAAGGGAAATGAAGTTAGTCTAGCATGACCTGTTCTTGATGAAGCTACACCGGCATTTAGCAATCTTTTATTCCTTTTCTAAATGCTTACAAACTACCCCTTTCATAATGGCTTCTAGAATTTTTGCCAGGAATCAAAGTCAGCATCACTGACCCAGAGTTTAAAGAATCCATCCTCTTTCTTTTATTTTTTTTTAAAATTGGGATGTGTGCCCATTTACAGTTCTGCTGTACCTCTCCTATTCTCCCATGATTTTATAGAATCTCACTGACAGCAGCTGCCAGCTCTTTGAATACTCTAGGAGGAAGAGTGTCTGGAACCAAGTACCTCAAACTCACTGAGAAAAAATAGGTGCTCTCTTACCATCTCTTTACATATCTTCAGTTTCAGCTTTCAACTCCCAGCTAATGATGTGTGTTCTATCTTTTCCAAGTATAGAGATCATGCCTCTTGATAGAGAAAACAAAGAAAATAGAAGTTGAGTCACTCTTGCTTTCTTCTGTCATTCTTTATCATTTTCCTATTCACCCTGAGGGATGGTCACATTATTTCTCTGATTGTCCTTTTGCCCCTCAGATTGAAACAGGGATGGAGTTTCTACATGCAGTCAGAACACAGGCTAACAGTCAGTTTTTTTGTTTGTTGTATTTGTTGATAGATATACTAATGAAGTCAGGAAAGTATTCCAGGATGGCAGAGAGAGATGACCTTGTCTTATTTACTTAACTTTGATTCTTATTCAACATCACATGGTTGCCAGTTGAGCAGTGTCTTGGGAGTTAGGTAGATTTAGTACATCCTCCATACATTTTGATGATTTTAATTTTGCTTACTTTTTTTTTGTCAGAGTTTCCTGAAGTGGGCATTGTGCTTTAGGTATCCTAATCAGATATAGAAAAGAATCTCCTAACTCTGAGCCTGACAGTTACTTGGGAATGTGGAATTCTAATCAACACTGGACATAGTCAGGAACTTAGCTTGAGGTACTCTGGATAGCTTTTACTGGTTGTCCAGCTAGGTATTGTGTGAATATACTAAAAAGTTCATACGCTCAACTGCTTTTGTCAGGGAGAGGCTTTCTAGCCATTGCAAATTTATAGTGACTGAAATGTGAATTACCCTGGCCATATGTGTTCCTTGGCCACCCATATTTGTCACATATGCTCCCCTCCATGTATGTTTCTTTGGCAAGCACATTCTTTTCATATGTGCTTTCCATTTAGTAATGGTATGCTTTTTACCACATGGCATGATAATCTATGGAGCACTGTACTCCATGGATGCAAAGGGGAAGGGAGGATAAGATATTTTAAAAAATTCTTTTACAAAGGAATATTTACTAATAATATTTAGCAAGGTCAGAAGTACTGGGTTCAACTGTCCAGAAAATCTGGCATGGACTCCAGCTCTCTCGGACCTCTCATGTCTAGCTCTACTAACCTTTCAAAGAACACAAGGTTGCAACCTAGTATTATATGCCTTTACCTAAGAGAAGAAGAGAGAAAATGAAAAGGTGCAAATAACCTAGCATCATAATTATGAGCCAAATGTCAGCCCTAGAAAAGGGGGAAGAAGGGTAGCTGGCAGAAGGAGGTCATTGCTACCACTCTCATTACCTTTTACCAGCAATAGCAGAGCCCTGTTCTCTCAGCTTCATGGTGGCTTCAGATGAAAGAGGATCCGGGGCCCTTTTCCTACTTGGAGGAATTCAACAGCAGCCAATGTTCATCATTCAATGCAATAAAAAGAAAAGAGTGACAAGATAATTTCTTTTCAGTTTACTTACTATTTTTTGATTAAATTTTTTTTTGTTTTGAAATAATTTATCCTTTGACTGATTTGTAAAAGGAAACATACCAATAGGGGCCCATGAGTTATGATTTTTAGTGAATGTTGACTCACAGGGTTTCTTGAATTTTGGGGAGGATTTTCTGGGAATGCAAGAATGAAGGGATGGCCCCAGGTATTATACTCTATGATATTGAGAATCTCTTTTGTTGAACATCACCGATCACAATTCATTCTGAGCTTTACATCTCCTGACGCTAATTTTCACAGGATTGTGAAACTCTTCCTTTATAACTCCTCTGCCCCCATTCCCCACAGTATCACAACGGAAATAGCACTGGATTTGAAGTCAGAAGACCTGACCTACTTTTGATGCTTACTACCTCTGTAACCTTGGGGAAGATACTTAGTTTTCTTGAGGTTCAGTTTCCTCAGTTCATAAAATGAAGAGGTTGGATTAGGTAATCTTTGATACTCCCTCCAGTTCTACGTCTGTAATTCTATGATTCTCAATAACCCAATCTTTTTTTCTCTATCATCTTCATTTCTCCTATCCAGAGCTATTGCTTGTAACAAATAATAAAGAAGCAGAAAAATGAAGTATAGCAAAACTAATCAATACATCAATCACCTCTGACAGTATATTTAACCAATGTTCCATATCTACAGCCCCCCATTTCTGAACAGAAGGAAGGTAGATACATTTTCTCATCTCTTCTTTGATGTCAAACTTGGTCGTTGTAACTGCAGTACTCAGTTTGGGGATTGTGTAGTCAGTTTGAAGATTATTTTTCCTGGCTCTGTATATTTCACTGTGAATCAGTTCACATAACTATTCCCATTCTTCTCTGAATTCTTCATATCTATCATTTATGCTATAGTAATATTCCATTGCATTCATGTACCACAATGTGTTCAGTTGTCCCTTAATTAATGGTCATCTATTTTGTTTCCAGTTCTTTGCTGCTCCAAAAAATATTGATAAGAATATTTTGGAACTTTTTATTTTGTCCTTGACCTCATTGGGATCTGTACCTAGCAGTGGGATCTTTGGGTCAAAGTCTCTATTTTCTTAAATTCAAATTGGTTGAATTCAAGTTGGTTCTGACATACAGGAAAAGAAAATCAACAAATATTATTTTTAAAAAATTGTTAGTGTTTATTCTGTGCCCATGTTGATTTTTTTAGACAACTCTTTATTTTCTACTTTATTAGAATGATTTTGTTTTTGCTACTGGAACTTTATTCTTGAGACTTCCCATTCCTTTTGTGCTGACTTCTACTATAAAAATATAGGTTATTATATTCTATCCATTCTCTCTCCAAATTCTTTGAAATCTACTTTCTTCTTTCCCTTATTCTCCCTGAACTCAAAGATGAAGTATTCCCTTTCCCCTGTTTCCTATCACTTCTCCTTTATCAACTAGCTCCTTCCTTTATCTGTGCTCAGAATTTGGTCAAGTACAAATTTTCATTGTCACTTCCTCTACCCTTTGAAGAATTAAGTTATCATTAAGGCCAGTCAAGAATTTACCAGCTACTTAGCTTTTGGCAGAAAAACAAGGTGCACCAGCAGATGTTAGAATCATTGAATTCTCCTACACTGCTATGACATAGCTCGGTGCCAAGTTTGTGATCAATATCCTGAACTCATCATCCATTTTCTCCTTCTGGCCAAGTATTCTTTACTATGTTCCTCTTGCAATGCAGTTCGTTTAGCTTCCCATTTATCCTCACCCAAATGCTGACATGAGTATATCTTAATATATACAATGCTACCCTTCTGACTTTTTCATTTTTTTGGTTCCTTCCATAGCTATATTCCAGATATATGTCCAATTCCTCCTAATCTCAGAAATGCTTAGGGATAGTGATAAGGACTGGACTTGCTATGTCATTGAGATAAGGAACTTCCAGATTAAAAAACTCCTTCTACTAATGCAAGTTGGTACCTTCTTTGTAACTCTCATTTTTCAAGAGTTGCTTAGAGTACTGAGAGAAATTATGCCCAGGACCATACAGCCAGAATATGGCAGAAGGGGGATCCTGACAGTATGTGCTTCACCTCTGATAATGATATACATAAACTCGAATTTACCTCCTGGTTTATTACTCACCCTTTCTGCCTGTGTATATACCTCTGAGGCTGTGAGTCTGCTCTTTCTTCTTTATATTGTCTCTCTGAATTACTAGATGCCTCCACTGATGTTCTCTTCTCATGTTGTACCTGAAATTTTGCTATCTGACCAGTGAAGGAAGATCAGATCGCATCTAACTTTTTCCTCTCTGCTTTTTTTTAACAGATGCAGAAATTGAGGCTCAGAGAAGTTAAAGGTCTTATCCAAAGTTATGTCTCTTCCCAGATACATGCCTCAAGAGGACGGTATATCTCCCAGTTGTTTATATCAGGTTGATATAAAGCCACACCTTATTTCCACTCTAGTCTCGTCTTGTGACTGAATGGTGGCAGAACACTGAAGGGTCTTCATCATTATTCCTTGCAGCCTGAGAATTGGCCTCCTTTCAGGTTCAGTTTCAAGCTCTTACAACTCAAACTTTCTCTTCAAATCCATGGAAGATCTCAGCACCAGATTCTCTACACCCTGCTGAGTGATAACTGATAACTAGATAAATGGAGCCACAATGAAGTGCTAAAAGGAGAGGACCAGAGGGAAGCCCCCAAACACATATTACAGGGGCCTTCTGGATTAGGGCTCAATCTAAACTGTTGATTCAGAATCCTGAAGATCTCAACCCAAATTGGGAGAGGAAGGCAACAGCTCAGATGGAAGGGGACAGAAGAGATTTGAAGGCAAGTAGTTTTTTAAAGCATTTTCATAGTACTTATTTCGTACAAAAATACTCAAAGACAAAAAGAAGGAAAGTGAAAAATAGCATGCTTCAGTCTGTATTAAAAAATATCAGTTCTTTCTCTGGAGGCAGATAGTATGCTTCATTTTTAGATCCTTGTATTTCTGAGAATAACTAAGTCATTCACAATTCTTCATCAAGCAATATTGGTGTTATTGGGTAGAATATTCTCATGGTTCTGTTGACCTTACTATGCATCAGCTCATGAAAGTGTTTCCACGTTTCCTCTAAATCAAACTGCTTGTCATTTCTTATAGTAAAATAATATTCCATTATAATCATATGCCACAGCTTGTTTAGCCCTTCCCCAATTAGTGAGCATCCCTTTGATTTACAATTTTTTAAAAAAAATTTTCACCCCATTTATTTATTTATTTTTAGTTTTTAACATTCATTTCTGCAAGATTTTGAGTTTCAAATTTTCTCCCCATCTCTCCCCTCCCACACCCCAAAATACCGTACATTCTGATCACCCCTTCCCCCACTCTGCTGTCCCTTCTATCACTCCCCTCCCTTCCCTTATTCTCATTGTCTCTCTTTTCTTGTAGTGCAAGATAGATTTCTATACCCCATTACCTGTATTTCTTATTTCCCAGTTGTATGCAAAAACAATTCTCAACATTCATTCTTAAAACTTTGAGTTCCAACTTCTCTCGTTCCTCCCTCCTCACCCATTCCCACTGAGAAGGCAAGCAATTCAATATAGGCTGTATATGTGTAGTTTTGCTAAAGACTTCCATGATAGTCATGTGAAAGACTGCCTATATTTCCCTCCAGCCAATCTTGCTCCCCATTTGTTCTATTCTCTCTTTTGACCTTATCCCTCGCCAAAAGTGTTTACTTATAATTACCTCCTCCTCTCATTTGCCCTCCTTTCTATCATACTCCCACATCCCACTTATCCCTTTATCCCTTACTTTCCTGTAGTGTAAGATAGATTTTCCTACCAAATTGAGCGTGCATGTTATTCCCTCCTCAAGCCAAATGTGATGAGAGTAAGTTTCACTTTTTCCCTCTCACTTTCACCTTTTCCCCTCCATTGAAAAAGCTTTTTCTTATCTTTTTTATGAGAGATAATTTGTCCCATTCCATTTCTCCCTTTTTCCTCCCAATATACTCCTCTCTCACCCCTTAATTTTATTTATTTAGACATCATCCTTTCCTATTTAACTCATCCTGTGCCCTCTGTCTATATGTACGTGTGTGTGTGTGTGTGTGTGTGTGTGTGTGTGTGTATAATCCTTCCAACTACTCAAATACTGAGTAATGTTTCAAGAGTTACAAATATTATCTTGCCATGTAGGAATGTAAACAGTTCAGCGTTAGTAAGTCCCTTATGATTTCTCTTTTCTGTTTACCTTTTCATACTTCTCTCGATTCTTGTGTTTGAAAGTCAAATTTTCTATTCAGTTCTGGTCTTTTCATCAAGAATGCTTGAAAGCCCTCTGTTTCATTGAATGATCATTTTTTCCCTTGAAGTATTATACTCAGTTTTGCTGGGTAGGTGATTCTTGGTTTTAGTCTTAGTTCCTTTGACTTCTGAAATATTATATTCCAAGCCTTTCAATTCCTTAATGTAGAAGCTGCCAGATCCTGTGTTATCCTTATGGTATTTCCACAATACTAGAATTATTTCTTTCTGGCTGCTTGCAGTATTTTTTCCTTGACTTGGGAACTCTGAAATTTGGCTACAGTATTCCTAGGAGTTATTTTTTTCAGATCTCTTTCAGTAGGTGATTGGTGAATTCTTTGAATATTTATTTTACCCTTTGGTTCCAGAATATCAGGGCAGTTTTCCTTGACAATTTCATGAAAGATGATGTCTAGGCTCTTTTTTTTTTTGATCATGGCTTTCAGGTAGTTCCATAATTTTTAAATTGTCTCTCCTGGATCTATTTTCCAGATCAGTTATTTTTCCAATGAGATATTTCACATTATCTTCAATTTTTTAATTTTTTCAGTTTTGTTTTGTAATTTCTTGATTTCTCATAAAGTCATTAGCCTCCATCTGTTCTATTCTAATTTTGAAAGAACTATTTTCTTCAGTGAGCTTTTGAACCTCCTTTTCCATTTGGCTAATTCTACTTTTTAAAGCATTCTTCTCCTCATGGGCTTTTTGGGCCTCTTTTGCCATTTGAGTTAGTCTATTTTTAAGGGTGTGATTTTCTTCATCATTTTTTTGGGTCTCCTTTAGCAAGCTGTTGAGTCGCTTTTCATGATTTTCTCACATCTCTCTCATTTCTCTTCCCAGTTTTTCCTCCACCTTTCTTACTTGATTTTCAAAATCCTTTTTGAGCTCTCTCATGGCCTGAGACCATTGCATATTTATTTTGGAGGTTTTGAATGCAGAAGTCTTGACTTTTAGGTCTTCTGATGGTGTGCATTGTTCCTCTTCATCTGAAAGGATGAGCAGATATTTTCTTCCATCCTTCTATTGAAGAAAGTAACCTTATATTGTCTTATTCTTTTTCCCTTTTGGGGGGCATTTCCCAGCCAGTTACTTGACTTTTGAGTTCTTTGTCAAGAGGAGGGTATACTCTGGGGACCTGTAAGTTCTCAGTTCCTCCAAGGTGGCACAATCAAGGGAGAGGAGTTTATTTCTCTCCTGGCTTGTGCTCTGGTCTGTGAGCAGGATTCCCTCTCCAGAAGCTCCACCAGATCCACCATGCCAGCATTCCTCCTCACCCCAGGGCAGTCACTCAGGGCTTAGATCCAAATCAGCTGCTCAATTCCCCCAGGGGATTTAGGCCAGGGCTCCAGCAATGGAAGCTGCAGCTGCCTGGGCTGGGGCTAGACCACTGTGTTCTCTTCTCACCCAAGTGAAAGAGCTTTCTCACTGACCTTTGACTCTGTCTTTGGTGTTTGTGAGTTGAGGAATCTGGGACTCACAGCTGCTGCAGGTGGTGTAGCACCTTGAAGCCCACTCCTCTCCTATCCTTGCTGTGGCATGGCCTGTGCTGGGCTGTGCTCCACTCTGTGCCCGTGCTGGGCTGCGCTCTGCTCTTGCAAGTAGTTTTTCTATAGCACTCTGTCCAGGATATGAGACAGGAAGCTCACAGATCAGTTAACATCCACCTTTCTTCTATTCCCTTCTAAACTCTGTCTTCTTTTGAGAAGACTACCAGCCCAAGGCCAAAGAGGCCAAGGTCTTCCATTGCATCCTGGGTCATTTCAAGTCATACCGATGCATATCTGGTCACTGGATCCAATGGCTCAGGAGAAAAAAGTGAGGCTGGTACCTTTGCACATCCCTCTCTCACTCAAAACAAAGTTAAGTGCAAGTCATGTTATCATTTCTCTGATGTCGTGGTCCTCTTCGAAAACGAAGGACAAACACATCAATTCCCTTCTTAACTCTGCCTTCTTTTGAGAAGATTACCAGCCACTGAGGACCCCAGGGGAGGCCTGGAAACTACAGTCCTCTTGTAAAGACCATCAATCTAGCAATTAATCCACTGATTTATTCTGTGTCCCCTGAACCAGCCTGAGCCAAGAAGAAGCTAAGCCAAGGAGCCTCCTCATCAAATAGGGGTGAATTTCAGGTCCCTCTCACAAAGAGGGAGAAGATATTCTGAGCTGGAAAAAGGCACAGAGATTGGGGGATGGTGTTGAAGGACTGCTTTGTGGGAGCACCAGTGCCAAACAACTAACCCTTTCTTATGGTTTCCTGTACAATCCCAGCAAGCTCCAACAGGCCATTAGGGTCCAAAAGGTAATTCAGAAGCTGATCAGCTCCAGGAATCCAGAGGACAAGGGAAAAGGAAGGGTATCTGGGATGGGGTGGGAAAACTAAGTATTGTGGGTGACTGCCTGGCTACACCAATACTTTCAGCCTTGGGGCCCTCCACCTTCCCTCTCAAACCTTGGACAGCTCCCAAACAGCCTGTTAAGTTTCTTTCTTTCAAAAGGGCAGGAACTCAAGGAACAAATATCTCCCCAGTGCCTTCCAGCTACTCGGGGACTGATAGCTGCCTAGATGGAAAGTACAGCAAATGTCAAACGTTATGCAGAGACCTGGACCTGAAGGGCTGGTTGGTTCTTTTCCAACCCAGACAGAACCTTGAGACAAGTCCAAACCCGAGGACGGTTGTCTGTCCTCCTTTGCCCCTTCCCTGCCTTTCCCCTCCTCATTCTTCCCCTTTCTTGATATAAATCACATTCTCCTTCCTCTCTTTTAGTATCTCCACTTTGCCCCTTATCTTCTTTCTCCTCTTTTCCTCTTTCTTCTCTCTTCCTCTTCTTTCTTTCCTCCTCATCTCCCTCCACCTACCTCTTCACCTCGTCTCTCCTGTATTCTTCCCTCCTCCTCACCATTCTCTCTCTTTTTTTGTCTTTTTTCTTATTCTCTTCTTTCCCCTCTTCCCCATTCTGATTTTCTCTCCTCTAGTTCTCCTGCTTTATTCTCTCTTCTCCTTCATTCTTCTTTGTCTTTCTTCTGTTCTTCATTTTCCTCTCCTGCACCTATTTCCTATTTATTTCCCTCCTTTATTATTTCTTTCTTTTCTCAACTCCTCTTATCCCCCCTCATTCTTTTTCCATCCTCTCCTCCCTTCTCCTTTCCCCCTTCCTCTTCTCTTTCTCCCCTTTCTTCTTATCCTATGCCAGGTGCTAATTAGCTACTTGGTCGATTCCCTTCAATAGCTCCTTCTCCCTCTCTCTTCCACCTGGCACCCCCCTCAACCCTTCCTGCCTTGAGCCTGCTGCCACCACTGCTGGGTGTGCTCAGGTAATGCAGATTGTTTTCATATCAGTAGAAGAAAAACATCCTCTGGAAGGCAGATCTTCAAGGGAAACATAAGCAAATGGGCCATGAACCTCCCCTACCCAGGGAAAATGATGGGCTTTGACATCCACAGTTCAGGATCTTTGTTTGTTCTTTTAATTATTATCAGTGTCTAAGACCAGCTATTCTCATTGCTACAGTTCTACCTCAGCAGGCAGCTAGACTCATCCTTAGTGAGAGGGATCCAGAATTGCTTTTGCTAAAGGTTATTTCCTTCCTTCTTTTCCTTTCTTCTTTTCCTCCTTTCCTTCCTTCCTTCCTTCCTTCCTTCCTTCCTTCCTTCCTTCCTTCCTTCCTTCCTTCCTTCCTTCCTATTCTTCCTTCCTTCTTTCCTCTTTTCCTTCCTTCCTTCCTCATATTCCTTCATATTCATGATTTTTTATAAAATTATAACATTCCATTCCTATACCATGCCCAGTTTCCCAGGTATTCATCTATTTTCCAATGTTTTGGCACCACAGCAAGCATTAATATGAATATCTTGGTATATATTTATATATGTATATACATACACACATACATTTGTGCATTTACATAGACTTTTGAGACACAGTATATGTACATATATATGCATGCATGTGCATGTGTATACACACATATATAGTGTTCCAAAAGTTTTGGGGCAGTTTTGAGCTTTAATAGCTTAATAGCTTTAATAGAAATTATATATAAGCTTACACATAGCTATTTATTGTGTAATGTACCAAACATATGCTATGCATATATACAATAGATATTCTCTCTTTATATGTATGTATATATGTATATACTATGCATGAAGATATATGTGTGTGTATATAAGCTATATATCCTTATATGTATATGTGAGTATGGACATATGTATATGAATACATAGCATATATGTGTGAATATATCCATACATATATATATCCTTTTCATCTGACTTTCACTTCTTTGGGGTATTTGTCAAGGGTAGGCTCTTCAAAGAGCATGAAAGGAGTGGTGTGTGACCATCTATACTCTGTTGGAAAAAGAGAAGATTCTCCCTCAGGTACAAAGGAACCCTTGCATGACAGGAAATCATAGAATGATAGGGGATAAAGGTAGAAGGGACCTTAGTCATCACCTCATCCAATAATCCTCATTTTGCTGCTGAGAAAACTGAGGTCCAGTGATTCTCTCAAGGTTACAAAGTGCCAGAGTTTAGATTTGAACCTGGGTCCTCTGACTCTAAATTAGGTGCTGTCTGAGGGTCTGATTGATGGACTCAGCAGTCACTGGCCACTTAATATTTCATTCATTCCCTCATTCAAAGTATGTGCTAAGTCCTGGGCTTGGGGCTACAGGCAAGATAGGAAGAAAGAAACTACAGTTCTTGTCCTTTGGTGCTTGCAGTGACCCAAGCTAGGACCTAGTGTCTAGAGGGAATTATTATTCCCAGAAGGTCATGAGGATGATCATTTCCATCTTTTTCTAATACACATAGACTCCTGGAAGAGTGGGAACCTTTCTCCAAGGACAAGTCAGGAGAGAAAGGTTCCTTTTGCCTTATAAAAAGATAGTGAAAGTTATTAAACATCATGGTCCATGAGTATAATGCAGTATTATTATGTTATTAAGAAAGGATGAATACATGGAAATCAAAAAAGCATAGAAAAAGCTCTATGGATTGATGCACAAATAGGCAAACAATATACCCAATGACCATGACCATGTCAATGGAAAAAAAACACAATGAGAAAAAATGCTCAGAAAGTGAAGAGAATCTAATCCTAATGACCAAGCTTGGCCTCATGGAGAGCTCTCATGTTGCAGAAATCTCCAAGATAATTTCCTTTGAGAAAATATTATGGTCCTTGGAACAGGACAGTAACATAAACTTCATTTTATTAAGACCTATTAGGGACAAGGACATAAAATAACTTTTAAAAGTTGTAGTAATATTAAATTTTGACTATATCAAGAGCTGAGAAAAGGCACCTCCTTCACTTCTTTGAAGAAGTGGGAGACTATGGCTGTGAAACTTTGCATATATTGTCAGTCTAGGTTGATTGCTTTACTGAACCGTTTTAAAAATATATTTTTTAGAATAATGGATAGCTCTCTGGGGGATGTGTAGATGTTCAGGACACAGTTCCAATTTCTTAAGGAGCTTACAATCTAGTTAAAGATGCAAGACATTCAAAATTATCTTTGATATAAGGTAGGGTGTGATCAGGGTTATAAAAATGTCTCAAAATGATTAATGCAGTTTTAGACTACTGAAGCTATTAAAACATATACGCTGTGTATGGATATTCACATATACATACATATTATATACTGCTTAAAACTGCACTAAGACTTTTGGGACACCCTGCTTAGACATATGCATACATACAAATATACATCCATACATATATACATATCCCAATGTTCTAGAGAAATCTAGCATATTCTACTTACATGCTTCGGGGATACATGTGCTTCCTGGAGGCAGTAGCACCTGAACTAAGCTCTGAGGGATAGAGAGGACTTTATTAGACACAGAGGAAAGGGAGGAGAGGGGGAATATTCCAGGTGGGGGCACATTGTGAGCCAAGGAGTGTAGGTAGGAAAACACCAGTGATGTTTCAGGAATGCGTCATTTTCTGAGCCTAGAATTTGTGAAGGGGGATAGTGGGACATAGCAGTAGAGAGGTAAGTGGTGACTATCATGGGGAGATCCTTGAAAGTGAGACTGAAGATCTTGTTCAGTAGACAGAAGGAATCACTGAGGGTGTTTGAACATGGATCAAAGTTGAGATAACACCTCTTTTGCACATGACACATTATACTTTTCCAAATGCTCTCATAACTTTCTCACCATATGTTCTCACACCACATCTTGGAGGTAGGCAAGGTGATCAGTTGGCTCCAATCCAACAGATGGTAAAATGACGGTAACTCCCATGTCTCAAGCATTTTAAAGTTTTCAGAACATTTTCCTCACAAAAAAACCTACGAGGTAGGTAACACATATTTTATTAACCCCATTTCATGTTTGAGAAAACTGAGGCTGAGAAGTTAAATGGCTGCTTGTGGTCACACAGTTAGAAAGTGTTGGAACTCAGACTCTATCCTGTTGTCCTGATTCCACATCCAGAGCTCTTTTCACAAAACCACAATTCCTTATCCCTTTGGACCAGATAGTGCAATTATCAGTCTCCATTTTGACAGATAAGTAAACTGAGGGACAGAGAGGGGATGAGTCACCATAAGTCCTACACTGATGAGTGAGACTCAAACCTAACTCTCCAGCATCCTGATCTGATACCTTTTCCACTAGACTAAGCATAAATGGAGGAAGCAAGCACACAAAGTTAGTCAGAGCTGGCCATGGAGAGAGAAACCGGCACCCAGGCTCCCCTGGGTAGAAGGCTGCAGCTGCTGCATCAGTAGCAGTACCCTGGAGAATCTGGGATGTTTGGGCAGTCAGAGGAGAATAGATCTCATCTAATACTCCCCTGCAGGGCTGTTGCACTAATGGACATTAAAAGTGTCAGTTTCAAGATGAATGGAGACTGTAAACCTCTGTGGTGCCAAGTGATGCTGGAGTTCGCAGCCCTGAGGACTGAGCCAGCCTCTCTGCCTACCTTCTTCAGCCTCCCACTCTGATTTAGTTTCTCAGATGAAGTGGACAGGAATCATTTTCCTCTCATTTGCCAACAGGTCAGAGAGGAGGTGATGGGAGGCACAGGGAGCTAGAAATACAGGTGAAAGCTCACAGTCCCTTCTGTATGCCCATCTCCACTGGAGTGGAGCAATACAGTGAAGCAATGTTGGGGGGAGACACTGAAGCAGCCTCTGCCTTCAGGAAGCTCATAATCCAAAGAGAAGTGGAAGAGTAACAAGCAAGAATTACTTAAAGACTAAGATGTTATAGAATTCAGTGCTTGGCTCTCCTGACTTGAGGGAATTCAAAGGAGGGTAGGGAGATAGAAAGATCATTGAGCTTGGAATCAAGGGACCTGGACACTAGTCCTGACATTGCTATGTGACTTTGGGCAATTCAGTTAAGTTCAATTCAATTCAACTCAATTCCACTCACTAGCTGTGTGACCTTGATTAAATCTATTACTCTCTTAGATTTCCCCACCTATGAAAGGAAGTCATTGGGTTACATAATCTCTAAGCTCCCTTCAAGTTCTAAAAAGCTTGGGCTCCTAACATAAATGTGAGCTATTCTTTTAATTCCATTTCATGTTTATTAAGCAGCTTTAGATATTTCCTCTATGCCAATGACCTCCAAATCTTTAGAACCAACCTGACCTCTCTTTTGAGATCTAGATGGCTCTAACTGCTCACAGGACTTCCCTTTCTGGATTTTAGACCTTAGATTTCATCTCTTCAAATTCCTTCATTCCACAAATCACAGCTTGAGGTTCAATGACTTGTAAGTGACTTGTCCGAGGTCTTGCAGGCTTTAACGAGAGGAGTTAAACTCCAAACCTAGGTCCCCTGACATCAAATCCAGTATTGGTTCCACTTTACTATGTTGAGCCTCCTAACACCTTCATCTCAATATATCTGAACCAATTGAGGGTGAGTCATTGAGGAAAGAATGAGGACAGGGAGGCTGAAGACCTGAGGAGCCAGCCTTGACACTCCCCAGTTCTGTGACATTGAGCAAGTAATTGAATCTTTGTACACCTCAGTCTCCTCAACTGTAAAATGAAGGGGTTGCACCATTGGCTTCTAAGATCCTTTCTGCTCTAAATCGCATCGGGCCATAAGCATCAGATGTGGGTGTAATGTTGTGCTTAGCTCAGGAGATGCAAAGACAGGTGCAACATGTACCCTCCTCTTCAGGGACTTAGAGAAGAATAGAGGGGAAGGTCAAGTACACGGATAATGAGAGGGGGAGGGAGGGAGAAAGAGAACGAGAGAAAAAGAAAGAATAGAAAGGGAGGTAGGGAGAGATGGGGAGAGGAGAGATAAAAAAGAGAGAGAGAAATAGAGAGGGAAAGAAAGAGGGAGGGAGGGAGAGACACACAGAAAGAGACAGAGACAGAGAGAGACAGAGACAGACAGATTTAAAGTTCTTTAATTTCACATGCTCCAACTAGGTGGTGCAGTAGATAGAGCAGACAGAGCTCTGGTCTTGGAGTCAGGAGGGAGGGAGTTCAGCTCCTGCCTCCAACAGCTGCGTGATCCTGGGAAAGTCACTTAGCCCATCAGCCTCAGTATCTTCATTTGTAAAATGGGGATAATAAGAACACCTACCTCACAGTCAAGTCAATAAATGCTTATTAAGCCAGGCTCCGAGGATACAAAGAAAGGCAGAAACAGTCCCTACCTTCAACGAGCTTGTATTTCCAAGGTGGTTGTGAAGATCAAATGATGGGTCATGCAGAGCTTTGCAAAACTTAAAGTGTTATCTAAAGAATAGCTGTTGTTATTAATCATCTGAAGCCACAGCAATCTGGACAAGTTTCATGGAATAAGTAATACTTGAGCTAGGCTCTGAAGAATGGAGAATATTTGGTACCTCTTAAAGAAAAGTCTCTTTTGACTTGGTTTCTAAGGGCCCCTGGCCCACTCCTCTCCTCTCCCAGCCTTTTCTCATTATCATGCCTGGAAGTTGCTTTGCTCCTGGTCTCCTAGACCTTCCCTGGGGATCCCATAGCTGATCATCCACAGATATTGGAAGTCAAGGGTTTTCTCCTAGGGCTTTTTGTCCCCCATGGGTGGAAATAAAACTCGGGTGGGGGGAAGATTTTGTTTCTGCTCTTGGCAAGATCTTAACCATGAATATCCTGTTGGCCAACTGAGTTAAGTTCTGGAAAATTAGTGTCTGCTCCCCTGGGGAGGGGCTGCTCTGATGAATGTTGGTCTTTCCAGCATTTTCGAAGTAGCTGATTATGAGCAGAAGGCTGAATATTGAGTAAAGAGAAGTTTGAGTCTACTGGCTCTCTTCAAGTAAGGAGACAGAAATCCCAGAGGCCTTGCTTTCATGGAATCCCCTTAATTCTACATTCAGATCTCTCTCTCTCTCTCTCTCTCTCTCTCTCTCTCTCTCTCTCTCTCTCTCTCTCTCTCTCTCTCTCTCTACCTCTCTCTCTCTCTTTCTCTCTCTTTCTCTCTCTCTCTCTTTCTCTCTCTCTTCCCCTCCCCCTCTTTCTTCCCCCTACACCCCCCCCATCACCATGGAATATTAGAGTCAGAAGGGACCTTAGGGACCATTTTTAACCCCTTCATTTTAGACATAGGGAAACTGAGACCCAAAAAGGAGAAGCTACTCCAGATTATTCTAACTTTTAGCCAAACTGGACTACTGAATATTTCTCAGACTCAGCACAGCATCTCCTGCCTAGTGCATTTGTACAAGACCACCTAAACCTGGAAAGCATTCCATCAGTCAATCATCAATCAATCAGAAAGCATTTATTAAGTGCC
This sequence comes from Notamacropus eugenii, assembly GCF_028372415.1. Lineage (NCBI taxonomy): Eukaryota > Metazoa > Chordata > Mammalia > Diprotodontia > Macropodidae > Notamacropus > Notamacropus eugenii. The sequence continues at coordinate 294,470,761 of NC_092874.1, read as the reverse complement.
ATTATGTGCTAAGAGCTAGGATACAAATAGAAGAAATAGCCCTTGTCCTCAAAGGGCTTACTTTTCAACAGGGAGCCAAAATAAACATATGTAAAACTATATTCAGAATATGTACAGAATGAATAAAAGATAGTATGAGGAGGGAGGGCAACAATACCTGGGGGGGGGGGGGAAGAGGAGTCATTGGGAAAGACCATGTCCAAGCTGTCCCTTGGGCTGAGTCTTTCAGAAAACTAGGGATTTCAAGAGGTACAAGTAAGGAAGAAGGATATTTCAGGCATGAAGGATAGCACAGTGTTGAGAGATGGGGTGCCATACATATGTCTAGATCCTAGAGTTTGGAGAAGGACTTGATTTGTAAGAAGACTGGAAAGGTTGGAAATGGCCAGGTTACGAATAGAGTTGACGTTTGATCCTAGGGATTAGCCTGAGACAGCTAGGTGGTTCAATGGACAGAGCACTGGGCCTGGATAAGGAAGACCTGAGTTAAAACCTAGCCTTAGACATTTAGTAGCTGTGTGACCCTAGGTGAGTCGCTTAACCTCTGTTTGCCTCTGTTTTGCCTGTTCATTGGAGAAGGAAATGGCAGACCACTCCAGTGTCTTTGCTTTACTGAGAAAACCCTGTGGACAGCACTGACATGCTATGGCCCATGCTCTGCCTTTCGGAATTCTCTTCCTTCAAGTTTCAGCTCAATTAGTCAATCAACAAGCATTAATCAAGTTTTACTATGTGCCAGACACTTGGCTAAGGCTGGAGATACAGAGTAAAGACCGTTAAGGGGTTTAAATATTAATGGGGAAGAAGACACACACCTATACGCACATGTGTACATACACACATACATATGTATGTATATGCCATACATATATGTATATGTGTGTGTAAATATACATAGACAGACAGATAGATAGATATGACATCTGAGACACTCCCTTTCAACTTGGAGATCCTAGGTTCTGTAATTTGAGGCCTTGGGCTCAGAATTGTTGGCCGATTGAACCAGGTGAGTCAGCTAAAGCTGAGGTCTTCCCTTCCTATGAGGGGATGGAAGGAATGGGGGCCAATGTGTTACTAATTGGCCTAGGACAAAGCAAGTGGGCCTGATGGCTAGAAGGAACTATATGGCAAAAGCTGAGATCAGATCAGATCAGATAAACAGAAGAGGTGGTGAAACCCAGTAGTTCACAAAGGCAACTGATAAAAATGCTAGTTATGCAATGAGCTCGAGGGCAAAGAGGTCCAAAGGCATTGGGGCTACCCAAATCAGTGAGTTGGAGCATTTGATCTGTGAGGCCCAAAGGCAACAGCTGCTACCATGATCCCTAAGGAGCGTGTCCCCACCTCTTCTTTTGAGGGTTCTTACAGGCAGCAAAGAAAAGTAAGGCTAGATCAGGCTTCAGGACTGATGTTGTGTTACCCCATTGTACTGTATGGGAGGGAGAGAACATGAGACCCTTGTGATTTCAGGGCAATATAGTCCTGGGGAGTTTAGTTTATCTAGATGCCTCCCCCTTGGTGTTTGTGACTCCAGGAGCATCTTTATGTATTGGCCCGGGCTGTAAACTACTTCAGCTTTTAAGCAGAGAAGATACCAAAGGACTGGGGAATGATAGCTTGCTGTCACAGCATCAGCTATGATTGGGTCCTCGATACCTTCTGAGAGTTTACCTATTCTCTCTGTGTCGGGGTCGAGGAACCCTGATGGTGGAAGAGGGATCTAGTTACAGAGAGAAGAAGATTTCCATGTTCCATGTGCCAGGGAAACGTCACAGAAGTGGAAATTAGGAAGCAATCAGAGATGCACAGTTTGCCTGATCCAAAAACTCTGTTGTAAACCTGAGACCTGTTGTGGTAGCAACTGGCTAGTTTTGACCCCATCTTACTCAGCTATAGTCTGGCAGCTAGAGGTCTAACTCTCAGTGCTAAAAAGTTATTTTTGATTTTAAGGCAGTAGCAACAAAGAGGACACTGAACCATAAACATGACTTCATAAATGACCCTAACAGTAGCTTATCTCAGTAAAAGTATTTTACAGAGTAGCATAGGGTACTTTGGTCAGGGGTTTGTGATATGCCGAAGGGTTAAGGTGGTGGAGGTGTGAGGGTGATGACCCAGAGTCTAGCCAACATGACTGTTCAATAATATATATGCTCAGTCCCCAGCATCTTCCCAGAAAGGGCAGATGGGAGTCAGTTTGCTACAGGAGAAAGACCATGGACTCTGATGTCAGGAAAGACCTGAATTAAAATCCCATCTCCAACTAGCTATATGATCGAATAAGATAACTACTCTGAGCCTCAATCTCCTCATCCCTGAAATGGGTAAATATCATAAGTAACCCCTGTGTCCCAGGATTGTTGTGAAGTAAAGCACTTTTGTAAACTTTGAATGTCAGCTGGGATTGTTATTAAAATATTTAACTTTGGCTAATGGACACCCTGCTGTGGGATTCCTAGGGAGTCTGATCAATAGAGTAGATCTAGCTGAGAGAGGTTTGGGCGAGAGTAGGGGGGAGACACCAGGTATTGGACCATCCCTATGGAGCCCTGTTCTTCTCCCACACAGCAGCTTTTGGGTTTCTGCCAAGAACTGGATGGTCGATGATTGGAGGACTGGTTACTATGGCAACCAACGGGATTGTAGAGCTGGAGGGACTAAAGGGAAGTTAGCGGTGTGAAACTCTGGGGGCATAAGTGAGAAAATAGAGGTGGGTGAAAGGTCATTACCAAGCCCTTGAATATTTAAAGCAAGCCTGGGCGACTCCTGTCCCAAGGCTTTCTTTCCCTGTGGAAGGTCTTTTCTGCTTCCAGTCCCTCAGCTCCTTCTTTCAGCAATTCCCCATGGAAGGGTGACACTTCTAATAGGCTCAAGTCTTTAACAAGACTTCTTTGCTCTGTGGGGACGAGAGCCTTTCCTCTGACATTCACTAACTGTGTGTAATTCTGAGAGAGTCCATTCTCTTCTCTGAGCCTCAGCCTCCCCATCTGGGAAATGGGTATCCTAATAATGATTTTGCCCACCTTATAGGACTTATTTTTAAACAAAATGCTTTATAAACATTAAAAGTACTTACAGAAACACTGGGAAATGTATTGAGATGGGGATTGTATGTCCATTACCTCCAAAGGCAGCCCATTTCACTTTTACCTTCACTTTGTGCCATCATTAAGATGTTTCCTTACCTTGAACCTAAATCCTGTCCTTTGAAGATCCCTCTCTCTCCTCCTAGTGGTATCCTCGGAGGCCAAGGAGAGCAAAATCTCACCTCTAACTCTTACTGCTTGTGTGACCTTGGGCAAGGGCCTCCATTTTCTCATCCATAAATGAGAGGCTAGATAAGGATCAAATTAAATGGCATCTGAAATCTATTTCAGCCACATTCCAAGGAAGGCTCCTTCAGGTAAAATCAGATGCCTTATCCCTGATGAACCTTAAAAATCTTCAAAATTACTTAAATTCTTCATTACTTAAAATACATCTTCTCATGTCTTCTTTTCCTCAGGCTGAACATTTCCAATTCCTTCAATTGACCCCTCGTGTAGCATGGTACCCCATCTCTGCCATCTGGGCCACTTTCTTCTTGACATCCTCCAGCTTTTCAACATCCTTACTAAAATGGAGCACACTCCTGAACACAATGCTCCTGATATGGTCTTACTAGGGCAAAGCACAATGGTGCTGTCACCTCCTGAGTTCTGAAAAGTCTGACACTCCTAATGCAGTCCAAGTTTGTGTTAGGTGATTTGGAGGCCATGCCAAAATTCAATTTCTATAGTTTACTAAAAATTCTAGACTTTTTGAGTAAAAAAATACTCTAACCATTGCCTATCCTTGCCTCTCCCATCTTGTACCTTTGAAATTGATTTTTTGAACCTAAGTGTAGAACTTTCTATTTATTTCTATCAAACTCTGTCCTTAGATTTGGTTCAGTATTCAAGACTATTGAAATTCTTTTGGTCCTGACTGTTACATAGCATGTTTATTTTCCCTTCCAGTTCATGTCATCTGCAAATTTGATAAGTTTATCTTCACCTAAGTCATGAGTAATATTAATACTGAACAGCAAAGGATCAAGAAGAGACCCCGGCTGTACTCCACTTCCTCCAAGTTAAAATTGACAATTCCACTCTTTATATTCAAACAGGAACAAAAACAAACAAAACCACAAGTTAACTGCACTACTTGAGAAAGTAGAGTATAAGTTCTTTAAGGATGGAGACTGTCTCATTTTTGCCTTTTATTCCCAGTGCATGGCTTGTAGTAAGTGCTTAATAAATGCTTGTTTAATTGAAGTATGTCATCAGTAAATACCCTGTGGATTCCACATACTAAGGCACAGTGCTTGTTCATTATTAACAAAAAATGGCTGAGCATGTATGAGTTGTGTTGAAATCTTCTTTTCAGGAGGAGACAGCCTAGTTTAGTAGGACTGGCATTGGACCAGAACATAAAGAACTGGGACTTTTATCTCTGTTCAGACACCTACCATCTGAGAAGCAGTGTGTGGGGAGTTAAAAGAATACTGCATTTGGAATCACAGGGCTTGGTTTCAAATCCTGGCTGTCACTTTGCATCCCTGGGCAAGTCCCTTCCCCTCTCTGGGCTTTGGTTACTCCTGTATAAAAATGAGTGGGTTAGATTAAATGACCTCTGGCAACACTTTTAGCCCTAGAACTATAGTCCTGTGAACCTAAGAATGTACTTAGGCAAGATCCTACATTGATCATAGATAAGAGAGGCTTCCATTGGCTTCCATAAAGGGAACAAGCATGTGGGTGAAAGCAGGGAGCCTGGAAGTGTTTTTATTATTATTCCCATACTGACATTTTTTTAAAGGTCACTGTCCTAAAGTCATGACCTTGGGGGAGAGCTCTGAGCCTTTCCCTTGGAGGCAGGGAGGAGTTCCCTTGTTGTCTGACCACAGAGTCCTGGGAGTAGGGGTGTCCTTGGTCTACAGTATCATTTGTCTAGAACTGTGATTTCCCCTCCTAAAGTAGATAGCTTCTGTTTTTCCCTGAGTGATTCACATTTCAATGTTAAGTCATAACTGTTTAGCAAAGATCATGGAGGGAGTCATCAGGATTACACAAAAAATGCTTGCCTGGGACACCTGGGATTGGACATGGGGGAGGGGTCAGTTATCATGACATCTTCTCTGCCAAACCTCCTCCTCCTCTTTTTCTTGGCCCCAGGAGAGGATGAGGCAATGAGGGCTGAGAGCAGACGAGGGGGAAGGAAAACAGGAGAGGGAGAGGGAAGGCATGCTGGTCTAATCAGAATAAATATTCACTTGTCTGATTAGACTTAATTACAGTTGAGTTCTCCTTCTCAACTGAAGTTGATGGGGGGAGGAAGGTTTGGAGGGGAACACAGAGGTGAGGGAAGCCAGGAGACTCATGGGCTTACAGATATTGAAGGAATCTCAGAAGCCATCTAGTCCAATTCCCCCACTTTACAAATGAGAAAACAGTCCCAAGTAGGTAAAGTGACTTGTTCAAGGTCATATAGGTAGTAAATCATAGAAACATAGATCTAGAGATGAAAGGAACCCCAGAAATCATTAATTCCCATCCCCCTGCTTTACAGATGAGGAAACTGAGATCTGGGGAGTACCTGCCAGGGTCATTATAGATAGGAAAAATTAGATACGGCATTTGAAACCTGGTCCTCTGATTCCAAAGACAGCAGTCTTTCCCCTGTGACTTGCTACCTCCCTATGTGAGTAGAGAATCTGAGGGTATCCTCATTCTCTAATATCCTTTCAAAGTCCTCATGAGCTATTCCCTGACCTCCAGTTCATAGTAGGATATCTCTATTTCAGAAGGTTTTTGGGGGTGGGTGGGAGATGGTTTGGACTAGATCTCTAATAGGGTTGCCCTCAGGGAAAACTGTCAAGGATAGATGATTTGCTGTCTGCCCCTGCTCCTGTCCAACTTTCCCTCTCTTCTTTAGCTTCCATATCTTCCTTCATCAGATGCCTTTTTGATGCCATCCTCCCCCTATCTACTCCCCGCACAACATCCAGAAATTTCCTCGTCTCCATAGTCCTTTCTCACAGGGTCAGGTCCTCCATATATTCTAAGGGGAAATCTGTGGGACCAGTCAACTAATCTGTGCAAATAAGAGAGGGCTGGAGGACTTACATAGTTAAGACTGTTCCTCCCAAACAGGTGGCATAAAACATCTTGGAGGAGTGGTGGGTTCAAATCCAAATTCTGCTACTGGCTGGCTATTTGACCTTGGACAAGCTATTTCACCTCTCTGAAAGTTGAGCAAGATAATTTCTGAGGTCCCTTTAATCCCTAGATCTGATCTTACGTCCTCAGTCTCCTGGAGACAATGCTGTTGTTTTTATTGACTAAACCAGGAGTCAGTCTGCAGGTGGGGTTTCAGGTCAGGAAGGAGGACAAAAGGAGTGGTGTGTGTGTATGTGAGTGTGTGTGTGTGTGTGTGTGTGTGTGTGTGTGTGTGTGTGTGTGTGTGTTCTGGATCTTGCCACTGTGCTCAAGGAAGGAGCTGTCCAGGGAGGGTAGTTATGGGTAGCTTCCCAGCTCCCCCTGGTGGCCATTGGGCCAACTCCTACCCTTCCTAAACTCTGGATGTGTTCTGAAGATGGCAGAATATAGTGGGACTATCTCCTTCTTATTCCTGGGCACTGTGCCTCTCTTAAGAAAGTCCAAGATTTCATGATTTTTTTATTACCACATTAGCATGCTGACTCATACTGAGCTTGCAGTCTACTAAAACTCCCAAATTTTTGTCAGTCAGCAAAGCAAAAATCATTTATTAGTCACTTACTGTATGCCAGACACTGTCCTAATTTGTGGAAGTATAAAGAAAGAGAAAAAGAAACCATTATCCCTATTTTCACAATATAGTGGTCAGAAAAATGGCTCCCTCATTTTGGACTTATGAATTTGACTTTTTGAACCCCTGGTTAACCTTTACATTTATCCTGGTTGAATTTCATCTCATTAGATCCAGCTCATGGTTTAAAGCTGCCTAGGTATGTTTAAATCCTGACAGTGGTACAGTGTGTCAATTCTCCCTTCTAGCATTTTTTTATCTGCAAATTTGACAAGCATTCTATTTATGCCCTTGTCAAGTCATTTATAAAGAATATCAAAAAGCATAGGGCCAACCATAGATCCCTGAGGCACTTAACTGGAGACCTGCCAAACTGACATGGAATTATTAATGACTACTCTTGGGATTCAGCTATTTAGATAATGCTAAATTGATTGATGTACTGCTATCTAGTTTATACATCTCCATATTTTTTACAAAAATAGCATAAAATACTTCATAAAATTCTTTGCTAAAATATAGACAAACTATATCTGTAGAAGTCTCCTGATTTAACAGTTTAGAAAATGAACAAAAAGGAGATAAAGTTAGCGTGGGATGACTTTATTTTGTTGTAGCCATGTTGGTTTCTGATAATCACCTCTTTCTTTTCTAGATGTTCACTCTAGATGTTCACCACCTATTTGATGATTAGGTCTAGAATTCTTCCAGGAATGTAGATCAAGCTCACTAACCTATAGTTTCAAATCTAACTTTTGGATCCCTCTCTCACCTAAACTCACCCCTTTTCCCAACCCTACATGCTCCTGTTCTCAATGATCTTCTAAACATCCCTGACAGGTATTCAGCCATCCCAGTGAGCACATCTTTTCCTAATCCTTGTCCTTCTTGACATATTGGCAGCATCTAGCACTGCTGAACACTCTCTCCTTCTGGTCACTCTTTTCTCATTGGGTTTTTATGGTGCTAGTCTCTCCAGGTTCTCCTCCTGCTTGTCTGACCAGTCCTCTTTGCTGGTTCATCATCTATATTGTGTCCCCTAACTGTTTTCTTCATGTTCCTGTCCTAGGCCCTCTTCTCTCTCTACTCTCTCTCTTGGTAACCTCATCAGTCAACGAGTTTAGTTATCATATCCATGCACATGACTAACATATTTGTATATCCAACCCTAGTCAGTCTCTCTTCTGAGCTTTAGTCTTTTTTTCGTTTATTTTTAGCTTTCAACATTCACTTACATAAGTTTTAAATTTTCTCCCCCTTTCTCCCCTCCCCAAGATGGCGTGCAATCTGATATAGGCTCTACATATACATTTCTGTTAAACATACTTTCACATTCATCATGTTGGATAGAAGAATTAGAATGCAAAGATTCTGAGCTTTTGTCTTGCATCACCAATTGCTTTTTGGACTTTTCATGCTGGATTTCTGAGAGTCATCAAAAACTTATTAGATCCCAAACTGAACTTCATTATTTCCCGCACCACCTCAACTCTTTTCTTTTCCAAGCTTTCCTATTTCTGTGAAATCTGTCTTTCCAGTTTCCTAGCTTTGCAAACTAGGCATTTTCTTCTTTCCTTACTCTCTCTCGCCTCATTTATCTAAATGATTGCCAGATCTTACCAATTGTACCTCCACAACATCTTTCCCACTCAACTCTTTCTCTTCACTCACAAGTCACCATTTTAGTTCATGCCTTCATTACCTCCGCCCTAATTAATTGCAATAGCCTTCCATTTTAGTGTCCTGCCTCACTTTTCTTCCCATCCCAGCTCTTCCTGTGGGCTGTGGCCAAAGTGAATTTCCTTTAAGTGTCAATCTGACCATGTCACTCCCATACTCCATCAACACTAGCGAGTTCTTATTATTTCTAGTACAAAATATAAACTCCTCTGTTTAGTTTTCAAAGCCCTTCACAACCCGGCCCCAACCTGTATGTACAATCTTGTTGGAAATGATTTTCCTACCTCCACTCTTCAATCCAGCCAGACTGACTTTCTGTCATTCACGATACCCCATCTCCGATCTATGTGATTTTTCCTAACTGTTCCTAGCACTCGCTCCACCACATAGAATGCTTTTCTTCCTTTGAAATATAGCTCAAGCATCACCTTCTATCAACCTAAAACATTCCCTGATCCCCTCAAACTATCTTGTATCTTGTATACTTTGTGATTATGTATACGCCTATAAATTTGTGTATGCCTCCATAAATTCATGTATACATCCATAACTTTATGTATACATACATGCAAAGCAGGCAAATACAAGATAGTTTGGGAGAAAGGTACTAGCAGTGACAAGGATCAGGAAAGATGTCAAGTAGATAGAAGGCAAGGCTTGAACTGTGTATGTATTTATATATTGTATTTATTTTCTTTATGTTTGTCCTATATCTGCTTAATATATTTGTCTCCCCTTTAGAATGTGGATAAGAATTATTTCATTTTTAGTCTCTTTGTGTTTGTAGAACTTAGCACAAAACCTAAAATGCACTAGGCACTTCGTAAATGCTTGCTGATGGATTAATTGGTTGGTTTCACTACTCAAGATTGTACTTAATTTGGGCCAGGTGTCTTGAATTGATATAGGGCAATTAAAGAGATTATTGTCTTATCATAGGCATCCAATCTCTGTCAGTAACTTTTGTTCTGGGCAGTTAGGTGGTGCAGTGTATAGAATGCTAGTTCTGGAGTCAGGAAGACTTATCTTTCTGAGTTCAAATCTGTCCTTAGACAATTACTTAGCTATGTGACTCTGGGGAAGTCACTTTACCCTGTTTGCTTCAGTTTCCTCATCTGTAAAATGAGTTGGAGAAGGCAATGGCAAACTACTCCAGTACCTTTGGCAAGAAAATCCCAAATGGGGTCAATGAAGAGTCAGACATGACTCAACAATATTTTTTATTCAGTCCTTTCCAGTACTAGTCCTTCTCCTTAGGAGAGGATAAAATATGAAATATAAAAACTGAATTTCTATTTTCTCTCTATTGATAGTTATAGCCCCATCCCCTCCTAGCAGTGGTCCTCCTCCTTTTTTTGAATCAAGTCACTCCCAATATAACCAAAACAAACAAACACACACAAAAAATCCAAACCTAAACCTCCTTCTATTGGTTTTAACTTTCTTTCCTTGCCAACCTCAATTCATTATGAGCTTTAGAATGCCCCTCCCTCTTTTTACAGGGCTATATCATTGTCTTATATTCATCATCTGTTACCTGCTCTTGCTTCCATCTTCTGTACTCAGACTTAGAAATAAAATCTCAGGGGTGAGTACCCTGTGTATCCACATCAGTCTCTTTGAGCAGCACCTGATTTTCCTCATCAAAATTGTTTCTCCTTGGGTCTTTAGAAGAGTTTCATTCTTCAAAGTTTCCCTAGTGAGGTAATAAACTCAAGATACAGATTGAGATATATATTAGGACATGGCCAATGTGATAACTTTCTCTCCTTGCTTACAAATATTTGATATAAGGGTTTTGTTTTTCTTTCTGTTTGGTGGTGGAGGGAGAATTAAGGGAGAAAGGGTAGTAGGTGATAGGGTTGCCAAAAGGAAAAAGAAAAGGAAAAAAGTAAGAGAGAGGGTCACTAAAGCACTATAAAAATGTACAGAAGGGAACCAGAGGAAGGTCAGTAGGGAACAGACAAATAGAACCACTTTGAAATGATGCTGAATTTCTTGGAAACAAAAATAAGCTATATGAAGCACAGGTTTGCAGCTGTGTATTCAATCCTCTGTTCTGCTTTGTACATGGAAACATTTATCTTATTTGATGTTTGCTAAGTTTAGAATAAAAAATAAAAAGAAAGTTTCTCAGCACTCCTGAACTGACTTAACCTGTATAATTTTAGACCAAGATATCCTACATAGTCTTTCTCTTAATGCTTTGAAATCTTCTCTCTTCGCATCTAGGGTGCGCACCACACTATACCCAGCTTTCCTCTCCTCTATCACAATCTCTAAGGGGAGTGGCCACTTTCCTTTGAAGTCAGCATCATTTATACCAGTTTCTAGTTGTCCCCAGTAGAGTCAGATCCAGATAGAATTTCCCATTAGTCCTTCTACCTTTTGTAGGCTCAAATGATCATTCATGCAGATGACAAAGCAATCTGACGTCCTGCTTTGGGACAGGAGCACATTTCAGAAGAAATATGGATAATCTAAAATCCCTTATCACTGTACTATCATGCTCCTGCCCCAGGCTCCTCTTTTCTTCTCTATTTTCTCTTTATGCCCGGTGATCTGTAGTGTGCTCTGATAACAAAATTGCTTCTGTTTCTCCCTCTATTGGTTTCCCTCCACATGTTCTGTGCCAGGTTTCTCTCCCTTGGTTCCTGGATGTGCTTACATGAGTTGGCATGTTTTCCAAATTTGCAGATAAAGCAAAGCTGAGAGGAAGAATGAACACATTGCAAGGCAGAGTCGAGATCCAAAAAGATCTTTACAGGGTAGAACTTTGGGTTGAATCTGATGATAAGATGAAATTCAACCAGGATAAATATAAAGTCTTACTCTTGGGTCCAAAAAATCAATAACACAAGTTCATTATAGGACATATGGTTAAACAGATGCATTTAAACAGATTAATGTTTAAAGAGCTTTAGTAGTGTTTTCTCATACTCATTATAAAATAAACATCTACTTCTATATTTTCTGAAGAAGATCTAGTAAGACTATCATTACATTACATAGATAATATGTGCTTTATAAACTTTAAAGTACTGCATAAAACTTGTGAATTGATGATGGTGTATTTGCCAAGAAATTCATCAACTAACTAGGGTCACCTTTCCCTATTTCTCATTCTCACCTAAAATAATAGAATATTAGAGCTGAAGGGGCCCTGAGTAATCACTTAGATGACCCCTCTCCTTTGACAGAAAGGATAAACAAATCCAGAGAAGGGAAATGAATTTCTCAGCGTTCATTGAAGTGCATCTGGGTCTTTATCTCAGGTGTCTTGACTGCTATCTAGTGCTTTTATCATTGAATTACCAGCAACCACCTGATGGTCACTTCTCCCTTCCCCTAACCACTCTCCCACCCCATTGATATCCTTTTAAGAGCTTGATTTGGGAACAGAGAAAGAAGGTGCAAATGAGAGAGTCAGTACAGGGATCTTTGATGTATACCACAGCTTCCTTTCCTCCCCACTGACACATAGATAAGTTTCCATTCATTTTCTGTAGAGGGAAAGGCATGAATTGAAAGTTGCAGGATCAGAAAGTTGCATATTTCTGTCAGACCAGATGATGGCCCTGTTGAGTGGCTGCTCATTGATGACTCACACAGGGAGGGATGGTCCTGGAACACTATGGAATGGGCAGTCCACCACCCGAGTCTGTGGCTCCCAACCAGAAAATGAACTAATGATGTAGACCTCTCTCTGGGACATGATGAGAATTATTTCCTGAGGTGCTGTCCCCTTGAGGGGCTACTCAGCCTCCTCAAATCAGGTTACTCAATGTGTAATGATTCTGCCTCTCCATCTTTGTCTCTCCCTCTTTAAGTTCTCTCTCTCTCTCTCTGTGTGTCTCTCTCTGTCTGTCTCCCTCCCTCCCTCCCTATCCCCTCCTCCTCTTTTTCTGTTTTTCTCTTTTTCAATCATTGAGTGTCCCTCTGTCTGAACCCATCTCTCACTGTCTTAGTGTTTTTCTCTGTTTCAACTCCTCAAACCTTCTCTTAGTCTCTTGGGTTCAGGTCAACATAGTTGTAAAAGACCTGGATCTAGAACTGGGACTTGGGATATAGTCCTGTCCTTAAGCAGCCCTGTGTTCACTTCCCCTCTCTGGACCTCAGTTTTCTTATCTGTAATATGGATGTAATAATCTTTGCACTCCTTACTCCATAGGAATGTTGCAAAAAGTGTTTAGCAAACCTTAAAGGCTATACACTAAAAAATGAACTATTTTCTTTAGCCTTCCTATTTTCTCTCTTTCCTACAAACTGTGGCTGTGTCTTGCTCTTTTCCACTGTCTCTTGCCTTTTCTTCTTTTCTGACTTCCTCTCTGTTTCCCAGTCTGTATCACTATTATGATCTAGCCCTCTGCTTCCTTGGAAACTCCTTCTTCCCAAAATGAATATGGGTCCTGGCCCCTCTCTCAGCTCCATCTTCTTCCATCACAAAGTCTTTCTCAAAAGTCTTTCTAAATGGTTTATGTTGTCAAGAAGCAGCCTCTGGAGGGCTGTTTGGAAAAGAGGGAGTTTGGGAGAGAGGAAGGAGACAAAGGGAGGGGACAAGGGAAGGAAGGATGAGGAGAAGGAAAAAGGAAAGAAGGGGATGGAAGAGAAAGGGAAGAGGACAGAGAAAAAGGAGCATAGGGAGGAAAGGATAGAGAAAGGGCGAGGGGAAAGGAGAAGAGGGAGAGAGGGGAGAAAGGATGGGGAGGAGGAGAGGGGATGGAAGTTGGGAAAAGGAGGATATCAAAGAAGAAAGGATGGGAAGGAGGGGCCAGAAACAGGGCTTGGGCTCTAGGAGGGGCAGGAAGAAAGGGAGAGGGAGGAAGGACGGGAGGGGAATTTGGAGAGGAGAGAAGGGAGGGTAAGGGAGAGGAGGAAAGGGGAAGGGAGGGGAAGGCGGGCTGCGGCAGGGAGTGAGCGAGCGCTGCAGGTTTCCCGGGGAGGGCAGGCAGCTGCGGCTGCTCCCCCTGCCCTTTTTATGAAGATATATGGCTGTTTATCATGGAGATCAGTCTCCTGCGGTGCGCAGGAGTCCTTGATCCGGGGAGGGGTGGTGTGCTGAAATAAATACGCTCATGAACCTCTTCGGGTCATGTGGGGGCCCATGCTGCTGCTGCTGCTGTTGCGTGTGTGTGTGTGTGTGTGTGTGTGTGTGTGTAGTGTATGTGAGTGTGTGTGTATGCGAGTGTGTGTAGTGTGTGTGTGTGTGTGTGTGTGTGTGTGTGTGTGTGTGTGTGTGTGTATGTGTCGGTGAGGGCGCAGTGTTTGGGTGCAGGGGCGCACTGGCGCTCCGCCCGCCGACGGCTCGTCAGTCACGCCCGCGTTCTGAGACTGGGCGCGTCTCCATTGCCGCGGAGCCCAGAGCTGGGAGGTAGCAGCTGGAGGAGTCAAAAAAACGTCACCTCTTTCCTCCCCACCCCCACCTTCTTGGCCAAGAGCCAGGAGCCCCAGGGAGAGGAGGGATAGGTGGGGGGCGGAGGTAGGCAGAGCAGGAGCCCATGGAATGGAGAACAGCTGTGCCAGGCAGGGACCTCGGGGTGGGGAGCTGCAGCCGGAAGGATGGGAGACTCGAGCAAGAGGATTGGTGAGATACTGGGGTCGAAGTAAAGGGTCATTCTCCACCACTCAGGATTTTCGACATAAAGGGAGGGCAATGGAGATTGCCAGATGGAGGAAAGAGATCTATCTGCCTGACCTCGGAGCTGGGAGACCTGACTCAGTCACTGATTTGTCATATGGGCAAATTACTTCCTTTCTCTGGGTCTCAGTTTATTCACCTGCATTTTGGGAATGATAATCGTGGGTATGCTTGAAGGGACCTTGGAAGCTGCTAATCCAAGCCTCTCATTTACAAAGGCTTTGACCCAGAACACGTAGATAGTTCCAGAGGTAAGACTGAGTCCCTAGCTTCTAGAGCTGAAAGGGACATTAGTGATGACCTAGCCAGAGAATTTTTGAGAAAAAAACCAAAATTCAGAGGCCCAGAGAGCCGCAGAGCTGCCTGCAATTTATAAGGCAGATCCCCTGAGTCTAAATCCAACACTTTCTCTCCCACTTACCTCACTAGGCTCTTGTGAGGCTGCAGTGAGATAATGGATATGAAAGTCTCGTGCCACACACATGTCACCACTTATTATCCCCCCAGTGAAGTGACAAGAAGGCTGTTGTTGGAGTCAGGGGACCTGGGTTCAAAACCTGGCTCAGCCCACATGCTAGCTGGGGTATGGTGGCCTCAGGGCCTTTCTCAATAACAAAAACAAGCTGTCGCTTGAATGACGAATTTTATCCCATTTGGTTCCTGTAACAGTTTAAATTATCTACAGATATTGTTCTGGGGGCAGCTAGGTGGTGCTGCAGCAGATAGAGCTTGGAGTCAGGAAGACTCATCTTGAGTTCAAATGTGACCTCTGACATTTGATTAGCTGTGTAATACTGGGCAAGTCACTTGCTTGCCTCAGTTTCCTCATCTGTAAAATGAGCTGGAGAAGGAAATGGCAAACCACTTCAGTATGTTTGTTAAGAAAACTCCAACGGGGTCATGGAAAGTTGGACACAATTGAACAACAACAACAGGTATTGTTTATCTCCATTTTACAGATAAAGCCTTAGGGAAGTATCATGGCATGCCCCAAATCAGACATCTAGTAAATGATGATCCCCAGCAAAAGAGCTAGATTTTGTTACTCTCAGTTCAGTGCATGTCCCATAGCACTACAGCTTCCTAGTAAAGTGGACTTCTGTGTGGTTTTTTTTTAAGAGAGAAAGAACCAAGCTAAAAATGAAGGCCATTTGGAAATTTAGGATGGCAGGTCCTAAACTCTAGCCTGGTTCAAGGTCTAGTTTTGTTCTATGTCCAGAACTAGAAGGGACCTTAGAGATCACATTTTCTTAGGCTCATGAGATCACAGAGAGAAGAAACCCCAGGACTCCATTTTAGAGAGAAGGAAACTGAGGTCTAGGGATGTTAACTGGTTAAGAACAACAGATTTAGGCCTGGAAGGGACCTCACTGACCATCTAAGCCAACCCATAGGTGTAAGGGAAACCTCACTAGAATATACCAGAGAAGGAGTCAGTCAGTTCTGCCCTCTGAGGCCAAGCAAAAGTAGATTAATGTCTTTCCATGTGAAAATTCTCCAAATATTAAAGATAACTAAGTCTTCTGTGTTGCAGGCTAAGAACGGCCAGTTCTTCATCCTCCAAAGGCATGGACTCAAAGTCCTTCACATCATCCTGCTTGTCTCTCTTCAGGCACTCTCTACTTAATCAATGACTTTTAAAAACTGGGGTGCCCAGGGCTGAACACAATGCTCTGGATATGATATGTTTAGGGCAGACCACTGTCAGACCACAGTCTTACTGTTGTTGGAAATTATGGTCCTCAAAGGCAGTCCAACGTCCAATTAGTGTTCTTTCTCTCTGTGTCTCTATCTCTGTCTCTCTTTCTCTCTGCCATACCAGACTGTTGAAATATTGAGCCAACAGTCCACTAAAACCCCAAGATCTTTTTTTTCATACTACTGTCTAGACAGGTCTCCTCCCTTATCTTTACCTCCCTCTACTTTTCTAATGAGGTTGACTTTTTGAATCCAAACTGAAGACTTTGCATTTATCCCTATTGAGTTTGACTTTATTAGCT
This sequence comes from Notamacropus eugenii, assembly GCF_028372415.1. Lineage (NCBI taxonomy): Eukaryota > Metazoa > Chordata > Mammalia > Diprotodontia > Macropodidae > Notamacropus > Notamacropus eugenii. Next base: position 294,454,633 of record NC_092874.1, on the reverse strand, counting down.
TTGTCCCAATGTTTCTGACGTGTTGCGAACTTTAAAAATCCTGACTCTGTCATTCATACTGTGATAATCTCTCCTAGCTTTGTATCATCTTCATGTTTGATAAGTATGCTGTCTAGCCCTTTGTCCAAGCCAAAGATAAAAATATTGACAGTCCACGGCTAAGCCCAGGTCCCTGGGGTGCTCTATTGGAAACCTCCTTTGAAGCCGACATCAAACCCTTGACAAGTACTTTTTGGGTCTAGCCAATTAACCAGGTCTGAATTCACTTGCGTGTACATTCTTTTAGACCAAATCTTTCTACATTTTACAAAAAAAAAATAGCACAAAGATGAAGGAATGGAAGCTAAGAAAGGGGAAGGAACATGCCAGCGGGCACATTTTGAATTAGTGGCAGAGCTGATCTCCTGACTCTTGAGTCCTGTGTTCTGGGCCAACCTGGAGCTAGGAATTTTTAATCAAATCAACCAATAAGCATTTATTAAGTGCCTCCTATGTGGCAGACTAGGTGCTGGGGATATGGAGAAAAAAGGAAACAGTTTTTGCCCTCAATTGAGAAGCTTACATTTTATGGGGAAGACAACTGGTACGTACATAAATACCTGCATCTAGACAAGCTAGTCTGGAAGGTAGGCACTCATTGCTGCTGGTGGGAGTGGGAGTGGGGAGGCTCAGGAAAGGTGGCACTTGGCCTGAGCTTTTAAAAGAGCTAGGGATTTGAAGAAGCAAAGGAAAGGAGGGAATATGCCTTCCAGGGATGGGGAGCAAAGGCTTGGAGACAGAGAGAGAGTTCTGTGGTGAAGGAACAGCAAGGCCAGGTTTGCTGGGCTGTAGAGTGTGAAGAGGGGAATAATATATAATAAGAGTAGAAAGATGGGTTTGGATCAGGTTGTGAAGGGCTTTAAATGCCAAACAGAAAATCACTTTGCATCTGCTACCCTGTCTGGTTTCAGCTCCTCAGAACAAGATGCCCCTCCCAGAAGAAGCTCATCACCTCTAAATTGACTACCATGTTTCTGCTAACTCAAATCTTGATGGACCCCACCTCCCTCAGCATCCTCTCTCTTCTGCTTGGAGGGCTAGAGAGCAGAGGACCAAACTCCTCCCAATGCCTTTCTTTATAGAGGGTAGCACCTGACCTCCTCATTTCACTCTACTTTTGTTGCCCTGCCTGGTTTCAACTTCACAGAACTGGCATTCCATGGTCCCTTGTTCCCTGCCCCACCTTTTCCTGACTTCTTTTGTGAGTTGTCTCCCCCTTTAGGTAGTAAGCTTGTTGAGGGCAAGAACTGTCTTTCTTGATTCTTTTTGTGTCTCCAGTACTTTGGCATATAGTAGGCACTTAGTAAACATTTATTGGATTAGATTGGATTGCAAACAGAGGAGTTTGTATTTGATCATAGAGGCAATTAGAGAGCCTCTGGAGTTTATGGAGGATGGGGTGAGGCCATTGTCAGATGTGTGCTTCAAGAATATGTAGAGATTCTGAAATTAGGACAAATTCAGTTATGTTGGGGTGGTGGTGCAGGGTAGGGTTATCTAAGATGTGACCATTCCAGTACACGGCTGAGGCAGACTAGTAGCAAAGATCTTGGGAACTGGGGAGGTTGAAAAACTGGGAAGCCAGAAGAGTTGAAGAGGGCATATATTTAGGTGATATAAAAGATTATAAGTCAGGTACTGAAGTTACGAGAGAGAGTGACAGAGACAGAGACAGAGACAGAGAGAGACAGAGAGAGACAGAGAGACAGAGACAGAGAGACAGACAGAGACAGAGACAGAGAGAGACAGAGACAGAGAGAAAGACAGAGACAGAGACAGACAGAGAGAGATAGGCAGAGAGGCACATAGACACACAGACATAGAGAGACAGAGACAGGAGATAGACCTGGAAGTAGGTAGCAAAAAGATTTGAATGGCATGTCCCAAATTCTACATATTGCTTTCAAAACTATCCAGCTTGTCTGTTCTCTATGCGTTAAAAAAGTTACAATTGGCTGATCCTTTCTGAAAAAGTGACATCACTGAGATGGGGGTGCGGAGGTACATGGACTTGCAAATGTTCTTTAGAAGAGGTTGAAACACCTTTCCCATCCACCACAGAATCAAAACATTTCCTCCAATGGATCCCCTTGACTGCACCTACTTCAAAACTTCAAAAGTCTGCAATTTCATTGGCATGGGGCTTTTTCCATTGCCACAGACTTCAGTCCCTTCCCATCCCTTTGCTCCTGTCCTTATGAGGAAGTCTGAATGAGTCATTGGGGGTCCCAAAAATTTCAAAAATAAGCCTCTGGACACTTAGCTGGTTTCAAGAAGAGCAAATCTTCATCCATAATCTTTAGAACATAGAGCAGAATTGAGCAGTGATCCTGAGATGGGTCATTCCAGCCTAGCACCTCATGCATTCAAGAGTTCCTGAATCCCTCAATGACACTTTAAGCACTTCTCTCTTCCACCATTACAAGGCCTCTTGGAGGAGAGGAGCACTGCTAAGCATCATTCCCTGGCTTTCCAGAACAGAGGGATTGTGAAGGAGCTGCTTATATAGATAAGAGAAAAGGTCAAGGTCAAATTGACTGTTCAGCAGCCCAATGAAATGTTTCCTCTTTTGATGTTTTAAGTATCAATTCCTTGGAAGACAATAATCGGTGTTATGGGTTATTACTTCATGTTTAAATCTGTGGATGAATCTTTTGTGTTTTAGTCATTTCTTTTGTGAGGAGGAAATAAATAGCTTCCCTGATGTACATCAGGAAAAACAGCAGTGAATTTGGAGTCAGAAGATCAGTCTTCAATTCCAGCTCTGCCACAACTTTGTGGCTGAGGTCAAGTTACTTTTCTAGACTTCAGTTTTGTCAACTGTATCAATAGGAGTGTGGACCTCCAAAGTGTCTTCCTTCTCAAAACATACAATTTTATGATACTTCGGGGGTACCCTAGACATGAGCCAAATCTCAACTTTGTTTAAGGGATTTTCCTCATTCTTGAGTAAAGAGCCAGGGACAATGAGAAAGAACTTGACTAGTGTCTGGCAGGGCTAAACCCAATACCTGAATGGGCCCAGAGATAAGGGACCCCATAGAGGAAGACGTCAGTCACAGCTCCATAGGGCAGCAGGTCTTTTCTATAAACGATCTGGCAGCCTGTGCAGGATGAGTTGGAGCTGGAGAGAATGGAAACAGGAAGTCTTTTAGGAAATTGTTTCAATAATCCTGGGGAGGGAGCCAGGAGGGTTCCTCTCTAAATTGACTTTCCCAACTTATATGAACGGATGTTGACTGAAATGAGCAGAACCAGAACATTGTACACAGTAACAGCCACATTGTGTGATGACTAACTTTGATAGACTTAGCTCTTCTCAGCAATGCAAGGATCTAAGACAATTCCAAAAGACTCATGACTGAAAATGCTATTCATATCCAGAGAAAGAACTTTGGAGTCTGAATGCAGATTGAAGCAGACTATTTTCTCTCCTTTTCTTTTGTTGTTTTTTTCCTTCTTTCCCTTGATTCCTCCTATTAGTTCTAATTCTACTTTACATCATGACTAATGTGAAGATATGTTTAATATGAATGTGTAAGTAGAGCCTGTATCAGATTGCACACCATCTTGAGGAGAGGGAGAAAATCTAAAATTCAAAATCTTATGGAAGTGAATGTTGAAAACTAAAAATAAATAAATTATATAAAGAATAAATTGACTTTCCCAATGGTCAGTGGGATATTTGTGGTAGAATGGTGGAATGGATAGAGTCATGGATTCAGTCAATATTTGGGTTTGAATCCTGACTCTGAGATGTCATGACTCTAGGTAAGTCACTGCCTCTCTGGACCTCTGTTTTTCCATTTGTAAAGTGAAGGGGTCAAAGGCAATGATCTCTAAGGTTTCTGCCTGTTCCATAAGCATTTTTATAGGGTAATTCTTGATCTTCTGATGGAAGGGAAGGTTGGCCTCTCCATTCTCTCCTAGGTGGGAAACTCATGTCCTATTCTATGTTTAATTTCTTAGAAACAAGGGGAAAGCTGCGGGAGTCTTCAGCCATGGGCCTCTCTTCCAATTTTAGGAGAGAAAATCTCAGGTTCAACTTGGGAAGCTAAGAGCAAGGTGATCCATACATTTCTCCATGTAGAACTGAGAACTGAACCAAAGTCTTTTTGATTCTAAGGTGAGTTGTTTATCCACAATGCCAGGCTGTCTCTCCTGATATAGTACTTTTGGCCCTTCAATACATTACCTCATTTGATCCTCATAACAACCTTGTGAGGTAGGTGTGTGATACTCCCAGGCTGAAGAATGCACCTTCTTCTTCCAGTCATATATAGTGCCAATCACATCCTTTTTTCCTTCCCATGTCCTGTCTTCCAGTGATCTTGGAAAGGTTGATGCCTACTCAAAGGAATGAATCTCTAACGGTGGATTTTCAGATCACAGCACTATTAATGGGCTTTTCTATCCCTATTGACATGATATGAAATCCATCAGTGTAGGAAGGGGTCCACTAAGCAGTTATAAGTTGCCTCTCACATATAGAAAAGCATCACCCATTATTGTTAATCAATTCCCCTGAAAAGTAGCTATGCATGAAAAAGTGTTACATTAACAGTTACTGTGATAGGAACAAAGCTTATGCTCACTCAGTAAGAAGCAGGGTGGTGAAACAGGATTCCCCTGCATTTGAAATCATAGGACCCCACTGGCCCTGGGGAGAGCCAGTCATCTATAGTCTAACCTTTATCATCCATACCTGAAGCAAAAACTACCTCTACAATATCCTTGAGAAGGGGTTGTCCAGCCTTCACTTTAAGACCTCCATCAATGGGAAAGCCATCACCTGCCAAGACAGCACACCCGGCTTTAGCATAGCCCTCATTCCCAGGAAATTTTTCTTGATATTGATTTAAAGTAGGACTACCTGCAATTCCTTCTCCCCACCCCCTTCTAATTCTTTCTTCCAGGCAGGCAGAATGAGTCTAATCCCTTTTCCACATGACAGATTGGTGTGGACCATCTGATTTACTTCTCTGGGAATTGGATGAATTATTTTATAGCTGGGTTGGTGCTGGATTTGGTTATAATGTATTAATGACCAGATTGCAAAACAATGACCAGGGTCCATGGGGATATGCAGCCTAGTCCTAGAAAGCCAGAGAGTCAAAATAAATAGAACATGGCAGCCCAGCCTGGAGCAGCAAACCAATTAGAAATGGGGATGGGACAAGGAGTATCTATGGCTTTAATACTTCTGAGAATTGTAGGACTCTAGAGCCAAAAGTGCTCTTAGAGTAAAGAATGTCAGATTGCAGAATGAAAGATTTGGAGAAAAAAGGGACATTAGAAGCTGTCTAGTCCAGCCCCTTCATTTTTACAGAGGAGGAATCTATGTCTCAGAGATGGAAAATGATATGCCATTGGTTGCACAGCTAAGAAGTGTCAGGTGGGATTTGATTCTAGGTCTCTGGGAAACCATGTCCATCACTGTTTGCTATACTAACCTCCATCTCTGAGCTGAAAGGGATTTTAGAACAGAATGTTTGAGCTGGATAAGAGAAGAGAATGTCAGAGTTGGGAGAGATCTTAGAAATGCAGTGTTAAAGCTTATAGAAGACCTTAAATATAATCTAGTCTAGCCCCTTGATTTTACAGATAGGAAGGTTCAGCCTGAATAGGTTAAGTGATTTTCCTGAAAAGCTAGCAAGTGTTGGAATTGTGACTCTCAGGTCTCTGCTCTTCAGGAGCAGCACTCCTTCCATTATGCCAAACTGACTCCCAAAACATGGCTTACAAGATACTGTAGCCCCAGGAGATCCCTGGGGAGATAACAAGAGTCCAACCAGCAACTATCAATAAGTAAGCTCATCTCTGGGCCCAGAAATGGCCCAAAGGAACTTAATGGGACTGCTAAATTTCTATGAGTAATCTTTGATAAATCCTGGAGAAGAAAAGAATGTGGGTGCAGTCAACAAAAGGTCAGTAACCTTAATTTCCATCACTGGCAAATTTTTTTGAATAGTTTAGGAAATTGATAGATGATCTGTGAATACTTTGAAAAAGCAAATGGTGATTGCCACGTGTCAACATGAAGTCATGATGATGCATCTGTAATCAAAATTCATTTATTAAATGCCTTTGAGGGTAGCTAGGTGGCACAGTGGATAGAGCACTTGGCCTGGAGTCAGGAAGGCTCATCTTTCTGAGTTTAAATCTAACCTCAGACTCTTACTAGCTGTGTGACGTTGGTAAAGTCACTTTACCCTGTTTGCCTCAGTTTCCTCATCTGTAAGATGAACTGGAGAAGGAAGTGACAAACCACTCCAGAATCTTTGCCAAGAAAATCCTAAATGGAATGACAAAGAGTCGGACATAAGGACACAATGCCTATGATGTATTTGGACCTGAGGATATAGAGGCAAAAAATAAAATGAAAACCTCAATGGCAGGTCAGTTATGTCACAGAATCTTATATGTGCAGCTGGAAGGGACCTTAAAGATTATTTAAACAAATTCTCTGGTCTCAAAGAACTTACATTCTATCCATGGAGAGAGCATGTATGCATTCAAAAGAAATACATACAGGATAAACATACAATAAATGCAAGGTGGTTTGGGAAGGAAGAACTAGCAGTTGGGGGGATTAGCAAAGGCTTCACATAGAAGGTAATTCTCAAGCTGAGTCTTGAAGGAACATGGAGTAGAAGGAAGAGGAGGAAGAGGAGAAGGAGAAGAAGAAGAAGAAGAAGAAGAAGAAGAAGAAGAAGAAGAAGAAAGGGAAGAAAGAAAAGGAGGAACAGGAAAGAGAGTCTTTGTGAGAGGAAGTGTGAGTAGTGTCTAGTGCAAAGGCCCTGCTAGACCAACCAAAGCACACTTGGGTTTTGGTAAGGGATTTGACAAAGTCTTCCATACCATCCTTATGGATAAAATAGAAAGATGGGTATGTGATGACAATACTGTTATGTCATAACTAGAAAAGTCCTTACAGGCCATCTAGTCAAACCTTTTCACTGTTCAGATGAAGATAGTGAGGCCTACAGAGATTAGCTGGAAGATATTCTCTTAAAGATCATCTAATTCCACCCTTTCATTTTTACAGATGACAGAATTGAAGCCTGAAGAACTTAAGGGACTTGCCCAAGGTCACACAGATAGCAAGTGGCAAAACCAAGATTTGAACCAAATCTCTTGATTTTAAATCCAACACTCTTTCCATACCATCACTACACCCACAGGAGGCATACTGGTATGGTAGAAAAAACACTGTATTTACTCTAGCTAACATTTCTATGCAGTACCCATTATGTACCAGGTGCTATGCTAAGCACATTGCAATTATTATCTCATTTTAGATTTACAATAACTCTGGTAGGTAGGTCTTATTATCCCCATTTTACAGATGAGAAAACTAAGGTGAAGTGACTTGCCCAGGGTCACACAGCTAGTAAGTATCTGATGTTGAATTTGAACTCAGACCTTCTTAAATCCAGACCCAGTTCTCTTTCCACTGCACCACCTAAGCTGCCCAGTTTTGGATCAGAACTGAGGGTGAATCCTGCTGCTGGCACTTAGGAGTTGTGGGACTTTGGACATGTCATTTAACCTCTCTGCACCTCAGTTTTCTCATTTGTAAAAGGAAGGTGCAAGCTTGGATGTCTTCCAAATCCTCTTCTAGCTTCAGAGCTGTAATTCTATGATCCTAAGTCATCTAACTTCTTAGGGATTTAGTTTCCTCAATTGTAAAATGAGGGAGTTGGATTAGATGACCTCTGGGTTCCTTTCCAGCTCTAACTACATGATTCTTTGATCCTGAATCACTCATCTTTGGGCAACATTTTCCTAAATTATAAAATGAGAGGGTTGGGCCAAATGACCTCAGAATCTCCTTCTGGTTCAATTGCTATGCTCCTAATAATAATAACAAATTAAAAATGCATGTATTCTTTTAACGTTAGCAAAATGCTTTGCATATATTGTCTCATGTTATCTTCAAAACAGCTCTATTAAGTAGCTTGCTATTGTTGTCACAGATTAAGAAACTGAGGCTGAAAGGTATTAAATGACTTTATTCAGAGATACATGAGTAAGTGTCTGAGGTAATATTTGAGCCCACATGTTTTTGATTTCAGGTCTAGTGCCCTTTTCATTGCCTGTCAGATGGGGGAGACAAGTAAGTATTTGAACCCAAGTCTTCTTGACTTCAAGTCAACTTTCTTATGCCAAGCTTCCATCCACTATACTTCTCAGGGTCTCAGTTTCCTCATCCATAAAACAAAGGACTGCATTATATATTTTCAGAGAATCTCTTCCAGTTCTAAATTTTGTAAAATTCTAATCTGATGTGGAGGTCTGTGGCATGCAACCCTTCCCTGACCTGTCCATGGTCCTGATCTGTTTAACGTCTTTATCAGACTTGGCTGCGGACCTAGTTATCAAATTTACGGCTGACACAAAGCAGAGGGAGATATGAGCTGACATGTTGGATGATAGGATCAGGATGCAGAAAGGTCTGGACAAATTGTAAAGATAGGCCAAGTCTAACAAGAGCTAATTCAATAGGGAGAAACATAAAGTCCTGCACTTTTGTGACTTCACAAAAACCATGATGGAGCTGGGGAGGGGGAGTGGAAGTGGGTTGGACATCCCTTCATGTGCCAAAGATCTGAGGGGTTTAATGGACTCCAGGCTCATTTCTAATGTGATTTTGGACTAGATGAAAAGATTAGGGAGGTCACATTCCTGCCATCTTCTGCCTGGGTCAGATCATGTCTAGATGACGGTGGTACATTCTGAGAGCTACATTGTAGCTAGAGCTTTGACAGAGTGGAGAGAGTTCAGAGGAGAGCAAGGAAGATGGTGAAGGCAAGGGAGACCAAGGCCTTTGAGAATCATTTGAAGAAAGAAGGGATATATATGATCAAAAAGAGAAGGCTTGAGAGTTATATTCAAGGAAAAGAAAGGCTGTTACATAGAAAGGTGGGAAAGGATTAAGCATATATGTATATATATATATTTCTATATCTATAGCTATATATCTATAGCTATAGATATATATAGTACATACTGTATGCCATGCACTTTACAAATATCTCATTTGGTCTTCACAACAACCCTGTAAGGTAAGTGCTGTTATTAACCCCATTTTTCAGTTGAGGAAACTGAGGCAAACTAAAGGTTAAGTGATTTGCTTACAGTCATACAACCAAGAAGTGTCTGAGGCAAGATTTGAACTCAGGTCTTCTTGACTCCAGGTCCAGTGCTCCATACACTGTGCCACTTAAGTACTTTGTGGAGAGGGATTAGGATTATTCAGATGAGCTTTAGGAACAATGGGCAGGGGTTAGAATGAGGAAGATTTTGGTTTCATGAGGATTTTGAAACCCTGAATTTGGATTTCAATTTAGTCTGGGTTCAAAGTGCCTCTGTCACTTTCTATATGACTTTGGGAATGTTAAGGAAAGGAATCCCCTCTAATCCTAGTGCTGTCCTAGCAATGCATAAATAATGAGCTCCCTGGCACTAGGTGTGTTCAAGTGGAGTCTGGATCCCTGTCCCAAGCCCCCATACCCCCATGAGCTGGGGGAGATGACCTTCAAGAATAATTCCATTTCCAAGATCTTTAGCATTCTGAATCTAGAGTTTGATGGAGACCTTCACAGGTCATCTGGTCAAACTTCTTCATTTTATGCTAAAGGAAACTGAGAGTTGGAGAAAGGAAGACGCTTGCTCAAAGTCATCAAAGACACCAAGTAGCAGGATTTAAACTTGGGTCTTCTGATAGCATATCTAGTTGTTTCCATTACACTACCCTGCCTTTCTGGCATTTGTGCTGCATTTATTTTTTCTTAGATAATTTCTTGACTATTCTCCATGTGAGCAAGTTCTATGTCCCCCATTATACTTGGACTTTCCAGGGCAGAGGCTTAGTTAGGGAGAGTCCCCCTCTGGTGCCTAGGATGCACCAAGCAATTTTCAGTGCTTGGGCTTCTCTGAACTTTATATTTGCTTGTGGTTGGAGCCCCCTGCAGGCCAGAGAAAGGAATCAGAGAAACCAGCATGAGTGGAAGGGGAGGCTGCCTAAGAGAGAGGGAAGATGGTGGAGGGAGGTCAGAGGGAGCCAGGAAAGGAAAAAAGCAGAGAGAGGGATGCCTGAGAGCATAGAGGATGTAGGGGAGGCCTGGGGGTAGCTCCTTAGCTCCCTGGCTCCTCCTCCCTGCTAGTCTTAGCCTATCTCACCTCTAGGATTCTCCCTGGAGCAGCTGGGGCACTGGGGCCAAATCTCCCTTTTCTTTTTTTTCTTTTTTAAAATTTTTTTGTATTTAAATTTATTTATTTAAGTTTTCAACATTCATTTCCACAAAATTTTGGGTTCCAAATTTTCTCCCCATTTCTCCCCTCCCCCTACCCCAAAATGCCAAGCATTCTAATTACCCCTATCACCAATTTGTCCTCCCTTTTAACATCCCTCCCTTCCCTTATCCCCATCTTCTCTTTTGTCCTGAAGGGCAAGATAAATTTCTATACCCCATTACCTGTATTTCTTATTTCCTAGTAGCAAGAACAATACTCAACAATTGTTCCTAAAACTTTGACTTCCAACTTCTCTTCATCCCTCCCTCCCCACCCATTCCCTTTGGGAAGGCAAGCAATTCAATATAGGCCATATCTGTGTAGTTTTGCAAATGACTTCCATAATAGTAGTGTTCTGTAAGACTAACTATATTTCCTTCCATCCTATCCTGCCCCCCATTGCTTCTATTCTCTCTTTTGATCCTAGCCCTCCCCAAGAGTGCTCCCTTGTCCCACTGCCCTCCCTTCCATTATCCCCCCCACCCTGCTTATCTCCTCCCCCACTATCCTGTATTGTAAGATAGGTTCTCATACCAAAATGAGTGTACATTTTATTCCTTCCTTTAGTTAAATGCGATGAGAGTAAGCTTCATGTTTTTTTCTCTCACCTCCCCCCTTTTTCCTTCCACTGAAAAGTCTTTTACTTGCCTCTTTTATGAGAGATAATTTGCCCCATTCCATTTCTCCCTTTCTCCTCCCAATATATTTCTCTCTCACTGCTTAATTTCGTTATTTTAAGATATAATCCTATCCTATTCAATTGACCCTGTGCTCTCTGTCTCCGTGTGTGTGTGTGTGTGTGTGTGTGTGTGTGTGTGTGTGTGTAATCCCATCAACTACCCAGATACTGAAAAAAAGTTTCAAGAGTTACAAATATTGTCTTTCCATGTAGGAATGTAAACAGTTCAACTTTACTGAGTCCCTTATGACTTCTCTTTGCTGTTTACCTTTTCATGCTTCTCTTCATTCCTGTGTTTGAAAGTCAAATTATCTTTTCAGCTCTGATCTTTTCATCAAGAATGCTTAAAAGTCCTCTATTTCATTGAAAGACCATTTTTCCCCCTGAAGTATTATACTCAGTTTTGCTGGGTAGGTGATTCTTGGTTTTAGTCCTAGTTCCTTTGACTTCTGGAATATCATATTCCATGCCCTTTGATCCCTTAATGTTGAAGCTGCTAGATCTTGTGTTATCCTGATTGTATTTCCACAATACTTGAATTGTTTCTTTCTAGCTGCTTGCAATATTTTCTCCTTGACCTGGGAACTCTGGAATTTGGCCACAATGTTCCTAGGAGTTTCTCTTTTAGGTTCTCTTTCAGGAGGGGATCAGTGGATTATTTCAATATTTATTTTGCCCCCTGCTTCTAGAATCTCAGTGCAGTTTTCCTTGATAATTTCATGAAAGATGATGTCTAGGCTATTTTTCTTTTGATCAAGGCTTTCAGGTAGTCCTATAATTTTTAAATTGTCTCTCCTGGATCTATTTTCCAGGTCAGTTGTTTTTCCAATGAGATATTTCACATTATCTTCCATTTTTTCATTCTTTTGGTTTTGTTTTGTGATATCTTGGTTTCTCATAAAGTCATTAGCCTTCTTCTGTTCCATTCTAATTTTGAAAGAACTATTTTCTTCAGTGAGCTTTTGAACCTCCTTTTCCATTTGGCTAATTCTACTTTTTAAAGCATTCTTCTCCTCATTGGCTTTTTGAACCTCTTTTGCCAATAGAGTTAGCCTATTTTTAAAGCTGTTATTTCCTTCAGCATGTTTTTGGGTCTCCTTCAGCAAGGTGTTGACCCAGTTTTCATGCTTTTCTTGCATCTCTCTCATTTCTCTTCCCAATTTTTCCTCCACCTCTCTTATTTGATTTTCAAAATCCCTTTTGAGCTCTTCCATGGCCTGAGCCCATTGAATATTTATTTTGGATGTTTGGGATATAGAAGCCTTGACTTTTATGTCTTTCCCTGATGGTAAGCATTGTTCTTCCTCATCCGAAAGGATCGGAGAAGATATCTGTTCACCAAGAAAGTAACCTTCTATAGTCTTATTTTTTTTTCCCCTTTTTTGGGCATTTTTCCCAACCAGTTACTTGACTTTTGGGTCCTTTGTCAAGAGTAGGGTATACTTTGGGAATCTGTCAGATCTCAGTTCCTCCAGTGTGGCATGATCAGACGTGTACTGGTCTGGATGCAGAGAGGGATTTTTGTGCCCAGAATCTTAGCAGTTACCTCTCCACAGCCTCCTGGCCTCCAGTTCCTATGTCAACACTGGAGGCTGATTTTCAGATAAGGTGGATGGGCAGGGCTGCCATTCAGTGTGAGACAAAGACCAGCTCACCCAGGGCCTCCACACAGGGTGCAGGCAAGACTCAGCTCTTCAGTGCCCCCAGGGTTTTTACACTCCAAAAATGTATGCAGCTGCTGCACCTGCCATGTAGCCTCTGAGGCAGCTTGCTGCTGCCAGAGCTATGGGAAGGCCCTTCTCCCTTCCTGGCCCGCTGGAAAAACCCCGTCACTGACCTTTGGTGCCTATGGGTTGAGGGATCTTCGAACCTGCTGTTGCTGGGACTGGGGATTCCGGGAATGGAGATTCCGCCCCCAATGGCTGTTCGTGAGCCATGTGCTGTGCAGCCAAGGCTGGGTTGGGCTCCGTGCTCGTGCTCCATGCTCTGCTACATGTCTGGTGCAACCCATGTTTCCCGTGGGCCTTTCAGGTCACCCTGGGCTGGAAATCTCCTCCACTCTGCTGTTCTCCACTTCTGCTGCTCCAAAATTTGTTGAGCATCCCTCTCTACAGGTATTTTATGGGCTGTGGTGGGAGACCTTGCCGTATGTGTGTCTTTCTACTCTGCCATCTTGGCTCCACCCCGCCAAATCTCCCTTTCCAGGATCCTGGTCAGGGATGATGCTTCCAGATGGGACTGACTCTTGAGCTGAATCCTGTAAACAAAGTCAACCCTGGGTCTTCAGAGGACTACCTTCTCTCGATTTCCCTTTCTTCTCTGGGCACCAGTTCCTTTGTGGATAAAATGTGACAAACAAGATGTCTGCTGGTTCAGAGTGTATGTTGGGCATAGGGAAAGTCAGTGGGACATGGCAAAGGCAGGGCATCAGGCCAAGGGCAAGTAGTACTGGCCCAGGGCACAGACCACTCTCTGCAGCTTTCTGCAGGGCTTCTACCCAGCACTAGAGATACCAGAGATGTCATGGAATCAGGAGCAGAACCCCAGAGTGGCCACATTAGCAGGTTGGAGGTAGGCTTAGTCCCCAGCACAGAAGGGAAGGGAATATTGTAGTACTAATATAATAATAAAGGCAGGCTTGGGAGTCAGGAATTCTGGGTTCAAATCTATTCCCTAGGCTCAGTGACTCTGGGCAAGTCACTTAAATTTCTTAGTGCCCCAGGCAATTTGAGAAAGCATCTGGGGAAGGGAGTTTCCTCACCTGGAACTCCTTCTATAGATGAAATCACTGATCTAGAGCATCTGCTTTCACCCCTTCCCTGTCCCCAATGCATAAAACAGTTACATGAAGACGTTTCCAACTTGAGGAGCCCATGGAAGGCCTCTTAGAGGAGGTGGCATTCAGGTTGGGTTTTAGGAATTAAAACTATAACAAAGATATGGTGATTGGGGCTTTGTTCTGGGGCTTGAAATTTAGAGGATGCTGATGACATTTACTGTAGTGTCCCATTTGATCCTCACAATTTCCTCTACCCCACGAAATCCTCTCCATGGAGTAGTGTGCTGCCTTTGCTCCACAATCAGCCTATGGTACCTTTCCTTCTGCTTACTGCTGGAGCAAAAATTCCAAACTACTGCTCTAGAATACATATTCTTCCTTGTAATTTCTATTATAAGTAAGTGGCAATAATAATGATTCCTCTCCCTATGGCTTCAAGTTTCCAGGGAGTTCCCTGCCATCTTTGTCTTGCTTGCCTCATCCAGTTCAGTTGGCCTCCTAAGGGAAGCCCTGAACAGAAGGAGATTCAGCTCTCCTTTCCCTGGAAGAGTCTCCTGGGAGCTGACTCCATAAGACCCCTGGGAAGGGAGTAAACACTCTTTTGATTAGCTTTTGGGCATCTTGATTCTCTCAAATGCCCCATTCTCATGCTTAGAAAGATCTTTTTAATCCCTGTTTCTCTGTGGAATTCCTACCCATCCTTTCTGCCACCACTTCAGGGATGCCTTCACTGTCACCTTCCCATCTCCACTGACTTCCCCAGGTCCATCATGGCCTTTCCCACCTTGGACTTTTCATAGCATCTCTTGAAGACACTTATAGGATCATATATTTAAAGCTGAAAGGGGCCGGAGACCATCTAGTCCAACTCTCTCATTTTATTCAAGGGGAAACTGAGGCTCAGTGTGGTTACATGATTTGTCAAAGGTCACATTGGTAGTAAAGCAGAGGCTTTATATGTACCTATATAGGTGTTTGGTATATATGTGTGGTCTCTCCCAGTGGAACATGAATTACTTGAGGGGAGGGAGACTTGCCAATTTTGCCTTTGTCTCCTCCAGTTTTGGGCTCGTCCTGTGGTAGAACATTCTGAGCTCGTATTGGTCTGATCAACCACAGTTGGACACATCAAAACTTGACTTTAGCATAGTAATGTCATTTTGGTCCTCTTTGAGAATGAAGGATAACCAACCAACCCATCTTGAAGTGGTAGTTACTAAATACTTGTCAGATTTATGCAGTCTTCCCCAATAGTATGAAAACACCTTGGAGGGAAGAAGAGTTCCATTTCTGTCTTTGTGTCGACAGCCCCTAGTTCAGTGGCTGGCACATAGTAGGTGCTTACTAAATACTTATTGATTGATTTGAACCTGGGGACTTTGACTAAATCCAGTGCTTCTCTCACTGAAAAATGCTACCTTTTAAAACTATTAACTCATTGACATTACATCTAATGAAATGTAATTATATGTGTTATGGATCCCTCTACATGCATCTCTCCTCCTCCACGCCTACCTCACACTAGACTCTAGACTTCATGAAGGTAGAGCCATATCTTATCTAAACTCCATATCTTTTGCTAACAACTAATCCATAGCTCTACATAAGTTAGCCCCTTAATCAATGTTAGTTGAATTGAATTGTTAGCTGAGCTGACATTTATGCATTGATTAACAGTTTATAGCTTACAGTTTCCTAAGTGTTTTCTTCATCTACCTCTGTGAGGCAGAGAATGGAGTGTGATTGGTCCTTTAAAAAATCCCCATTCTGCAAACATTCAGAGGTGGTCTATTTCGTCTTCTGTTGGTTGTGTTCTGTTGGAGGCTGGCTACCCAATTCAATTGTCAATTTCTATGGAGGTAGGGAGTGTCCTTCCTTTTCTTGCATCTCAGACACTCAAGGTGGGACATGAATATCCGTGCCTCCTTCTTGACCTTGATTGAAAGGCTCCTCAAATGCGGGGGGGGGGGGGGGCAGCTGACTTTTGTCCTCAGTCTTTCTGTGGCCTCTTCAGCTGGAGATAGGAATTAGTGTGGAAGTGCTGATAATGATAGGGCTTCAAGGTCAAGCCCTGACTATATGCAGAAGACCCTGGTCATGGGCACACATAGGATTGTAGACTTTAAGCTAAAAGGGACTTCAGGGGTCACTTGGTCCATCTCCTTCATCTTCAGAGAGATCAAAGAGATCAGTTAACTTGTCCAACATCCCAAGGATAGTAAACATCAGAAGTGGAGATGGAGCTCTTACAGGGGGACTCCCCACCCAATAGGGTGTGCATCCCTGGTTGCTCTGCCCCACTTGTTATATCTTTTGGGCTCAGAGCCCTATGTCCAATCCTGAGTGCCCCCAAGAACACTGTCTGAGGCTTCCCAGTCTCCTGCTTGTTCAATCCTACTCTCTTTGTTACAGTAGACCCTCAAAGAGAGAATGGACTAGAGAATGGGCATTCGAGTACAGAGCCTTTCCAAACTCTTCAGGCCAGTGTGGATGAGTACTCCTAGGCCAAGATTCTATCATGCCTTCGTGGCCAATCTCAAAAGAGATTTAAGGCCAAGGAAGGGGAGATTGGCTCCTTCCACACTGTGGCTTCTTTTCTTAATTCCCCACTCATTTCTACTTCTACTCTTTTCATCTCCAGTGGAGCCTGTGGGAAGGTGGGATGGGGGAGGCTGAGGTAGAAGAGGGCCCTCCAAAGGATGGGCTGAGGCAGGTGGTTGTTTCCAGGGACTGCTGGAATCACAGATCACCTTAGCCCTCACAGGACAAACTGGCAACCCAATGGTTGCTCATTGTTTGCTGGTGATCTTCTTTTTTCTAGCAGAGATAAGGTCATAGAATGGAACACGAGTGATGCTGGCCCTGGAAAGTGAAAAGAAGACAAGTAAAGAGCTGTCAGGGCTGGGGGTAGAGAGAGCTGCTTTATCAGAGAGGATCAAGATCAGCAAAGTCAGAGCGTCCCAGGTCTAGGGCTGGAAGAGCCCTCAGGTGCCATCAGCCCAATACCCTCCTTTTACCCAGGAACAAAATAAGACACAGAGTTTCAGTGGTTTACCCAGGTCTCATTTCAAATTTGATATTCCTTCCATTGCACCATGTTGTTGTTGTTCAGTTGTTTCAGTCCTATCTGACTCTTTGTGACCCCATTTGGTGTTTTTTTGGCAAAGATCCTGGAGTGGTTTGCCATTTTCTTCTCCAGCTCATTTTCTAAATGAGGAAACTGAGGCAAATAGGGTTAAGTGACTTGCCCAGGGTCACACAGCTAGTAAGTGAGGCCAGATCTGAACTCAGGAAGATGGGTCTTCCTGCCTCCAGGCCTGAAACTCTATTCACTGAGCCACTAAGCTACCCATTATACCATACAGCCTCCTGGGGAGAACTTGCCATTAAGATGCTGTCATGTCTGATGGTAGGAGGATGGCTAGAATTGCCCTGTCTGGTCTTCTCCTAACTTTGAGGAGGTTCCGTGAAGATTGGGCAAAGGGCAAGAGATCAGGTTCTGAAGAACCAAGTAGAGTGAAACCTGCTCTGGGATCACTCCTTCCACAACTTCAAGCCTTCTATTCCCTGACCATACCTTATGGCCTTGATCCACTCATCCCTTTCTTCAGGGCTTGTTGCAGAGATCTTGTAGGATTGGTGTTTCCCTTCTACGACTTTCCCATCCCCATCTGTCTTGCATGCTTTGATCTTCTGGCCTTTGCAGTTGGGGTTATAGAGCTCCAGGCAATACTGAATGGAGGAAAAGGGAAAAGTGTAAGGCCAAGAGGAACCAAGTGTGGAGTTCCCCATCATTGGAGATCTTCAAGAGAAAGCTGGATGGCCAACTGACATGGACAGGACTAGTTGTTGATGGATTCAGTTCAATAGAACCGAAAGGACCAGGGCATCTGGTACAACTCCCCATTTTACAGAGACCTGAGGTGGCTGCCCAAGGTCACACAAATAATTGTCAGAAGTAGGATTTGAACCCTGGTCCTCTGATTCCAGAATCAGTGATTCCCTCCCCCCTCCCCACCCCATTTTTCAGTGGTGCCTCCCTGTACTTACTGTTTGTCAGACCCTAAGGGTACAAAGATAACAGTGAAGTAATTCTTGCCCTCAAACAACTTACATTTACTGGGAGGGGGACAATATGTACATAGACAAGTAAATAAAGAAATATGCATATATATGGTGAATATATACAAATATATGTACATACAGTGAATATATTTTATATAAAATATAGAATATATTTTAATATGTTCATATTGTGAACATATTATATATAATATATATAATACACAGTGGATATATTATATATAATGCATATATAGTGAATATATTATATATATATGATGAATATATGAATATTAAATATATATTCACTTATCTATGTACATACTGTCCTCTGAATCAGTATGTGTGTGTGTGTGTTTTCAAAAGTATAAAAAGATAAGTACAAAGTGATTTCCTGTAGTGAGGGAGAGCAGCAATAACTAGGGAGTGTGATCAAAACAGGTCTCACATAAGAGATGCCCCGCTGAGCTGGCCATTAAGGGACCCAGGGATTCTCAGCCTCCGAAGTACTGAAGGCAGGATTATACAAAGGCATAGAAAATGGAGGTGGAAGGCAATAGTCTAGTTTGACTAGAACAGCTCTGGCTGTCCCCCTGGCTCTGGGGGCCAGCATCCCAACCACAGCAATGTCAAATCAGGCTGTAGAGACTGTTTTCTGCATGACTTTGAATGCCAGGCTGATGCCATTCTGTCTGGGGTTGGGGGTTCTTTGGTATCATAGACCCGGTGGCTCAGGAAAAGAAAGTGAGCCTGGTGACCTTGCACAGCCCTCCTTTATTCAAATAAAAGTTAACTGCAAGTCATGTCATCATCTTCATGTCATGGTCCTCTTTGAGAATGAAGGACAAACAACCAACCAAACAAGACCCTGTGGACAGTCCATCTGGTGAAACTCCAGACCTTTCCCAGAATCATATTTTTAAATGCATGAAATAAAATACAGACAACTATAAAAGAAACCAGTTCTATTGAAATGCAGTTTCCCTCTGTCCTTTATTTTTCTTCCTTCCTTCCATCCTCCCTCCCTCCCTTCCTTTCTTCCTTCCTTCCTTCCTTCCTTCCTTCCTTCCTTCCTTCCTTCCTTCCTTCCTTCCTTCCTTTCTTTCTTTTTTTCTTCCTTTCTTTCTTCATAGACCTCAAGTTAAGATCCTCTGGACTAGATGACTTTTAAATTCAATATCTTCCAGCAAGATTCTAGGAGGAAATGGAGACTTTAGGTTTAAACAACTTTTTCAAGATGTTTGGCAGCAAAGCTGGTTGAGGGAGAGGATATAGAGGAACAGGAAAGCTTTGTTTTTAATGGGTTATTGCAATGTTTGTAGGCATATGGAGAAGAATCATTGCAGAGGGAGAGAAGTAGGGAGAGAAAGAGGAGAGAAAGAGATAGGAGAGAGCTACAGAGAGACAGAGACAGAGAGACAGAAATTACAGATAAATGAGAAAGAGGGGATAGCAAGGTCCTGGAGGAAGCTAGAGGTAAGGTTTTGAAAATCAAAAAAAAAAATAGCAAAAAAAAAAATCAAGATAAATGAGAAAGTGAGTTTGACCAAGGTTTTAGAAAACTAGAACTGAATTTATTAAATTATTCTGCTAAATAATCTCTGAAGTTCCTCTTTCAGCACCCCAAACCTACCGGCTTCTTGGGATCATCCACCTTTTGGACACAGAGATTCTCCAAAGGGATGATGCCTCGCGGTTCCTTATCCTAGAAAAGAAAATGAGAATATTCTTGCTCAGGCTATTGGTACCAATAACACTAGGGAGGGAAGGTAAAGGAGAGTAGACAGGGACCTTGATCTTGTCCTAGGTCATGGTGAAACTTTTTGCAAGGATAGAGGAGGAAACTTAGTCAGGGAGTTTGTGGGCTGAAAAGATGGTCACCTCAGTCACCACTCTCTCATATATGTTGTCTTCCCCAAATTCCCAGTTTGAGGGAAGAGAATGTCTAACATTTGTTTTGGTGTCCCCAGTACCTGGCACATAGTAGGCACCTAAGAAATTTTTTTATTGATTGACATGTAGAGATATTCTCCCAAGAGAGTACGCAAACTACTTGGGGGAAGGGAGTGTGTAACCTTTGTATTTGTATCTTCAGGACCTGCACAGTGCCTAGAATATGGTAGGTGCTTAATAAATACTTTTTAATTAATTAACTCATTGATTAATTAATTCACTAAGGCTGTAAGGACCTTAGAAAACTCCTTGACCCCATTGGGTTTCATTTGAGAGGCATAGTGGAGGAGTGGAAAGAATGCTGACCCTGAAATTGATGAGATTTAGGGTCCATCCCACCTCTGCCATTTTCTGGCTGTGTGACTTTGGGCAAGTCACTTCTCTGCTCCTCTGTTAACTTATCTATAAAATGGAGGTAATAGTAGCTAGCATCTACTTAGCAGGATTGTTATGAGGATTAAAAGGAATAATGCAGTTAAGATACTCTGGAAACCTAGAATTTCAGTTATTGGCATCCTCCCCAGCCATTAAACTGAGGTACTTCCTGGATTCAATAGTGAATTCAACTGGATTCAGCCCCATCCCTTTGCCTCTCTCTCCCATCTTCCTGTGTCTCTGCTGTGTCTCCTCCCATTTGTCTGACTCCTGTTCCTCCATTTACTGTTAGATTCTCATCTTTGTGATGCCCACTATCTGTGAGTGCCCTTCAGGGCTCTGCTCCAAACCCCTTCTCTTTTCACCTTTGACTTTGTTAGTCACTGATTTCATCAGCTCCTATGGGTTCAATTATTCTCATCTTGTATAGATGATTCCCTGATCTCTGTATCAGCCCTATCTGACTCTCTTCTGAACCCCTAACTACTTCGCTTCTTATTTCAGTTCTGCCAAGGTGAGTTTAAAAAAATAATTAAGTCTCACCTGATTTCCCTCTTCTCCTCTTTCCCCTGTAAGTCCCTTCAGGATCAACTGTAACGTTCTGGACTTGGCATTTAAGGCCTTTCACACCCTGACCCCTTCCTGACTTTACTTCCCACTATGGACTGTGTGTTTCAACTATTTAGGCCTTCTTGAAGTTTTTGGACTCCAGTATTCCACCTCTCCTCTTTAGTGGTCTCCATGTCTGGAATGATGTGCCTCCTCTCCTCTGCCTCTGACTGGAACTAGGATGAAGTTGCCAGATGCCATCATGGTCTGAGGGAACTCTGGCTATAGGACTGGACTTTACCATTAGTGAAGGGCTTACCGTGGTGAACTCAAAGTAGTAGAGACAGTTATCTGTCAGGATGAACCAGCGACGTTTCCAAGTCTTTACTCTTCCACCTGAAGAGAAAACAAAAGGCAGATGAGATGGTTGGGCAGTCCTGGAACCTCCTGCCAGACCTGGGGAGGAGACCAAGGAGCTGTCTTTTCAGAACCCTCTCCCCTGTCAAAAGACCAAAGCCTAGGTATTTGGAATTTGTCTCTGGATGACAGTCCCTAACCAGCTGAAGGTGATGGCTTTCCACCCACTACCAGCACTTCCTGAGAGCCCTTATCCACCCAACAGTGAAGGAGGGAGGCCTCTGACCAACTCTTACTACACACAATTCTTCTCCCGGCTGATAGAAAGTGTAAGAGCCTAGAGATACTGGAGAGAGTCTCAGAGCAGGGGGAGAGACTGGAGCCTCATGGGAAGGAAGGGCAAATCCCAGAAGAACATCAAGTGTCAGCCTTAGTCTGTAGCAGCAGCAGCAGCTAGAAGCAGCCTGTGCCCATCTCCAGCCTGAGATGGGAGTCTTTGTGATCCTACATCTGCCATTTTTCTGTCTCTCACCATCCTCTTCCTTCTTGCTTATCCTCTCCTCTTTTCCTCAAAGAGTTCCTCTCTCCCTCTTTTTTCCTTTCCTTTCTCCCCCTCTCTTTCTCCCTTCATCTCTTCTCTCTTTCTATCACCTCCTCCTCTCTTTCCTATCTGCCTACTCCCCCTCTCCCTTCCGTGATTTCTCCTCTTCCTAGGTTTCTTCTTCTCAGCTGCCTTTCTCTACCTTTTCTCTCTCCTTCACCTCCCCATTTCTGTTTTAATTCTCCCCCTTGGTGCCTGCTTTCACCTCTCTCTCTCTCTCTCTCTCTCTCTCTCTCTCTCTCTCTCTCTCTCTCTCTCTCTCTCTCCCCTTTTTTCACCTCTCTCCCTCCCATTCATTTCCTTCTCCCCTCCTTTTCCTTCCACTTACCTCTCCCTCTTGCATATTTATCTTTTTCCTTTCTATTCTCAATCCTTTTTCTCTCTTTCCTTGATTTTTTCTCTTTTATATCTTGACTATTTCCTATTTCTTCTTCTCTTTCCCCCTTTACTCTTTTTTTCCCTCCTCTACCATTCCTTTTCTCTCTCCTTCCCCTCTCCTTCTTTTCCTCTTTTTCTCTTTCCATTATCTTCTCTCTTCTCCCTCTCTCCTTTTCTTCTCTCCCTCTCCCTCTATTTCCTTTTTTCCTCTTTCCCCTACCCTATCTCCTTCCCTTTTTACTTTCTCTTCTTTTTATTCTCCTCCCTCTTTTCTCTTCCTTTCCTCACTCTCTTCTTTCTCTTTATTTCTTCCCTCTTTCTTCTTTTCCCCCTCCCTTCTCACCCCCTCTCTTTCCCCCTTCCTCCTCCTTCTTCCTCTTTCTTTCCTTCTATTTCTTTTCCCTCTACCCTCCTACAGAACTAGTAGAAACAAAACCACATCACACCTACACAAACACACAGGCTGATACCCACTGTGTGCTTAGCTGCACAATTGTGGGTTAGTCTGAAGTTGGGCTCCAGCTTTTCCTTCTTCTCCCCCACCCCTCCACTCCTCCTCTCTTTTTCCCCCAGACACCATGACTCTTCTGCTTCCAGCCTTCCTTACCCACCCTCCTCTGAACTCAGAATGTTGCCTACGGGTTGTTCAGAAATGAGGCGTGGGAAGGTAACCCATATTGAGTTTCACATAGCTGTGATCATCTCTCTGGTCACTGAGGCTAAGCAAAGCTATGGTATGATGGTGTTAATGTGCTGCAAAGAGCAGCTTTAGTTTCATAAACATGACCTCAAGTCAACTTTTAAAGATAAATTCAAATGGAAGAGAGATACCTTCCCCATCCACCCAGGACATGTCAGGTGTAACCCCTAATATATCTTGAACCTGTGGCTAGGTCTGGGGAATGAAACAGGGTGGAGAGTGCTGGGAAGAAGCTCATCAGGGGGCAGCAGTTTTTAAATTTCAGTGCCGTGGATCAAATCTCCAATAACCTCTCCTTAGTTATGACTCTGCCTATAGACCAGTAAGGAAAGTTTTGCTTCTTAATCCAACCTTGTTACCTTGGAAAGCCCTTTCAACCAGTTATTCACACCTTAGTAAGAATTTAATAGGGCAGCTAGATGGTGCCAGACCTGGAGTCAGGAAGATCTGAATTCAAATCTGGCTTCAGACACTTACTAGCTGTGTGACCCTGGGCAAGTCACTTGACCCTGTTCGCCTCAGTTTTCTCATCTGTAAAATGAACTGGAGAAGGAAATGACAAAACAAATCTCTGCCAAGAAAACCTCAGATGGAGTCACAAAGAGTTGGAAACAATTGAAAAACAACTCGACAACTAGATTCTCATATTCGCCCCTCATCTATACCTCTTCTGTGCACCTCCTTCAGGGGCCTTCGCTGATTCCTTGGGGCGACAGTGATCTCCTCCAGATCTTCCAGGACAATTCTGCTCCATGTCCCAACATATCTAACACTAATTACTAATCTAATGCTAATATCGAATACTAATAATTACTTGTATTGACTTCTTATCCCCTTATTAGTCTCTAAACTCCAAGACCATCCATAGGACCATAGGTTTACGGACCTTAGAGATCATTTAGTCCAATCATCTCATTTCAGAGATAGGAAAAATTTTTCAAATTAGAGAAGTAAGTGTTTTATACAGGGTCACACAAAGAGTGATAGACAGAATGGGAACCTGGGTCCTCTGATGCAGAGCAAATATTCTTCCTGCTTTTATACCATCTCCTCTAAGGATTATGTCATGGTTCAACCTTGTACCTTCCCCAGGATAGAACACAGGACTCTGCATGCAGCAGATTTGAATTGAGAGAGGTTGGAAATTTTCCTCTGACAATCCCTAGACCAGAGAAAATATCTAGCCTCCTAGCTCTAGAGCAGGAAGGGACCTTAGAGGCCATCCAGGTCAATCTCATTTTACAGAGGAGGAAGAGAAGTAAAGTGAATTACCGAAGTCACACAGGGGGTAAGTGTCAGAGGTGGGATTTGGGCCCAGGTCTTCAGACACCAAAGCCTCTTTCCATTGTACCACACTGCCTTTGAACAAAGCTGGGGGGGATCTGTTTGCAAGTGTTTTTAGGGTGATGGGAGGCACCAGGGTAGAAGGGGCATTAGAGGGAAGCACCAGGGAGAGCCAATGCAGGGGGTGGGGTGGGAAGTGGGGACATTACTCTCACCCAGTTTGAGGAGCCAGCCTTCCCGGTCTGGATTGAAGAAGGTGTGAGTAAGATCATTCCCATC
The DNA here is from genome assembly GCF_028372415.1 of Notamacropus eugenii. Taxonomy (NCBI): domain Eukaryota; kingdom Metazoa; phylum Chordata; class Mammalia; order Diprotodontia; family Macropodidae; genus Notamacropus; species Notamacropus eugenii. Next base: position 294,430,299 of record NC_092874.1, on the reverse strand, counting down.
GTCCTCTGGGATGGAGAAAGGCTCACTCTTAATGCTGTCAAAGAGGTTCTGCTCCGAGGAGAGAAGAGAGAGATGAAAGCTTGACAGTGTTTCAGCTCTAACTGGAGAAGACCCTGGGAGTGGGACTTGGGCTGTGCCCAGAGGTGTTCAGGAGGAGGGAACTTTTGGTTTGCCCATACTTTCAGATGCAGACAGGTGAGGTGAATTATGAAATGTCAGAGCTGGAAGGGAGCTTAGAACAGGGAATGTCAGAGCTGAGAGGGACCTTAGAACAGAGAATGATAGGGCTGGGAGGGACCTGAGAGATCAGAAAGCCAATCTCCCCATCATTTCACACATGAGGAAACTGAGGCCCAGACACACACAACTGTATGATGACCGAGCTGTCCCTGGAACTCTAGTCTAGACCCCTTCCCCCTCCCCTCTCTATCCCTCTGCTTCCAAGCCCTCACCTGCCAGGGTTTGTGTGAAGTGCCCTTTGTACACAGCAGAGCAATAAATGAATGCTCTTATTAGGCTGATCCCCTAGAGAGATGAAGGTTTGCCAGCTTAGGTGGGTTTCAGGGGCAGATGGGGCTCATTGGAGACTTAGGAGGGCTGGGGCTCTCAAAGACTGCCAGATCCCTCAACTCAGCCCTGAGAGGGAGGTGCAGAAAGTGAAATCCGGCTTCTGTTTACAGGGCTACAGCCCTTCTGCCTCCCGCACAGGTCAGTAGGCCAGCGAAGCTGGGAGCTCCCCTCCCAGAAACAAGCTGCTGACATACCCACGTGGCCAGATGCCTGTTTGTCCGGGGCTCTGCTTCTGGAAAGCAATCTCAACACTTCTAATCTAGACAAATATTTGGAAGGTACCTGGGGCACGTAGGCTTTCAGGGTTTTTCCCAGAAAGCCACAAGAACACACAGATGCTTCTGCGGTCAGTTTATCATGTTTTTTCTCTTACCCTGGGGGACAAAAAATCATCCAGTTGAGCCTGTATCCTACAAGCAAGCCCCCACAGGAAAACCTGCCTTCCTCACTGCTCACCTGCCCTGGATGCCCACCCACCAGTGTTGTTCTGTGAATTGGTCATTCAGAACATAGATAAATCTGTGCTGGAGGAGCTGGGCTGGGTCCTGGCAGTAAGGAGAGAAATGAGTCCTGGCTTGGGAGTACAGGACCTGGGCACACCTGCAAATTTGCTGGGTGATTGTGAGCTAGTTGGTCCCCTTTTTGACACTGGATTCCTGAGCTATACAATGAAGGGACTGGTTCCTCCTAGCTTTGACATTCCCTGTTCTAAGTTCCTTCCCATGGTTCCCCATAGCCTCGAGCTTGGGGCAGTGGAAAGGGTGATGTTCAACTGGAGTCACAGGACCTGGATTTGAATACTATTCCTGTCATTCAATGCCTAGGTGAACCTACGCAAGTCATTTGATTTCCTCTGGTCTCAATTTCCTCATCTGTAAAAGGATGGGGATAGATTGGCTGTCCTCCCTTCCAGCTCTAAAATGATAAGCTTTATTTTTCTTTTAATATACTTTATTTTTCCTCCAATTACATGTTAAAACCTTTTTTAAACTTTTGAATTCCAAATTTTATTCCTCCTTCCTTCCCCTCTTCCCTCCCTGAAATAGTAAGCAATCAGAGTTAGGTTATACATGTGTGGTCATAAGCTTTATATCAGGTTATTTGAATGTGAAGTTGACCATAGATATTCTAATATTCTATTTTCTAAGCTCCTTTCTGCACTAGGTTTAAAATTTAATGATTCTGTGATGAGAACAGACCAGGGCCTATATGGAGATAGGCATTTATATGTTAAAAAAAATCTTCTGATTCCTCTCCCCTCCTCTCTTCTCTGACCCCCCCCTTCTATCTAAGACAGAAGATAACATCCTGAAATATGTTCTTTATTAAGAACTATATGCAAATTCTGCTGGTGCCTTCCCTGCAAGTGGCACAAGGATGGTGAGGAGGTGAAAGGTAGGGTGAAGAGTCATAACTAGTTTCCTGACACCAACTTGCTTTCAGTTGCCCATGTAGATGGGAGTGTGTGTGTGTGTGGGGGGGTGTTAGCAAAGGTAGGAGGAGAAAGAATCCACGGAGTGGAAATTCACCAGTGAAGAAGTCAAGGAGGGTGGAAAAGCTGTGTGGCTAGGACTACTTCTGGTGGTCTTTACCCACAATTTCCCATGTACTCTTATTGGATTCTCCCAATAAGCTTGTGATTCAGACAGGGCAGAGAAACCATGGCCCAGAAAGAGCCAAGAATGCACAGCTAACATACGAGTGAGGTTGGTCTGGCATTGAGACTTCCTGATTCCACTGCTTTCCCCAGAGGCATCCTGAGAATCAGAACATCATGTAATCCTTCCCTGGCATTGCATGCCAAGGAGTATCAGGACACAATACTTACAGCAATTACTGGAGATAATTAAGTCTATTGAAAGCACAACACAGGAAAGCTCTGCTTCTCAGCTCTCTTGGCCCCTGCCTCTTATGTAGTGATCCCTAGTTCCTAGGAGTTATAGAATCTGTGACTGGGAGGAAACTTGGAAGCCATCTGGCCTCACCCTGTTCTGAAACATCAGTCCTCTTCCCATACAAGGAGAAATCCAGCCTCCATTCCAAGACTGCTAGGGACAGAGAGCTCACTACCTCCCAAGGCAGCTCATTCCATTTTTGGATACTTCTGGATGTAAGGAAGTTTTCCTTCTGGAAGAGCCCAAGTTCATGTCTCTGTAATGTCCCCTGCTTCCTCCGTTGCTCTCATCTCTGACTTCTGGGAGTGCACAGAATAGGGACAATCCCTCTTCTGTGGGATGGGATAGGCTTTTAGATAATTGAAGACATTTATCATGGGTTTCTTCTCCAGGCTAAACACCCCTGGGTACTCTAACTGAATTTCATAGAGTCTCTTCGCTCCCTTCAGCATCCTGGACATCATTCTATATACCAAGGGATCAGAACATTTTATGATTTGAGGTTCCCTTTGGCAGTATGGTGAATCATTTGTAACTCTTCTCAAAAACATGTTTATAAGGGAATAAAATGAAATACACAGGATTACAAGGGAATCCATTTCTATTGAAAAAGACTTATGAAAATAATTTTTAAAAGAAGTTCACAGATGTCCTGACTCATTTTCATTGACTGAAGCTGAACTTTCCTGGTACTTAGTGGGGTGAGGATAGGGTAGAAGAATGTTGGAACAAGTTGGAACACCTCAACCATGGTGCAGTGTAAAGGGTGGTACTCAGTTTGGAGTCACAGGACCTGGGTTTCAATACTATTCCTGCCACTCAGACTGGCTATCCTTTCTTCCAGCTTTAAGGTGATAAGCTTTATTTTTTTTCTTTTAATATATCATATTTATTTTCCCCAAATATATGTTAAAACACTTTTTAAACATTTTTTTTAAAGTTTTGAGTTCCAGATTCTATTTCTCCCTTCTTTTCCTTCCTTGGGACAGTAAGCAATCAGATATAGGTTTATACATATGTAGTGATAAGCTTTATATTGGATTATTTGAATGTGAAGTTACCCACAGTACAAGACCCTTTTGGGGAACCCTGGGAAAATTAAGTTAGGCTAAATGCTATCTGGAGCCTGGGAATCTCAGTCACTAGGATCTCAAAGCCCATCCTGTATTACCTGTACCTGAACAAGAATCCTATGTCTAGTGTCCCTAAAAATGGTCATCTAGCCTTTGCTCAGACCTCCAGTGAAGGAGATCTCTCTGCTTCCCCAGGCCGCTCATTCTACTGCTCTGGGTTGAGAAGCTATTTCTTTCACTAAGTTGAAATCTGCCTCCTGGAAACCTCAGTTCATTTTTCTTCTAATTCAGCCCTTTGACTTGAAGCTGAAGTTGGTGGGAAGTAAGAAGGGGTCTAAGAAATGCAGTCCTGAGCTAGGCTTAAAGAATTCATACAGATATTGTAGCCCTTCCAGATCTGTTCCCTACTGTCCCTCAGTCCTCCTTTACCTCCCAAATACAGGTGGCTCCCCCTTAGAAAGTTGGAGTTGTATCAAAATTGAATTAAGCAAAAACTCTGCATCCTCCACATACATTTCCCCCCTAGGACACAGGAGATATAGACCAAGATTTAATCAAGCAGAGATGTTAGATACTCCTGTCAGTAAAGATGATAAAATTCCACCTTTGGAGATGCCCAGAAAGAAATCAGGAACATGGAATGAGAAAAAGCAACAAGAAGAAGCTGGCACAGTGAGAGGGAGGGAGTCTGTTCCAGGGCAGTGCAGTCAGCCCTGGTCATAGAGTCAGGAGGTTAGAACTTCAACTGAGCTGCTGGCTAGCTGTGTGATCTTGGTCCATTTCTGTCCCTTTATCTAGGTTTCAGTTTGCCCATCTGTACAAGGGGGACAGTGGGAGTTGTGCTAATTCCTCTGCAGGGTTTTTGCAAGCACCAGACCTTTCAATGCCAAACCAGCAGCTGGGGTTGTTACCGAATGAATATTTAGCTGTTTCCTTATTGGCATAATGAGTTGGGAGGCTGAGGATGCAGATGCTAGCCCAGGCTTAGGGACTAGTTGGCTGCGTGAGCTTGGACAAGTCATTTGGTTCTCTAAACCTCCATGGTATTGGAGGGAAGAGCACCAGTGTTGGAGTCAGATATCCTGAGTTCTACTATTTCCTCTCTGTGTGATTTTGGGGAAGTCACTTCCTTTTCTGAGTCTTACTTTTCTCACCTACAGAATGGTGGGGAGGGGATGGATGAAAAGGGTAGATAATTTTAAATTCCTTCTGGATTCTGATAGAAAGTAGTACAAGCTTCTAGATGGAGGCAAATGTTGTTTCATTCTTTGTCTCCACAGTATCTGGTATAGTAAGTGCTTTATGAATGTTTGTTGATGGACTGATTGCCTCATCCATAAATGGGAATGTTAATCCCTGTCCTATTTAACTCTGGGAACTGTTCTGAATCTCAGTAAAGACAATGGATATGAAAAACTGCTAAAGGTTCTCTAATAATGCTGTGTGTTATTTATTATTTACAGAAGGGAGGATTTTGGGGAAAGCCAATAAGCAGAGGTTGAGTAAATCCTTTGAAAGATGGATGCTGCTGAGAGCGGAAATAGGCTCAGAATCCCATCTTTTGGTGGACTCTCCAGTTGACAAAACACTTTCCTCTCAGTGACTCCTAGAAGCAAATTGTGCAGGGATTAATACCCCTGTTTGGCAGGTGAGAAAACTCAGAACTGGTGAATCTATTGGGAGGCAGGGTTATTGTTGTTTAGTTTTCAGTCATGTCTGACTCTGCTACCCAGTTTGGGTTTTCTTGGCAGAAACACTGGAGTGGTTCGCCATTTCCTTCTCCAGCTCATTTTATAGATGAGGAACCGAGACAAAGAGGGTAAAGTGACCTGACCAGGGTTACACAGCAAGGTCTGAGACTGCATTTGAACTCATATCTTCCTGACTCCAGGACCACATACACATGGGGAGGCAGGGTAGTATGAAAAGAGCTCAGCAGGGCCAGGACCTGACCTTTAAATCCTCCCTGTATGACCTCGAGCAAATGATTTCCCTTCCTTGGGCCTCAGTTTCCTGCTCTGTAAAAGGAGAGGGTTGAATGGTGTGCTCCCTCAGGTTCCTTTTAGTTCTGCACTGGGGATCCTAGGGCGGCCCGTCTGGCAGCCTCTTGCGTATTACTCACATGAAGTCTGGGGCAGTGGGAAGTTGGGGATGTGGAGATGGCAGGAGCTTAGAGACACTCTGCTCAATCCTTTGATTTTACAGATGTAGAAACTGAGACCCAATGAGTCTTGTCCAAGGTCACACAGAAGTAAATAGCCCTGCCAGTTCTGATATTCCCTGTTCTAAGACTCCTCTCAGCTCTGACATTTCATGTTCTAAGGTTCATCCTAGCTCCAATAACGTATGTCAGAAAGCAGTTAACAAACTTTAAAGCATTATACAAATCTGAATTATTACTGAATTGAATAGTAGGAGGGGTGCATGTTGGTTTGCCTTGGGAACACAGATCAGTGATTTCGGTGGCTCTCCTTCTCACTGAAGCCAAAGTTCAAGGTCACACGGGTTGTCAGTACTAGAGTAAGGACCTCAAATCCTGACCTCTGATTCCTCTTCCCCTAGGGCAGAGGTGGGTCACAAAATTCCCCATTGCAGCATGAACCAGATGAAAATGCAACCAAGAAATATTTCACAAAAATAAATAAAAATGCAATGTGACATAGCTAATTTGTGGTTTTCTAAGTCAATGAGCTTTTGAATTTGACAGCACTGTCCTAGGGGACTGGGTGAGGATGAATGCTTCAGTGGCCCCAGAAATGGTAAGTCTCGGGGGCAGTGGGTACCTTCAAGAGTTCTTCAGGGAGGTCTCCGCCATTGTTGATCCCTCGGTTCATGGACACAAATCGTTCGAAGGGGGGTTTGTCCCGGACGTTGGGATTGTGCAAGCTGGTGTTGAGCATGATGACAGAGAAGGACAGGACGTAGCAAGTGTCTGAACATGTGGGATGGGAGAGAAGAAGGACCATGATCCCTGGAGTGTGTAGGGTTCCACATCTGCCCTTTAGGGCATCAAGTGTCACTCTCTTCAAGAAGGCCTTTCTTAGCACCACATGAGGTACGTCTTGGGGCCAGGATTAGAAAGGCTAATTACTCCCTTTTCTATCCCAGTGTATGATTTACACCTGGTGAGATAACTGTATGACCTTGGGCAAGTCATTTCCCTTTCTGAGCTCCAGTTTCCTCATCAGAAAAAAGAGAATAATAAAACCTGCTCTGCCTGTCTTAAGGGGCTATTTGGGAGGAAAATGCTTTGAAAAATGATGGCTGGCATTGCTTAGGGTGGTGAGGCATTTCACACAAATGATTCCCTCTGAGTCTCCTGGCAAATGCAGGGAGTTTTCACATTGAGAAGCCCACATGCTGAAGAATAATCACAGCTGGCATTTCTATAGAATTTTAAGGTTAGCAAAGGTCTTTACAAATAACTGATTTAATAAAAACAACTAAAAAAATAAAATAAAAGCAATTAACATTTACAAAGCACTATGTGCCAGACACTCTGCTGAGAGTTTTACAGTAATATCTCTTTTGATTCTCATAACAACCATGGTGTGGTTATTTTACAGATGAGGAAACTGAGGCAAACAAAGGTTAAGAGGCTTGCCCAGAGTCACTACGTGGTGAGTGTCTGAGGCTGGATTTGCACTCAGGTCTTTCTCACTTCAGGTCCAGTTCTCTATCCCCTGTTTGAATTCAAATTACAGCTGTCACATCTGTCCCCTCCCCCTGCCCAGATTTAGTGAAGAATAAAATTCTTTTACCTGTGGACTGAAAGACGTCGGGGTTGCAGAGACAGTACCGGGCTGCAAAGGCCTCCATCATCCGGTCGATCTTCTGGGCCTCCCCAGGAAGCCTGAAGCTCCATAAAAATTGTCTGTTGGGAGCAGAAGAGGTCAGAGACTGGGGAGCTCCTGAGAGAGGATGAGTTTCTAACCCGCTGGAGCACTTGGGCTGCTGAAACTTCTGCCCCTCTCCCTACCTCCTTCCACCTCCCCCTTGACCTTCAAAGCCAACCTCAAAATCCATCCCTTCCATAAGCTCAGTTGGGCTTCAGTTTCCTCTTCTGTGAAACTGGGATCTTGGACTTGTAGGTGTCTAAATGCCCTTCCATCTCTGATGCTCTGACATTCTTTGTTCTAAAGGCCCTCTCAGCTCTCACAATCTATGATTTCTATTTTTTCCCAACTCTAACCCCCTCAAATTCTCTCCTTCTCCAGAATTCTTCCAGCTCTTAGAGTATGTCACTCACATAGCTAAGTGGTACCAGAGCGTACAGATGACTGGACTTGGAATCAGGAACACCTGAATTCAAATACAGCCTCAGATACTTACTAGTTGTATGACCCTGGACAAGTCACTTAACTTCTGTCTACTTCAGTTTCCTCATCCATAATATAGAGATATAAATATAGGCAGCAAACCACAGCACCTATATTCAAAAGTTGTGGTGAGGCTTAAATGAGATATTTGAAAAGTACTTGACCCAAAACCTAACACACAGTAGGTGCTTAATAAATGCTTGTTTCCTTCCTCCCTACTTTCTGGGGTTGTTGTGAGGCTAAAGTGAAACAATGTTTGCAAAATGCCTTGCAAACATTAAAGCGATATATATATTATATATGCACATATATGTCATATAAAATAATTGTTTATTATAGATTTATTTAGTTAAATTATATTAAATAAATGTTAAATATAATAAATATATATTAAAGAAATATTATTTAAATAGTATATATTATATAATTTTTGTATAATAATTATTTTTATCAATAAGTATGGAATGTATATATGGACATATACTTATTGTTAATAAGTATAAATATTATTTCCTGAATAGTGTATATACACATGTATGGGTATATGCTATTATTATTATCAATAAGGACAAATTTTATTTCTGAAATAAAGAGTATGTATATGTGGACATATATGCTATTCTTGTTGTTAAAAAATATAAATTTTCTAAGCAGTAGACAGAGTGTCTGGATTCAGAGGCTCTAGGTTCAAATCCTGTTTCTAACACTACCTATGTAACCTTGTAAGTCACTTGACCTCTCTTAGCATCAGTTTCCTCATCTGTCAAACAAAGGCAGCTGATCTAAATAGCTTCGAAGGTCCCTTTTATCTCTAGATCAATGAAGCTTTATTCTTTCTTCCTTGATTTTTCCTCTTAGTAAGACTTTTCTGCAGGGCAGGGCACTTCATGACCTTGCCCTCTTTGCCAGTAATAATTGGATCCATGATGTTCCATTTTTAAAAGACCCTTTTGTGACCCTGCTGCCCTGTATCATCTGCTGCCCTCTGGATCACACCGGGAGTTCTGGGCTCTCTCAACTGTTCTGTAGCATTGATAACCATTTTCTTCTGCTGTCTTGTCAAAACACAAAGCTCTGACTACCACTCCCATCTGTGTGTTGTCTCTCTCCGTTAGAATACCATCCCCTTGAAATCAGAGGTGCTTTGCTACTTATATTCATACCCCTGGTGCTTACTGTGGTCCTCGGTCCAGAGTAAGCGATTAGTCAATGTTTTTCATTTATTTAACCATTCCTTCATTCTCAGGCCACTCACCTCAGCGCCTGCACTAGGTGTAGGTTGGCAAATTCATGTAATTCCACAAAGGCCTGAAGGATCTTGAGGTTGAATGGATCCCTAGGGAAGGGGTGGAGGAAGAGAGAGGAGGGATCAGAGACTGCTCTCATTATTTACTCTTTCTGTTTATCATGTGTCTTCAGCTTGACATCTTTCCTAAATTCCCTGCAGATAGTGGGTCCTTAATAAATAAATGTTTAGTTAATTAAATTGAATTGAACCTCTATCCATAGGTGGATTAGTGGCTAGGGCACTGGATTTGGAGTCAGAAAGACCTGAGTTCAAATCCTGACTTTAGCTTAATCTCCCTCTGCCTCAGTTTCCTTCCTCTGTAAAGTACAAGGTTTGAAGGGCAGCTAGGTGGTGCAGTGGAGAGAGTACCAGCGCAGGAGTCAGGAGGATCTGAGTTCAAATCTCACCTCAGACACTTGACACTCACTAGCTGTGTGACCTTGGGCAAGTCACTTAACCCCAATGACCTCATCCTGGGCATCTCCAGTCATCCTGATGAATATCTGGACACTGGATTTAGATGACTTTGGAGGGAAAGTGAGGCTGGTGACCTGCACAGCCCTCCCTCACTCAAAACAAAGTCAAGTGCAAGTCATATCATTATTTCTCTGATGGCATGGTCTTCTTCGGCAACGAAGGACGAACACACAAGGTTTGAAATTGTTGGCCTCCCTTCTGGCTCTAAATCTATGATTCTATGATCTATGTTACAATAGGATGTAAGTTTCTCAAGGACAGGGACTGTTCCATTTTGTCTTTGTATCCTTAGCACCTAGTATAGTGCTTAACAAAAAGTTAATAAAGGCTTGTTGAATGGATGAATGAAGCATGTGATCATTTCTTTTGCTGGAAGAACTCCAGTGATAGAGATCACTACTTCTGGAAGAAGCTCATTACACCTTGGGACAGCTCTGAGGATTTGGAAATGTCTCTCTCATCCTACCTTGTACCTTTATCCTTAGGAAGCTTCCAATTGTTGGGGGCCAAGAAGCCCTGATGTAAACTAAAAAAAGATCCAGGTGTGTCCTTGACATCACTAAGAACTTGACATGTGATCTTGGCCAAGTCATGCCTCCCTATTCTTAGTCTCCCTATCTAGGAAATGAATCCCATCCCTGGGATTGATCACACATAGAAAGTTCTCCAATGGTTTAAATGTTGAATGCTCCATGGAGGTTTGGTTGCTGCTTTTCCCACTGAGCCTAAGGATTGCCAGTGGAGAAGAGAGACGTGCTTACCTCTCCCCCAGGTAGTCTCCGATGGCTGTCTTGTTCAGTCCCTCCCCCTTATAGAGAAACTGGGCGATTTCTTCTATATTGGAGGAGAGAAGTTTATGTTCAATAAGGTACTGGATCCCCTGTGGGCAGCAAAGAGAAGACAGTGAAAAGGGGGTAGTGACCAGCCATCTGTCCAGCAGTACCTGACATGGACCAGGAACCCTGCCAGAGAGCCAGTGAGGGTAGAGTATATACGGAACGCATCATCCCCACTCTTTCCAAGTTCCCAATTTAAAGAGTCAAGAGATCACTTTTGACAAGAGTGCAAGTATGGCAAACTCTGCCATACTTCATCTGTGTGATCCTAGCCCCCAGCACAGAATGTCCAACAGAGATGGTAGAGTTTCAGAGAGAAAAGAGTACCAGACTGGAAGTTAGGAGACCTGGGATCAAGTCTCAGCTCTGATGCTTAGTAGCTGCTGAAGCTGAACAATTTAATTTGCTTTTCTGAGACTCAGCTTTCCCCTTTGTAAAATAGGAATAATTGTACCATATACTTCACCTCTCAGGATTGTTATGGGGGCAATATTTGGTAAGAAATGAGAGCTGTTATTTGTTAATAATTAGTGAAATTATAAGCAGTTACCTCAAAATCATTTAACAATGATTCATCTAGTGTCAGGCACTATACCCGGTGCTGGGAATTCAAGTACAAAGGATAAAATGATCTCTCCTGATAGGGAATTCCCAACCTAATGGGGGAGAAGTGTGCATATAAAATTATAGATGTTGTAAAGATAATAAATTAAATTATAAAAAAGTGTAAATATAAAGGTCATAGATATCTATATAAACAATGTAATCAAATACAAGGTGGTTATAGGAGGGAGACCATTCCAGCATCGGGGATGGGAGGTGGCATATCATGAGTGAGAAAGAGAGAGAAAGCCAGTCTGGCTGGATCATTGAGCACAGGAGGGTTGGTGATGTCCACTAAGGCTGGAAAATAGATGGGTCAGATTGGATAGAACCTGAAAGGCTAATCAGAAGAGTGTTTGTTTTATCTGTGACTCATTAGAGCACCATAAAAGTGGTCCAGTATGGGAGTCACATGGTTAAAGAAAATTATTATGTAGAAATCAGACTGAAATATGGAGAAAGTGGAGGCAGGGAGATCAGCCAGGAAGCTATGACATCAATCTATCAAGAAGTGATGAGGGTCACAGATAGGGTACCAAGCTTAGAGTCTGAAAGACCCAGGTTCGGTTCCTGCCTTTGACTTGACTTGGATGTTTGAATCTGGGCAAGACAATCTGTGAGGCCCTAGGCAGTTCTCTGAGATTATAGATTATAGGGAAAGGGAGGACCTGTGCTGGTAGTAGTTTCCTCCCTGAGAGCTCCTTGTACCATGAAGTTACAATCCTAGACCAACCATTAAAAAAACAAGCTAGTTAGAATAAAAACAATATTATTTCATGGTTTTTGAGGATTGCCTGGGATAAAAAAACAAAACAAAACAACATTATCACCCCGCAGTCAAGTCAAACTGCTCCCACCCTTGGTCTTCTGAAAATATGTTGCTACTCAGTCCATACTGAAAAAGACTGCATGGAGGGTGTAGAGTGCCAAGCCAGGAGTCATCAAGACCTGAGTTCGAATTCCATCTCAGATGCTTGTTAACTGTGTGACCTTGGACAAGTCACTTAATTAATGTCTACTTCAGTTTCCTCATCCGTACAACCGAGGGTAATAATAGCACCTACCTTACAGGATTGTTGTGAGGGTCAAATTAGAGAATATTTATAAGGTGCTTAGCACAGAGCCTGGCATGTAGTAGGTGATATAAAAATGGTAGATATCATTATCACTATAAACTTTTCAGGGTGGAAAGATTGCCCAGATTTGTGCTCTGCTGGCATAGCCTCCGAGACACCAGGTTTGCTTTATGCTGTGATGCCCCAGCAGAGGAGGAGGAAGGCAAAGGAAGGGGAGAAGAGGGAGAAGAAAGCATGACTCTTTAATAGGATTGTCTTTATCCCAAGGAGCTCCAGAGCTCCTGCCTATACAAGCTCCTGGTCTTCAGGAAGCCCTAAGGAAAATATGAAGCATGATCACTAAAAAGCATGCGCATTTAGTTTAAAAAAAGGAATGTGCACATATATGTAGGTACCTAATGGGTATGTATACACTATATAGATGTGTGTATATATGTATATGTGCACATATATTTAGATACCTATATAAGTATATAAATACTATTTAAGTACATGTGTATATATGTATGCAAACACATATATAGATACATGTGTATATATAGGTACAACAATGTATATATACACTATATATACCATACTATATAGGTATGGTATACATATAGGTACCCAGATATATGTGTACATATACATACACACGTATATCTATCCATTCATTCATTCATCCATCCATCCATCTATCTATCTGTCAATCTGTCTGTCCATCCGTTCATCCGTCTATCTATCCATCCATCCATCTACCTATTATCTATCTATCTATTTATCTCCAAGTTAGCAGAAAGCTTGGCCCAAGACCAATATGTAAATTCCTGTCGATGCTGCGGGGAAAGTGAGGTAGGGAATTAAAGAATGAGTGGTTGGGAATTGGAAGGGGCAGAGTACATTGGAGTTTTCCAAATCAAACATTTGACCAACTCTCACATCCTCACTTGGACACTAATAAGTGTTTGAGGCAGGATTTGAACTTAGGTCTTCCTGACTCTAACTCCAGTGCTCTATGCACTGTGCCTCCTTGCTGCTTAAGTATTTGAACACCACTCTCCCAGCACTTTCTTGGCTACCAGGTTTCTGAGCATCTTTCATTTTACAGATGAAGGAGCAGGTCTAAAGAGGTGACATGATTTGATCAGGGTCAGACAGGTAGGCAGCAACAGAGCAGAGGCAGAATCTTGACCTCAGGTAGTCCTCAGCCAGGGGATGAAAGCAGACCCAACTGAGGCCCCAGGCCAATAGCAGAACTGGGCTGCTCTGGGCAGAGGCAGAGGGAGCTGTCCTCTGACCTCAGATCTCAACATCTTCTCAGAGACCTGCGACCTGAGCTCTGTGGACTAGCTCCATCTCTGAGGGTCAGCTCAGCCTTCTCAAGATCGACTGTCCCACCTCTCACCAGTCTCCCAGAATCTACCTGCAATTTCTTTCTTCTCCTTCCTTCCTCCTTCTGGGGGCTTTTCTAGACTAGCTACCAGATGGAAGGGGATGTGGTCACCAAATCAGCCTTTATGTGAGCTCGAAATGCAGCATCTGGGGTCCTTGGGGCAAGGGGACAGAGAACTCTAGAGGCAACCACAAAGTCTGGAGCAAGGCAGAAATTTCCGGGATTCTAGTGCTACTGTTCCAATCGCCTTCAGACTTCATGGAGGTGGTTTGTGGTTTCTTCTTTCCTGGCTTGCCTGTCAGGGCTGGGGGAAGAGGGGCCATGAATAGATGTGGCCCAAGGAGAAAGAAAGTGTCTTTTCATTAAACGTGCCATTGGCACAGTTGGTGTAAGGGGAGGGAGAAGGGGAGAGCAGCTGTGACTCTGCAGAAGCATCATGATACTAGGGAAAGAGATCTCTCTAAGGAGACAGAGGACCTGAGCTGAATTGCAGCCACTTGCTGCCCTTTTGGTCTTGGACAAGTTACTTCACATCTCTAGACCTCAGTTTGCCCCTCTGTCAGATGGGGAGGTCAGGCTAGTCTCTAAGGTCTCTTTCAGCCTGGAATTCGTGATTCATAATGTGAGATCCCCTACCTGTGTAACCTTAGACAAGTCACCTGTCTGGGTCTCAGTTTCCCCATCTGTCAAATGGGGAGGTTAGACTAGATGGCCTCTAAGGTCCCTTTCAGTTCCAAATCCAGGATTTTATGATCTTTAAAATGGAAATAATAAACTTTCCACTCCCTGCCTCAAAGGACTACTCTGAGGAAAGTCCATTGCAGGCTTTAGAAAGTTCCAGAGGAATCGTGACTATCTTTCTTACACAGATTATTTGGGGAAATCTGTGATTTCATCCATGGGGCACAGATTGCAGCTCTCCAAGGTTGTGGATGGTTTGGGGGAGTTGTCCCCCTCCCCCCACTGGGGCTAACATTGGGGGTGAGTCATACAGACTTGGAGACCATAACCTGGCTCTCTTTGAAGTGTCTCTTACCCCTCAGAAGCCCAGAAGGCATTTTAATCCCATGATGACGCCATCAAGGGAGGAATAGAAAAATCATTTTTGTTATTGTTATTTTGAGAAACTGAGGCGCTGTAGAAAAGAAGCTGGCCTTGGATGCTCCAGGAAATACTCTAGGATAGGAAATTGCAGATGAATTATGTAGAGCTTACGATGTGCCAGGTTCTAGGCTAAGCACTTTGCAAGAAACGTCTCACAACCATCCTGGGAGATCGATTCTATTATTATCACCATTTTACAGATAAGAACACTGAGGCAAAAAGAGAAGTGACTTACCCAGGGTCACAAAGCTACTAAGTACCTGTGGATGGATTTGAACTCAGGTTTTCCTGACTCCTGACCCAGCATGTACTCTGTCTGCTTCTAGACCTAGCCACCAGTCAATCTACATCAATGGAAGGAGTTTTCCCATTTGTTCCACAAACTGATGAAACCAAGGTCTTAACCCCTGTTCCCCCAATCACACACCACCAAAAATTTATTGCTCTTGGCCTATCCTTCTGAGAATTTACCTAATCTATTGTGGATTGCTTTCCCTACTTTCTATACTTGCCCAATATGGAAACTGATCCATGGGCCTCTGGATGGCAGAGCCTAAATTCTCCCAGACTATAGAGATTTTCTTCCTCCTGAGCTTCGCTAGACAGCTCCCAGAGATAGAACCAAACTTATCGGTAGCCCCCCAACCTTTACCTTGCTGGGGTCCATGTTGAATTTCTTCTTGCCGACACATAGGTCTTTCTCCTTCTGGGCCTGGCGACTGGAAGCAGAACAGGGAACAGTCAGACTTTCAGCCCAGGCCAGGCCCCCTCCTCCTCTGCTGCAGAATCCTCCTTCCAGGCCTTTGCCTTCAGGGATGCTCCTCTCTGGCTCAGTATGACTTCTCCTCTGTGGATGTTGGCTCCCTCTTTCCTTCCTTCCTCTCCTATTCCTTTCTGGAGGGACAGCTGAGCATCTGCCTCTTTCAGGGTGGGCTTCCTTTCTGGTTCTGGTGTCAAGGTTCTCTGCTGGTCTGTACTGGCCCCTGGGATCCCAGTGCTGGTATGCAGCCCTGGGCTTGTGGTCCCCCTTGACCCTCATAGGAAGGTGATGCCACACCTTTTCCTCTGTTCTCTGCAATGTCACCAGTCCCCTACTCCAAACTATTTTCCCCCAGGAGAAATAAAAACAAATCTAGTTCCTAATCTATGTGAGAACTGTTATAACATGCAAGCCTCAAAGTTCTGCTCATACCTGCCCACTCCCCTCCCCCTCTCACCTCTGCTGTGCATGCTCAAAGCACTCAATCTGAGCAAACACTTCTGCGATTTCATCCTTTATCTTCTGCAGGGGTAGGGACAGGCCACCCAGAAGAGACCAAGGCAAAGAGGAAAGATTGCAATTAGATAGTGGCTAGAGAGGAAGTTGTGTCTCTAACTGGGAGGACCAAGGAGTCAGCCTGCCATTGAGTTAACCCCTCCCAGAGACCCCAGTGGTTCCCAGGGCAGCTTTGCCCTTTCTGCTTCTTCAGTCTAGTTATACATTAATCCCCATCCACACGTATTTAGCCCCAGCCGTACTGGTCTACTTTGGACATGATGCCCAGTTTCCCAACTCCATGACTTTGTACTGGCTGTCCCTCATACCTGGAGCATTCTTTCTTTTCACCTCTGTCTTTTGGAATGTTTCTTTTAATATTCAGTTCTAGTGCCACCTTCTGGTGAAGCAATTGTAACCCTACAATAAACTCTCCAGCTGCTCCTGCCTTCTCCTATGCTATATTATATTCATTTTTATATATTTGGCATATATTTCTACATATTCATGTTCTCTACCTTTCCCTCCCCCTTAGAATATTAACTCCCATATAAAATGGCAGGAATAATTTTACTTTTATCTTTGAATCCTCAGTATCTAAGTTCCTGGTATACAGTAGGTATACCTGGTATACAGTAGGTATATCTGGTATACAGTACTCAATAAATGTTTGCTGATAGGTTTGATCCAACCTCATCCAGGACTAAGACTGAAGGGAAGAGTTTGAGGGATGCCAATATACTAGATAATAAGAACTTTCCAAGTTATTTTGGTTTCCATCTTCACAGCACCCCTGAGTGCATTGAAGGCATGGGGGACAGCCTAGGCAAAGGTGTGCAGTTGGGAAAGTAGGTCAGTATGACTGGACTGAAAATGTGTGATGATGTACAATCAAGGAAGATCCTTCTGTAATCCATCCATCAAAGGTTTGAGTCCTATACCTTCAGGAGAAACCCAGTGGCAAAGAGGATTCTCTCCCATTGGGTAGAGACCTGAATTAGGAACCCGAAATAAGGGATTACTTTCAGAGGTACTGGAAAGGAAGGCAAGCAAGCTTTCTCCCAATGTCTTTCCAGAGGGTGACCAGGAGTGTTTCTGGCTCATTCAGAAAAACAGCTCCTGCCTGGGAAACAGGTTTCAGCCACAAGGTGCTGATTCTATGCCTTCTGGGATCTAAGAGTTGGAAAAGACTTCAGAGAATGAACTGGAATGCCCACTTCAACATCCCTGTCAAAAGATCATCAAACTTCTACTTGTCAACCTCCAGTGATGGGAAGCTCACTACTAAACCAGGCATTACACTGGAAAAGCCCAAATTAGTGGCGGATTTTTACTGACAATGAGCAGACATTTGCTTCTATGATGTGATGGGCTTCTGAGCTATGAAGCAGGTGGGCTTGGCTAAAGCCTCTGAGGGAGGCTATGGGTCACATCTGGCTGGTCACCAGCCAGTGGCTGGCCCCTGGGTAGGGACAGGGCCACATACCTGAATGTCTTCCAGAAGCTGTTTCCTATGGCACTGGATAGTCTGGAGCTCCTCAACTTCAATCTGACTCAGCTCTGGTGGATCTGAAAATGGAGAAAGACTGGTAGAATATAGGCAGAGGGAGGCTAGAGAGGGCTCATGCCCTGGAGAGCTGATTGTTAAATTTCAGTGTGAGCATTTACCTCAGAAATTGGCAAATGCTGCAACCAAGGGCTTGATTTCTTGTTTGGTTGATTATCTCTATACTTAACGAAAGTGACAGAGAGAAAATGATAATAATAGTGATAAAATGATAATCATGCAAGTTAAACCTAATGCGATATGCATTTATTTGCACAGTTCTGGGTGTATGGATCATGCAAATCATAGATCTAGACCTAGAAGGGATTTCACAGGCCATCTGCTTTAATCCTTTGCTTTGTAAATGAGTAAACTGAGTCCCAGGGAAGGGAAGTGACCTGTAGACAATAAGAATCAGAGTTTGGGTTTGAACAAGTGTTCTGTTAATCCAGATAGATTCCTAAACTTGGAGTCCAGAAAGACCTGGGTTAAAATCCCACCTGAGGTTCTTACTGACTATGGGTAAGTCACTGTACTTTATTCCATCGCAGAATGGGAATAATGATAGCACCTACCTCATAGGGTTATTGTGAGAACCAAATGAGGTGATGTCCATAAATCACTTTGCAAATTTAAAGAGCTAGAAAAATGCTTGATATCAGAGATCATAGATCATTAGAACCTCAAGGACCTTAAAGAGCAATTAGTTCAACGCCAGTCATGGGTAAACTGAGATACAGAAATGGATTATCCCAGGTCACATAGAGTTGACTTTTAATCTTACGTCTTTGTCTCTTGGTTTAGGACTCTTTCTGCCATTCCTCTGTGTCTGAGAGGATTCCCCCCAACCCCAGCTTGGGTGTTAGTCTCCCTTCTTCCCTATCAGTGGTCCCATTGATAGATCTGTTGGGTAGCAAAATTTGGAAAGAGTCAACTATTTTCCTGGACTCTTGATAGTATGATTACCCCTAATGTTCATCTCAGATGTTTCATTGTGCCTGGGAGATCCCCTAAGATTCTCAAAAAATTTATTCTCACAGCCTATTCTGGCACATCCTACCAAGAGGTCAAGGCTCTGAGTGTGAGTCCTGAGTGTGGGTTCTATGGGCTGTGTATCTCCCAAATATACACCTGATTCAGTTCAGTTGGGTTTGTCACAGGAGAGCTGGCCACTGGCAGAAGAATTACTTTGGCATTAAGAACAAAGCTAAATGCTGGGCTGAGGTCTATGACAACTAGAGGGAGGATCCACATTATTGAAACTGTGCAACTTTTGAAATATCAAAGAAAAGATTGTGAATCTCCTATTTGTTAAGAACGGTGATTAATAATGCTAGAGAGACATAGCATAGTGAATAGAGAGCTAGCCTCAAAATCGGAAAGACCTGAGTTCAAGTGCCGACATTGACACAGGCTGATTGTGTGACCCTGGGAAAGTCACTTAACTTCTTAGTACTACAGACAATTCTCAAAGGCTATGAGTTTCAAAGGAGTTGTCAACTTGTATTTGTAGAGGGAGTTTTATTACCAGGGAGTCTCCTATATGATTGGAATCACAGTCACAGGCTCTGTGCCTATCCTAATAATCCTGGTAATGACAAATGCCCACACAGACCTCAGAACAACCTGGCAAACTCAACCAATGAATTGTTGAACTCAATCAAACTCCACCTCAACCAAAACTAGACCATTATCACAGATCAAACTATTGCTCACAATAGCCCCAAGCAACATTGATTGTTAAAATTTAAGAATCATTGTTTTCATAGATATTACTTTGCCAAATACTCATTATCTCCGAGCAACGTGGAATGAAGAGATTTCAAAATAGAGGGATCTGGGGGAGATCAAGATTGCATGGAAAGAGGATTATATGCTCATTAACCCTGCTGCTGGTCTCCTTATTGGAGCTGTCCAGTGAATTTTTTGGTGAGTCATCTACTTAACCCAGGATAAACTGACATCCTAATGCCTTAATTCAACTACAAAAAAAAAAAGTTTTTGTTCACTTGTGCATTCGTCTATAGAACCTTAAAAATAAAGGAATACTAATGGAAACAACTTGATCCAGGACTGCTTTTATTTGAGTTGTAGTTAAAAAAAGATCTTAGGATTATAAGATCACAGTTTAAAAGCTGGAAATGTCTTCAAAGGACATCTAGTCCAATCACCTCATTTGTAAATGAATTATTATAAATTTTTGTCATTATAAATACATTTTGTAAATGAAATTCTGGTAGTTGAGTGATGTGTTCAAGGTTTTTCAGGTAGTAAATTTGAACCCAGATGCTGTGACTCCAAAGCCAGTGATTTTTCCATTAGCACAAGAAAATAATAATGACAACAAAACAACAATAAGCTGTCATATAGTACTTAAAGCTTTGCAAATTGCTTCACCTATTTTATTTTAATGAAGATAGGTGCTATTATTTTCCCATGTCATAGATAAGGAAAGTGAGACTCAGAGACTGTAACTAACTTGTTCCAGATCGCACATTTGCTGGTAGGTGGCCCCCACTGGCACATATTGATCTAGGGCTGATCTAAGGAGAGGGGATCATGGTAAGGAGTTAAGGTGCTAACCACTGATCTTTACCCAGAAGAAAGGAAGCCGTTTGCTTTCCTGGCTGGTGACAGTGAATAGCCCTTGTGCACAAAATAATCAGGTTTCAAGTCCTATCTCTGACATAGACTGGTCCTGTGAACCTGAGCAAGTTACATAGCCCTCACTTCCCTGGGCAATTCCTTAAGGCTGTAAGTTTCTGAGAAGGTGCCCACCTGCATGGGTAGAGAATGTTTTCTCATAAGGGAATGACTTATGTCAAAGAAATCACAAAGTTATGCTTTAAGTCTAGTTATCACCAAGACTTAGTGGAACATTGCTCATGATAGCCAATAAAAGGTGGTCTCTTATTCAAAGGGAGCAGATTAGATAAGAGGAGGAATATATCAAGAACATACACTCATATGGGGAAATTCATCAGCCAACGGTGGAAGCACCAGAATCACAGGGTCTGAATTTGAGATTTGAGCTGAACAATCTGAGTTCAAATCCTAACTCTGCTACCTGTCACCTGAGGGACTTTGAAAAAGTCACTTCTCTGGGCCTCAGTTTCCCCATCTGTGAAATGAGGTGTTCAGATTGTATAAACTCTAAAGTCCATCCCAGCTCTGGATCTAGGGTCTAATGATTGATCCCATCTTCCCTAGGGGAAGGACCATAACCCATACTGTGATAGGAGAGTGCTATAGACCACCTAGTCAAAAGAAAGCAATGAATGATGAGTCTGAGAAGTACATCAGCTTGGCATGGTAGGCATGATATAGGATTGATGGGGACTTCAACTCTCCAGACATTTGCTGAATCTCTCACTATGAACACTGAAGTTGTTTGATTGGCCTTAATGGCGAGTTCATTCTTCAGAAGGTAAAGGAAATAACAGTTGAATTACTTTTATGGGCCTTATTCTGACCACAAATTAGGAACAGGTAAGCTTGCAAGGGAGTGGCTTCTCCATTTTAGAGTTTGGGCAGGTAATAAAGAGGAATCTGGCTATAGTGTGACACTCAAATTTTGGGGGAAAAAAAGATTCCAAAAGAATTCTATGGCCTAAAATTTGATGGTGGAAGTTAACTCAAGACAAATAGAAGGCTCTCAAAGAACAAAATCCTGATGACACAAACAGAAATAAAACCAAGGAAGGGAAGGGTGAGCTGTCCAATGAAATGGATGAGATAGCAAAGAGAAGTCATTGATAAACTAATATGAAACAGAGAGAGAGAGAGAGAGAGAGAGAGAGAGAGAGAGAGAGAGAGAGAGAGAGAGAGAGGGAGCAGATAGAAAGGGTAGATAATGGAGAAAGAATACAAAAGAGTGACATTATCCTGGAAAAATAGTATCTGGAGTGCTAACATTCTGCACAGTCTGAGGCTACTGATGGAATATAAGCCTCTGGAAGGAAGGTGCTGCCCCATTTTCTATCTCCAGTGCCTTGCACAGAGTAAGTGGTTGGTGAACTGAACAGAATTGATGAAAGGTAAGGGAAGAGAAAGGACATTTTTTAAAGTGGTGTGGAGCAGTAAATGGAAGATCAAAGAAGAAATAGAACTGCTACTTGTGGGTGTGCTAGATGATGATAAGTTAGAACCACTCAACTCTCAATTTGTTTCTGTTTTCTCTACCAAGGGGAACAATCGTCAAACTGGTAAAGACAGAACAAAAATAGGTAATGAGGAATTGAAACTCAAGATAAGTGAGGAAGCAGTAAGAGATCTCCAAGCTACACTTAGGGAGTTTACATGAGCAGACTTAGAAAATTACAAATTACCATTACATATGTTGTATTTTTTTTTATATAAAATCCTCATAGGTGACTGCCAAGCTGCTCTTGGTGGCCTTCAAAATAAGTGGCAAATAGTAGAGGTGGCCTAGGGCTATAGACAGACAAATGTTAGAGTCCTTATCTTAAAGGATTAATGGTAATAAAGACAAGTAAACTTGAGTTTAATTCCTGAAAAAAATTTAGACATGTAATGAAAAGCCTGGTTGTAGTGATGATCACTGAAAGCCAGCATGGGTTCATGATGACAGGTGATGCAGACTAACCTCATTTCCTTTTGTGACAGGGTTACCTGACTAGGTAAGGCAGATGGTACACCTGAATTCCAATATGATGCTTAACTAGGACTCTGAAACTATTCTCATGGACAAAATAAAGACCTGTGAGCTTGCTGTGGAGGTAGCATAGTGCAGCTGATCCTAGAGTTGGTTCCAGCATCTCCTAGTTGTGTGACCATGGGCATATTTCAGAATCTCAGTTTTCTTATACATAATCCCACTGGATGTTCTCAATGTGAGATAAGTGCTATTATCATACCGCATGGTTTTTGCTTTGACCAGACTTGTCATTCCATCCATCTAGGGAGCTGGTTGGGAACTTTCTCTTTCAACAATGAAGATTAGCACGCCCCCCCCCAAAAAAAAGGCTCCCAGAGGGTTGTTTGGGGCTTGAGGAAGTTAAGAGGCTTGCCCAGGGTCATACAGCTAGCATAGATCATTCGTGGGAATTGAACCCAGGTCTTCTGCAGTGATGTCAGATGCTCACTGCAACATTTAACAAAATTAATAAAAGTACAATGCAACATGGATAATGTTAATTTATGGTTTTCTAAGTCAATATGCCCAAAGAAGTCTGTTTCTAGTCGCCCCCATTGTTTCTAGAGTCCAAGGTCAGCTCTATATCCACTAGGCATCCTTCCTCTACCTTGACTGAGGAAACTGGAGCTTAGAGGCTCAGTGACTTGTCCAGGGACACGCAGATTGAGATTTAAATCTATCGCTTCCTGACTCCAGATCCAGTGATCTCCCCATTGTGCCAACTGTCGTCTGAACTGTCCAACTGAACAATAAAGGGCTGTACAAATTTGGATGCATTTGCAGCTTTATCTTGTCCCTCTGTGAAGCAGCTTAACATGCAGGATAGAGCACTGAGCTTGGTGTAGGACAGGATGTGGGTGTTAATCCTGCCTATGACATTTCATAAAGATGTAGCCCTGGACAGGCTCCTTAACCTCAGCTTTCTTCTCTATAAAATGGGGGAAATAATTCTTGCTCGACATGCTTCATGTGGTTCAAAGTGAGGAGATAATGCCTAGAAGGTTCTTTGTACACCTTACAGGTCTCTATAGATGCTAGCTATCGTTATTCAATGCAAGTAATCCACACTCAAAAAACCCCAAAACAAAACTCAAAATAAACTCTGGGCTTCCCTTAGTGCTGAGAAAGGAGAAGAGAGGCAGAGAGGGCATTATCAGGATCACTTGAGTTTGGATAGTGCTTTGCCAAATACTTTCCCCCTGACAGCCTTGGGAGGTCATGGATTATTAACCCTACTTTACAGATTAGAATCTGAGGCTCAGAGAAACACCCAGCTCCTAAATATCAGAGGGTCCTTTGAGTTTTGCCAGGTAAGTGGCAATTCTAGACTACTAGTTCCTTGGGCTATCCCTTGTTCTTGGCACAGTGCCCATCACATAGTAGGAGCTGAAAGAAAGTCTTGTTGACTTGAACATGATAAAGTGCTGGGTGAGAGTTAGTTTTCAAATCCAGCTTCTGATACTTATCGTCTGAGCAATGGTGGCCAAGTTATTTCGCCTCTCTGAGCCTCACTTTCCTCATCTGAAAAATGGGGGTGGTGGATATAGTGCTTAGCTCATTTGCATAGTTATCATTCATTCAGTCTCCCCAGCTGTCATTGTCATCTTCGGTGTCAGCACCACCCTAGCGATCCGGGCGCTCCAGGCGTCCAGTCCTTGAAACTGCTTCCGTTTTTTTCCTTCCTCTTTCCCATCAATATTTTTAGAAATCATTTAGTGTGCAAGACCAGCTTTCAGGACAGCTGGAGTCACTTCTCCTTTCCCGGACAGAGACGCTCATAACCCCATGGGCGGGGTGATGCCCCCGAGAGGGGGCAGATGTTTCCAGAGGAGCAGGACCCTGGAGGGGCGGGGGACTGGAAAATGAGGCAGTCTCTCAGCAAGCAGAGGCAGCTGCTCACTGAGCAAACCTGCCTGGTTTGTGGGTGTACACCACTCGCTCACACCAACCAGCGGCTTCCTCTACTCGCCAGGTCTGGGCTGCTTGGTGGAGCTAGCTTCGCTTACCGCCCAGCGCCAGGCTCCTTTTAGGTCACTTCTAAACAATTCTCTGTGGTAGGGTTGTCTATCTCACCAGCGGATCCCCTTACCTTCCTGTTAGTAGGGGGAAGGGAGGCTGAGCCCCAGAAATTTTTGAGAGATGATAAGAAGGCAGTCAGCTGAGGAGAATGAAAACAATGATGGATTTGGAATCCAGAGACCTAGGTATGAATGCCTTGTCTGGGGCTCGCTAGCTGTGTGACCTTGAATCAAATGACCTTGAATCAAATAACCTCTCTAGATCTCAGTTTCCTTGATACAAAATGAAGAAATCAGTGCATACTTTTTAAACCTAAGGGGAATGAAGAGGGTCTTGAAGATATCCTTAGGCTTTTACTTTACCGATTATTACAGGATCGTAGATTTAGAAGAAAAGAGACTTAAGAGATAATATAGTCTAACCTTTATGTTTGACAGATGAGGAAACAGAGTCCCAGAACAACTTGCTCATTGGCTGAGTATCTAGGAATAGGTGGAAGTGGGATTTGTAAAAGTGAAAGTGGGATTTGGAGTCAGAAGATAGGGGTTTGAATTTTAATTCTACTGCATACTAGTTGTCTACCTCTGCACAGGTCACTGGCCCTCCTCGAACCTCAGTTTCCTCATGGAAGCAAGAATGCCTATTTCCCCTTCATCAGGAAGCTATTGCCATGAAAACACCCTTGAAATCCTGAAATCCTGGGGTGGGGGGAAGGAAATGGGAGCTCTTCCACTGTAGGAATTAGATTTCTTCCCTGAAATTTTCCCTTCAGTGTGTCTGTGATGTGGATGGATCCTGGACCCTCAGAGACTGTCTTAGTGGACTGCCACTTCTAGCAGGTCTTACCTAGCTATCAAAGGCCTCCAGCTGGATTTTAAGTGTGCCAAGACCAACCTATGGAGACTCATTTCCACCAGACATTCCACCTTTAGATACCATAATGAAATTTTTTATCAGGAAGAAGATGGGTTAAGGGACTGTATGACATAGGTCAGTGGCCCACTTTTAAGTTCTGGGTCCTGAACTGACCCTGGGTTATAGAGAGTTGTCCATGAGGTGGCCCTGAGAGAGCCTCCAGACTAGACTTCCTATGTATTAGTGAGATTAGTGAGATTTAGGGACAACCTACTCCCATCTCCAAGCTGAGCTACTTGTTTATATAAGACATGCCTTTGAGATGGGTCAACTACTGTCATAAGATTTAAAGAGGGCCCCTAGGAACAATCTGATCTAATCTCTCTTGAGGCTCATGAGGGAAACTGAGGCTCAGAGGCAGAAGGACTGGTCTAAGGTTGCACAAATAGCCAAGCTGTAAGTCAAACCCAGGTCAAAGGCTCATGGACCTAGAGATGAAAGAGACTTCAGAAGCCATCAAATAATTGATCAATCAACAAGCACCTATAAATTGCTTACTATGAACCAGGCACTGAATTAGTTTCTGGGGATACTAAGACAAAAAGGAAATAGTCAAGCAGCTTACATTCAAATAGGGGAGCAATATATTAACATAGAAATACATATATAAAATAAACACAAGATCATTTTGGGGAAAGAAGATACTAGTGGTCTAGGCCAATGTGTTCATTTTATGGATGCAAATTAATCTATAAAATGAGGCCCAAGGTACAAGCGAAATCCAGGACTGAGAAGGGAGTAAGTGACAGGTTTAGCTTTTCTAATTCCTTATCCAATGCCCTTTACACTGAACCAGACTTCCTCTCTTCATCCCCAGTGGAGTGTAAGGTTCATCCTACCAGGAGGAAAGGAGCACAGGGATTTGTACTCTCTTTTAATGAAGCAATATCATTTGTTCCACCTCATTGCTTTAGGGTGGGGCCTGGGCCTTAAGCCCTGCCAAAGTATTATGTTGTTTTTTTTAAGATCAGAGCATCTTAGGGATGGGAGCCCAGGTAGTTACTGAATCACACAAACACAATTCATAACTTGCATCCTGAAAGGGAAAAGATGATTTCCAGACTCCCTGCTGTCTTCCAACTCCCTACCACCTGTATCCATAGGACAAAGAAATTCTGGGATATCTTCAAGAAGGAAAAAGGTTTTAAGGTCCCTCCCAGCTGATGTTCCCTGTTCTAAGGCTTCTCCTAATTCTCAATTCTATGCTATCTACTATGCTCAAAACAAATGGTGACAAGTATCTTGCACACATAAAGACCTAAATAACTATTTAAAGACTACATGAAAGAATGAATTCATGGTCCCTTTCCTCCTTTCCTGCCCTCACAGTGATGACTCCTAATCACAGAAGCTCAGTGGTAGAAGGCATCTCTTTGGAGAGATCTGGTTCAATATGAACTTTCCCAGGAATCCCGTCTGTGATATCCCTCATAAGTGGTACTTCTGTCTCTCCTTGAAGATCCCCAGTGATGTGGAGCTCACTAAATTTCCCTTTGGCCCAGCTCTGAGTTTTAGGAAGTTTTTTCTTACATCAGATTGCAGTCTGTCTGTCTCCTCATTGCTCCTGATTCTTCCTCTGGGGCTAAGCTGGCTATAAAGTGCCCATAGGTAGAGGAGAGAAAAGTTGGATGGACCATTTCTCACAGTGAAATGCTCCTCCTGGCTACCCAGCTCTGGGTTGGAGTAGGACATTCTTCTGTCTTTTATAGGATCTTTTATAGGATCATGAGATTTAATTATTTTAGTGATGAGGAAATTGAGTGATTTGCCCAGAGCACAGCTCTATTCTTCACTGTTTTCCTTCTCCTCAGTTTCTCTAATACCCACTTTTCTGAATTTGCCCTGCCCCAGGAGACTTACCTGGGTGACACAAAGTCATGCTGAGCCCTCAGAAGGAGGGCAGATCCCCTCCTGCCTGCTTCTGCCTTCTCCTGTGCCTCTGCTTGACCTGGCTGTCCCTGTCCCCCGTGATGGTAGCCTCTATGTCTCTCTGACACAGAAGATGTGTCATCTGGGGTGGAACATGTTAGTCTTCTTGGGGCTCCAGGCTCCTCCCCTTCACCATAGCCACAGAGGAAGTCCTCAGACTTGGGTGTGCTGTGTGGAGTTTCTAACTCTAATACTTCCTAAAACTGCCCCCCAAGAGTCTCAGGGGCCTTCCATTTCTGACCAGTACACCATAGAGAGAAAGAAGCCAAGAAGGAAGTGAGACCCACCCAGGAGGAGAAAACTGATGCTGGCCAAGTGACCTAGCAGTGGTTGATCTGCCTGTGAAGGGGGAAAGCAAAGAATTCCAAGAGTTTAAGAAATTCTCTAAGGCCACTTTCAGCTCAGACATTCTGCATGCTATACTCATGGATCTACCCTGTTCTGAGGCCCCACCCAGTTTCTACATTCCACTCTCTAAGGCTCTTCCCAGCTCTGATTTTCTAAACTCTAACATTCTATGGCACACATTCCCTACCAGTTATAATGTTTTATCATTTCATTGTTTGCTATAATATAAGGTTCTCTGAGTTCTGACAATTTCTGGGACATTTCTTAAGGACAGAAAGTAAGAGAATATTGGAAAGACAATTGGGGAAGGTAGAAAAGTGAAGATAGGGGTGAGGAGGTGAACAGGAGGACAGGGAACCAAGGAACTACAGACTGGAGGAGAAAATAGTATTGAAGGTTGGTTGGGAAGAAACACAAAGAAAAATGGAACCAGTATAATGGGAGGATGGAGGTAGGAGCAGGGGAAGCAGTGCTTATATTGCACATGATGTGTAAGTTCCATTGATGGGAGGTTTGGAGTAGGGGAGGACAATGTGTAATTAGAGAGAAGGGACTCCTAGTCCTGTAGCTATCAAAATAATCTTGTCTCTTCCCTTCCCCAAGCCCACATTCTGGCTATCCATTTGATAATCCTTTAATTGATTCTTGGATGTCTTGGCTTCCAATCTCTTCTCCTACCAGGTCAATAAAGATTTCCATTTTTTATCTAAAGATAGGATAGAAAAATTTTTGCCCGGGAGGGCTGCCCAAAGACCAGGATACTGGACCAATGAGAGGTGATTCTAGGGTTATGATCTCTGTGAGTCAGTGGTCTTTGAAAGGATAAGGATTCACCTCATCTTCTCTTTCTAGGCATAAGGGAAGGAGACCTGTGCTTAAGTTCTGGCCTTACCTCTCTCTCACTGTGTCACCATGAGCAAGTCACTTCCCCCCTGTGCCTCAATTTCTCCATTTGCCAAATAGGGATACTAATACTTATACCCCTACCCCATAGTTTGCTGTGAAGAAAGCACTTTACGGTGCAAAGCTCTTTTTTTGAAGTGAACCTCAACTCATCCTTGAATTCAAAAGACTGGTTTTTCAGAGAACAGCTGCTATTTCAGGTTCTAGAGGTAATTCAGATGGTCTGTCTGTACTCCTACCACTATACCTCAAGACTTAACCTTTCTAGGGGAGGAGGCAGCTAGGTGGAGCAGCGGAGAGCACCAGCCCTAGAGGCAGGAGGAGTTGAGTTCAAATCAGACCTCAGACACTTACAAGCTGTTGTGATCCTAGGCAAGTCACTTAACCATGAATGCTTCCCCCTCAAAAAACCAAAAAAACCCCACAAAACTTAACTTATCTGGGTCTTAGTTTCCTCATCTGTAAAATTAGGAGGTTGTACTTGATGGCCTCTAAGGGAAGTTCCTTTCAGCTCTAAATCTATAATCCTGTGATCACATGACTCCACAGATGCTCCTATTAACAGTTACCTAGCACACACAATTAGTTCTTTTCAAAGGCAATTTACTAAGATGACATAGTGAAAAACAGTAGCTATAAAGCATATCCTCCCCCAAATACACCTGGGGAAAAACACTATCTTGCCACATTTTGTTTAGCCATTCCCAATCAGTGGACATGTACTTTGTTTCTAGCCTTTTGCTACCACAAAAAAATGCTGCTATAAATATTTTGGTGTATATGTGAACTTGCTTTTTATCAATGAGCTCCTTGGGGGATGTGCTTTGTAGTGGAATCTTGGAGTTAAAGTGCGTGGATATTTTAATAAGTAATGCATAATTTCAAAATGTTTTCCAAAATGGTCCAACAACAATGAGTTTATATTCCCATAATCCCCCCAACATTGACTATTTCCATCTTTGATCTTCTTTACCAATTTTCTGGGTGATAGGTGTAACTTTAGGGTTGTTTCGATTTACCTTTTTCTTATTAGTGATAGTAGGTTTTCATACGGCTGCTAGTAGCTGGAAATTTGTCTTCTGAGAACCAGTTGTTAATGTCTTTTGATCACTTATCTACTGGGGACTGGCTATTATTTTTATATATTTCTGAGAGCTATATATCTTGGTTACCAGACCCTTATCAAAGAACTTGCCCAAATTGACCACTTCACTTCTTAATCTAGAATAGATACATTAATTTTGTTTGTGCAGAACCTTTTTGGTTTTATGTAATCAGAATGATCAATTTTATCTTTTTTCATTGACTGAACATCTTTTTTGGTTAGGAATACATCTGCCCATTGATGTAAACGATACAAAATATGTTTCTCTTCTAATTTTTTTAATGTAAATACCTTTTATATTCAAGTCATGTATCTGGTTTGAATTTATTGTGGAATATGGTGTAAGACGTTGGTCTAAGACTGATTTTTGCCAGGCTGCTTTTCATTTTCCCTAGCTGTACTTATCAAATGGGGAATTTTTTCCTAAGTAATTTATGTTTGGGGGTTTATCAAACACTGGGTTATTGAGTCTCATTATTTCTGATTCTCCCTTGTCTAGTCTTTTCCATTGATTTATTTCTCTAATTTTTCACCAGTACCAAGAGGTTTTGATGATTGCTGCTTTATAATAAATTTTGAAGTCTGGAAATGCTATTTCTCCTTCATTATAACTCTTTTTCATTACTTCCCTTGGTGTGTTAGATTTTTTTTATTTCCCCAGATGAATTTTGTTTTTATTTTATTGAGTTCTATAAAAGATTCCTCTGATAATTTGATTGGTATAACATCACATCTGAAAACTAACTTTGGTAGAATTGTCATTTCGTTGTATTGACAAGGCCAAGTCTTGCCAGCTCTGACATTTTATCATCAAGTACAATAAACTTCCATTTAACTTGGAAGTTCAAATATAGGAAAAAAATTTTTCTTCATTCTTCAGTAACTAACGAACATAATCTGAGGCACTGTGAGTTTCTGAATGTGTGTATATACACACATATATAATGTATGTATGTACATCTATCATCTATCTGAAATTGTATTTTTCCTTCTCCTCTAGCCCTCTCCCTCATCCTCTTTTCTATTTCTCTTCTTAGAAGCAGGATTTCTGTATAAATATCAACCTGCAGCTGAGCTCTACCCTTGTCTTTCCTTGAGAATGAAGGGCAGAGGAGACAAGCTATCTCTTAGCTCATTCATAGGGTGACCCCATTTGCTTGCAACAATGAGATCCTTGGCACCTTCCTCCCCCACCAAGGGATGTAAAAAGCTTTCCCATCAAATCCATCAGCTCTAACCAGTGGTCACAGTCCTTATTGTAACCATTTATACACCATATCATGACCATTTTGCAGAGGGGAAAAACAGATTATTTGGGTCTTTTTTTGTATTCCTAGCAGAGGCCTCTCCATTCCCTAGGGTGGTAGAAAATAGGCTTTAGATCACAACTTAGTGGCTAGATAAAGGAAAGGGCTTTTTATGACGTGCCTGAGGACCAGGTAGGTGTGTATGAAGGAGGAAGAGGGAGAGCCCCTATCTCCACATAAAAACCACAGCATAATAGATAATGTTCTGGGTTTATTTACAACAAGGAAGACCTTGACTTGAATCCCACTTCGGAGACTTGTGTGGGCTATATGACTCTGGACAAATCTCTAACCTCTTCGAAGCTATGTTTCCTTATCTGTAAAATAAGCGGAATGCAGACTAGTCAACTTTTATGATCCCTTCTGACTCTAAAGCTGTTGGTCTATAGGTATTATAGGCCCTCACTACAATTGGGAGAGGGGGGTGCTCACTGGGAGTTCCTTACACCAATCATCTTACTGGTCCAGTACAAAGAAAAAGCAGGAGGCCAAATGGAATCACTATATGAAGGAAACACAAATAACTGGATCTTCTTTAGGCAAGACACATTGACCACACCATTTTCAAGGAAAAAGTAGTGGCTATTTATATCAAGAAGAGGTCAGCATCCTCAAGTCGAAGTTCAATGAGAAGAGCCAGTGCAGAGCAAGGAACATCTTTGAAACATCTTTCTTAAATTATGTCTTTGGAATATAAAAGTAGATGACAATGAATTTAGGAGGTATCTGAACAAAACCACACACAATATTAACAAAACACAGGGTCCACCATGCTAAGGCAGTTTTAGGAAGATGAACACTTCCTTGTTGAAAGGAGAAAGGGAACCAACTAAAGCCTGCATGATAAATAAGTAAAAGAATATACAAAAATATTTCCTGTCCAGATACCACTTTGCAGAACAGTTAAGGCTGATAATAGATAGATGCTATTTGCCTTTTCAAAAGTAACTGGTACAGTATTGGTTTATCATCGGATAGAGCCTGGGAAATGACTAAGATCCAAGAGTGAAACCAAAATGCCTTCCATAGTCAACATTCATACTAACTCAATAAAAAATTGAGCCCCAGACCACAAATCAGGGTCAAGGTCTTGGTCCATTTACGATATCTGTGCCAGATATAGGTACTAAAGGATGACCTGCCTAGGCTGTGGCCACCTTATCTTGGCATGTGGTTCTAGCCACTACAACATAATACAAGTATTTATGTGTACGAGAACGCTACTCCACTGAGGTTTATATAGAGTTTACCTAAACCAGTTCATTCTCTAATGAGAGAATATACATTTGCAATCCAGTAGGGGGAGATGACCCCAACAGAAAGCGCTACTTCCCTCTTTCTAATCTTGCACCAGCTACCATATCCTGCCAGCCCACAAGTTCACATTTCTAGGGTTTATTTGCAAGGGAAAAAAAGAGAATATGCAAATTCAGAAATAAGAATGTGAGGTCATTAGAAATGAAACTAAAAGAAATTTTCCCTGTTCCAGGCTAGGCAGATCCTAAACTTTTTGATCTCTTCTATCAAGCTCTCAGTTTCCAGACTTACCTCGACCTAGAGTGATTCCAAAGAGAACAACAGTCCTTCAAATATATAAAATCATCTGTCAAGTCTTCCTTATTTCTTTCCTTCAGGCCAAACACTTCCCTTCCACTGATTCTCATATGGGCTTGAAGCTCTGCACCACACTGATCACCCTCCCTGGGCTGTCTAGCTTATCAATGCCCTTTTTGAAAGCTGGTTCCCAAAAACAATCACAATACTCCAAATGAGGACTTCTTAATGTAGAGTGTGTAAACTTAAGAAAATATAACTATTTCAATAGACTTGTTTTTGTTTGTAGGAAAGGAGAAAGGAATTCTTATATTACTACATACCAGGCACTGTGCTAAGTGCTTTACAATTATTATCTCGCTCGATTCTCACAACAACCCTAAGAAGTAGGTACTGTTATAAATACCATTTTACAGTTGAAGAAACTGAGGCAAACAGAGGTTAAATGACTTGCCCCAAATCACCGAACTAGGAAGTGTGTGAGGTCAGACTTTGTAGTCCTGTGTACTTTATTTTTTGCTTTGAAAAACATGACTCAGAGAAGGGGTTTACAGGCTTCACCAGACTGGCTGTTAAAGGGGTCCTTGCCAAATAAAAGGTTACAAACCCCTCCTCAAGATGGAGTCTAACCCAGGTAGAAGACAATAGGACTGTCTTAGTTATAGACACTCCATCTTTCTGAGAGGATATCCTTTGCATGTTGGGTTTGAGGAGGTTGGTGTTTTGTCTACATTCTCACTTCATCAATCAACAGGCATTTTATAATCACTCACTAGGTGTCAAATACCATGCTGAACAATGGGAATATAAAGGAAAAATTATTCTTGTCCTCAAGGAGTTAATGGTCTCACAAAGAAGAAAAGAGATATACTTACATAGATATATAATTAGATACAGAGTAGATGGAAGGTCACCTTAGAGAAGGCAGTATGAGCAGCTGGAAGGACCAAGACAGATCTTTTGCAGAAGGTAGTGCTTCACTTGAGTCTTAAGGGAAGTCAAGGATTAAAAGGTAGAAGTGAGGAAGGAGGGCACTCCAGGTATGAGGGACAGTCAGTGCAAAGGCATTGCAATAGAAGATAACCTTGTAAAGGGCATGGAGGGTAGTGATGTATAAAAAGACTGGAAAGACAAAGGACCAGGTTAAGAAGGGTTTTCAAACAGGAGTTGATGCTCAGGATAATGGGGAACCAATGGGGTTTATTAAGTAGGGTTAGTGGTGACATGATCATGCTTGAGGAAAATCACTTTGATGAGTGAAAGATGGCTCAGAGAGAGGAGACCTAAGGCAGGCAGGAAGGATAATGAGAAGACCATGGTGATGGTGTAGGCAAGGGGTAATGAGGGGCCTCAAAGTCTGATGGTACCCTACTTATCCTCTCCTTTCTGTCTTCTCTAACTGAACTGAACTGGGTGATGCTCTACACCTTCTCCCTCCCCATGCGTCTGCCTCCCTCTCTTTGTTTATTGATTTGGTGGTGGTTATATAGGTGGTGATAATGGCATAGATTGTGTAAAGATAGAAATGACAATCTGTGATAATAGTTTGAGGGTGTGGGATGAGTTTGAGTAAAGAGCTGAGGATGACCCCTAGGTTGTGAGCTTGGGTAACTGGGAGATGGTGGTGCCTTTGACAGGAAGAGGGGGATCTGGAAAATTAGTGAGTCTGGGGAAAATAGAAGTTCTGTTTGGGGTATGTTGAGAATGAGATGCCTAGGGAACATCCAGTTCAAAATGATCAATAGGTCATTGATCATTGGGGCTGAAGCTCAGGAGAGAGATGGTCTGAAACTAGAAATCTGACTTCTTGGCACAGAGGGGATGATTGTAATCATGGAAGATGATGAGATCACCAAATGAGGGAGGATAGAAAGGAAAGGGAAAAGGACCCAGGACAGAGTACTGGGGGACATGGAATAGAAGTCAGTAAGCGGGGTTGCAAAGGAATAGTCAGGAAAGTAAGAGAAGATTCAAGGTGAGGGAGAGGGAAAAGAGAGGGAGGGAAGGGAAAGAGAGAGAGAGAGGAAAAGAGAGAGAGAGAGAAAGAGAGAGGAAGAGAGAGAGCAGTGTCATGAAAAGCCAGAGAGGAGAGACCATCCAGGAGGATAAGGTAATCAACATGGCAAAGCTACAGAAATGTCCAGAAGGATGAGGATTGAGAAAAGAAAAAAACATATTTCTCATTGTGGTAGAGTGAAAAGACATTGGATTTGAAAGCCTGGGTTTAAACCCTAACCCTGATACTTACTACCTGTCTTTGCTGTTCAGTTATTCCAGGCATGTCTGATTCTTTGTGACAAGTCCATGGGGTTTTTTTTGGGGGAGGGGGGGCAAAAATACTGGAGTAGTTTGTCTTTTCCTTCTCCAGTATATCCTTGTTTTATAGTCGAAGAACTGAGGCAGATAGGGGTTAAGTGATTTGCTCAGGGTCACACAGCTAGTAAGTGTCTGAGGCCGAATTTGTTGATCCCAAGCCCAGTGCTCTATTCCCTGAGCCACCTAGCTGTCCCGTGAGCATTGTCAAATGACTTCTTATTCCTGAGCCTTATCTGTAAATAAGGGGGGTGGAGAGGTGGCCTCAAATGTCGCTTCCAGCTCTAATCTAGGATTCTTGACTTTTTAACCAGGGGTCTTACTAGATAAAGGTCATACCTTCGTCGGCTCCCAAAATCAGGATGTTGTTGCTCAGTCATTTTTCAGCTGTGTCTGACTCTTCATGACTCCATTTGAGGTTTTCTTAGCAAAGATACTGGAGTGGTTTGCCATTTCTTTCTCCAATTCATTTTACAGATGAGGAAACTGAGGCAAATAGGCTGAAATGACTTGTGCAAGGTCACACAGGTAGTAAATGTTTGGGAGTAGATTTGAACTCCTGACTCCAGAGCCATTCATTGCACCACTTAGGTGTCTCTAAAAAATAAAATCAGGATGATCCATCCAGAAACCACCCTTCAGGCTGTCAAAAGACAATTTCCTTGGAGGCTCAGCTGAGGTGTTACCTCCCCCAGAGATCCTCCCATTGCCTTCTATTTTCTTATCAGTATCCATGTATACAGTCATGCTTTTCTCCATTGTATCTCCCCGTGCCTAGCACTGCACCTAGCCCTGAGTAAATGTTTATTGAATGGAATCAAATGTGTTCCCCTTTGGGGCTGTCTGGGACAATTCAGCAGGCCTGGGGAGGGGGAGTGATGGGCACAAAGGAATGAGGAATAATAAGCAAATAGAGGAAGTGAGGAAGCAGATAGGACTGGCCACTCCGGGTGGGCCATGGGTGAAAGAATAACAGGAACCCAGCCAGGGCAAGGAAGAGGGAACTCAGCCAGGGCAGGGGAGAAGAGGGAACCCAGCCAGGGCAGGGAAGAAGCAGGAACACAGCAGGAATCCCCCAGAGCAGAGGTGGAGGCAAGAGAGAGTTTGAAAATGCTAGAAAACAGGAGTCTACAGGCTCCAGATGTCTCCGTCATCTGTCTAGGTTTAGGCAGAATCCCAGGCCTTGGGAATTATTTAGAGCTAAAGAGAACTTGGATATTGTCTAATGACTAGATTCTAGTCCAGTCATTTCATTTTACAGATGGGGAAACTAAGGAGGTACTTTAGTGCTTCCAATTACTTCTCAGGATTCAGTTTCTTCATCAGTAATATGGTAGAAGTTAGATTGGATGACTTCTGTGGTCCTTTCCAGCTTCTGAGCTATGATCCTGTGGGTGAGTGGCATTTGGGACCCGGTCTATTAGGGTCTTACAGCCAATAATACATGTCCAGGAGAAATTTCAGGAGCCGAACAGAGATCTGTATACAATGTTTGTAGATCCGACCGAGGCCTTTGACACTGTTAGTCGTGATAGATTATGGAAAATTATGTCAAAATTTGGTTACCCAGAGAAGTTCATCAATATTGTACGTCAATTTCATGATGGCATGTTTGCCCAGGTTCCGGATAGTGGACAATGCTCTCATGCCTTCCCAGTCACCAATGGGGTAAAACAGGGCAGTGTTCTTGCTCCCATGCTTTTTAACATGACGTTTTCAGTCATGTTGTCAAATGCTTTCAATGACAATGAACATGGCATCGTCAGCTACCATACTGATGGCAAGTTCTTCAATTTGAAAAGGCTGCAAGCCAAGACCAAAGTGGAGGGAGTGTTGGTACATGATTTTCTGTTTGCAGATGATTGTGCACTCAATGCAGCCTCTGAAGTTGAGATGCAGCAGAGTATGGATCAATTCTCTGCTGCCTGTGCTCATTTTGGCCTAATAATTAGCACCAAGAAAACACAAGTGCTCCATCAGCCACCAACACAACATCCATACATGGAGCCATTGGTTCTGTCTCAACAAATGGAGAAGTTTTGAATGCTGTGGACAAGTTCACTTGTCTTGGTAGTGTACTTTGCAGGGATGTAAACATTGTCAATGAGGTTGACACACATGTTGCCAGAGTTAGTGTTTGGGAGGTTCCAAAGAAAAGTTTGAGAGAGAAGAGGTATTAGACTGACGACCAAACTGAAGGTCTACAGAGCCGTTGTGCTGACCTCATCGTTGTATGCCTGTGAAACATGGACAGTCTACCAGCGCCATGCCAGGAAACTGAATCGCTCCCATCTGAACTTTCTTAGGATGATTCTGAGGATCACCTGGCAGGATAAGGTATCAGGCACTGAGGTCCTTGCTCGAGCTGAACTGCCAAACATTCAAACTATGATTCAGAGAGTGCCACTCCAATGGGCTGGCCACAGTGTTCAAATGGAAAATGTATGCTTACCAAAACAACTATTTTATGGAAAACTCACATGGGGCAGGCGGTCACATGGTGGTCAGAAGAAGAGATACAAGGACACTCCCAAAGTCTTTCTCAAGAACTCTGAATTTGTGCAACATGGGAGACACTGGCACAGGACTGCTCAGCATGGTGTGCCCACATCTGAAAGGGTACTGTGCTTTATGAGCAAAGCAGAATTGAGAAAGCACAAAGTCAATGTAGGATGTGCAAGTTTGCAGTATCCATCCCAAATACTCACATGGACTATCTGTGCCCAACCTGTGGTAGAGCATTCAGAGCTCATATTCATCTGATCAGCCACAGTCGGACACACTGACACTTCACTTTATCGTCATGTCATTTTGGTCCTCTTCGAAAACGAAGGACAACAACCAACCAACATGTCAATCAATCAACCAAATAACTGCAAGTATTTATGAAGTACCTGCTGTGAACCAGTCACGGTGCTAGGTTCTGGAGACAGAAAGATAAAAAATGAAACAACCCTCACCTCCAGGTTCTCATGGTGTTGGCAACACATGTTTATATACACATATACATATATGTATGATAGACATATATCAATTCATATATATGATATTAAACACAGATGCATGGTTTATGTACACTCCTATAAGCACATATACATGCAATATTATATGTTTAATATTATATATAATTATGTGTATGTATATTTCATGCGTGTATACATGTGTATATGTGAAGCATATGCCTTAGGTCTCCTCTCCCAAACTCCTGGTCCCTTAGAAGGTGAGCTTTACTCCTTAGGGTTCTAGGAAATCCTAAGAAGCTGGGGCAGGTGGAAAGGGGATCAACGTCTAACACTGTTGCTTATGAGCCCCCATGAACATTATGCTTTCCCACTGACAATCAGTTTAAAGCAGTTAGCCATCCGGATCCAATTATCTTTTGGAAATAGGTATTTGTTAAGGTGGACTGGTAAGAACAGTTGGCATAAATATTCCCTCCCCAACCCCCAGTGCCCCTGCTCCAATCAGGGGCACACTCTCCCCCAAGAACACCATGAGACCAGAGGAAATTGGCTCAGGATATAAAAAACGAGGCCCCTTCTCCCTCCGTAGGGTCCCCCACAGTGTATCTGTTCTGACCTCAGCTCTGGATGCAGACTTTGTCAACGTCAAATACTGGTGTTCTGGAGAAGTTCAATATCTACCAGCCTTTAGAAGTTCAAAAGGTTTTCCTTCAGCTTGCAAGGTGAGGGATGGGGAAGAAAGAGCAGCACTTCTCTCTCTCCATTCTTCCCCCAGATGATTTCCTCAGCTGGGCTTGGTTATGCCAGTTTCTCATCTAAGCTGGGTCTGCTATTTTGTACAAAACTCACAGGCCGTGTCTGAGTCTCTTCAGTCAATCCTCAAACCCTTCCCCTATTATCATCTCATTTCATCCAGTAGCTTTCATTCTCTCCAAATTGACTAAGAACTTTTTGCCCTTACTTTAATGCCTGCTGATTAATCATGTTCTCACTTGATTGAGGCAGTTACTTTAAGCAATGGGGTGGGGTGATTAAGTAAGCCAAAAGCCTCCTGTCCTTATAGAAACCTATACACAAAAGAAACCAGATGATTTGGAGGGTAGAGGAAAGGTTTCACATG
This sequence comes from Notamacropus eugenii, assembly GCF_028372415.1. Taxonomy (NCBI): domain Eukaryota; kingdom Metazoa; phylum Chordata; class Mammalia; order Diprotodontia; family Macropodidae; genus Notamacropus; species Notamacropus eugenii. The sequence continues at coordinate 294,391,752 of NC_092874.1, read as the reverse complement.
AGCTGAGCTTGAAGGAAGCTTTGAAGATACCAACCACGCAGGGCTTGCCCATCAACTCTGAGTCTTGTCCACATCTTTGCTTAAATATGTCTATAGACTGGCTAAAAACTGTAACACTCAGCCCTCCCTGCCCCCTTTCCAGATGCTCTGCTAAGTTGCTGGGGAGGCAGAAAAAGACCAGACAAGATCAAGAACTGATGAGTCTTTTGGGGTTTTTTTGTCTCTCCTACAGCCAACGGATTCACCACCAACCTCCCCATGCTTAGCCTGGCTGGGCCTTGGAAAGGAGAAAATGTCCATTGCAGGGATTTGATTTGAACCCTTTCTGGCTTGGCAGGACCTTCTAGAGAGTGGGTTCTCTTGATAATGGTTGATAATAGGGCCACCTCTGTGTTATAATGAGGCATCAGAGGAAGATGTGTGGAGAAAGTTTACCATTGGGAATCGCCAGGTCCTCTTCTGTTCTCCCATTTCAGGTCCTCATCACCTCTCACCTGGCCTATTGTAAAAGCTTCTTAATTGGCTTCCTTCCTTCCAGTCTCTTCCCACTCCAGTCCATCCTTCCTGAACTGCCCACATATCTGACCCTATCCCTTCCCTGGTCAATAACCTCCAGTGGCTCCTTATTACCTCTAGGACCAAAGCACATCCTTTCACTTTGGATTTCCAGTCCAACAGAATCGGGCCCCATCCTGCCTTTCTAACTTATTACCTTTTTCACATGTTATCCCCTCAATGATCAACCTAAATTGGCTTCATCTCTGAGTTTCTCCCCAACTTCATTTAGATTTAAGATCCAATTCTACTCCTCACTATCCATGTGATCTTGGACAAGTCATTTTACCTGTATAGGAAATACTTCAAATCATTTACAGATGGGAGGACTTTAGTCTATTCCCCTGATTTTTAGGAGAAAAGTGAGGTCAGAGAGAAGGTTTTGTCCAAGGTCACATAACTGATAAGTAGCACCACTGGAAGTAGGGATGGTGGAAATCTAGTTTGCCTGGGGACTCCTAGGAGGGGGTAGGAGCAAGACACAAAGGCACCTTTGTTTCAGCTGATTCCCTTCCTGGGAATGACATCATATCTCCTCTTTGCCCCTGAGGTCTACTGTTATTCAGTGGAAGAAGGCGCAGCCTTGGCCACAGAATTCCCTAGGAACTTTGGGTTCATCCTTCGTTGCTGAAGAAGACCACGCCATCGGAGAAATGATGACATGACTTGCACTTGACTTTGTTCTGAGTGAGGGAGGGCTGTGCAAGGTGACCAGCCTCACTTCTCCTCTGGAGCCATCTGAATCCAGTGACCAGAGATATTCATCAGGATGACTGGAGATGACCCAGGATGCACTGGGAGACCTTGGACCCTTTAGGCCAAGGTCTTTGCAGGCACTCACTTAGGGTGAGGCAACACCCACTCATTGAATAGGCCTGTTTAAGAAGTAGCCAGGGCATGGTCCTTTTAATGAAGTCAAGAAAAAGGAAGACATCAGGCTGGGTGGGAAACAGCAGCAGTTACTATTGATAATCACTCTAAAATCAGGAGGGTCCAGAAGAGCCCTTCCTAGGAACCTAGGAAGGAAAGCAATAGATTGAGACCTGGAAGGGGCCTTACACATCACCCAGTCCAACTCCCTCATTTTCCAGATAAGAAACCTGGCTGTCTCCTCTAGGGAGTCTGCTCTGATTCCCTTGGGCAATGATGGCCTTGGCCCTCAGACCTCACAAAGCTGGTTGTTTCTGCCCTCTTAAATATTCTTATATAATGTCACTTATATGTGTTAGTGAGTTGCCTGGGGAACACCAACAATGAGATGAGATACACAGAGCTGTTGCCTCTTTCATTTCCCAACTCTGTCCCTTTGCTTCTGCTGGTACTCTTACCTGAAATGCCATCCTACCTTCCCTATCCAAACCTACTTTCTTTCCCATCTCCCTGAAAAAATAGAATATGTCTTATCTAAACTCGATATTTCTGTTAATACCCCATCTGTACATAGAATATAATGAGTAGAAATGATTTTGCTAAATTAAGTTGGATTGAGTTATCTCAAGCTACCTTAAATCTCTGGATCTGTTTCCTCATTTTTAAAATGGGTGAGCATTTGGGTTTTAAGATTCTATGAAGGCCAGGCAGTCTGGGAAGGGTCTTGCATTTGGTACTGCTCCTTCTATTTTTCCACTGCCCCTGTCATTTATGACCTGGATGACTTTGAGCAATTGATTTCGCTACAGTGACCTGAATTCGCTCCTTTGTAAAATGCGGGAGTTGTACACCATGATGTCTTAGGCACCTGCCACCTTCATATCTTTGAGCCTATGACTGGAGTTTGAATCTTGGATCTGTGACTTTGGGTTACTCAGTTTGGGTCTCAGTTTTCACAGATGTATCATAAGGGGGTTGAACCAGATGGCTTCTGAGGCCTCTAGGTCTGTGGCCCTGTGATCCAAAAGAGTCTCAATGTCCTCATCTGTAAAATGGAAGACAGGATGAGATGATCTCTGAGATTCCTTTCTGCTCTGGTTTATGATCCTGGGCATATAATACATGGTGATTAAACAAATCAGCCAATCTGGTGGCCCAGGCTCAGAACTGTCACCAGGAATTTTTACCTGGGAGCAAACATGAAAACTGGGAAGGGGCATATGGGGGCAGGGCATGAGACAAGCCAACCACAGGTGCAGCTGCATGGGGGTAGGACAGACTCCCCTGAAGCCCCTGAAAGATTAAAGTAGACCTGGGAGAGTGGCTACCACAGTGACTGGCCCCTGGGGGTGGCACCTGGAAGCCATGAACCAGCCAAAATCCTTCAAGCTAGGGATGACCACAGCACTTGCCATGAGAAGGAAGCTCATCCCACTGGATGTGAGCACCCTTAGGTACAGCTCCATCTGCCTTGTATTAGTTATGAGTTTGCTGGGTCTCCCATCACTTTGCCCTATCTGCTTTGGGGAAGTTGTCTTGGTATACTGGAAGGAAGTCTGGATTTGGAGTTTGAGGCTCTGTGTGTGTTGACTCGTTCCTTGCTCTATCTGGGCTTCAGTTCCATCTTCTATAAAGTGACAGAGTTGACCCAACTCTGAATTCTATGACCCTGTGATCCCTCTTTGCCTTGTGGTGGAAGGTTGAGGTTCCATTGGAAAGAGAAGCTGTGGATGTATTAGGAAGCATTGGTCATGGTGCCATAGTGGAAGGGGTCTGGGAGGTCATCTGGTTCACCCCCTTCCTCCCCACCTTTTACAAATGAGGAAACCAAAGTCCAAGAAAGAGGAAAGACACTTTTGGTATTTCATAAAATCTCAAAATCTCTGAATTGGAAGGACCCTTAGATGTCATCCAGTCCAAACTGTAACTGAACAGGAATCTCCTTCAATCTATCAATCTACAAATGTTTATGAAATGCAAAGGACTGTGCTTGATGCTAAGAGCACAAGGATAGAGAATAAAACAGTCTCTCTGTGAGGGAGAAAAAAATATATAAATATAGCCACTATAACCAGGGTTAGTAGGTAAATGTTTAACAATGGGCTTTCGGGGTGGGGCAATGCAGGCCACACTTTTACTTTTAATCTGCCATATTAACTTTTTCTTCATTACTTTCTTAAGTCTAGTCATCATTAAAACAATAAATGAAGACCTGATTTGTAGCATTTGGGGATTTCCCAGGTGTAAATGCTCACACCGAAATTTTAACAATCAACTTGCTGTTTGAGCTAAAGAGAATGAATACAAAGTAATTGGATACAAGATCATTTGGTAACGTAATTTGGGGAGCTCAGGACAGGCTTTCTGCAGAAGATGGTGCTGAAACTGTATCTTAGAGAGGAGAGGGATTCTCTAAGTTGGAGGGAAGAAGGGTTTGCCTTTCCTGCATGGCAGGTGATAAATTAAAGCAAGGGAACAGGAGTGCTAACCTGGGAGCCTGCCTTGCAGGCTCAGCAGCGACATCTCCACCATTCACCATGCCGGGGTAACCTTCTTTTAAGGCACCCTAGAGCACTGGGGCTCCCAGTCACCCAAAGGGGCCCAAACTTCTCTTTCAAACCACATGCCCCGCCTCCTTTGAACGGTGGAGCTGGGGGAGGGGGAGGCAGCAGATTGAGTAAGTCAGTTCCCCTTCCGCTTCTCCCCACTGCTTTCCAACGACCTGCCAATCCACCAGCCTGTTAATTATTATTTTTACTCCTTCTCTCTGTCTCTCTCCCTGGGAGGCCGGCTTCCCTCCTTCCTTGACTGCCCGGGAGGAGTCAGCCTTCTCTTCTTTCCCTGTCTCAGCGCCTCCAGGAGCCCAGAGAAAATGCAGGCTATCAAATGTGTGGTGGTGGGAGATGGGTAGGTAACTTGGTTTGCTTCTGGACCAGGTGGTGGGGACATCTTTTGGGGGGGGGGGGGAGGTTACCAATGTTTAATTGTTTTCTCTAGTTGGAGTTTTTTCCTATTTCTCTTGCCAACTCCATCCCCAGTCCCTTTCTCTTCACCCCAAGAGAATTCTCTGCCTTCTAAAACTTGGGATCTGATGGGGAACAGCTGTAGAGTCAAGTCTTCTCTCAGTGGTGGTTAGAAGTCTTCAACCTGGGTGGGACAGGGTGACTTGGGCTATTTATTGTGTCTCACCTTCTTCATCATCCTCTGACCTTAAGTCTGCTGAAGAATTGGGGCTGGGATGAGGTGAGGTGGGGTGAGATTAGGCTAAGATTCTGTACCTAGACTGAGCTCAGCATCATGGGCATTGGTGCATCCTTGAAGCAGCAATGTGGGACTGGGAGGTGGCTTCCCTTCTTTTATCTCTGGGAAAATCTGTCCAGGGCCAGGGTCATGATGAGACCTCTACCTGGTCCCACCACCAGATTGGGATCTTGCTGGTCTTCAGAGGGAATGTGAAGGTTGGTAGTAGTGGGAGAGGCTTGACTGGTATGAACATTAATGTGGGAAGAGGTTGGAAGTCATGGAAATTGCATTTGGCTCAAGTCTCACAAAGTACTGGACCTGGAGTCAGGAAGATCTAGGTTAAAATCCTGCCCCTGACTGTTATTAGCCGTGTGACCTTGGGCAAGTCACTCTGAACCTCTTCTGCAAAATGAAGGGGGTAGACTCTGACCTTTGGGGTCCCTCCCAGATCTAAATCCATGATACTATAATATTTCTAGGCCTCAGTTTCCTCATCTGTAAAATAAGGTTAGGTTAGATGATCTCTATGGCCCCTGGCAGTTCTAAGTATATAAGCTATTTCCTTATGTTCTCTGCTACTTGCAAGTTCTTCAGTCTTGGACAAGTTATTGAAATTCTCTGAGCTTGTTTGTTCCTCTACAAGATAAAGAGGGGGTGGAGGGAGGACTAGATGGTTTTAATGTTTCCTTCAGATACTAAATTCTCTGACCTTCCATCATCCTCTACTAGGATTCAGGCTCCAACTCTCCCTGGCATGACCTTGAATAAGTTGCTTCCCCCTGAGTCTCCATTTTCTTTTCTGCAAAGTGAGCACTCCATCTCCAGGGGCTGTTCTACATCTAAGTTGCATGTTTTGTTTTGGTTTTTTTTTTCCAAGAGGACCAGGGTGTGACATTTTGTATGGGGAAGAGATAGGGAGAGACAAGAACCAGAAAGACTCCACGTAGGGCTGGGAGAAGCCTTAGAATGTGGAATGGCAGAGCTGGGAAGGCCCTCAGAGCACAGAAGGCCAGAGTTGGGTGTGGGGAGTGGGATCCCAGTTGGATGAGACTCTAGAAAATTGAATGTCAGGGAAGAGAATATTGAAATTTAGAACTTGAAATGTCAGAGCTGGGAAGGTGAGGGATGTGATGGCCAGAGTAACTTATTCAAGGTCACACACACACACTCTGGCTGAGCCTACACCTTGAAGCAGGTAACTAGTTCAAGGAGACACACACACACACACACACACACACACACACAGACACACACACACACACACACACACACACAGACACACACACACACACACACACACACACACACACACACACTGAGCCTATACCTTGAAGCAGGTCTGCTGACCCAAACACCAGGGTACTTTCCTGAACCTGCTGGGGAGGATTTTGTCCACATGACAAGCACCCTTGGCCCTGGGACAGTTAATGCAGCTAAGGTGTTATCTACACTGATCCCTTCCCCCTCCTCTTCCCACTCAATACTTCTCTGACCTTGTTATTGAGCGGAAGTTGGTGAGCCAAGCCCTCTTCTTATTCAAAATGGGGGGAGGGGGCCCCAGGGGAGAACAAACTGAACCAGACAGGGATAGGAAGAAAAGGAAACTTAGTAGCAAATTGTTCAATACACAGGATGTTAAGGACCCAAATGTGGAGGCTGGTCTTTATACCCCACACCTGATCCAGGGAACAACCCTCTCCCCCTCTTTCATCTCAGGTTGTGCTTTCCAGAGCCTTCTTTCCCCTCCTGTCCCCTATAGCTTTGATTCCGAAGTGAATTGTCCCTGAGCAGATCATAGAAGTAGGAGACTTAGACCAAAGGAGAAGAAATGAGAGAGACAGAAAGGGGCTGGGAGAGATGGGCAAAGGAAGGCCCTGGGAGTGGGGGTTCAGATACTTATGTAATCTTTAAATCATAAAACTTTAGAATGCCAGAACTAGGAGGGACCTTGGAACATGGAACATCATCGATGGCAGGGGCCTAAGAACAGGGAATGTCAGAGCTGAGAAATACCTTAGAATATGCAATGTCAGCACTGAGAGATACCATCAGTTCTAGATCTCTCATTTTACATATGAGGACACTGAGGCCCAGAGAAGGGAGGTCTCACACTGAACTTGTGGCAGAAGTGAGACCAGACCCAGGACTCCTGGCTCTCAAGTGGTTTTCCTGTTCCATTACTGGAAGGAGGAGGAGGAATATTGGGGCCCCACAGAAAGTATGGTGAACTTAGAGTTTGTTATACCTGGCCAGCCTGGTGTGATTGGCTTGAGGGGGTTAAGGAGTGGCTAGCCAGAAGGCCCTAAAAGGGAGGGCTGCTTCTTCACTGTAGATAGGAAATACAAAGGGGGAAGCACTAAACTTCTGTCCTGTCTCTTCTTCATTTCAGAGCTGTGGGTAAAACCTGCCTCCTCATCAGCTATACCACCAATGCCTTTCCTGGAGAATATATTCCCACGGTGTGAGTATCCAGAATATTCAGAGTATCCAGAGATGGTCTGGGAAGGGGGAAGGGGGCAAACTCAAGAGCTCTATGTGTGGGAGGAGAATTTAATCCCACCCAGACTGAGTGGTGTAGTGTATAAAACCAGTTCTGGAGTCAGGACCTGGGTTCAGATCCTATGTTGTCCATTTACTAGCTGTGTAACTGTGGGCTAATCACTCCATTTCTCTACCTTAAAATGAAAATGGTAGACCAGAAAATCTTTAAATTCTATCCTCACTCTGAATTACGGAATCTGAGTGAGAAGGAATACTCAGGGGTTTAGCCCAGCCTGGTCATGAGCTAGAATTCCCTTTAGAACAGTATTATTGGCAAGGAGCCAAAGTCTTCATCTGAATACGTCCAGTGATAGAGATTTCATTGCTGGTGTTGTTTAATTATTTTCAGTCATTCCCAACTCTTCATGACCCCATTTGTTTCGGGGTTTTTTGATAAAAACACTGGAGTGGTTTGCCATTTCCTTCTCCAGCTCATTTTACAGATGAGGAAACTGAGGCAAATAAGGTTAAATGAATTTTCCAGGGTCACACAGCTAGTAAGTGTTTGAAACTAGATTTGAATTCAGGAAGATGAGTCTCCCTGACTTCAGGCCTCTATCTACTGCAGGGCCACCTAGCTTCCCATGATTGTTCATAGAGCTAGATTATTCTACTTTGGAGTAGATACAATCATTAGAAAGATTTTATATATGTACACACACACACACACACACACACACACACACATACACACACACACACACACACACACACATATACAGAGATCTGAAATCTGCCTCTTGGCAGATTCTGCTTCTGCCTTTTGGATCCAACAGAATAAAGTTAATTCCTATTTTATGCAATAATTTTATGAACACTTGAAACCAGGTCCCTAAGCCTTTTCTTCCCCAGGTTAACAATTCTTTCTACTAATCCTTGTATGGTACAGTTGCCAGTTCCTTTGTCAACATGGTAGTTCTTCTTTAGATTGTCTCCTGCTTGTTCATGTCCTATCTAAATAGAACATGGCGCTTGTTGTGATCCAACCAGAGTAGAATATGGAAGGTCCATTCCTTCCCTTGTCCCAGTCATTATGCCCCATTTCATGCAGGCTAAAATGCTTTTAGCTTTTTGGAGACTCTCCTACATGCTTGATTCATAGAGTGCTTTTAATAGCCCTATTTTACAGGTGGAAGGCACTGAGTCTTACAGTGTCACACAGCTAGGGAGTATGTCTGAAGCAGAATTCTAACCCAAGTCTTCTTAAAGAAAAGTCTAGAGTTCAGTTGTGTGCACTATCCCTTTCTGGCCCGAGATTATTTCTTTACAGGGACTATTTTAGCCCTGAACATTCCTTCCAGATATTGTAGGCCCTCACACAGGAGATATTTCTGTTTCCATTCTGTGAGCTTAAAGAACTACCTTCTAGGAGAGGGATGATCTTTTGTCCAAACCCTAGTGGCAGCATCTGTCCAGTGGGGCTTCATGCACATGAACTCAGCAAAGAGATCATAGAATCTCAGAGCTGGAAGAGACTTCAGACATGCTCTATTTCAGGTTGGATGTAAAAAAGACTTTCCTCTTCAATGTCCATGAGAAGTAGCTTTCCAACTCTTTTTGACAGGCAACTTGCTACCTCAAAAAGTAGCTTTGGGACAACTCTAATTAGAAGAACGTTCTCTCTCCACTTCCCACTCCCCACCAATATGGCTAAATATATTAGTCAATTCCTTCATTTGGTCTTTGTATGTCATGATTTCTTAGTCCTTTCCTCATCTAGTCCAGAGGGACTGTTGTCATTAGGCAGGAACATTGAATGATAGCTAGCACATTGATTGTAGAATCAAGGAGACCTGAGTTCAGATCTTGTTTAAGTAACTTACTAGCAGTGTGACCTTAGACAAGTCATTTTTCCCTCTGGATCTCAGTTTCCCCATCTGCCAAATGAGGGTGGTTAGACTAGATGTTCTCAAAAGACCCTTCTAGCCCCAGATCTAGGATCCTTTGTTCTTATTAACCTCATCACTATTTTCTTTACTTTATGAATAATAAGTGCATGACGTTGATTGATGCAGCTTGGGCTTTCAAGATAGTTTTTCTTCTGCTGTGGTCCTAGTTCTGACCCTTGCTGAGGGATTCTCAAATGTCCCATCAGAAGTTGGAGGCAAATTCCAAAACATTGACTCTTGCCTTTCATGGGATCATAGGCTCACGGGTTTAGTGATGTTAGGGATCTCAGAGGCCATCTTGTACAACCCCTTTGTTTTGCTGATGAGGAAACTAAGGCCCAGGTAGGTTAAGTGATTCACCCAAGGTCACACAGAGAGTGAGCATCAGAGGCAAATTTTTACCCCAGGCCCTCCGACCTTGGAGGCATGGATCTTTCTACTATACTTCCGTCCTTCCCCCTCCAACCTCCTCCAAAGTGCCTCTTGGAACTTTGGGATCCTCTTGCAATTTATCTTGGATAAGAACCATGGAAGTTAAAGAGAGGCAGATTTAGGATCAAGAGAAGGAAGAACTTCCTGTCATTAAGAGTTGCCAATGGAATATGATGCTTTGGGAGATACTGAGTTCCCTATCTCTGCGAGTATTAAAGAAAAGACTTTCTATTATCATACCACCTCCAGTCCATCAACACAGCCCCTATCAGAGATACTATTGAGTGGGTTCTTGCTTGGAAAGGAGGTTGAAGTAGCTGACTCCTGAGGTCCAGGTCTTAAGAGCCTAGGATGTGAAATTCCTTACTTCATTCAATAGAGATCAGATATATTTGTTTGCAGAATCCCTCCCCTCCTCCCATTCTTTTAGAAGGTATTTGAGGGATAAGGGAAAATGGAAGAGTAAATGAATTTGCTCCATTAACTATATGACACAGGGCTACCATAGCCACATACAGCCCCCCACCTCTGACCTCCTCCTTGGTTAGAGCAGCGCAGTGGATCTTGTCATGTTTACTATCAGCCAGCCATTTTAGCCACTCTGATCAAGTCTTCAGAGGAACAGTTAGCCACCAAAGGAGATCAAGAAATTTGGGTTCTGGAGGCACTTTTAACTGACTTTATGACTTTGGGGAAAATCTTCTCTCTTCTTCTGTTTTCTCATCTGGAAAATGAGAGGAAGAAATACGTCATCTATAAGTACTGTCAGGTTCTAACATTGTATGACCTCTGCTCAGTAATTGTGGGTAGCACCAATGAATCCACAAGCTTTTATGAAGTGTCTGCTATGTGTGAGGTGCATAGTAGGGATATCAAGAGAAAAGTGAAACATTTCTTGCCTCAAGAAGCTTCTGTTCTATCAGGGGGAATAAGTATATACAGAGTATAGGCAAGATATTTAGGGGAAGGACTGGGAGGATCAGGAAAAGCTTCCTGTTGAAGGTAACATTGGAGCAGGTCTTTGAAAGAGATTAGGGATTCTAAGAAGCAGCCATGAGGAGGAAGCACATTCCAGGCATGCAGGAGAGTCTGTGCAAACACTTGGAGATGGGAGATGGAATGTCACGTGTGAGGAAAAGCAAGAAAACCAGGATATGAAAAGGACTGATGACTAACAAGGATGAAGCTATGAGGTCTCCCCCTCTGGCTGTTCCAGAATGAAGCTCCTCATGGGACTGTGTCTGGAGGCCTTAGGGACAATAACAAAGTCCATTTAGAGGGCTCAGGGTTTGCACATTGATGGTACAAAGAGTAAATTAAAAAATGAAAAGGAAAAAAACCTCATGTGTGGAGTCTGGGTCTGTTGGCCACAGGGCCCCAGCACCCCCTGGCTGACTGTTACTCTGAGCCAAACACTGAACTTGTCCGAACTACAATCTCCTCTTTGTAAAATGGTGATTTTGGAACACAGAATCTAGGAATTTTAAAAAAATTTATGATGAACATTTGGAGTTTTTAGATAAGGAACTAAATAACAGTTTAGCAATTCTGAGAGTTTCCTTCTATGTGGGTCCAATCCAAACCCAGTGTTTACAGGGTTTATAATCGGGTGTAAACAGTGCCTTGGCATGTTTCTTTCCATCCAGTCATGTGGCTCTTTCTCTCTCAGATACACTGATCAAGCCTTCAGAGGAACAGTCAGTCACCAAAGGGGAAGAGGTTTAGAGGGGAGGAAAATCCCACCATTTACTATCTTGGGGAAGAGCACTGACCAAGGAGGAGGCCAGAGGTGGAAGGGATGTGTATGGCTGTGCCAGCCCTGTGTCATATGGGAAAATCATTGAGCAAAGAGCCAGAAAGCCTGACTGAACATCTGTGGGACCCTGAAGAATCCTTGTGACCTCTCTAAATTTAACATTTCCTAATCTAGGCCAGTCCAATTCAATTCCAGGTCAGTCCAAATCAATCTAGTCTAGTCCACTTCATTCCAGTCCAACTCAATGTAGTCTAATCCAATCCAATTCAGTCCAGCCCAGCTCAATTCAATCAATCTAGTCTAGTTCAATCCAGCCCAGTTCAATTCAAACTAATCTAGTTTAATCCAGTCCAGTTCAATTCATTCCAATCCTGTCTAGTCCAATTCAATCTAGTCTAGTCCAATCAAATTTGGTCCAATTTGGTTCAATCCAGTCCATCTCAGTCTAGTCCAGCCCAATCCAGTCCAATTCAATTCAGTGCAGTCCAATCCACCTCAGCCTGGTCCAATCCAATTCAATCCAGTGCAATCTAGTCCAATCCAATCCAGTTCAGTCCAGTACATTTCAATCCAAAACTTTGCCCAACGTCATACAGTTAATAGTAATAATAATAATAGGACAAAATAGCAAATATAGATGAAAATGGAATAGAATGAATAGATGAGAAAACTTCTATTAGGCGTTTGCTATATGCAAAATGTTGTCAATACAAAAGTAGCTTCTGAGGTTGCTGTAGCACTTAAAGCTCCACACACTCACAACAGCATTGGATCCTCGTAACAACTCTGTGAGGTAGGCCCTACAATAACTCCCATTTTACAGATGAATAAACTGAGACCCAGACACCAGAAGTGACTTCCCCAAGGTCATAAGGTAGTTAGTAGCTGATAAAGGATAAGAACTATGCCTACAAATCCAAGACCCTTGGTACTGTACAGAGTTAGTCAGTTTTCTGATTCAGGCCTCTGAGCTTTACTTTCCTCATCTGTAAAATGGAGATGCTAGTACCAGTCCTATCTGATTTACAGAGTTGAGTGAGAAAGAAAACTCTGGAGAACTTTACCTAAACAAATGAGAGTTACTAGTACTATTTAGAGTAGCCCTGGAGAGGAAAAGAAGTCACAAACGAGTGATTGCAGCCTGAAGTGGGGGGCAGGGTGGACAAGGAAGTGACACCAGGTCTCTGGGTGCCAAGTCGAGGGAGTTTCCCATGTTTCTAATGCACATGAGCCTTGGGTCTTTTTTTTTTTTTTTTTAAGAAGCCACAGTGCTCTTCCTCACTGGCTGCCTCTGCTCTAATACCAGCATCCTGGGGGACCCCAGTGCTGAGGGCTCAGGAACATCACGCCCATGTGGTTGGTTGGTGTGATTGGAAGAGACTCTGAATCCTAAAAGGAGATAGGCTTTTGGAAGAGTAGGAGACTCAGAAAGGGCTTTGCTCAGTGTCGTGGGTGCTGACTCAATTTAATTCAACAAGCTTTGATCAAGGCCTAATTAGGTGTAAGACAATGGGGTTGCTTCCGGGGTGAGAGACAAGGGAGGGGTGGAAGAGATGGTTGGAGAGTTACAAGGGACCTCAGGAGGGTTGGTCAGAGGAGAGAGGGCTCTGCTGACCCCTCCAGCCACTGAAGTCTCTTTCCTCTTTGACTTTAAAGTGACCTTCAGGGTCCAAGGCGACCAGATGATCTGGAGCTGGAAGGGGCTGTAGAGAACATTAGTCAAGCCCCCCTCATTTTGTAAATGAGGGAAACTGAGGCTCAGAGAAGGGAAGTGACTTACTGAAGGTCACATGGCTTGTCAGGGGCATGTTCAGTACTAGAACCTCAGTGCCCTACATCCAACATCATAGCTTCACTGAATTATAGATTATTAGTTAGAAGTTAGAATCCCCAGTCTAGGGATTTTCACACTGAGGTCTATGTATACACAGCATGCATTATATATGGTTATATTTATACATTATAATTATATTTCTAGATAACATATGTGATATATTTGTATAACTATTTAGGGTTAATATTTATAGATATTTATATAAATATATTATATGAATATACTTCCTTACATATTATATTATGCAGCTATGTTTGATTAATATATTTATAAATTATATATTTTGTTAACTGCATTTCATTAAAATTGATCTCCTTGGCAATCCTTTGCATCTTATTTTAAGCATTTGACAACATGATCCTGAGAAGTGGGGTCCATCAAGGTCAGGAGCTCCTCATCTAATCCTAACCCCTCATTTTACAACTGAGAAAACTGAGACTCAGTGAGAACTGCCTTGTTCAAGGTCACCAAAGTGACCTTAGAGTGCAGTGGTCTGAAGGCAGGTAGATTTGGGAGGGAAATTGCTGCTAGAAAGAAGGCTGGGTTTGGAGTCCAAAGGCCTGAGTTCAAATCCTGCCTATCTCCTACTATTTGTGATCCCTGGAAAAATCCCTTATCTTTTTTCAATATCCTCATCTATAAAATGAAGGAGGCTCCTCCTGTCTCCTATAGGCCCCATGAGGGCTATGACTATATGTGAGAGAGAGATCCCTAATAAATGGTGATGACAAGGACATGTGTGATGAAAAAGGAGGCCTGCTAGAAGGAATGATGGACCCAGAGTCCAAAGAACCACATTAGGCAAAGACAAGAAGCAAGGCATGGTGGAGAGATCCCTGGATTGGGAACCACATAGCTTGGATTGAATCCCATCTTGTCTCCTGTGATTGCCATGGGGAAATGACTTCCTCTCTCTGGCATCAGTTTCCTCATTTGTAAAATGAGGGCATTGTACAGAGTGATTTCTAAGGTCCCTTCTTGCTCTAAATTATATTGTAAGTCTTTCATGAGTCTCAGATAACTTGTTCATGAAATGAGTCTAGTCATAGTGGTATTTCCTGCCTTGCAGAGTCATTTGTGAAAAGGACTTTGTAAGCTGCAGCATATTGTCAGCCTCTTTTTGTGTCCCCAGCACTTTGCACAAGGCTTGACATGTAGTTGGGGCTTAATAAGTGCTTATTGATTGATTGATGAGCTTACCAATGAGCTATAATCATCATTCTTTAGTGGGAATGCTAGACATCAAGAACCCAGGTACCAAGGGCAGCCTTAGCTTCCCTAAGATATTAGACAAAAGAATGGAAGGTTTCTAGACACCTTCCTCAGCTCAGGCCTCATCTGTAGGCCTAACAACTGAGAGAATTGGAGGATAGTCATCTGTTTACCTAAGTCAGATCCTATATCTTGATTATCATGGCTACTTCCTGATAATGTCCTCCATTTGTCAGTTGATGGGGGGCAGGGGGAGGGGCAGTAGGAGTGATAGGAAAAGCACATGATACAGTGGGAAAACCTCACTGAAAGTGTGATCAGAGCACACCAGTTCAAACTCTGACTCTGCCATTAGCTGTGTGACCTTGGCAAGTCACTACACCCTCTCTGAATAGTTCAGCTTCCTTACCTGTTCAGTGAGGTGGGAGTAGAGGCAAAGGAATCCTTGAGAGGGAGTAGCATGGTGTACTGACAAGAATGCTGACTTTGGAATCAGGGGGCCTGAGCTCGAATCTTACCTCTGCCATCCACTACTTGTGTGATCTTGGACAAGTCACAACTCATTTTTCTCACCTGTAAAATTAGGGTGTTAAAGGTTTTTTAAGCACTGAATCTATGATTCTAAGTAATCTTACCTTTCTGGGACTCAGTTTCCTTAACTCTAAAATAAGTGAGTAAGATTAGATGACTCCTAAGGTCTCTTCTAGCTCCAAAGCTATGATGAAGTATTCACAGGACAGTAGGGAGGTGACCATCCCTAGCTGTCCTCTGCTTGGTATCTGGTGTATTATATCCATTTCTTAGAAGAATGTTAATAAGCCATAGTGTATATAGAAGTCTGCCTTCAGGAAGACAGAATTTCAAGTCTTGAGATCACACCATGGGCGCTAAGTCTGTTGAAGAAACTGGGGAATGTTTTCTCTGGAGAAAAGAAGATTTAGGGAGATATGGTAACTGTCTTTCAAGTATTTACAGGGATCTCACGTGTAAGAGGCATTAGCTGTTGTTAGCCTCGTCCCACAGAACAGCCCAGTTATAAAAAAAAAAAAACCAAAACAGATTTATAAACAATTAAAGCTGTTTATTGGAATGGCCTTCTTGGGAGGCAGTAGGGTCCTTTCCACTGGACAGCTCCAAGCATGGAAGGACACTCGGGCATTCTTGTTCTAGTAAGGTTCACACTTGCTCTCTTCCAAGGTCCCTTCTAGCTCTGAGCATCCCTTGTTAAATCCTAGCCCCATTATCTGTATCAACTAGCCCTTAATGAATGTCACAAGCCAAAGGTTGTTGAGAGGGATCAGATGAGCAAACAATTACAGATGACCTTTGAAGCCTAACCAAGACAGTCAAGAACTGTAGAATCATCAAATTGTTGATCCAACCCACTTATTTCATAAATGAGAATCAATGGATCATAGATCTGAAGCTGAAAGGAACCTTAGAAGTCACAGAGTCCAGCCCTCTATATCTGTGGGGAGTCAGTAGAAGCAAAGTCCTCAGAACCAAGGAGGAGCCAGTCCTCCTGTGACTTGATTGCCTTGCCAGACCCCCTCTGAGGAGCATGTTCAGTCTCAGGTGCCCACAATACCCATTTTAGGACTCTTAATGGTAGACTGTATTTATCGATTAATTGATATCCCAAGTTCAGATTCTGCCTTTATGATACTGGGAAATTCACTTAACTTCTTTTGGTCTCAGTTTCCTTATCTGTAAAATGAAGAAAATAGTAGCACCTATTTGTTATGTTATGAGGATAATAAATTTGTAAAGTGATTTGCAAACTTTAAAGTGTTATAGGAATGCTGGATATGATTACGATGATAAATTTCAGATATTTAAAGAGTTATCTTTGGAAGATAGCCTGCTTCTGCTCAGATCTAGTGGGCAGAACCAGGAATCACAGAGAGAGGATGAGAGGGAGAAGATTTTGGTTTGTTGTCAGGAAATAATGTTCTAACAAGTATGACCCTGAAAAAAATTAACTTGGCTGCCTGGGGAGAGTCTCAATCGCTGGAGGGCTTTACTCAAAGGCTCTTCCAGTATGTATCAGATTGGAAGACTTGATAAACTTTTGAATTCTAAGACTGAGAGGACCAGGGTTCATATTCTGCCTGTCACACTCCTATGTGACCTTGGGCAAGTCACTTCATCTCCTTGGGACTCATATGTAAAATAAGGAGTTTGGATTAGATGACCTCTGAGGCCCCTTCCTGTTATAAGATGTAAGATCTTATCTCATCAGATCTGGGCCTCAGTTTCTCCATCTGCAAAATGAGGGAGTGACCTCCAAAGATCCTTCTGTTCTAGGATGTTATGAATCCATGATTCTAGAAAGTGAGTCTAGGAAGAGAATTTTGCTTTGTCAAGTTCTCCCAGCTGCTCAATGTTAGAACCCTGGGCTTCACCCCTGTTATGTATCTGGAGAGAGTAAAGATGGTAAATACCTCTGAATGTCACTCAGGCTCAGCTAGAATGCCAGGGTAGGTTCTTTGCTATGATCTGAAGCTGGGGACTCTCAGTTGACATCAATTAAAGGTCCCAGCAGGATGGGGTGGGGTGGAGTGCCCTGGATGAGTTGGACTTGCCCAGAGTCTCTGAAAAATGCTCATAAATCACCAAGTGGGTCTTTTGGATGGACCTTGAGGGAGTGAGGGAACAGAGAAGGTGGAATCCTATTCACATGGCAAAACAAATCCTGACAAACATTCTGGGCACCACTTCTGGTAATGATTCTAGCAGGTGTCCTGGGACCCTGGACACTTGGATATCTCCCCTTCATGCTTTCATCCCTTTGGGAAGATGGGTAGAAAAGGTACTGACTTCAGAAGTGTCCACTTTCCATGGGCTGCTTGAGATAGGACTTGGGCAAGATGACAGTCCCTCCTTATCTGTTCTGTCCCTGCAGAGGGGATGGAGAGAGACACAGAGACAAAGAGAGAAGAAAGACACAGAGAGATAGAGACACACACAGAGAAGGAGAGACAGAAAAATAGAGATAGTGTAAGACAAGGAGAAATAGAATGTGAGAAAAACAGAGAAGCAGTGAGAGACAGAAAACATTGAAAGAGCAACAGAGAGACCAAGTGGGAGGGTCACAGAGGAAGGAAGGTATTGAGACAGAAAGATAGAGAGGCAGAGCATAAGGCGCCATGAGCTAGAGGAAGTGAGAGCCTAAGAATGAGACAGGCTGGCAGTGCCAGAGAGAGAACATGAGAGAAGGAGGGAGTGGGGGAGCTTAGGACTCACTTTTGTGTCAGCTCAAAAAAAGAAACGGGAGTGGGTGAGAAAGAACAAGGTAGAATCTTGGCCTCCCTCATCTCCCTCAATCTTTCTCAGCTTCCCTCAGGCTCCCTCACCTTGGTAAGCCTCCCTCAGCCTCCCTCCCCTCCCTCTCCTCCTTCAGCCTCCCTTAGCCTCCCTTGCCTCCAGCCAGTCTCTAATGGCAGCTGGTTAAGGGTGGGTCAGAGAAGTCCTCTGGAATAAAATCAAGCCTCTCAACATCTCTAGACTCTCCCAGACAGTGTAGTCCAGACCCTGTCATGGTGCCTGCTCACTTCCTCCTGGCTCCTCTCCTTTCCGCATTTATCTGGTCACTTCCTGAGGTCTTATCTTTGAAGATCCAGAAAAAATGATTCTTCTCAGACCTATGAAACAAGGAGACTTGAAGTCTGGACATGCCCAGGGACCTCTTAATAATGCTGAGTCCCTTACTCCAACACCCGTGTCCCCATCTCTCTGGTTCCCAGGGAACCCAAATAAGACTAATAATAATCTCTTCCATTTTTAAAAATAATATAGAGGAAGAGGGGTAGAGTAGGAAAAACAACTAATTTAAACTCAAGGGAATTTGGGCTTAAATCCCCCTTCTGCTACCTGCATGACCTTGGACAAATCACTTGCCTTTCTCTCAGCTTCAGTTTCCCCATCTGTAAAATGGCTTCTGATCTTGTGAACTGATCCATTTCAATAGCTCTGCATAATTTGAAAAATGCCTTCTTTGCAGAAATCCAGCGTGGTAGGGAATATCAGCGTTATTGTCCAAATCCAAATCAGTCAAAGCCAATCTAATAAGCATTTGTCAATCCCCTCCTATGTACTAGGCACTGGGGGGATCAATAAAAAACCAGACAGTCCCTGCTCTGTTCCATTCTGCTGGGGAAAATTCTACATGTAAGCAGGTAAACATTGGCATGGTAATTTAAGGAGGAAGAGAAACTATTAACCAATTCCTGTGAGCATCTGCCACGTTTTGGATGGGAGCCATGGAGAGGTGTTCACATGATTTCTATCTCTGACCACATACCCACACAGCCCTGCCGTCCTGTGAATGCACATTTTACTCTCTCCAAGAATCTATTGTAATTTTAAGATTTCACTTTGCTTTTTCATTGGAAATAGTGTTGGAGGAAGAGTCAGAAGCCTGGGCTTAAAATCCTGTTTCTGTCAGTTACAGATCTTTGACAAGTCACTTTCTTGATCTAGTCCTCAGTTTTCTCATCTGAAAAATGAGTGAATTGGATAAGATGACTTCTAAGGTCCTTTCTAGCTCTATATCCAGGATCTTATGGCTTCTCTGGGCCTCAGTTTCCTTATTTGTAAAATGAGAGGGTTGGATTTGATGAACCTTGAGGTCCTTTTTAGCTCTAGGTCTAGGACCCTAGAATTCTATGGAGAGAGATTTTTAAAGGCTTCTTACACAGAGACTTTCTGGGCTGACCTCTTCATTTTATTGTTTAGGAGGGAGAGAAGAAGAAAGGGGGGGGGGAGAGGAGAGGAGAGGAGAAGAGATAGAGAGAAATAAAGAGAGATAAAAGCAAAGAGACCAATAGATAGAAACAGAGAGAGACACAGACCACATTGACTGGATATAGAAGAGAGTGCTTTGAATTAAAACAGGAAGCTAAAGTAGCCCCAGACAGTGGAAGGCCTTGAATGTTAAGCTCAATGCTATGTATTGTGGAGAACACAGAGCTCTTGCCCCCAAGAAATTTATATTCTAGTTGAGAAGATAAGCTGTACATATGAAAGCATCACCAACTAAACCAGGCCATCTGTGCTAGCAGCTGACAGGGACCACTAAAGGTCATCGAGTCCTAGTATCTCATTTTACAGGTGAGAAAACTGAGGCCTGGAGAGATGAAATGACTGCCCAAGGTCCCACCGGTGGTCAAGCAGAGCTCAGAGTTGAACCCAAGGCTTCTAACTCCAAAATTAGAGGATTTTCCTCCACTGCAACATGGGAGGGCCTCGATTTCCTCATCTAGTAAACAAAAGAGTTGGAATAGATGCTTTCCAAAGTCTGTCAGCTCTGACTCCTGTAAGTATATGACATATAAGGAAGGTACCATAGAAATCCAGTTGTTGTTCTCCTTCTCCCTATGATGCTGCACATACAGTAGGGGCTTAATAAATGTTAATTGAGTAGAAATGAACTGCCTTGCCTTGTACTTCTTTGAAGTCAGGTACCTCTAGGTCCCCAATAGCACAGGAAAGAATGCTAAGTCTAGAGTCAGAGTCCAGATCCCAACTCTGCCATTTACTAGCTAGGTAATCTTGGGCAAGTCACTTTACTCCCTGGACCTTGTTTTCCTCGTTTGTAAAATGAAGGGATTGGATGAGACGATCTCGAAGACCCCTTCTATCCCTAAGGTTATGGTTCTAAGTAGACTGTAGAAAGGAGGGGACAGGGCTTCCCCTTTCCCATCCCTAGGACTGTGCTAATCTGCATGTTTGAGAAATCCCAAGGGACTCAGGTTGTTGTGGGGGAAGAATTCTGCAATCTTGAAAGCATCATAGAAATGTGAATTACTAATATTATTAATATTTCTTTAACACTAAAATCCCCCTTGAGAAGGGGTATTGGCAATCTCTTGGTGCTATAGCTAAGTGGCTAACTTTAAGATCTAAATGCAGAGAATTCAGAGCAAGGGAATCCCAAGTCACACTAGTATTCACCCTCTGCCCGGTCTGACTGCATCTGCAAGATTGTATTCATTTCTAGGTGAAATAGGAATTGGAAAGCCATTGATAAGAGAGTGCCCAAAGGAGGGAGCAGTCATGGTGAAGGGGATTGGTTGAAGGAGCTGGAGAAAACTTAGGGGAAGTGTTCGAAGGGGTATCAGGTGGGGTAAGAGTCAGTCAACCCATATTAAGTATCTACTATGTGTCAGACACTGTGCTAGTACTGGAAAAGATCACTTTTAGGAGAAAGATCACTTTCCCCTAAGTGAACTCAGAGAGCTAGGATCTGAGTTCAAATTTTGGTTCTGCTACTGACTATTTATATGATCTCAATATATGAATGACTCAACCTCTCTGCACCTCAGTTTCCTGATCCATAAAATGAGTAAGTTGTACTTGATGGTCTCTAGTTCCAAATGTCTAGCTTTATAAACAAGGATCAGATTTGTTCTAATTGTCCCTAGAGAGCAGAACTATGGAAAACAGGGAAAAATTATAGAGAAAAAAAATTTGGTTCAATTCAGGGAAACATTTCCTAATAACTATAACCAGGGGTGTGCTTGGTAAATGTTTAGCAACCAGATATTTACAACATATGCATGACACACTTATAAGTGTAATCTGCATGATTAACATTTCCTCCATCATTTTCTTGCCTAGACAGTTAGTAATACAGTAGATGAAGAGGTAGCTAGGAGGTGCAGATGATAAAGCACTGGCCCTGGAGTCAGGAGGACCTGAGTTCAAGTCTAGCCTCAGACACTTATTAACTGTGTGACCCTGGGCAAGTCCTTTTACTGCCAAATAAATAAATAGGCACATCAAACCCTGATTTATAGAATTTTCTGATCCCTGAGATGAGAACTCTCATACTGAAAATTTAACAGTTCACTCTCAGGAACCAGTATAAGCAGATTCTAATATACACTGAACCTCCCCAAAGTGGAAAAGATGACCTTGGGAGGTCAATCTTCAAGCAGGACTGGATGAATACTTGACAAGAATGTTGGGAAGAGGATTCTTGGTCAGGTACATTTTGGATTAGTTGGTCTTGGAAGTTCCCTTTGACTCTGAGATTCTCTGGTTCTATGGTATGTAATGTGGAGAAGAGAAAACCCTATGGTGGGCCATGATCATAGGTTTAAACATTTTAGGACACCAACACAGATAGCTATGATACACAACATCACATACCTAGAGTCCAAATCTGGAGTTGGAAGGGACCTCAGAGACCATCTGATCCCACCTGCTGAAGGGCTATATGAAGGACAAGAACATTAGACCATTATTGACCATTATTGACCATAGAGATCAGGGAAGGTTTCCTGACAGAGGGATATTTAATTGGGCTTAAGAGGATGGGTACACTTGGGAAGATCAGCATGGAACATATTTTGGTTGTGCAACTCTGAGCAAGTCACTTCATCTCATAATTTCCCAGCATTCTCTATGACTATAAAGAACAGAGAAGGTGCCATTCTGAGTAGGTAGAGCTTTCTCTAAGGGGGTTCCTTATGCCACTGGTATCATAAATCTAGCCCCATAGAATCTGATACTCAGGAGGGAGCTTGGGGAGCATCAGTTTTGTGTCTGAATGAGAGTCCCCAACCAAAGTTCATTTAAACAATACTGGAAGACGTCTGGTCAATACAGAACCCACTACCTCTTGGGACAGCTCCTTCCATCGTGGTACAGCTCAAAGTCTTTCATTACACAGAGTTGAAATTTGGCTTCCTGTAACTTCTTGCCCTATGAGGCCAACCTGAACACATCTAATCTATCTTCCCTGTGACTGCCCTTTAAATATTTAAAGATATCGATTCCTCTCCAGGTTAAACATTAAAGAATGTAAGTATGGTAAGATCGCTTGAGGTCAGCCCCTAAATGAATAGGCATTGCTTCTACAATAACTCCAACAAATGACCAGTTGACCTTTTCTTAAAGACTTGTCTTTTCCTGTAGGAAAGGGGAGCTCACTATCTCCCAAAGCAATCAATTCTCCTATGGGTTGGCTGTAATGGTAAGACAGATTTTCCCTCGTCAACAGGAATTGGCCACTCTGCCACAGTCATCCATGGATATCATATTGATCCTACATCTGCCTTCCTTTTTTCTTTCAACCTTTTGCCATCCTGATGATCCATGTATTTATTTATTTGCTCTGGCTTGTCAGTGAAGCTCCCCCAGTGTGGCACCCCTAAACTGGAAACTGTTCCTGATGGTGTCTGGCCAGGGCTCAGAGCAGTGGGGACTTTCCTGCCTCTGGCCTCTATGATTCTATGAATGAAACCTAATGGCAAGTTAACTTTGGGGGCTTTGTCCAACATATGATTTTCCAGGGAGGTAGGAAACTGCCCAGCAACTTGGTCTGTTGGCAGGGGGGACAGGTGAGGTTCCAGGGCCTATGTAAAGTTGAATGAATAAGATCTGTACTGGCCGTGGAGATCAAGGAAAGCTTCCTACAGGAGGTGGCATTTTAGGTGGGCTTTAGAAGATAGACAGAGTTGAAAGACTTGGATTCTGATAGGGCTGCCTTCAACAGGAGTCCCTCAGTCTCCCCCCCCCCTCCCCCGCCACCACATTGGGCTGAACAGGGTCATAAATTTAGAAGTGTAAAGGATCTTAGAGGCCATCAAGTCCAATTTCATTTTACACAAAAGGAAACTGAGGCACAGGTAGGTTTAGTGACTTGTCCAGAGTTATACAGCTAGTAAGTGTCTAAGGTGGGATTTGAACTCGTCTATCTGACTCTACATCCAAAGACATGGTTACTATACCATACTGTCCCTTGAATGTTGATGGAAGATATTCTATGCTGTGTATGCCTCAGCCCTCAGACTTGGCTCCTTCATTGTCCTTGCTCAGTGATAACACAAAGTCTTCATAGCTTCCCTGTGCCTCAATATTCCATCTGATGAGTAGGGCTATGAACCCTGCCTGCCTGGGTCTAGGATTAATGGAAGAGGGAGAGCTCATCTCTCCATTTTGACTAAACTAAGAAACAACATGGGGTAGTGCTAAGTACATTAGATTTGGAGTAGAGGGATATAAATTTAAAGCTAAGCTCTGCTACTGAGGATCATAGTTGTAGAGCTGGAAAAGCTCTTCAGGGTCATTGAGTCCAACCTCCTCATTTTGCTGAGTCACAAAAATGACCATAGATTTAGAGCTGGAAGGGATAGATAGCTCAAAGGTTATCTAGTCCAACTCCTTCATTTTACAAATGGGGAAACTGAGGCCCAGGGAAGTTAGGTGACAGTATCCATATGAATAGAGATGGAAGGATCCTTGGAAGCCACCTAATCCAATACTCTAATTTTATAAATGTGGAAACTGAGGTCCGGGGGAAGTCATTTACTCATGCTCATGTAGAGCCAAGTTTTGAGCCCAGGTTTCTTGACTCTAGAGTTCTTGTTCTTTCCATTGTACCACATTAACTTCCCTTTACTCTGCTCCCTCAGCTGAGTCACTTCCCTTCTCTGGCTCAATTTCTTCACCTGTAAAATGAGGGAGTTAATCTATTCCAGTTCTTCATTTGCTCTTCCTGGGGACTCAAATTTTCCCTTCAACATTGACTTTTTCAGTGCTCAGCATCCAGTGAGTACATATTTCTTCATTTCTTCTGCTTAAATTGCAGATTTGATAACTATTCAGCCAATGTGATGGTTGACAGCAAACCAGTGAACCTGGGACTGTGGGATACAGCTGGACAGGAGGACTATGACCGTCTTCGGCCTCTTTCCTATCCTCAAACAGTAAGTTCTACCTTCCTCTTTTCCCAGGTACTCTGCCTCCCCCTCTCTACATCCTTCTTCCTGTCTTGTCTCCTTCACTATTGCTCATCATTGGAATGGAGAAGGTGAATCAGCAGCAAGTGGTCTCTTCTTCCTTCCCTTCTCTCATGGGAGACTGACAGGCTGTCTTCAACAAGAATCCTTCAGCCTCTTCCCAAAAGGCTGGGTAGCTCAGGGGTGCTGATGAGAAATTTGAGGAATTTGGTCCTAGATGTAGAGTCTACTGACTCCACTTCACCCCCAGGAAGCCTCCTAGTCCATGACTTCTGGAGTGAGGAGGTAGGAAATGTAATGATGTCAGCCTGGCTTCCTATCTTGGAATTCCTCAGACTAATAGATCTTAAGTTTTCTAGGAGGCCATGGCTGATAATATATGAAATAGCATAGTCTCAGAAGACTATATCACCTTTTGATATTGAAAGCCCCTCTCTCCCACCCAGAAAAAAAATGGTATACTTGAGGGATAGTGGTGAATAAAACACAGTGGGTGAGTAGCAAAAGAATGGATCCTGAGTAAAGAGTGGATGATTGTTGAGAGGTAAAAGATGGTGGGTGAAAGATGAACAATGAATGGTGATAGGTAAAAGATGGATGAATGCTGGCTAATGGTACATAGTAGATGATAGGTGAGGGAAAGCTGGTGGTTGTATGGTGAATGACTGGTAAAAGTTGAATGGTAAGTGATTGCTAATGGGTAAAGGGTGGATGATGGAGGAATGATGGCTTATGAGTGGTTGGTGAGTGATAGGTGAAAGAAAATTGGTAGATGATAGGCAGATGGTAAATGGTGTTTGACAAGTGAAGAGTGGATGGTAAGATAATAGTGGATGATGGGTAGATGGTGGTTAATAGGTGAAAAGAGATTGATGAGTTGATGGTAGCTGATGGATGAAGATTTGTGTGTGAATGGTGGAAAATAAGTGAATGGAAGATGGTGAATGAGTGACAGATGGTGGTGAAGAATGGTTGATGGGCAAAGGGTGGATGATGGGTGAATGGCAACTGATAAGTAAAGTGAATGAAAGGTAGATAGGTAAAAGATAGAAAGTGAGTGAATGGTGAATAGTGGCAGATGAATGAATTACAGGTGAAGGCAGAATTATGGATAATGGAGGATGATGGGTGAGTGGTGAACAGTGGGTCAGAGGTGAAGTATAGATGTGGAATAAATGATCCCACATTCTATTGGACCAGTCAGACTCTTTTATTGGCTGTTCTCTGTATATGACATTCATCTCCCATTTCTGGACCCTTGAACAGGCTGTTTGTTCCCCCATACCTAGAGTACCTTTTCCCTCTTGACTTACACCAGTTAGAATTCAGATTCCCCAGTTTTCAGTGTTTCTTTCTCCCACTCTTCCCAATACTTCACATGTATTTGGCCCATATCTTCTATCTACTTCTCTATGGACAAAGTGCATTCTCCCAATAGTATGTAAGCTCTTTAAAGGTAGGAATTCTTTCTCTTTGTATCCCCAGTACCCATCATGGTATCTGGCACCTAGTGGGGGCTTAATCAATGCTCATTGATTAAGGTGGGTGAATAATAGATGGTTTATAATGGATGAGGGAAGGGTGGTGAGTAAATGAAAGATGTTAAGTAAAACGTGGGTACAGAGTGTTAGCCAGCCAACATCAAACCTCTCTTCCTTCACCTTCCCCTGAGTTGTTCAATTCAACCATGAGTCATAGAGGGAATGAGGAGGGAGGACTGCCTGTTCCTAGTTTGCCCCCCCCACTCTGCTGATTTGTACCCTTCCTCTCTTCTCTTCTCAGGATGTCTTCTTGATCTGCTTCTCCCTTGTGAGCCCAGCCTCATATGAGAATGTTCGTGCGAAGGTGAGTGAGACCCAGCAAAAGAGGAATGGCAGCTTTGGGACAGGGACACAGGGTGGCTTCATCAGCTTACCACCATAAAGGCAGCTTTGAATGGTGGTGGTTGTGATGGGTAACCAGTTGTGTTCAGTGGGGGAAGAGGACTCCAGGAGGTATGTTTTGGTTCCCTACTCACCTCCCTCCCAACTTTGTGACTCTTTTTCTCCCTCTCTGCTGCCCCTTTCCCTGCTCAGTGGTACCCTGAGGTTCGGCATCATTGCCCTAGCACCCCCATTATCCTGGTGGGTACCAAATTGGATCTGCGTGATGACAAGGATACCATCGAGAAGTTGAAGGAGAAGAAGCTAACACCCATCACATATCCACAGGGCCTTGCTCTTGCCAAGGAAATAGGTAAGAATTCTGTGACCTTCTAGTGGAGATCTAAGGGCAGAGACCGTCATTTTTGTCTTTGTTTCTCTAGTGTCTACTTCTCTAGAGGTAGTAGGATAGATGGAGCATTGGGCCTGCAGTTAGGAAGTCCTGAGTTCCAATTCTACCTCAATCACTTACTAACTGTATTACCCTTGGAAAGTCATTTAACCTATGTTTGCCTTAGTTTCTTCAACTGTAAAATAGGGCTAATAATGGCACCTACATAGCAGGAGTGTTATGGGGATCAGATGTGATAATATTTATAAAAACTGCTTAGCACAGTGCTGGGAATGTAGTAGGTATTATATAAACACTTATTCCTTCCCTTCACACTAGAGGATAGGAAAGGCAGGAGGGAGGGGAGGGGATCTTCCCATACTGGGGAAATTCTCCTTAGTTTCAGAAAGTGACTGGCAAAGTGACAAAGACGAAGACTTGGGCATACCCTGTGGACTCTGTACCCAAATGAAGGTCCCTTAATATCCTGCCTCACCCAATTGTGTGAGAAGATCATAGATTCAGAAATGGTTCTACTAAAAAAGAAAAGCAGCTTTTCCTAATAATCAGGGACAGTCACATTGGGTTCTCTCTCACTAAGCATCATCAAACAGTTGGTCCATAAACACTGACTGAGCACTTTTTAGGTGCCAGGCAGTATGCTAAGTGCTAGGAGCACAAAGAAAGGTAAAACCATAGTCTTTGCCCTCAAACAACTTTACAGTCTAATGAAATAGATAATATCCAAATAGCTATGTTCATAGAAGATAAAATCAGTATAAATGGGTAGTCATCTCTGAGGGAAGGCACTAGTGGGGATAGAGCGGTTAGCCTCCTGTTGGGAATGTTGGAGATGAGGAGTTTTGTTCAAAGAGAGGGTTCGACCACATGGCCTGTGAAGTCACTTTCCGATTTGGATTCCATGATTCTAAGGTGCTGTCTTTCATTCTTTTTTTTTCTTGGTTCCCTCTCCCTGTATGAATGAATAAAGTATTGACTAATCACTATGCCCAGCACTGTTCTAAGAATTAAAGATATAAATAGATAAAGTGAGATACTCCCTGTCCTCCAAGAGCTAATTGGGGTAGATAGTACATAAAAAAGAAAGTTCAGCATCTATGAATCTGAAGGGGGTAGAAGCAGGGCAGATGGTAAGGCCCTTAGAATACAGTGGCTGAGGGTAAGATCTAGTGGTCTGCCATCTCATCAGAGGAATAGAGTTGGTGGCTCTCATCTCAGCCAGGTATTTTGAGCAGTTAAGTAGCTCAGATGGATTCTGAGTGGTCTGGGGCCAGGGGCGCAGGGAAGGTAACCCATTTGTGGAGGGCCATCTGCTGCCCAGTCTTCCTACTTGGAGTCTGGGCAGCTTATATAGACAGAGAATAAAGTGGAGGGATAAAATGGGAAGGGTGCCCCCATGGTGGTGAGGTGGGATGGGAACACCTACCTCTTCCTCTGTCTGATTCTTTAGATTCTCCCAATTCTTTCTTCGCCCAGGTCTAGGATGTGCCCTCTTACCTGTTCTTCTTTTTCAGGAGCTCAACATGATAGGAAGAGCGATGGATTTAGAGTCAGAGGACCAGGGTTCAAATTCTGGCTTAGAAATTTATTAAGCATGTGACCTTGGACAAGCTGTTTCCCTATCTGAGCCTCAGAATCACCCATTGTAAAATGTGGTGGTTAGATTTGAAGACTCCCAAGTCACCTTCCTCCCTTAAGTTCTATGAGCTCTGAGGATAGGAGACTCCTCAAACACTGGTGCTATTTATTTCGTTGTCCAGGGGCACCCTTAAAAATTTACATCTTTAGACCTAGACATTGTGAGGGAGGTGAGAGCAAATAGGTCTCCAGTTTTTGCCAAGTTTGCTCTGTTACCTTAGAGTTTTGTCCAAGTTGTGGATTTCTGTTAATCTATCAGGTAAAGATATAGATGGTGCCCATCCTTTGGTCAATGACCAAAGCTTGGAGGGATAACTAACTTGTTGGAGAGCAGACTTGGAAGGCTGAACGAGCTCAGATAGAACTCTAGTACAAATCTACTAAGCCTTCTTTTTTAGTTGGATCTGGGATTTCACATCCTTACATTACTGTGAAGAATTCACTCCGCCAATGGGGATCACCCCCTGCTCTGCAACTAATAGGCTTACTTTCTTGATTATGATGGAATTTGATGGAGATCAATGAGAAGTCTGATACAGATTTATTTTTTTTACAAGAGCAAGATGGTAGAAGGATGGCTAGACAGCAGGTGATCTTCAAAAAAAAACTGGAGGTATTTCTGAGCTGCAAGCTTAATCAATGGGTCAACAAACATTTATTAAGCACCTACTATATGCCAAGTGTTATGTTTAGGATAAAGAGACCAAAAACACAAAACTCCAAATCCAGTTCCTGGACTTTGCATTTGTGATCCATAAGGGAAAATGTACTCATATTAATAAATGAGAATAGTATCGTATCATATCAGATTGTATCATATCATATAATTCAAAAACTAACATATATTATAAAGCATTATATAATGTGACAAAATATATAAGGTTATATGCATAATATATATTTATATGATTTGATGCAATGCAATAGAATTCAAGATGATATAACAAAATGGAATAGTATAACACAAGATAATACACAGTAAAATATTATATGATAAAATATGATATAACCCAATAGAAGATACAATAGAAATGTAACATGACATAACACAATGTGACATAATATAACACAATATAACATAGCCTAATACAACATAATATAATAAAATAAAATATAACGTAATATAACAACATAATATAACACAACATACCCAGTGTTAGTAGTCAGTAGCATGGCAACCTCCAAAGCTAATGCAGACTCATGTTGCCTTAGTAGAGGCAGCGTGCCCAGGACTAGGATGATGGAAGTCATGCATTGGTCACTATATCAAAAATAATAAACTCATTGTGGGCATCACATTTTAGGAAGGATATGGACAAGCTGGCAGGGGCAGGATGGCCAAATTGGGGCAAAGGGCCCAGAGAGCCTGCCATCTGAGCATCAGAAGAAGGAGCTGGGGATGTTTATCCTATAGAAGAGAAGATTCAGAGGAGACATAATTGCTATAGAGTTGAATGTTCATAGGCCTGTCATGTAGTACAGCAATGAGCTGGTAGCTGGAGAGAGGAACATTTCATCTGGAGGTGGGAAAATATTTCTAACGACAACTATCCCAGTGTTGAATGGGGCAATGGAAGGCAGGGTACCAGCCCTCTGGGCTCCCTTTTAGGAGAGGCTTTCAAGAAAAGGTTGGATGATGACTTGTTGGGAAGGTGGGAGAGGGAATTCTTATATCAGACTAGCTACATGGTCCTGGAGGTCTATTCAGTTCTAAGATTCTATGATTCTGCCCAGGCATGGTAGGTAACTATCTGACCTGCTTATACCACCACCACCATTGCTATTATTACCACTACCACCATTACTACTACAACTACTACTGTTACCACCACCATCACCCCTATTACTACTACTACTACTATCAATACCACCACTATTACTATCAATGCCAATAAACTACCACCACTACCACCACCACCATCACTACTACTACAACTGCTAGCTGAGGCAGTATGGGGCCTTGGAGCCAGGAAGACCTGGGTTCAAGGGTCGTCTCTGATACATAGAGGCTATGTGACCATGGCATACCATCTTCAGTGCCCCATGTGATTCTCTAAGACTATGTATCTGATGGCGCAGGTGCTAAACTCATTAGTGAAGTCACTTTCCTTACTTGAAGCTCCTTGCCCAGTTCTAATCAAAAGCCCTCAAAGCTGACATTTATTGATTGATGCAGGAGCTTTGCAGCCTTTAAAACACTGGAGCCTCACAACTAACCTGTGAGGCACATATGACACATATATCTATTAACCCCATTTTCTAGGTCAAGAAACTGAGGTCCAGAATGACTTAGTCCAAGACCATAGAGTAAGTGGCAGAGTCTGGCTTGGACCCAGGGTTTTGCCCCAAGTCCATCAGGGCCCCTTGCACTTTCAAAGACCAATTCAAGAGGAAGTGTGGCCCTGCCATCAAGTGCCCTGGTTCTCTGTTCCTCTTGGGTTCTGACACTCTGCCTGTTGACATTTTATACCCTTGTGGCCACACAGAAGCCCTGACCTCCCTACCCCCACTCTTTCAGTCTCTCTCTGACTTCACCATCTCCTTCTTCCGGCCGGAACTGGGAGGGCCTTCGAGGGGGAGGCCTCCACACCTCTTCTGTGGTTAACAGGAAAAGAGACCACAACTTCCTGTTCTGTTCTCCTCATGACTAACTTAATCTTCAGGGCTTAGTCCTGACCCACTGAGTCTTGCTCCTGCTGGCTGTCTCTTTCTTCCTCTCCCTCCTTGTATGCTACAGCACTCACCATGGCCCTGCCATGCCCAGAACTTGGCCTGGTCACTACCGACTCTCTTCCCTTAGTTCCACCAACCCGCCTGACTGACAGCTGTCTCAAGGAAATAGCAGAGGCAGGAAGGATGGAAGGGAAAGTCAGGGAACTTAAGGGTTGGGGATAATGGACCCAAATGGAAACCAGGAGGGATTTCCAGATTATTTGAGAGGGAGACGTTGAGATCTCTCCAATGTACCATGGGCTTTTGGAATAAGGCAAGGATATTTTCCCTGGCTTCAGGGAGCTGATGGTCTCCTTAGCCAACCTAGGTTGACTGACTGATGTGATCCTAGATATTTTAACTTCCTCATTGTGCAGATGGGGAAACTGAGACTCAGAGAGGAGAAAATCATTTGTCTGACATGCCACAGGGAGCACAGAGCAGACCCTGTATTAGAATCTGAGTTTTCTAGAAAGATGCTTGGGAATCATCTAAATGAAAACTTCTTGTATTTATTGAAAATTTTTAGGATTATTGTAGGATTGTCAAATGTCAGAACTAGGTAGAACCTTATATGATAGAATGTCAGAGCTGGGAGGGCCCTCAGAACAGGGGATGTCAGAGCTGGGAGGGTCCTTAAAATAGGGAATGTTAGAGAGATTAGTTTAATTCCCTGATCTTACAGATAAATAAACATATCTAGGAAGGAAAAATGACTTGCCCAAGTTCAAATTGTTGAAGAATTGACTAGCTGACCTTAACACGGCTTCTCTTACTCCATCTTGGGAGATGGGCACCACCAATCAAGCTGAAACTTCTTCCTCTCTTGGCCTCCCTCAAAGCCTTTGCTGCCCTCATCTTAATTGAGTTCTCCAGGGCTCATTCCCATTCAAAGGCACATTTGGGTTCAGAGAACATGTACTCTCCCAGCTCCCAATACCCCATGAGACTGGCCAGACAAATGTCAAGTGTCTGCTCTTCGCAAATGAGGAAAGTGAGGTTAGAACAATAAGGTGGCTTACCCAAGGACCCATGGGTGGTAAATGACATATCCGAGATCCACAATATGGATTCAAGCCCAGATCTCCTGATGCCAAACTCAATGTTCTTTACCCTGAGTGGCATAGTGACACTGGGGTGTAGGGATGAATGTTTAACAAGCATCTTTCCAGGAAAAAGAAGCACACATGATACTTGGCAAGTTTAATCTCAATTATTAATATTTTTGTCATCATGTTCTTAAGTCTAGACCATCAACAAAACTGAAAATTAAGCCTTGATTTATAGCATTTGCTGATTTCTGAAGTGTAAAAACAATGAAAATGTATCCATTGGCACTTAGAGCTGCCTCCAACACATTTCTGTAAGAACTGAACTGATAAAGAAGACTTGAATTCAAATCTAGCCTAAGACATGTACTATCTGTGTGACTTTGCAACTGAATCTTGGTTTGTGCCAAGCCAGACTGGCTGCCTATAGCTGGTACATCTTGCATTTACACCTCTGGTCTTGACAAGGCAAAGAGGACAGATTCCCAAAGTGCTTTTCAAACCGTAACACTCTCTGCAAATGGCAGCTCTTACAAGCGTTGTTTAATTTAGTCTTTCCCTTTGAGGAGGTCAGGGCAGGCATCATTCCCATTGTACAGACGGGAAAATTTCAGCAGAGAGAAATTGTCCAAGGTCACAGAATGGAGCCAATTTAAGGAGTTAGAGTGTTGGGAGACCATTGATATACTGAAGGGGCCAAGAAAGGAGTCCGTAGGAGGCATTGAAAGTATGTCTCCAGGGCTCTAGATTCTGTGCAGAGGGGAAAAGGGACAGGGACGGATCAGGAAGAATTTAATGTGGAAACAAGAGTATGCTGAGGCCAGCTCCAGTCTCTCTAGAGCTGATTATTAAATTTTCATTGTGAGCATTTATATCTTGGAAGATGGCAGATAATCCAAATCAAGGTTTGATTTTTTGTTTTATTGAATGTCTAGACTTATGAAGGTGATGGAGAAAATTTTAGAAATAAAAATTAAACTTAAAAATGTATTCTGGGCATATCCTACCCCCTCCCCCCCATGCAAGAGCTGAGTATTAAACATTTACCAGCAGACCCCTCCCTAGGAGACTAATTTCAGTCCAACATAAGGAAAGATTTCCTGACAATCAGAGCGTTTAAATTGTAGAATGAAATGCTTTGTGAGGTACTGAGTTTTCCATCATTGGAAGTATTCAAGTGGATGCCATACAACCACTTCCTAGGGATGTTCTAGGGGGAGATGTCTTCTCAGATACAGCTTATGCTCCATGACCACTGATGTTCCTTCAATCTCTGAAGTTCTATATTTCTAAATCAATTCAATTGACCTTTTTAATATAGTGTTTCTTTGCACAAGACACTATGCTCAGATTTTGACTTGACAAAAGGAAGCATTTCCTAATAATTAAAATTGTCTGAAAGTTGAATGAGCTACTTTGATAGATGGTGAGTTCTTCATCATTGGAGGTATTTTAGTGGAGGATGGAGTTCTTGGAAGTTCATGCATCAAATAAAGATTTGGTTATATTATAGGATCATTTTTTTTTTAAATTTGGTGATTCTGCAGTTCTATGACCTCTCCCTCCGGATTTTTGACTACCATCAGTATCAATTATTGTTATGTTGGAACTTTAAAATCAATTGGACTAATTTTTTCTCATCTTGTGTAGGGGGGCATCGTGCATTAGGAGGAGCATAGGACTTGGCATTGAATACCACTTACTACCTGTGTGATCTTGAACAAGTCACAGAGACGCCTAGTTGTCCCTATAGCTCTGGACCTAGAGTCAGGAAAATCTGAATTCAAATCCAGCCTCAGAAACTTACAAGCTGTATGACCCTTGACAAGTCACGACCTCTGTGCCTTAGTTTCCTCATCTATAAAATGGGGCTAATAATAGTACCTATCACCCAAGGTTGTGAGGATAAAATGAGATAACATTTGCAAAGCGCTTTGCAAACCTTAATCCATCATGTAGATGCTAGATATGATTATCATTTCTTTTTATAATAAAATTTCATTGATAGCTTTACATCATCTAAATTTCCCCCATATCCTTCTCCCTCCCTCTTTCCAGAGATCCATCTCATATAACAAAGAATATTTTTAAAGAGAAACAAAAGAAGAAAATGAAATATAGTAAAAATTGATTACTACTTTGAAACAAATCTGAAAATATATACAATATTCCACATCCATGGACCTCCCACCTCTTTAAAGGAGTAGGAAATGGTGCCTTCTTATATCTCTTCTTGTGACTAGGGTAAATCTTTTAATTTCTTTGGGCCTCAGTTTCATCATCTGTAAAGTAAAGGGTTTGTTCTAGATGACTTCGGAGGTTTCTTCCAGCTCACAATCTACGATCCTGTGATTTGCTTTTCCATCATCTGTCTCTTGCCTAGTTTAATGGTTATGGGATGCTGATTCCCTGGCTAAAAGTCTCTCTCTTCCTCCCTCCCTCCCTCCCTCTCTTTTTCTCTCCTCCTCCCCTTCTCTTTCTCCTCCTCCTCCTCTTCCTTTTTCTCCTCTTCCTCTTCCTTCTATTCCTCTTCCTCCTCCCCATCCTCTTCCTTCCCCTTCTCCTTTTCCTCCTTCTCCTTATCTCTGTCTTTCTCCCTCTCTTCCTTCTCCCTCCTCCTCTCCCTTTCCCTCTCTCCCCCACCAGACTCTGTGAAGTATCTGGAGTGTTCTGCCCTCACTCAGCGTGGACTGAAAACTGTCTTTGATGAGGCCATCCGGGCTGTCCTTTGCCCCCAGCCAACTCGACAGCAGAAACGCCCCTGTAGCCTACTCTAGGGGTAAGTATTAAGGACAACTCCTTTAGCCCAACTCAACTGCACAGCTCACTGCCCTCTCCCGCAAGACTGACTCACATCTGCTCAACTAAGCAGGATCCTTTTTGACAAGGACTCAATCAGTAAGCATTTATTAGTCGCCTACTGTGTGCCTGGCACTGTTCCTATAATGCCAGTCTTGGGTGGAACTTCGAAGAGAGTGAGGTGTTCTGAGGGTGGGTTCCCAGTACTTACAGGTCACTTACCTGTAGAATTAAGGACAGGGTAGAGTGGGAGATTCCCAGGAGTGGATCATGACCTCCTTCATCAGTCATAGAAGCCTAGGGCTAGAAAGGCCCACAGACATAAACCTCCTTTTACAGATGAGGAAACTGAGGCCCAAGGGAATTTAGTGAATTATCGAAGGTTACATGGGTAGTAAATTATAGGGATGAGGTTTGAACTCAGGGACATAGTAGAAAGAGTCCCTAGAGTCCAAAGACCTGGGTTCTACTCCCACCTTTAGCTACAATGAGACCCTTTTTAGGATGGAAACCCTAAGCCAAGGCTTTGAACCACTAGCCCCAGAGAACAATGGATTTTTCAGCCCCAACCACTCGTGCATTGGGGATGGTTGACGTTCACTGGCCTACCCAACTGTCTTGCTCTGTCTTAACCAATCAGATCACCTACTAATTACATGCTGGGTTGGAGGGTCATGAATGAGGATTACAGTGAAAGAGTTCCCTGGACATACACAGCAGTCTCTCTTTTTTCTGTTCATCAGAATTATTTCTGCTTACATCTTCAGAAAAAGTAAATGCTTGTTAATTAAAAAAATAATTACTCAAAAATTAAGTCATTATAAGGAGAGGTTGGAGTTTGGAGATATGATTAGGCACATTATGAGAAGGACCTGCCCAGTTAGAGCCTGCTAGAGAGTCATGGGAGACAGCGGAAAGTATGCTCGATTTTGAGTATAAGAACCTGAGGCCTTGTTCCACTTACTATATACTCGACCTTGGGCAAGTCACTTTAACCCATCTTTATCTGTAAAATTGGGAGAGGGAATAATGTGGATTAGTTGACTTCTAAGTTGACCTCTAAGGTCCAACCTGGTTCTGTATCTATGATCTTATGGGGCAAGTGATGGCAGAGATGAACATGGCCAAGAGATCTCCTAATTCTCATTCTTTGTCTCTTTCCTATCCAGATATGTCCTTGGTGTATATGTGTTCCCCAGGGCTGTGTCGCTCTACTACCCAGTTCCCTGATTTCAATGCCTGGGAAGTTTTCAGTCAGTCAGCCAGCCTTGTCCCCTTGGTGTTCCTTAACAGATGAATGGAGATTTTCATCCTGCTTGCCAGAGACATTTCCAGGACAAGATTGTATGAGCACATGCAAAGCTGTTCCCCACTCTCTGCTTGGCTCTCCTACCAGAACAAGTGGCTTCTGGGGGAAGACAACCAATAAAACAGACCTTTTTTTGCTACAGTGGAAACTCTTGTGTGACGCCTCCCAGGATCTCAACAGCAGGTACTCTATTAGGCACCGAGAACCCCTAGGGGGTGCTGCCACACCTTCTAGAAGTCATTCCTTCCCAAGTGTTTCCTATTCTGGAGCCTAGTTGTCCCCATCACGGTCATCACGTCATCTTTTCTGACCTGGAGTGTTGCTTAATAGTAATGGTAATTTGCACTGGAGTAGGGGTCAGTGCTACAACCTCTAGCTTTGTTCATCCTAACAATAAACCTAGGAAGGTAGGTGGAGGCCAGTATTATAGAGTGGTCAGTTACCTTGTCTGTAATAACACAGTATAAAGGTTTCCCAGATTTCTGGTTTCCAGGATCCCACATAGAGAATAGGAAAGGGGTTGAGTAGACATTGTCAAGGATGGTCCTGGTAATGACTTTGTAAACAAAGGCATCAGAGGATACAGAATGAGTGCTGGAGGGGACCTCAGAAGTCATTTGGTCAAACAGTGACTGGAATGGAGAGAGGACTTCACAGGTCATCAACTGCCATCCTTCATTTCATAGATAAACAAACATGGGCTCAGAGAAATGAATGACTTTTCCAACATCGTACAGATGGCCGAACCTGGGTCCTCCAGCACTCTTTCTGAAGCCCCATGAAACATCCTCCGATGACCTCAATGCTTATTGGTCTTTTAGCACACAAAGACACTCAGGGAAAGCCCCAGGAACAACTGAGCCCTTCCCCAGCTTACCCACTGCTCTGCCATGAAGACCTTTCCCTCTCCTCTCCCAATGAATAGCCCAGTGACAGCAGTAGAGACCTCTTGCAGCCCCCCAAGTAGTAGAGAAGTTGGTGCTCCTTGTCAGGGATTTTGTCTGCAGCAGCTTTTCCCACATCTCACTTCCCTTGGCTTCCTTACTGGGATAGTACTGAAAGTTAGGAGTGAAGCAAGGACACAAACCCAGATCTCCTGGCTACTAGATCAAGAGCACCGAAATGAAAAGTATAACTCATTTCTATGGTATCTTTCATTTCATGAACCTCCAGCAGGTAAGGAGCACTCCTCTAGAATTGCAGGGACTGGGTCCGTGTTTCCCCTTAAGATGCACTGGATGAGATAAGATCACCAGAGAGATGCACTGGATGGCCACTAGGGGAAGTTTTCATCCTGCCCCAGCCTCATTCTCTGTAAAACTCATGGGGGAAAGACTGTTCACAGATGACTTGGAAGAAATAGTACCTGGGATCCTAGGGATCTAGATCTGCTGCCTTGCTCTGTGTAACTGTATATCTGTCCCTTTCTCTCTCTGAGGCCTCATTTTTCATCAGTAAAATGGGGATAGGAATCTTTGCCTTCATTTGCTCACAAACTTGTTGAAAGAAAAATGGCCTGTGCACCTCCAAACCTTCTAGAAATGTGAAACATCAGCATTGATAAGAATAGCTCAAGTCCCGTGAGAAGTGCTGGCCTCGTGAGAAGCAAAGTAGGTGTCCACCTGCATGCGATTTGAGGGTCACACTTTCCCCTCCCACAGACATAGGACTCAGTTTCATATCTCGCTGTCTACAGGATGCTTTCACATCTCCTAGCTTGTTTGCTGTTCTCATAAGACCCTATAAGGTAGGGAGTAGAGGTATGGTTATATCATTTACAAGTGAAATAACTAAGTCCAGTTCACACAGCTTGTAAATGACAGCCAAGGCTTGCACCCAAATTGTCTTCTGGCTCAGTGTCCAGGGATCATTCCATTACATAGCAGAAAGCTCCTAAAATTCTACCTTGTGGCTGGGAAGGTGGAGGAGAGTAGAGGGAGGGGAGGTTGTCCTACCTTGGAACTAAGGTTTTGCTGCCTTCAAGAATTCCCTGTCTACAGATGTGGAAACTGAGTTTCAGGAAGGCAAAGTGACCAGCCCCAGGTCATCCCACTCCACTGTGAAGCCATCTTTTCTGAATCTCAGTCTCATACTCTTTCCATTGTGCCCTTCCTCCTTCCCCCAAGGCCAGAGGAAGGGTAGGCCTTGAAACAGTGCCCTTTGGGGAGCTAGAGGTCTGAATAGGAGCTCAAATGCTCCTGTGTGGACCAGAATCTGGGCTGATCCTGCTTCTTTCCTCCAGAGAAATAAGGAAACCGAGATGGGCTAAAGTATAGGCTAACTCTGTGTGTGTGTGTGTGTGTGTGTGTGTGTGTGTGTGTGTGTGTGTGCGCACATGCGCATGCTCAGGCTAAGGCTCAGGGAGACACCAGAGCATGAGTCATCCAGCTAGACGCAGACCCTGCAGTCTCTTGCATGCTCTGCAGTTGTCTGACAAGCAAAAAGGAGACAAACGACTGGGTCCAGACAGAGATGAAGGACCCACTGAGATGGGAGGGGATGAAGGTCAGTGGGCTAAGATATAGGCTGGGAGGGCCCTGTTGGGGCCCAAGGCATCCTACCAACACACACAGCAGCCTGCCCTGCTCTGGGTCCCCAGGGATGGCTATTTTTATATAGCCATGCATCCCTCCCACTCCCCCCCCCCACATTTTCCTCTCTGTTCTCTGTCTCTGTCCCTCAAATTTTGAATAGGACAATTTTCCTCCTCCCCAAACAAACCAGTAACTGAGTGCCCCTTTTGGGCAAAGCGCCCTATCCTAAACCCTGTGGGGAAAATAAACAAAAAGGCAGATATTCAGTCTTTGCCCTCAGGGAGCTCCCAGTCTAGCAAGGAGATGGTTATTGACTCAAGGGGGAGTCATAATCTAATGGGAGGCACATGTTCCCCAAGCTTGGAGAGCCCTTGGCATGAAGGGGTAGACAAGGCTTATGCCCTTAAGAAACCACTAGGCATAGTGGCTCTAAGGCAGCAAGGAACCTCAGAGACTACCAAGGCCTATCCATTCATTTTACAGGTGAAGAAATTGAGGTTTAGAGAAGGGTAGTGACTTGCTCAAGTCACACAGCATTAGAGGGAGATTTAAACCTAGGCTCTCTGACTCTAGTGGAGATAGAGCCCCTGCTTTTGGACAACTCCCAGTCTGATATGGGAGGCAAGTCTTTTGTCCTTGAGGAGCCCCTATTCATATGGGGGAGACATATCCCCACCAGACCCTATTCAAAAGGGGGAGACACATCCCTCCCAGCCTTCCCTCATCCATTGGAGACCCATTTCCTGCTTTGGGGGGAGGCCCTGGGGTAAAGGGAGCAAATACAGTCCCCTTCTGGGAAGAGTGGGTAGGAAGAGGACAGTCCATATAGGATGGGGGTTACAGTCCCCAACCCTGGAGAACCTCACATCCTTCAAGAGAGACAGGTCTCAGGTGGTTGCTGATCTGAAGGAGAAGATTCAGCCCCTGATGTCAGGGAGATTCTGGTCTCATATGAATCAGATCAGATGGGAATCAGGTCAGGTCCCACTGCAACTAATATGAGAAGGTGGATGAAGAGACTGGGATGTGCAAACTGACCCAGCTGTGACAAGAAGTAGTCATGGTAATGAGGAGAGCAGGGAACTTTGAAATCCCTTTCCTTCTCATTCCTTCCCTGAGCAACTCCACAGAATCCAGAAGAGGACTTGGATATCACCTAGTCCAAACACTTCATTTCATAAAGGAAAAAAGTGAGGCCCTGAAGGAGGAAGTGAATTGCCCATGACCACACAGAATCAGAGGACCAGAGATTGGGGGAAGGGACTTGCCCAAGGTCATACTGCAAATTACTTGAAGTCAGGGATAAAATCCCATCCTCACAACTCCCAGTTAGGTTTGTTTTCCTCTAGACCACTGGAAAAGGACCTGTTTGTGAATTATGTGGGGCCAGTTAGGTCTGGTCCTCTGCAGAGCGATGCCCAAAAGGCAATCTATAGCTTGGACGAAAATGTCCAAATCATGGAGAGCACTATTCTCCTTCTCAGCCCTAGAAGGGTACTATGAATGAAGATGGCTCCAGACTGACAGGAAAAAGGAAGCTGTTTTTTGGAAGATGGTACTGTGGAGGAGTGAGCTGACCTAATGAAGCTGCTGGAGAAGACGGGTCCTTAGCCTTTCTCTCTCTGGGTGTAATGGACCACTTTGGCAATCCTTCTTAGAATCATGCTTTTAAATGAATAAAATAAAATGCTTAGTATTACAAAGGAAAGTAATTCTTAATCAATTAATCAGTAATCAATTTTTGTTATGTGTCTACTGTGTACCAAGCACTCTGCTAATCTCTGGGAATACAAAAAGAGACAAAAGACAGTCCCTGCCTTCCAGGAGTTTACAATATGAGTTGATTCTGTTGAGACAGTTATCAAAATAGATTTTTTTCCTTCTGGAGCTCATTTATGACTTGTTCAATTTTTTTTCTAAGATAGGGCTATTTAAACATTCTATTTCCTCTTCTATTATTCTAGGTAGTTTATATTTCTCTAAATATTCATCTATCAGAATGTCTCTTTTTTACAATTAATTTGTTTTCAGTTTTCAACAATCTATAAATTTTCTCCCCTTCCTTCTCTGCTCCCTCCCCTCAACAACATGCAATCTTATATGGGCTCTACCCATACAGTTCTATTAAACACATTTTCACATTAGTCATGTTGCATAAAAAGAATGAAAACGAATGAGAGAAACCATTAGAAAAAAACAAAATAAAACAAAAGAGAAAATAGTCACTTTATTCTGCTTTCTGACCCTATAGTTTTTTCTCCAGTTGTGGATCAAAATATGTCTTTTAAAAATTTCACAGAACTACTGAAATATCTATACTGACTCCTTTGGGGTTTCTGGACCCCTGGTTAAGAACTACTCTGAATTACTAGCAACCAATCAAGATCAAAGAATCCTAAATCTAGAGGTGGAAGGAGCCTCAGAGACCCTTTATTGGACCCCCTAATTTTAGAGATGATGAAACTGTGGCCCAGATAGGTCAATGGAACTGTCCATGATCATAGAACTAGTAACGATCACTGCTAGTTTAGTCCAGTATTCACAGGATTATGTCTCTAGAGCTGAGAGGGATCTCAGAAGCCACCCAGTTCAACCTCTCATTTTACAGATATGGAAACTGAGGCCCAGGGAGGATCATAGGATCATTGACCTTGAGCTGGACCTCATAGACCATCTAATCCAACCCTCTCTCCTCTATTTTATACACAAAGAAATAAAATAACTTGCCCAAGACTAAGCATCAGAGGTGTGATTTGAACCCAGACCATTTGATTCCAGAGCCCCTGGATATGATCCCTCATTCTCTGACACAAGGGGCTCAGGGATCAGCAGGGTGCACCCGAAATTCTTTGTAACAATCATCTTCTACATTTGTAAAGTGCTCCGGACTCTTTAAGCTCTTTCAGAGTTTAAAAACAATTCATTTGATCATCACAATCCCCCTGTGAAATCATCACACCAGAAATCCAGGTGATATCACCTCCCTTTCACAGATGAGAAAGTGGAGGCACCCAAGGTCAAATTCCTTTCTTGCAAACCTCACAGTTTTTTCCTCCCTGCTCTGCGGACCCTATACGAAAGCCCTTGTCTGATGATTCATTGGGCTGTGCAGATGACCCTGAGGCCTTGAAGGCTAGGCCAACCATGTCAGGGCCCACAAAACAAGGAAGACTCAGAATGAGCCGAATGACTCATGATGCGCTCGTCATCCAAGGACTAGCTTGGCTCAGCTTAGAGAGGCTCATTACCAGAGGACTGATTGGTCACCAGGGAAGGAATTTGTCTTTTTCTGCATCAAGTCACCAAAAAAATAGTCTAGCAAAGTATGGAAGGGGTTGAAATCTGTTTTGGTGGAAGGAGTAGGCTTCTGTCACAGATTCAGACCTGAGAGAATTCTCAGGAGCTACATGCTCCAACCCTCCTCATTTTATAGATGAGGAATCTGAGAGGTTTAAGTTACCTACCCAACAGCATAGCCAAGAAATATGTCTCTTCCCCACCCCTTCCCTGGCTTCCTTGAAGACTTAGTTCAAATTTCACCTTCTGCAAGGAGTCTTTCTAAGGCTCCATCCCCACTAGGACCTTCCCTTTTGAGATTACCTTCCATGTACACTGTATGTACCTTGTATGTTTATAATTGCTTGCATGTTGTCTACCCCACTAGATTATAAGCTCCTTGTGGGAAGGGACTGTGCTTTTGCCTTCCTATCTATCCCCACCACTTAGCACAGGGCTTGGTATATAGTAGGTGCTTAATAAATACTTCTTGATAATGATGATGACTTGAAGCCAAGTCCTCCAGAGTCAGGCAGTCTGTTCTCTTTGTTTAAGTGTTGCTTGATCTTTTTCATCCTTTGGGGGTAGCCATGGGAACTGAGGCCTGAAAACTGCTTCTGGGGTTCCCCTGCCTGCTTTTGGGGGGCCAGACTTGGAAATACATTTCTTTCTTCCATGGTTAAAGTCTTGGACCGACTGATCACAAGAATTTGCCAGATGAGACCACTGGAGGAAAAATCGCTGGGGAACAGAGGACATAAATCACAGGGGAGAGAAGGGATATCTAAAGGTCCATCTGGTTGACCAGAGATGCCCAGCCTGGGGGTGACCTTTC
The DNA here is from genome assembly GCF_028372415.1 of Notamacropus eugenii. Taxonomy (NCBI): domain Eukaryota; kingdom Metazoa; phylum Chordata; class Mammalia; order Diprotodontia; family Macropodidae; genus Notamacropus; species Notamacropus eugenii. Next base: position 294,349,245 of record NC_092874.1, on the reverse strand, counting down.
GGTACTGTTAATGGGGTATATCTACCCCAGAATAGAAGAGCTAAGCCAATGGAGATTCGGTGATTTGTACCCATGCTCACACAGTGGGTTGGAAAACTGTTGCTGCCCATGGAGCCTTGGGAATCAGGGAAGAGAAGGAAGGAAAAGGGGACAGGGTCCAAGGTTACTACACATGGGACTTGAACATGAGGGACCTCAGAGATCATCTAGTTAAACTTCCTCATTTTCCATGTGAAGAAGTAGAAACCTGGAGACATGAAGTGCTTTATTCAAGGTCACACAGGGAGGAAGCCTCGCAGGCAGGGTTGTGGGTTTGTAGACCTGGGGATGGAAAATGCATCAGAGGACATTTAGTCCAAACCTCTCCTTTGACAAATGAGGAAACTGAGACCCAGTCAGGTCAAATGAAGAAACTGATAGGCTCATATATTTAGAACTGAAAGGACTTCAGAGACCAGTCCTTTCTTTTTACAGATGAGGAAACAGAGTCCCAAGGAAGCAAAGTGACTTTGTCACCAAGGTGGTAGAAGCCAGAATTGAGATTTGCATGCTGATACTGTTACTCCAGACCCGGTGGTCTCTCCACCATAGCACTATGGCTCCTTTGTAAAGGCGAGTCTTCCCCCTCCTGTCCACTGCACCCATCTGTTTTCTGAGGCTCATCAACTCGGCCAGAACCTGCTCATTGTCCCATTTCCTTGGGAGAACAGGGTTCGGAGGGTCGAGGAGAGGAGGGAGTGACAGATGTTATCCTGGAAAACAGAAGGAGATTGATGTAGGGAGCAGCAGACGAGGGGCGGTGGAGGGGTGGGGGCCTGCTTTGGGCTGGCACCCTACTTCCTTCTGCTGCTGGGCCCACTTCTCTAACTTGAACTAGCTCTTAGCTCCAAGGCCCAGCGTGGGTGGCTGAAATCTCCCCGGTAACAAGGGTCTTCCCCCTCCCCCTTTCTCTCTCTCCTTCTCTCCTTCTCCCTCCCCCTTCTCTCTAACCTTCTGTCCTTCCTCCCATCCTCTCACACTAGGCACCTGCTCTCTGCATTCCCTCTCTGCCCCTCCTCCTTCCCTCCTCCCTCCCTCTCCCTCTCCCCCTCCTTCTCTCTCTCTCTCTCCTCTCTCTCTCTCTCTCTCTCTCTCTCTCTCTCTCTCTCTCTCTCTCTCTCTCTCTCTCTCTCTCCCCCCTCCCTTCCACACCCCCTCATTCTTTTTCTCCTCTTCCCTGGCTCTCTGTCACCATCTGTGGCACAGTCATTCTCTGTCATTCTCCTTACCACCCCCTCATTCTTCCTTTCTCTGTTGTTACCTCTCTCCCTGCATCACTCCTTCTCTCTCCCCTTCTCTTTCTCTCCTTCCTCCTTTTCTCTTGCTCTTCAGGCATCTCTCGCTCCCTTGCTAAGCACTCCCCCTCCATCTTGCTACCCACTCATTGTGTCTTTCTAACCCCCTCATCCCTCTGCCCCTCTATCCTCTTGCCCTCTCCCCTTACCGAATTTCCTTTATTCTTGTTGGCTTCTGAGGCTGCCTGACACCCTCTGCCTGACACCCTCAGGAGCTCTCCTTCCCTCGTGGAGGGTCTCTCCCTAAATTCTCCCTCCTCTGCCAACACCCACCTCTTGACCTCTTTCTTGTACCCAGACTCCTTCCAGGAGGCATGTGGGGAGAATCGCTCAGCATCGATGGGAAGGCAGGGATGAAAATCATATGGGAGACCCTCAACAGACAGATGTGGCCATCTCGGGGCTAGTGGGGTGCCCCTTTGTGGGGCACAGCTGGAAACTGGAGGCTGGGGCACTGGGAGGGCAAGCTTCAACAGGAGACCAGACCCTAAGAGACCCCCCAACCCAGGCCCAGGGAAGGAGCTGTGGGAGCACCCTAACCCAGACAAGGGAAGAGGGGGGAACAGATGAACCAACGAGGGAACCCCTCATCTGACAAGCAGGTAAGAAGGCCAAAAGTCCTATTATTACTATTGAGGCTTACACCCTATAAGTCCCCTCCCTGGTCCTCCTCTGTCCAGAGCCTGAGTTTGAGTCAGCATGGGGCAGGAAGGGTGAGGGTGGCATCAGGTGGTGGCTGGAGATCTTGGATTTTAGGGGGGAAGTGGAAAGGACAGGGAAAACCTCCTGGGATTGTTGGAGGAACCTTGGAAATAGAACTGCCAGTCTTAGGATATCAGTATTTGAAGTAGTATAGATGGTTAGGGTCCATGAGGTTAGAACAAGAACGAACATTAGAACCAGAAGAAACTTTAAAATGTAGCATGTTAAGGCTAGAAGTGACCTTTGGGCTGCGATACAGATAGCACTGGGAAGGGCAATGTATCATAGAATGCTGGAACCAGCAAGGACCTGTGATCAAAGATATTAGAATGGGAAGGGACCTTAGGGATCATCTATTTCTCCCTCCCTGTCTTACAGATGAGGAAACTGAGGCCCATGCTCAAAGTCATGCAGAGATAGAGTTTCCTTCCATACCCTACCCTTTGTGGTTTGCCATGTTGCTACCATTTTCCCTAATGACCAAGGAGTCTCTGCCTCTTGTCCCATTGCCTGGGATGGGACATCCTCCCTGGAACTTTTCCAGCTTAATTCCATGACGTGGAACTATGGGAATGGAATGACCAGTGGGTCAGATCTGCATTGCTCCCACCCTTTAGAGAAAGGGTCAAGAAGATAGAATCTGTATCCTTTCTTCTGTTGGGAGGAGAAAGCTGTTCTCTCCCCCAGTAACTCACTGCAAAACTAAGGCAATCCCGACTGCTCCGTCCCCTGCACCTTTGACCAAAATTGGGGTGTTAGAGCTGGGAGGAACCTTTCCATCAGCCCTTACCCATTCCAGATCTTTCTCTTCCTTCTCTTCCTCTGGTCTAAATTCAGAGGAAGAGGTAGAAAATCAAATTCCCTAGGCTAAGCTAGGCTGAATTTGGGTTCTGGATAAAAGAAGGACCAGGAAATCTGGGGGCTGGACCAGAATGGGAAAATCCATGTTTATTCCATGGCAACGGGACATGGGCGAATGCAAAGAGAAACCTGTAAGCAGTATGATAGAATGGGAACAGGATTACACTGGTAGTCAAGAGTCCTGGCTCCTGCTCTAGGTTCTGACTCTAAACAGTTGTGTTACCTTAGGCAAGTCACTGAATTTTCAAGTTCATTCATTCATTAAAGAAATATTTAAGTGCCTATCAATTGCTCTTTGGGAAACATAAAGTTACAAAACACAGACGATTTCTCAAGGAGGTCACCTCCTAGAAGGGAGATAGGATGCTAATTCTAATAAGTGAAATATTTGCAATAGTACAAGTTGATGTTGTTCAATTATTTCAGTCATGTCTGACTTTTTGTGACCCCATTGTTTCTTGGCAAAGACACTGGAGTGGTTTGCCAGTTCCTTCTCCAGCTCATTTTACAGATAAGGAAACTAAGGCAAACATGGTGAAGTGACATGCCCAGGGTCACACAGCTAGTAAGTGTCTCAGGCTGAATTTGAACTCAGGTCTTCCTGACTCCAGGCTTGGTGCTCTAACCGCTGAACCATCCAGCTGATATGGTAAGTGAATAAAAGATGGGTGAACAATGGGATCTGTGGGGTCAGAGGAGGAAGGGGGTTAGCAGTTGGAGGAGACAACAGAGAAGGTTTAATGAAGAAGAAGCTGACCTTTACGCTGAGCTTTAAAGGATGAATTAACCAGGTCTAACAGGGGAGAACTGCCAGACCAGGGAGCTGGATATAAGAAATTCTGAGGTTCCTTGCAGCTCTGACATTCTCTGATTCTATGATATTTCAGAGAACTGCTGAGTGGGTGGAAAACTTGAACCAACTGAAAGGATCAAGGCCTGGGCAGAAAGACGCGGCAGGGAAGGGGAGAAGTCAGTGACTCACTGTGCCCAAGGGGCAGAGCTCGCGGACAGAGATGGGGTAGAGGAGAGGCAGGGGTGGGGGAGTCAAGGGGATGAGCCACAGCATGGATCTAAGTGCAGTCTACAGAAAGCTTTGTGACTCCTGCACCATAGGGTCATGGACCCCAGCTTGAAAGCTAGAAGGGAGCATAAATTTCAGGTTTGCTGTGACCTTGAACAAGATATTCTCTGTCTCTGGACTTCCATCCCTTCTACATTTTGTGAAATGAGTCCTGGACTCTCATAGCTCCTTAGAACACAGGGGCTGGACATCGAGTCCATCCCCTGTAAAGATCCCAGACAGAAACAAATAACCTATCCTTCCTTCCCTCTCCCAGACCCGGAGAATGAATACAATTATATCTGAGTCCCTTGGAAAGAAAGACGTCACCTAGATTGCAGAGCTAATTTTGGCGGTTACAGAGAGCTGCAGTCTTGCTCCTCAGCTCTCCCAACAGGCCAATGGACTTTTTCATTTCAGGAAAGGTGAAGTCCGATGTGGGGAGGGCCGGAAGGGGAAGAGAGAAAGAAGAGGAAGATGTAAGCTAATCAATTTTTCTGGGGATAATATTTTTTGCCCTCTTTTCCAGTGTCTCCTCTCCCCACTCTGAAAGGAAGTGTGAGCTTCTGAACATAAAATTTCTGCCCTCACTCTGTTTGTAGAGCATGGTGAGAGGGGGAATAGCTAGAGAGGGCCCAGAAAAAAATGGATGGTCCTAAGAGAGAAGCAGAGCAAAGCTCAGGGTCCTACTTCCTCTGTTCTCTCAGGACAGTTGGACTCTAAGGCATTGGAAGCTAGGATAGGCCAACTTCAAGGCTCCCTCTTCCTCTCCTAGGGTATCAGAGCATCTGTAAGGAGGGGAAAGAGGGGCTTGTGTCTAAGGTTTCAACCAACATAAATGAATGAATGAATGAGAAAGAACTTATTAAGCATTCACTATGTAGCTCTGGGGACACGAACATAAAAAAGAGATATCCTCTGCGTCAAAGAGCTTACATTCAAATACAACACATGTAGGGGAGTGATGTCTAGAGAGGGTTGTTTTTGTCTCAAAGTTGCAGGGATGGTGAGTGAAGTCATAGAGTTAGAGACAGAGACTAGACTTGTGACTTCACTGACATAAGGAAATCTAGGATGAGGAAATTCCCCCTGTCAGTGTAGGCTCGAGACTCCTCTTCACTAGTCTTAGATTGCTATTTAAGTTACTTGCCCAAGCTCACACAGCCAAAATGTGTCAGTGGCCAGAGTTAAGGTTGGGTTTTCCTGAATCTTAAGATTATGTCTGACTTACCACACTACTGTACAGGAGTCACTCAATAGACCCTTGGCAGAAATAATGGCACTGTTGATTTGCTTCCTGTGACCAATGTAAGAAGTGAAAGTAGAGGCAGAATGAAGCATGATCCAGGGGTCTGGAGCTTGTTAGGTTGAGCTGGTGTTTACTTCTCAGTACCACACAGCCCTCGGAGATTGTGCCAACAGCAGAAGCACCAAGAGACAGGTTGGCATCACAAGAAAATAGCCAAGGTGAGGCATGGTTAGGGTCAGAAGAAGTTTAAATGATTCTACGAGTACATCTCTTCTCAAGTCCTTGCCCCAGCCTTGGGATGGGCCAATTGGTGGAAAGGGGCAAGGGTGGAAAAGACCAGCCCTGTTCCTGTGGGTTACAGAACAGTGGTAGCATCATTACCATTGGGTTCTGGAGGTAGAATGTAAAAGTCCTTGTCCTTGGAGCCTTCCTAATTTCCATTCTCTCACCATTTCTTCCCCTTACATCCTAGAAATTTTAGCTATCCCAGGTACCTAAAATGCTAACTTCTTGATCATTTGGCTTTATAGAGGGTGGTAGAGAGATCAGGACTTACAGAACTAGATCCCTAGAGGAGCAATTAGGGTAGGGCAGAGGTCAATGTGTAGATATAGGGGAATATGCTTATAGTCAACCTCCTGTTCTCCTGATACCTAGGGCTAATCTTGCCCTTGGGGAGAACCTCTCAACATTTCTCTCTCTTTACTTAGTAGCACTGGCTAAGGGATGCCCTCAGGCAGAGGCTCTATGTTACTTGGAAAGGGGTAGGAAGGTTTAGGGAATCCTGGCATCTGCTGAGCATAAGTTTCATCTTCAGACTTATTGGCCACCGAAACCCTCAGGCAGACAGGTAGGCAGGCAGGTTGGCAGGTAGGCAATCAGTCAGTTGCTTGGTTGATCAGACACTTAGTCAGTCAAACGGCTCTACTGCTTACTAGATATATGTCCATCTCTCATTTTAAACTTGGGAATGATCATCCTCATGTCGGTGCTTGGTAGTGTGAAAAGAGCTTTATGAAACGCCATGGAAACTTAAACTGCTGTTAACATTAGGATAATTACTGGGTGAAATGAAAGGGAAGGACTAGGTGATCTCTATAAAATACGGGAGAGAACATGATAGAACTTGGAGAGAACCTTAAGACGTGGAATGTCCGAGTTGGGGGGGACAATAGGACACAAAGGGTTAGAGGTGGGAAAGAGTCATGCAGGGATCCGTAATGACTGATAACAGAGATTTGAGTAATGGAGAAAGGGGATCCAAGGAGCGTATTCTTAAATAGATTCAGTTTGAATAAAGAGATTTAAAAAACCTCCCCCTAATAACTTGAGAGACCAGGTAGAGTCACCCTTTTTTCCCCATTAAATTATCTCCACTCCAATCAATCGATCTACAAGCATGTATCGACCACATGCTTATTATATAGCAGACCCTGTGTTTGGTCCTAGAGATATAAAGGCAGACAAAAGGATACAAAATTTGATATTAGCCCTGCCCTCAGGGAGCTTCTATCAAACAGAAACTCTCTCTGAGTCCTTACTTTTCAAAGGTTATTTTCATTTCCCTCTCTTAGAACTCAAAAATGAGAGTAAAAGAAACCAAATGAGTAGGTGACTAGGGAGGGAAAGTAGTTTCTCTAACATTACTCTGAAGACCAGGAGAGATTTGGAGAGAGAAGAAACCTATCTCTTTTTTCTTTACCTGCATAAAAACTTGCCAAAAGACGCATCTTCCAAGATCTAGCCTTAAAGTTAGCCCTGGGGCTGTCCCATGAGGGACAAGGGAGGGCCAAGAAGAAAGAAAACATGAAGGGATGAAAACCAGTTATCATGTCCTGTTTCATGTCAGAGAAACTGTAATTTCTTGCTCTCACCCCCACCCAGCTATTGACCAACCTTCTCACTAGTCCTGTAGTAGAAGGGAGTCAAAGAACGTGACTTCAGATCCTACTGATATTTGTTACATCAGTGATCTTGGAAATGCCATTTATATTTTCCTTAGCCTCATTTTCCTCATCTGTAACAATGAAAGGGTTGGTTTGGTCACATTCTGAGTTCTCTTAAAGCTCTAGAAGGTGCAGAAAGGAAAAATCCCTGGAGGTCTTCAAGCAGAAGGCTGGATAACCACTTGTCAATGATACCAGAGACGATTAAGGGTTGGATTTGCTCATCTCTGGGTACCTTCCAACTCTGAGATTATGTAATTGGCTGATTGTGTATGTGGGGGGGGGGGTATGTGGGGGGGGGGGCATGTGGGTGTGGGTGTGGGTGGGTGTGTTGGGGTGGTGGTGATGGGCAGAAGGCAGAAAGGGATGGTAGTGAGGGAAATCGGGTCCTAACTCCCAAACTAGGGTCTCTAGAACCCTAGGTAAGCAATTCACTGTTCTAGATCTGAGATGCCAGGAGGTGACACTCTGTGATGGAAGCTCTGAGGGCAAAGGTAAACATAGGGCACAAGGGTTCCAGATCCCAGGTCTCAACAAGGAGAAGTGGCATCATATAATAGGAAGGATACTGAGCAGGTAGTCAGGAGACTAGGGTTCCCATTATAGCTCTGATGATAACTTACTAGGTGACTTCAGTCAAGTTAATTCTCTTTGAGTCTCAGTTTCCCCATCTTTTCCCCCATTTTTAAATTCAGTAGTTGTACTACATGACAGCTAAGATCTCTTTCAGTTTCAACATTTTGTGTACCAGCATTCTATGTTCTAAGGTCTCTCCCAGATCTAACATCTCATGCTCTAAGATCTCTCACTTCTAATCTTCCATATTCTAAGATCCCTCCAGGTTCTGACATTCTCCATTCTAATGTCCTTGATGTTCTGGCAATCTATATTCTAAGATTTCTCCCTGGTCTGACTTTTTTTGTTCTAAGGTCTTCTAAGCTCTGACATTCTCAGTTTTAACGTCTCTGATGTTCTAACAGTCTGGGTTCTGAAATCTTTCCTAGTTCTGACATAACATGTTCAAGACCATCCTAAGCTTTGACATTCCAAGTTCTAAGGTCTCTTGCAGTTGTGACATACCATGTTCTAAGATTCCTCCAAGCTCTGAAATTTTAAGTTCTAAGGTCTATCTCAACCATGACATCCAATGTTCCAAGATCCCTCCAAGCTTATATCTTTGGTTGTAATGTTCCCAGTGTTCTCAGGTTCCTTCAAAATCTGACACTAGGAAGTCTGAGATACACTGCTTTCTCTCCATCCATCCCTCAGATGTAAATGACCTCTCTTTCTCCTTGTCATACTTCCATTCTGTTTTCTACCAAGGATTGGGACAAGTTTGAAGGAATGACAGAAAAAGTTATCAGAGATTATTTGTCACATATATATTACATAACTCTGTGTCTTTCCTCCCCAGGATTGGAACTGATTGTAGTCCTTGAAGGTGACCTCTGCTGACCACCATCTTTGCCACTCTCCCATTTGACTGGTCTCTCCACCCACTATGGACATCACCAGCTTTCCCTCTCCAGTGTCTGCATCCTCAGAACCAGAGAATATCTCCCTCACCTGGCCAGAAGACTCTTTCATGGGAAACCTGTCCACATCCCCAGCCAGCATAGGACTAGATGTGAGTGGTGTTCTGATCCCTCTGGTATACCTGGCTGTGTGTGTGGTGGGCCTGCTGGGCAATTCACTGGTGATTTATGTGGTACTTCGGCACACTGTGAGTCCATCAGTGACCAATGTCTACATTCTCAACCTGGCCCTGGCTGACGAGCTATTTATGCTGGGTCTGCCCTTCCTGGCTGCCCAGAATGCTCTCTCCTACTGGCCGTTTGGCTCCTTGATGTGTCGCCTGGTCATGGCTGTTGACAGTATCAACCAATTTACCAGCATCTTCTGCCTGACTGTCATGAGCGTGGACCGCTATCTGGCTGTGGTACATCCAACCAGGTCGTCCCGCTGGCGGACGGCCCCTGTGGCCCGTGCAGTGAGTGCTGCTGTATGGGTGGCCTCAGCAATTGTGGTGCTGCCCGTGGTGGTTTTCTCAGGAGTCCCACGTGGCATGAACACCTGTCACATCCAGTGGCCTGAGCCAGCTGCAGCCTGGCAGACGGGCTTTATTGTCTACACTGCGGCTCTGGGGTTCTTTGGGCCACTGCTGGTGATCTGCCTCTGCTATCTGCTCATTGTGGTCAAGGTTCGTTCAGCCAGTCGGCGGGTCCAGGTGACATCATCCAAGCGACGGCGATCTGAGAGGCGTGTCACCCGCATGGTGGTGGTTGTGGTGGCACTTTTTGTGCTGTGCTGGTTGCCTTTCTATGTGCTGAACATCGTCAACGTGGTCTGTCCCCTGCCTGAGGAACCCTCCCTCTTCGGCGTCTACTTCCTGGTGGTGGTGCTGCCTTATGCCAACAGCTGCGCCAACCCTATCATCTACGGTTTCCTCTCTTACCGCTTCAAGCAGGGTTTCCGAAGGGTCTTGCTCCGGCCCTCTAGGAAGGTCCGAAATCAAGAGCCACCCACTGGGCCCCCCGAAAAGACAGAGGAAGAAGAGGAAGATGAGGATGATGAAAGAGAAGCTAGAAAGGAGATGAATGGGCGTGTCAGTCAGATCAGCCAACCAGGCAATGGTGGGAAGGAGTACCCACCCTGCAGATCCTGTGGCAGTGAACAGAAACCTCTCCCAGAGGAGCTGACTGGTGGGGAGAAACCCAATACTTCGAAGACAAGCTATTTATAATCAATGGAACATGACTGAGCAGGGGAAAGGGAGAGGAACTGGAGAGAAGATGAGAGCGAAGGGTTTGGGGTGCCACTGAGTGGGGAGTGGGGGCCCTAGGCACCCCCTAAAATTCATCTCCACCATTGGGAAGGGGACTGGTTGATGAGACAGTGTTGAGGAAAAAGATGGTGGGTTGGTTGAAGGAAAGAGATAGAATTCTGCATGTCCATGGCCAAGTCACTTAACTTCTGGGGTACTCAGTTTCCTCATCTACAAAATGAGAAGTTTGGACACAGGGATACCTAAGAGCCCTCCCAGGTCCAGACTGATTTTCCTGTGTCTTTAACTGGGAGCAGGAAGGACTCGGGCTGATTGAGATAAGTGACCATAGGCTCTTTCCCAAGGAGCTGCCCTTTAAGTGTCTTAGGAAGAGGGGAGTTTTGGGATCTGGATGTAATAGCTCCTGGATGATGATCCTTCTCTTCTCCAGATGTGAGTAGGCCACACCTAGGGTATTGTGTCCAATCCTGGGTGTCCTGTTTTAAGAGTTGACCAATGGTGCTGTGTTCAAAAGATAGTGGTCAAAATGGTGAGGGGACTGGACATCGTGTTTTATGAGAGGTGATTGAAGGAAGTGTATCTGAATCTCAGCTTTATCACTTTATAGCTTTGTGACCTTAGTAAAGTCACTAATTTTCTCTGGGACTCAGTTTCCTCATCTGTAAAATGAGTAGGATGGATTAAATGACCCTTGGGGTCTTTTCCAGTCCTTAAACTATGGTTCTATGATGCTGTTATGTTACCTCTGTGACTCAGTTTCTTTATCTGAATAACAACGGGGTTGGATTAAATTATGTTGGGGTCATTCAACTCTAAATCTGATGAAAGTTTTCTTCAAATACCTAAAGAGCTGTTGTGTGGGAGAAGTGGCAGATCTGTCCTGCCTGGTCCAAAGAACAGAACTAGAAGTATGGGACTGAGGCTTGGCAAGAGGCAGATCTCAGCTCTACAGAAGAAGCTTCTTAACCATTAGAGCTGTCCATGGAATAGATAGATTGCCTCATGAAGACCCATTCCTCCTCATTAGAGGTCTTCCAGCAGAGGCCAGATGACCCCTTATTGGAGATGTTGTGTAAGGGATTTATGCTCAGGTATGAGTTGGACCAGATGGCCATGGAGGTCCTGCCAACTCTGACATTTTTTGACCCTTGAACCAACATCACTAACATGCTCTAACTGAAAGTGAATTTTTCTCCTTATCTCCTTATTGGAGAAGGGGAAGTCCTCATGCTATTTATTTACTGGCTGAATTATCTTGGGCAAATCACTTCACCTCTCTGGTCATCAGTTTACTCATCTATCAAATGGAATGGTTGGACTAGATGCCCTCTAAGATCCCTTCCAAATCTAAAGTCAATGATCCAACAAACCCCTTCCATATTTCCTTGCCTTATCTTCTCCTCCACCCCAATCCCCTCAGTGTCCTGGACTTTTAAATCCACCCAGTATTTAACCAGTAGAAACACACTTGGGATGGAGATAAGAAGTAAGGCTAGTCTCATTGGCTGATCCATTCTGACATTTTTAGTGAATTCTATTGGTCTGGGAAGGGGGAAGGATGTATTTTCATCTTCTCACTTTTCATCCTTATCTTAGTATTGGGGTGACTCCACTGAGGATGCTCCTTTGTAGTCTTGGACAGCTTTGCTGATGGAGAGTGAAGGTGGGGAGAGAAGCTAGGGGAAAAGGGAGTTTGGAGGAAAGAAGCAGCTGTAAGAGGATGAGAGCTATTCTGTGGAGGGCAGATGGAAGGAGGTCACAGAGTTGACCAGGCCAATCCTCAAAAGGCCAGCCTGTGGGGCCCAAGGGTTCAGGGGCTCTAGTCACATATGTACATGGGTTTATATGTACCTAGAAGGGACTTGGAGAGCACAGTAGTGAAAGGAGCTCTGGACTCAGTCAGAAGCCCTGGGTTCAATCCTGGCCCTGACGTTCAGTAGCTGTAGGACCCTGACCAAATAAAATCAACCTTCCTAGCCTCCATACTCTTTATCTGTAAAATGGGAGTGATTTATCCCTTCCCTACCTACCTCACAGGGCTGTTGTGAGGGCCCAGTGGGATTATAGATGAGAAATCACTCTGTAAATCTCAAGTGTGATACAATGCTTCAGACTTGGAAGACATTTAATAAATGTTTGTTGGATGAAACCTGAGAAATAATTATTATTCCAGACAGATCTCATTTCTTGTTCTCTATAACCCTCTCGGTTGGCTGGACAAATGTCACAATTCCCTCTTCACCCCACTCTGTTAGGGAGGGAGTGATGGTGAAGCTAGGATACTCCACCCAGAATCCCCATGCTTCTCCAGCTACTCCTGAAAGAGGAAATGATACATGATTGGGGGGTGGGGTGAGGAAAGGGCAAAGGTCTGCACTATTGGGGTGGCAGGGAAGTAAGGATCAGGGAAAGAATCATTTCTGGAGGAAATACAAAGGTGGTTTTCTGTCACTCAGTAGCTCTGGGATCTATGATAAGTTATGTTCTTCCTCTATACCTCAATTTCCCCCATTTGTAAAATGAAGGAGTTGGACTAAGTGACCTCTAAGGTCCCTTCTAGTTTTAAAGTTTTAAGATCCTCAGACTTGGATGGATCTGTGAGGAAATAAAGAGGGCATATATTGTGAAGAATGAGGGATGTGGGAGGATGCCTTTTGAACTGGGGAGGGTGACACAGGAAGAGACCTATTTGGTACATGTGCCCTGCGGTTCGGGACCCCAGGACTGGAACTGGGCAGGGGGCAGTGAGGGGAGGGGCTTGAGAAAACAGTAGAATCCTTCCTCTCTGTCTCCTCCATCTTCTTGGCTCTCTCTCCCACCCCACTCTCACAGTAGGCTCACCTTGAACTTTCTCTGAAAAGACTGTTGCTAGGCAACGGTGGTCCATAGCATTAACTCTCCATCCTGAGTCCTGAGCCAGAGGACAAAGATGGCCAGCTACGGGGAGAGTGAGGGGAGGAAGGCTTCAGCACTTAAAAGAAAAAGGAGGATCCAAAGCGTGTGTGTGTGTGTGTGTGTGTGTGTGTGTGTATCTGTCAGGGGAAAGGGAGGGGAGTGGCAGGGGCAGACATTAGGAAAGAACACCCAGGCCTACGAGCCTACAATTCTGAGGGGCCACTGAGAGAAGGCAAATGAAATGGTGGGTAGCAGAGTTTGGAGTCCAAAGAGCTGGGTGTGAATCCTGCCTATTACATCCCTTTTCTGAACCTGTTTTGTTATCTATAAAATGAGGGGTGGGGCTAAGTGACCTCTAGATACCATTAGCAGTAATTAGCAGTGGATAATGTTGAGAAAACCCTAATGGTGATGGGAGCCCTGTTTCTCATAGAGGATAATAGAGGGTAGTCCTTCAAGGAAATTACCCTTTTCCTGTTGTGTATTTCTTAATAAAGACACCAATGATGGAGATTTCTAGAGAAGTTCCAAATGAAAAAAAAAACTTTCTTTGTTTTCAACCCTGTGAGGCAGAAATATGACTATAAGTATTATTTGCTCCATTTTACAGATGAGGAAATTGAGGTTTAGAGAGGGAAATAGCTTACTGAAGATAACATAACTGGTCATTGTCCAAGCTGGGATGAGGAAGCAAGGTAATTGATGGAAAGAATATTGGCTTTGGATCTGGGTTCAAATTCTATCTCTGATACATTTACCCTTAAACCCTTGAGTAAATCACTTAACTACAGTGGGACTCAATTTCTTTATTTGTTAAAAAAAAAAGAAAAGGTGGTTAGACTAAATGACCTATGAGCTCCCTTCTAGCATCTAAATCAATGATCTCACGATCCCTGAGTTTCTGCTCTTGGTGTCTAGTATACTTTCCATCATATCTAGTTATCTGCCTGAAGTCTTTGATGTGTAAAATTCCTTTAGAAAGTGTTACTTGGAATAGCCAGTACCTGAAGTATCAATAGCTCTAAAAGAAGATAGCAATGAGAGTTAAAACTCATTTGCCCTTTTCCTTGCTTGAATTGAGAATAGGAATAATTTTTATATGTATGTGTGTAATTATGCACACATATGTGTATATGTGTGTACACATCTGAATATGATATAATAATATATAATTAAATGTATACATGTAAATTATATATAATATAGAATGCTTTAAGATTCGCATTTTGATCCTCACAACAACCCCATGAGGTAGCTGTTATTTTTATGTCCATTTTACCCTCAGAGAGGGTAAGTGACTTGCCTGAAGGTCATATAGCTAAGTGCTGAGACAGGATTCAAAGACAGATTTTTCAGATTCTAAACTTGGTACTTTATTCACTGAGCAGCAACCTAGCTGTTTGGAACAAATGAAAACAAACACTGATTAAGTGTGTAAGATGTGGCAAATACTATATTAAGTTCACATAGAAAGGCAAGAGAGTACCTTCACTCAACAAGTTCACATTCTAACTGGGGAGAGTCGGAGAGAGACATAACACATAGAGGGGGGATTCGGCTATAGGGCAGATGGAAAGGCACCTAAAGATACCTTCTGGAGAGGACCCTTGGGAAAGGAGGATGGGTTTAAGGCTTGGAATGGAGTGGGGAGTCTGAGTTCTCACAGTTTGGGCCACCCAGGGTCTTCTAGGCACCCCAGATAGGCTCTGGGCAGCTCTTTTGACATCAGTTTTGGCTGGGTCACTCCTTGAATTACCTTGAATTATAGTATATTTATCCCATATGTATGTATCCTGGATCAATCCTATATGTATCCTATAAGTAATACACATCCTGTAGTATATTTACCCTGGAGCAGCTTAGTAGCACATTGGATAGAGTGCTAGGTACAGTGTCACGAAAACTCATATTCAAATCCATTCAAATCTGGCTTCAGACACTTACTAGCTGAATGACCCTAGGCAAGTCACTTAACCTTGTTTGCCTCAGTTTCCTTTGTCTTTGTTGATATATACATGCATATTTATATGTAATTATGTATGCCATATAATTATATATCATATGTGATTATATTTTAAAATTATGTATCATTTAAAATATAATTACATATCATATCTATGTATTTATATAATACATGTACATAGTAATACTTTGTGTAACCTTAAATAACATGCTTTATTTAATATGTGTATACCTATTCTAATAACTTTATAAGGGAATAAGCATTTATAAAGTGCCCACTATGTTTCAGGCACTATGCTGAGCACTTTACAAATTTTGTCCCATTTGATACTCACAACAACCCTGGGAGACAGATTCTGTTATTATCCCCATTTTACAGATGAAGAAACTAAGGCAGGCAGAGGTAAAGTGTCCTGCCCATGGTCACACAGTTAGTATCTGAGGCTGAATTTGAACTCAGGTCTCCATGAATCCAACTCCATGGTCATATCATGTCATCATACCATATCATATCACATTGTATTGTATCTTATCATATCATATATCATATCAGGATGCTTCCTGACCTTGGGCAATGTACTTCCTTTAGGATCCTCAGTTTCCCTTTCTGTAAAATGGAGACAAAATTATTTCTTAGTCCCCTCCAAATTTCTCATAATCTATGTCCTTGAAGTCAGGAGAAACCTGAACTCCAAGTCTAGGATGTGAAACTTACTAGCTGAATACCCATGGGAAAGGCCTCACACCTCTCTGAGACTATTTTCTGATAACGGGCATCCTGTCACTTTCACTGCAAGCCTCACAGGACCATTGTGAGGAAAGCTTCTCAGGCTTTTAAGCATTAAGGAAAAGATAATTATCTTGATTATTTAAACTCTGCCATTCCATGTTCTAAGGCCCCTCCCACCCCTCTGACATCCCCTGTCCTAAGTCCCCTCGCAGCTCCTCTTCTAAGGCCTCTCCCAGTGCTGATATTTTATTATTTGGAAGCTGTTAGGACCTCACTTATTACTAGATTTGGCAGACATGAGCTTCCAGGGAGCTCATATATTTATGACTTAGGAAGGAGAGTGGACTTGTGCAGGTGTGTGTGTGTGTGTGTGTGTGTGTGTGTGTGTGTGTGTGTGGTTGTATTCCCTGTGACCTTGGAGTTCAGTCTCTGCTGACCAGTGGGCTTATTCATTGATGTTTGGAGTGTATAAAGCATGTTGGTTCCCTCCCCCTGCCCACCCACCCCACACCAATGATTCACCTTCTCCCCATCCCACAGATGCAAATGTGCCCAGGAACATGTGCCCTCAGTACAAATGGACAGACAAGTCCCTTTATACACTTGCACAAAGCTGGGTGTGTGGGCACGCACGTGTTTGCTCCTGGACCCCTCCCCAGCATCTGCAGCCTGGGAGGAGGAGGCAGCACAAACTGCAGGGGTTGCTGGAAGCATCCAGGCCTTGTGCCAGACACCAGCCCAGGACTGTACGTGAGGAGACTACAAGCTTTGGTGCAGAGGCCACTGGGATGGGGCCCTTGTCTCTCTCTGCTTTCCCAGGAATAGAAAAATCCATTTCCTTCAGGCAGGAGTTCAGTGCTCATGGCCTCCCATAGGAGCAGAGAATGTCAGATCTAAGAGTGATCTTTGAACAGGAATAGCAGAGTTGGGAGGGGCCTTAGACCATACATTTTCAGAGCTAGGAAGGCCCTGGGAATAGGGGATGTCAGGGCTGGGAGGGGCCTCAGAACAGGGGATGTCAGGGCTGGGAGGGGGTTTGGGGAATTGAATGTTAGATCTGAGGCACTGTAGAGCCCACCTCTTTTGATGCCTTTACTCCACCGATGAGTCCCAGAGAAGGGAAGGTCCTCTCTTGTGCTCAGTGGCAGAGTTCAGAGGCCCCCCACCTCTCCCAAAGCTTGTCCCGCCTGCCCATCTCTGGTCCCAGCTTCACTCTGGGGAGTATAGGACTCTCCTACAAATTTCTTGGCTCCTCAGTGCACTTCCCGGGGCTAGTCCCTCCCAAGCACCTGAGGCAAGTCCTCGGAACAAATCAGAGAAGGGGGATGGATTTGTTGGGCCTTTGACCTGCTCAGGCAGAAGGAGTCCCAGCTTTACTGGTCCTTTCAGCTTTAATGAGCAGAAAATATGTAAATATTTATTCTCGGAAACCTGCTGACCTCTGCCTCCCCCACAGAACCCTGAGCAAACATCACATCACCTGGGCTTTCTGACAGAGTACACAGGGTCAACCCAAAGTACAAACATGCACCCACATGGCACATACTGAAACTACTGCCAGTCTCACAAGCAACGTTCCCACACATTTGTAGGGACACACACACACACACACACACACACATACACACACACTCACACACACATATACACACACTGAGGTCTCATCAGGCCCCAGAGGTCAAAGGTTCTAGCTGAATACATACAGGTGCTTGGCACATAGGGCATTCCCCAAGTCTTAGTACAGTTTGGAGGCTCTGAGGATAGCCTGAATTTTATCCACACGCATACCTCACACAAGCATTTACAGTTGAAAATGTATTCTGATTCCTATCTTACACGAGATCTAAACAAACATCCACGGGTCCACATCAAAATCCCTTCCAGCACTAACATTTCTGATACATGCACCCAAACATATATGCACATGTACATGCACATACAACGACAGGCTCTAAAGCATGGCCTTGTGAACAAGGTGCTGGGCTGGGAGTCCTGGCTTCTAGGAATGGCTCAGCCACTAGCTGCCCATGGGACTTTGGACAACTCATTCTTATCTCAGTTGTCTCCAGTGTAAAATGAGGGGGGGTAGATTGGAAGGGCTCTAATTCCCTGTTCTCAGACCTCTTCCAGCCCTGACATCCCCTGTTCTCAGGTCTCTCCCAGCCCTGACATCCCCTATGCTCAGGCTCCTCCCAGCCCTGACATCCCCTGTTCTCAGGCCCCTCCTAGCTCTGACATTGCCTGGAAACAGTAAGATCTGAGTTAAAAATTGGCCTCACATACTCACTAGCTGTGTGACACCAAGCAAATCGCTTCTCCAGTTTGCCTCAGTTTCTTCATTTGCAAAATGCGCTGCAGAAGGAAATGGCAAATAACTGCAGCATCTCTGCCAGGAAAACCCCAGATGGGGTCAGAAGAATGAATGGGACAGGACTGAAACAACAACCGAAGTCTTAGCTCCCAGGCTTTCTTGCTACTGGGGCACGGGGCACGTTGTCTCGAGCCTCGATTTCCCAAGGATGATAAACAATTTGCCTAACAACAGTCAAGATGGGCCGCGGGGATCTACTAGCCCCTTATTGGAGGACGGAGGGCGGGGCCGGGGGGAGGAATGGGGGGGGGGGTGAGGAAAGGAGAGAGGCCGTGGCTCTGGACATCCTGGGCTGGGTCCCTGGTTGATAGCCCGGCCAGGCTCGGGGTTGCTGGTACGGAGATTGGGCGGCAGGGGTCACTGTTGAGCCGCACAGGCCCCGCTCCGTGGGCTCCCCCTTCTTCCCCCACCCTCTCCATCCAGGTTCGCTTTGTTCAGCCTAGCGGGCTGGGGATGCAGAGCCCGCAGCTGTAGGCACAGCTGACCCGGTGCTGAGGGAGGGTGCGGAGGGGAGGGGGCAGGACCCCGCCCCAGCAGAGCTGCGGAGGCACGACCCACCCTTGTGCCTGGGGCTCGGGGCGCGTGTATCTGGGAGCCGGGTGATGAAGTGAGCAAATGGATGTGGCATGATCCTGGGCCGGCCAGAGCGTGGCCGGGGCATCCCGCGGCTTACGAAGGCGCCCTCAGAGCTTGGGACAGGAGGCCGAACTCTAGGAATGTGCGCAGAATCTAGCTTCTAGCCCCCGAACTCTGCCACTGCCTTGAGACCTTGGGAAAGTCACTTCTCTGACTCTCAGTTTCCCCATCTATCAATTGAGGGATTGGCGCCCGAAGTCCCTTCTGTTAGGAGTGAAATAGTAAGGCGAGAGGGCCTCCTTTGGACTCTTGCCACTGATGCTGGGTGCCTTTGGGGGAGTCCCCTCCCCTCTTTATGCTTCCTTTATATCATTTATAAAACTATCTGAGTCGACGATGCTCTGAAGCTGAGCTTACACAGCCTGATGGGGGGTGAAGGGTGGAGAGATGGGCTCTTTTCAGTTAAGAATCTCTCATTACTGACCCCTTCTCCCTGCTACCCCTTGCGGAAACCCTCACTGTCAGGGACTGTCCTATCTCCCTTTCTTCCAGTTACCTATGGGGGGGTGTGTGTGGGTGTGTGTGGGTGTGTGTGAGAGACAGAGAGAGACAGAGAGACAGAGAGAGAGACGGAGAGACAGAGAGACAGAGAAAGAGACAATAGAAGGGGAGATCGAGGGGATGACAAAATTGAAGCTTTGTGCAGATAATAAGGGGACCCCACCTCTCAATGTCCACTAGTTGATGTCCTGTTCTGTATCTTACCTTCCCTACCCAGGCCAAACAGGGTTCCTTCATCCCCTGAAGCAGTCCCTTTCCTCCCCAAATGCTAAACCTGAGTCGGCCAGGAATTTAGCGAAGAGAGTGAGACAGCACCACCACCCCCGCCCCTCGCCGCCCCGCTCTCTAGGCAAGACAATGGACCACTTGATTGGAAGGGACATCGAAGCTCTGGGCTCTGATGGCTTAGCCAAAAACCAGGCAAGCCTGGGTAAAGATGAGGCGGTGACAGGGAAGCAGGCCAGGGAGGGGATGCTTTGCTGCTAAAGTCCTAGTCAGAGCAGGATTGGCCCGCCCCAGCCAGTCCAGGCACAGACCGGCATTACATAAGAGCTCCTGGTCCCAGCTGGTTTCAATCAGTCTCCCTCCCTCCCTCTTCAGCCTCCTTTGCCTTCCCTAGTGCTAAGATGAGTAACTGAGGTCAAAGAGATCAGCTGGAGGCCAGTTCCTCACCCTAGGATTGGGGAGCTGCTGGGGGAGGGTAGAGGAAGGAGTCCTTGATGCAATGGGGGAGGGGGCAGTGCCATACTATGGAAGTATGGATTTGGTGGCAGAGGACTTGGAGAGACAGAGAACTGAGCTCTGCTACTTAGAACTTGTATGACCTTGGGCAAATCACTTTCCTGCTTCAGGCCTCAGTTTACTCCTCTGTAAAATGAGCCAAATGATCTCTTGCACTTCCTTCTAACTGCAAATCCTGACTCCCAGTAGGGGAAATGAGGCAACTAAAGCCTAGAAATGAGATCGCTAATGATTCCAATCACTACTCTGTGCTCTCTCTTCCAGCCAAAGCAGACTACTCCCTGAACTGGAACTCAGCATTCCGTCCCTCCCTTTGAGCCTCAAATGCCCTTCCAGCTCAGCTCTGCCTCTCAGAGTCTAACTTCATTTGAGCTCCAACTCCTCCATGAAGCCTTCCCTGACACTCTCCTACCTCATAGGTATCAGAGTTCCCTCTTGGCTCAAACAACCTTACATTTACCTAGAGAATCCTAGAGCAGGAAGGGACTTCAGGGGTCATCTAGTCTAACCCCTTGGTTTTACAGAAGAGGATATTAAGTCGGGGGGGGGGGAGGTAATTTGCTGTTGATCACATGGCTTGTCAGTATCTCAGGTAGAAATTAAACTCATGATTCTCTAATGACAAATTTGGCTCCAATCTATAAATTAGTCCAAGCTGCCTCTCCTGGTGGATCCCCCAAAGGAAAGAGAGTTCAGGACAGAAAGGAATCATAAAGTCCCAGATTGAGACCTCAGAGGAGATCCAGCCCAACTCTCCCATTTTACGGATGAGGAGACTGAGACCCAAAGAGATTAAATGACATGGTCACAAGGGTGCCTCCATGGTCCAATACAGAGCCTTGTACACAGCATTTTAGGATGATAAATTAAGACCTGCAAGGGACCTCAGAACCATCTACTTCTACCCCCTTATGTTAGAGAAGAGGTCTAGGATCATAAATTAAGGAAACTTAGAAGCCACCTAGTCTAACTCTGTCATTTTACAGAAAGGGAAACAGAGGCCCAGAGAAATGAAAGGTCATACAGATAGCAAATAGGAGAGGTCAGATTTGGAACCATGTCCTCTGATTTTTATATCCTTTTTATTACACCAGCTGTCACCCAGTGTGGCTACCTAATTGCTGAGCTGAATTGAATTCTTTCTATGGGAGAAGTTACAGAGCTGTCTCAAACCCTGGCCTCTCTATTAATCTTGGCAATAGTCTTGTGATATAGTGAAGATTGGGAGGGGAGAAAGGAATGTTTACACCGCCCCCCATTTTCCAGATGGGACCCTAAGATCACTTGGCTCCCTCCCTCCCCCTCTTCCACCTAGGGGTTTCTGCTCTCAACAGGGAGGTCAAAACATTGACTTTGGGACTGAAGAATCTCAGTTGGAATCTCAGCTTTTCATTTTTCACTCAGAGTCAGCTCTGTGTGACTGTGGGCAAAACATTTGACATCTCTGGTTCTCAGTTACTGCATCTGTACAATGATGGTCTAGGGGAAGGTATAAATGCTTATTTGTAGTTATAGGAATGAATCCTGCCTCTGTCTCTTACAAATTGTATGACCTTGGAAAACTCACTGGATGTCTCTGGACCCAAAGGTCTTCCTCTGTGAAATGTGAGGTTTGGGCTAGATAATATCAGAGATTCTCAGAGTCAGAAGGGGCCTCAAAAGGTGTCTACCTGATCAATAGCCCGTCTGTAATATCTCCACCTTAGCCCCCAAAGACAGGGAACTCACTACCTCCTGTTTCAGCTTTGGACAGTGCTGGATATTGTCTGGAGAAGGGCAACCAGATAATATGAAGAGAATGAGGATGTTTAGATTGGAGAAGAGCAGGCTTGAGGTGGAGGGGTGGGGAGCAGGAGAGGTCTCCAAGTATCTTAAAGACTCAGAAGAGGACATAGAAATCATGTTTCTCTCCTTCTCCTCTAAGTCCTTTTTGGTGTGATTCTTTGTCCTATATCCTCTCTTCCCAAATCTCCTTCTCTCCCCTGCTGAGCCCTTCTCCTATGTTTTCCTCAGCTCCTCCCCTTCCTGCATATTTTCCCAGACTTTCCACAAGAGTTTCCAGCAGAGCCTGGTGACCACAGGCTCCTGACCCAGACAGCTAGGCCCCTGGGGACTTCAAAATCCCCATTCCTCCTCCCTGGGCCTCAGGCTGCTGACTCAGTCTTTTGGGGGTAATGTATGGGATGGGGAGGAGCTGTCTCCCTCTCTGCCCCTACTTTGCAATCTCCACTTACATCTCCATCCCTATTCCCATCCCTGTCCATCTCTCCAACTCCATCTCCATCCCTTTCTCCATCTCCATCTCCATCCCCATCCTCATCCTCATCCCTATCCTGGAAGACTGCCCAGGGTACTCAGAAAGGCTGACTAGGCAAAGGCTAACAGCTGCCATCCCACAAGACTTTTCCATGCCCATTCCAAGGGGCTATCCTCATCAGAGGACCTTTGCACAGGATGGGGCAGGGGACTAGGGAGCAACTAGCAGAGAAGGACCACTGCAATTTCTTTCATATATCCATAGTAATTCACATATAATTTCCTGTCTTAGAATATAAACAACCGGCGTTTCTTTGTATCTCTAATGCTTAACACAGAGCCTGGCAACAGTACGTGCTTAACTGATGCTCATGGATGGATAAGACTTTAGAGCTAGACCTTAGAAATCATCTCCAGGGGTTCCTAACTTGGAGATCCATGAACTTGTTTTTTAGAAATTTTGATAACTCTGTATAATTGATTTCTTAAATAATCCTACATATTTCATTTTAAGTATTTAACTAAAAGAAATACGAAGAAGGGATCCAGGACATAACTTGTTAAGAATCCAGAACCTTTCCCCCTCTTTTGTGAACCTTTCATCTTTCAGGGCCTAAGCTCTGCTAAAATTGTTAGCAGAATCTGAGCTTCAGGGAATCCAAGCCTGGAGACTCTCAGATGAATACTGTTGCGTTCATGGCTTATTTTGCTAAGGAGTACGAAGGGGGAGAGGTAGATACCGGGGTCTCTAAGGTTTCCATTTCAGAAGACCAGATCCTAACCCTTCCCACAATGTGGAGCCCCAGATGTACAGGCCTGGGAAGGTGGAGATGCAGCTTCTTCCCTTTTCCTCCTTACCCACCTTAGCCATGGGTCTTCCCTGTGATCATCCATGTCTCTGTTCCCCCCCAACAGGAAGGTCTTAGGGAAGGCTAGGGCTTTGGACTCTCCCAAAGGACAGTATTGTGTCCTATCCCCCTTCCCATATCTCCCCCAAAAGGAACAGCCCTGTATCCAGTTCCCTAGAAATGGTGCAGCTGACACAGAATCTCCTCCACCACCAAGAATAAGGTTAGAAACACATTTAGATTCCAAGTTCCCCTTATCTGACCGTTCCATTCTCCCTGCTCAGGAATATCCCTTAGACTCTCACCTAGCATAGCATCAGCATTGAGACAGCTCTGAGTCTCTCCTGAGCTGAGCCCTTCATCCCCTTCCCAGGGTCAGCCCTAAACCTCCGCTCCTCTGCCCCTGGCTGTCCATTCAGATTCCTGTCCATAGATGGGCATTTTAGAGAGCCTTGTTCTCTGCCCCTTCCTCTTAAGGTTGGCACAGTGCTGAGTCCAAGAGGCCTGACCTCCGGGGTGGGAGTGGGGGAGAGAGGACACCCCCCTCCCAGCCCCCTTCCTTTCCATAACCTCTGCAGACAGCATGATTGAAAAGGCCAATTTCCCCTTTCTAGCCCTGGTACCTCTAATCCTAGTCAAGTTCCTCCCCCTGTATCTGATTCCTAAGAAACTTCCTTTGCTCCCAGGGGCCTTTTGAAGACCTGAAGGAAGCCTGTTTCTAATGGTGGAACTTCAGGCACAGTGATTGGTGTGTGGGAGACAGCTTCTCAGCCCCCACGCCCCCCCCACTCCTCCCCCTAATCCTGGAGGCATGGTGGGATGGGAGGGGGCAGTGACTGCTGACGTGGCTTGTGCAGGGGGATGGGGCTGCCCACTGGAATTTTCCCACCCACATCCCTGTTCCCAAGGCTGAGTCCCACAAGTCAATGAAGAGTTAAAGCTCGGAAATCTAACCCTCGTTTTATCTGAGCCAAACCAGAGCAAGGCTGGGAGGAAGGGGGGAGGGATCAAGAGGGAGGGAGCAAGGAGGAGGGGAAACCCGGGACCCAGCTCGGCCCCCTCCCTCCTGCTTTGGCTGGGTCCTGGTGCCAGCAGAGAGTTATTATTACAGCGATGGGCCAGGGAGCCAGAGGCAACCAGCAGCCCTGGGCCTGACTAAGCCGCTCATCTTGGCCTTCTTGGTGAGTCATGAGTGGGGTGGGGGAAAGTGGGGAGCCCCCTCCCCTGGAGAGCAAAGTGTGGAGGGAGGGGCTCAGTCCTCCCCGTCTCTGGCTGACTTCCCACTGGAGGAGAGGTCCTTTCCTCTGAGCCTCTCCCTCCTACCCTCCACTCCCTCTTCCTCCTCCTCCTTTGCTGATTTCCCACTGGGGTCAAAAGACCTGGGTTCGAATCCCAACTCCACCACTGCTATTTGTGTCACCTTGAACAAATCGACCCCTTTCTGGGCCTCAGTTTCCTCATCTGTTCATCGAAGACATTGGACTAAGATGATCTCTGAAGTCTCTTTCTATTCGACATTCAGTAATTCTTCTTCCTCCTTTCTCCTCCCCTGACCAGAGAGGAGAAGCCTGGTCCATGTGGCAGGAATCCCCTGCCAGTGCCGCTTGACCGTTTAAATGACTCCCCGCCCTTCCCTGCTCATGCTCCTTTTCCTCCTAGACCCTCCTGCACTGGCCAGGTCTGACTCATCCTCAGCTCCAGCTGCAGAATAACTGTGATGGGGTGGGGGGAAGGTTGACTTCTTTGAACACAGATGATTCTTTTGTTTGGGGTGGGAGAGGGCATTCTACCCCTTGACATTTCTGGTCCAGGAGCACCTTGGCCTCCCTTATCCCCAAGGGGTAGGGTGGGAGACCCAGCTTACAAAGAGGGATAAGAGAAGGAAGAGCTTTTCCAGGTAACAGGGCATGTCCTTCCCTCTCCACTTCCAAGAGGATAATGACCTACCCTCCAAGTCAGCCTCTCCCAGGGCCCCTCTCCCTTAGGCCAGTCCTACAAGGTAGCATCAGCATCACAGATCTACAATACAGCCAATGACTGGCTTTGATTCCTGCTCACTCCCAGCTGGGATTCTAGGGACCAATGGGGAGATAAGAGGGTCTGGAGCTGGAAAGCTGAGGCCCAGTCCCAGAGGAAGAGGGTAGACATTTCCTGTCCTCAGCCTCTCACTTGGAGGAGAAATCAGGGGCTCTGTTGTAGGGTAGAGTGGGATCTTCTTCCCAGTTCTGACAATCTAGGAGGGTTTTTTTTTAATTTTCTGAATCTGAGGCTTGCTGTCTCCAGGAGATTCCTATGGACACAGCCCAAATGGTTTTAAATTGGAAAAAGATGGGGGCAAGGAAGTACCTTGAAATTAAAATTCTCTCAACTCTCTGGTTCTCTGCGCCATCACTTTGACCCTGAATGGCCCCTCTGGCCTGAGCTGGAGTCATCCATAGGATCTGGGGCCAAGAGGCCCTTCCAGATGATCTAGTCCTGGCCATGTCTCCTCTCATCTGGAAAACTCGCCTTGGTCCTGGGCACCAGAGGGATTGATGTTGACCTTGATAGCTTTGTTGCTTCTTGCCCATAAAGCTGGACTTTGTGATAGCCAAGTTTGCAGGAATTCCTGGAACCCTTCACAAAAAGAAGTCATAATGGCTAGGAGTGGGTATCAGGAACTAAGACAAGGATAGTGGGGATACTGTTATGGGGGGATCATGGGGAACCCTTCAATCCTGGCATTCAGACAGCTGCCTCTTCTATCTATCCATAAGGCTAGTCCTGTGCCCAAGGCCCTGGTGGGATCTCCGAGCTGAGTCAAGGTCACCACAGACAAGGGCTGATTGGTGTAGCTATTATTAAACAATTCTTCTTTGACTTAGAATTGGGGAATAAGACTGTAGATACTATCCAGTCTACCCCTATCCTGATTAAGCATCTTTGCCGCAACATCTCTGGCAAGTGGTTGTCCTCCCTTGCCTGGAAACTTTCAGGAATGGGGCCCATTTACCATTGGGACAGTTTCAGTTTGGGGAGTCAGACTATCACCAGGGTCATTTTCTCAGATAACAAGTCCATCCCCCTTTCCTTCCCTTGGGCCTTGGGCCCTGCTCTCATCTAGGTCACCATGGCAACAGCCTCCCTGATTCCCCGATGGGCTGCCCTCCTGTTCCCAGTCCTGGTGCTTGGAGTACCCACTGAGGAACCTGCACCTGAGACACCTTCCCCAGCCTCAGAGGGCTGCCAGCGATGCTGCCAAGGCTCAGAGTCCCTAGACCCTTCAGGGGCCAGTCCATCTGCTGTCCCTTATGTGCTGCCTGAGGTGAGACCCTACATCAACATTACCATCCTGAAGGGTGAGTGTCCAACATGCTGGTACCCGGCTCTGCCCTCTATTGGGGACCTGGGCAGGGGGAGCAGGTGGGGATGGGAGAATGGGGTCCTTTCTAGGGGTAGACTTCCAGAGATTCAGCAGACTCCATTTGGTGGTTATACAATGCCATATTATTCTGGAGTCCCCCTCTGGGATGCATATGATCCATCAGTATTCTGGGCAGGATTCCCAGAGTGCTAATGTGTATTTCTAGCTACTTGGTAAGAGTAACTGTCCAACAGTTTAAGCCCAGCCCTTTGGGACCATCAGGTCATAGGACGATAAGATTTTGAGCTAGAAGGGATTTTAGAAGCCATCTAATCCAACCCCCTTATTTTAGACATGAGGAAAATAAATCTCTGCCCTACTTCTTCAACCCTTTCCCCTGAATAGGACAAGCTTCCCAGAGCATGTTCCCAATACCAAGCCACTCAGTGGACAATCAGGGGCCAGCAGGCCATACTTCTAGTCCTCCCCCCCACTCAAAATGCATCCCTCCAAGTTCAAATCTCCAATCCTTTCCACACCCTCCCACCTTCACACTACATGCAGACTCGGCACATCCACGACTTCTGTCCAGTGCTGATACAGGCTCAAGATGTCACTTCTCCCAGTACATGGTTACAGGGGACTCTACCCTAAGACAAAGATAGAAGAAAATCTTAGAGGATGGCACCAGCATCTCTCCTCTGACAGACAGGCTGGTGAAGCCTATGTACCCCTCCTCAGAACCATACTTTTTAAATGTAAAAAATAAAATACCTGGAATTATAAAAAGAAACTGTTTTGGAATATAATAATCCAAAAAAAGTTTTAACAAGTTCATGGGCCCCAGATATAGTCTAACCCCCCCCCCCTAATTTTTTAGATTAGGAAACTGAGCCTCAGGGAAATTAAAGAGATTAATTAAAGAGATACACACCATTTAGTCACACTGATCTTAACAGTGGGAGGGTTTGAACCCGGGTCCTTTTGAATCCCAAGATAATGATGCTTCCACTATATCATGAAAATTTTTTTATTATTATTGAGAATTATTATATTATCCTATATCACATATAGAAGATTGCTTATTACTGTATTATTGAAAATATACTTATTCTCAATCTAGCCAGCAGTTTCTGAGTGAAAGAACAAATTCAGTAGAAAGAGCTCCGGGTAGAAAGTCTGCAAACCTGGGTTGGAAGATGGGCTCTTCTGCTCACTACTTGGGTGATTTCACCCTGGGCCTCAGTTTACCCATGAGTTCTGCCTCTGTCTTTTTGATCAATCACATCAGTTCAGATGATGGGACAGAGAGGGTCATCACATCTGATTCTCCTGTTCATTTGAATCAGTCTTGTGTGGCCCCTTGGATTATAATTCTTGGGAGAAACATCTCCAACATTAGCATTATGCTTCCTCCTGGGAGGTCGTTAGGAAAACTCTTCTCCAGTCTCAGTACCACAATGGTGCCTAAACAGTGACTACAACACTTCTGAGACTGGATCCCCTGGGTATTGCCTCTCCAAGGCTTGTGCAGTGCCAAAGACGGATCTGAGGAGGTTCTCTGGTAATCCTTTCCTATTCTCTGCATCAGGCCTCTGCCTTGAAGCTGTATCACATTCTAGCCAGACATTCTATCCAAGCAAGTAGACACCTGCTACCCCAAAGAATGATAATTGTCCACGTAGGCTTCCTCTGGCTATAATGCCCGATTAACAGACTACGCCATAGTCTATGAGGTTGTCTAAGGACCTGTCCAGGAGTTGAGGGTTTAGGCACTAATCTCCAAATGCCTCCTTTTCTGGGTTCTCTCTCTGGGGATCTGAGAAGATTCGTAAGCAGCCTACTCAATACAGTTACTCCAGTGTCCTTTCTTGGATGCCTGCCCCAGTACCTTCTGTCCCCACCCAAGAATCTGCCGCCATTTGCAAAATCCTTACAATGTATCCTAGTTATGGTCTATCTCCATCTGACCTAGTCCAAAACACACACAACACACTGGAGAGAGAGAGAGAGAGAGAGAGAGAGAGCACAATGGTCCTTGGGGAGGGTCTAAAACCTGAGCATCAGTCTTTCTCAATGCTCGGCAGCCACAGTGCCCCCCATCCTCCTAATGCCCAGGCTCACTTCTGCCTTAGTGCTCCCAGAGGATACCTTAGCTGGCTCATGCTGCCTGCTTGGACAATGCTAGAGCACGTAATTTAGCAATCCCCACCTTCCCTGCTAAAAAACCAATCATCCTGGATGAGTCCACAAAATTAACATTTGACTCAGAGCCAGAGTTTGGAGCTCATGTGCATCAAGTTCAATCTTTGGAGACTTCTCAGTGATTTACAATGCCTCCATCACTTCCTAAGGATGAGGCCCTGGGAACACACAAATCTGACTAGTTTCTAATTCTCCTCTAGTGCATTCAGTTCCCTTGAAAGCATCAAGATAACAAGTATGGGGTACTGAACCAATTAATGAAAGTGCAGTAAAGACCAGGGTAAATGATGAGAAGAAATTGATTGTTGTTCAGTTAAAACGATAAAATTTAATTAAGAAACAAAGAACAGGGAAGGGACCAGTATCACACAATAAGATGTTTAAAGCTCAAAGTTTATCTGATTTGATCAGTTCATTTTACAGATGAGGAAACTGAGCCCAGAGAAGGGTCTCATGGTCGAATTGGTAGTGAGTAGCAGACCAAAGATTGAACTTGAACCCTCTCACTCCCAGTCCAGCACATTTTCCTAACCTCTTTAACAAAGCAGAGGTTACAGCCTACCTCCAGTATTTCTATCCCCCCTCCTCACCAGAGAGTTCATGAAAACAAAGCCTCAAATTATTGGTAGGTGAGTCTTTTATTATGGAGGACTACAACAGTAGTCAGCTCTTTTAAGGCAATATCACTTCATCTCATCCTCACAACCATCCTGTGAGGTAGGGCCTATTATTATTATTTTAATTTTACAGATGAGGAAACTGAGGCTGAGAGATGTTAGTGACCTAGTCAGGATCACACAGCAGGTCCTCCTAATTCTAAGCCCAGTGCTCTATCCACTGGTCTACCCAGCTAATTGAACCAAATAGCTCCCATGTGTCCCTACTTCCCTCTGGATTCTTGGCTTACTTCCTCGCTCTGGTCAGCATCATGTTCTTCTGTTCTTGGCCCTGGAGTTCTGCTCACCAGACCCCTGCCTCGTCCTCATTGCTAACTAGACAACCTCTGCCTCTGTCCAC
The DNA here is from genome assembly GCF_028372415.1 of Notamacropus eugenii. Classification (NCBI taxonomy): domain Eukaryota; kingdom Metazoa; phylum Chordata; class Mammalia; order Diprotodontia; family Macropodidae; genus Notamacropus; species Notamacropus eugenii. Next base: position 294,319,803 of record NC_092874.1, on the reverse strand, counting down.
TGATCTGGCTTGTGTTCCTCCTCCCCACCATCATCTCATCCTTCTTTCTCCAGACTCCATTTTCCCAGAAGTTCCTCTCTCCCTTTCCTCTGGGCATGTGCTTTGGATTTGTGGCATTGGGAAATGTCTGCTCTGTTACATCAACATCTAGTTTCTCTCCTAGCCCATCAGGATAGGAAAGGAGAGACCAGTCTGACTCCTCTCAGTAAGATAAAAGACCATCTGATAGCTGTGGGACTTTGGCCAAGTCACTGAACCTTGTCTGTAAAATGAACAAGTTGGATTAAGCAGCCTGTAAAAGCCCTCCCATCTCTAAATCAATAAGCCATCTCCTGCTATGTATAAGATGAAAGGTATAGATAAGATTGTCTTTAAGATTCTCCCTCACTTTGGATTCTAATAGTGGGACTTGGGTATTTTGGATGATGGAAGGGGAATATTGTTTCTAGTAGGCATTTTCAGCAGAGATATGGGAATATTTGCTTGGAGGGAATGAATTCTAGGGTGAGTGAAATGACCCATGTAGGGGAAGACTGGCCATTGGCTACTACCCTGCTAATAGGCACTCCCCCTGACATGCTTTACTTTGCAGGAGATAAGGGAGACCGGGGTCCCCTTGGGATGCCAGGGAAGATGGGCAAGGAAGGCTCCCGAGGGGAACGAGGCCCTCAGGGCCCCAAAGGCTCCAAAGGTCAGGCAGGCAGTCCTGGAGATCCATGCGAGGCACAGTACTCGGCTTTCTCTGTGGGCCGCAAGAAGGCCCTGCACAGCACCGAGGACTATCAGCCCCTGCTCTTTGACACTGTCTTTGTGAACCTGGACGACCAATTCGACATGTTCTCTGGCCAATTCTCAGCCCCTGTCGCTGGCATCTACTACTTCAGCCTCAATGTCCACACCTGGAACTTCAAAGAGACCTACCTACACCTGATGCGCAATGAGGAGCCTACAGTCATCCTGTATGCTCAGCCTAGTGACCGGAGCATCATGCAGAGTCAGAGTGTCCTGCTGCAGATGGCCTCTGGCGACCGGGCCTGGGTGCGCCTCTTTAAGCACCAGCGAGAGAATGCCATCTACAGTGATGAGGTGGATACCTACATCACCTTCAGCGGCCACCTCATCAAGCCAGGGGATGAGTGATCCCTTTCTCTCCCCCTCCCTGATCTTTACCCTCCTCAACCCTTCTCCCATCTCCTCCACGTCTTCACCTATGCCATGGAAGGGGGAATGAAGACCTCTAGGTGCTCTCCACTAACTAGATGTTTCACTTGAGCAAATCATCTTCCTTCTCTGGGCCTCAGTTTACTCACCTGTAAATTGACTGAAGGATCTTTAAGATCCTTTCCAACTCTAAAATTCTATAATCCAATCTCCTCCATTTTCTCCTCTCCTTCCTTCTATACTTTCTTCTCTTTTTTCCCCATCTCTACCCCCTCTTTTCTCTCCTCTTCCCTCATCCTCTACTTTCTCTTTTTCATGATCCTTCTCTCTCCCCTTTTTTCTTCTCCCTCTTCCTCCCCCTTTCCCCAGTCCTCCCATTATCTCATTCATTCCTTCATTCAATCATTCACTATGAATTTATTAAGCATCTAGTGTCTTCCAGGCACTGTGCTCTGGGGATACACAAAGCAATGCTTCCTTCCTTGAGGAGGCTGTCTTGCTAAAAGGCTCCCATCTTCCTCCCTGTCTCCCCCTCACTCCCCTCTCCATCCAGGACTGTGGTTTCATCACCTGCATGACTCTGGGTCCCCATCCCACCCCCTGCCCTCTGGGTAAGTCCTCTCCTTTTCCTCCATCAATCAACCATGGCTTGCCCATCTACTCCCCCTACCCTTTCTTCAGTCTCCCTCCTGCCCTCTTCCACCCCCCTCAACTTTAATGAATACAAAGCATAGTTTCCAAAAAGACCAGAGGCAGGGGACAACCTGTCTGTGGATAAAGAGGAGAGTAGGACTGGATCTCAAAGCTAAGGCCAGTTCCTAGGAAATGGCCCTGAGCAGTCCACTCTCTGGTGGTTTCCTTTCCCCTCCTACCAGTCTCCATTGACCAGGCCTTGCTAAACAACTGGCCCTCAGCTGGGATTGCACCCTAGGGAGACCTCTTCTGGAGGCAGGTCCTTTGCTCCAGTCCTCACCCCTTGGAATAGCCTGTTCCTCTGTTCTCCCAAGAAAGGGACAGACAGACAACGGCCCCCATTCTTTGCCTTATCTCCATGGGTCAGCTTCCCATGAACCCAAGGCTAACATTCTCCTCTCCTCTTGTCCTGTCCCTGTGTAGGGCAGGCTGTGGCCTACAATGTGAAGTTCACCTTTTTCATTCCCCTCTTTCCCATGGTGCTAAGGAAACACAGCTCAGTCTTGTCTGCCAGCTCATCTTGATGCGCCCCAATTATGAATGGGGGAGACTGAGCAAAGAAGAGGAGAGGAGGCCTGAGTATTTGCCCTTCCCCCAGCAGGCCTGGGGTATCTGGAAAGGGGAAAAGAACGAGGGCAGGGGGTTTCTAATTCCTCCTTACCCCCAAGAGGAAAGAACAGAAATGAGATGAATCAGATAAGCTCAGCTCTAAAAAATCTATGATTCTAAGAGAGGTATTTGAGGTGAGATGGGGAAAACTTAGAATTAGTGTTCGAGGATGTCCCACTATGTCTCTCCTACAATTTGAGGTCCTTTGGTCCCCAGGGATCTTGGGACTTGACTTCCCCTGTTTCCAGGCAGAGGTAACCTCTCCTGGGGAGCCTTGGGAGGAAACAAGGGAAGCATCCAGGATAGAGAGGGCAGAGCTGAGACCCTCCCTCCTCACCCTCCCCATTCCTTCCATGGTGCCTAGACCTTTTTCTCATGAATTGGGCTCCAGCTCATTGGTGCTAATTCATCCTGGCCTTCGTAGGGGGCCGGGCCCTGGTGCTTTTGTGGGCAGGAGTTGTCAAGGTTGGGGATGGGCTCTATGCTGCACATTTACTGGTGCTTGGGGAGACCTACATGTGCAATAGCAGCCAGGGTCACAGGAGACGTAACCCCAAACCACAGTGACTTTTTGGTCTTGTCTCAGGCTGATTAAAAACCAAGGTATGTTTTTCTCAGCACTTATCTGGGCCTCATTCTTTTATGGACTGGTCACTCATTTTATGACTCCCAGGGGTGGAAAAAAAACCAAATGGGGGAGCTAGAGGGTGAGAGGCAAACCCACTCCCAACTTTGTAGTTTTTCTCACCTCAGTCCCCATGAGTAACCAAGCTTCTCACAGGCAGCAGAAGGAGGGTTCAAATTAGCATTGTCTTGGGAGACAGAATCCTTGAGTCTTAGAAGGCATCGAGTCCAGCCCCTTATGGGGCAGCTGGGTAGCACAGTGATAGGACTGGAATCAGGAAAACTTTGACTCAAATCTGGCCTCAGAAACTAGCTATGCAACCCTGGGCGGTTCATTTAACCTCTGTCTGATTCAGTTTCCTCAACTGGAAAATGGCAAGAAAAATAGTATTTTACCTGCTAGAGTTGTGAGGGCCACATGAGATAGTGTTTGTGAAGCACTTAGTTCAATGCCTGGAACACAGTAGGTAATACTACCTACTACCACTAAAGGTTTCTCTCCTTGTTTCACTCATTGTACAGATGAGGAAAAAGGCCAAAAGAGGTTAAAGGATTCACTCAAGGTCAAACAGTAAGTAGTAGATTCTAGATGGAAGAGGACAGAAAACTCCTTCCCCCATCAGGGGGTTCAGGAACTTGAATGCAAAATATGTATGTACATATTGTACACAAATATAGTAATATATTATAATATAATATATTATATTTCATAATAATATATTATATAATTTATATATAAATATAATGTAATAAGTTAATATTATTGATAATTATTAATTATTATATTATTAATTAATATTACTTAATAATGTAATATAATAAATTAATATCATAAAATATGTGTAAATAGTTACATAAGTTATAATATTATAATTTGATATATAATTTATATATTATATATTAAATATATACTTTAACTAGACATGTATTTTATATGTCACTTATATATTTACATATATTTTATATAAACTTTTAATTTAATTTGGTAATGAAATTCAAGAATAATTTCTATATTATATATTTTATTTTTTTTTCCAACCTTTTATTCCCTTTGTAGTCTTATGTATTTTATTATACTCATTTTAAAACATTCTTCTTAGAAGAAGTCTATATTCTTCACCAGACAGCTTAAAGGGTACTCGAAACAAACAGGGTTTGGCTTAGCATTGTGTGGCTTGGCTCAGGTCATAAGGAGGCAGGATTTGAACCCTAACCTGACTCCAATGACTATGGGGCCATTGTCCTGTTTTGACCTTACCATTTACTAGCCATGTGAGCTTAGACAAAGCAGTTACTCTTCTGTACCTCAAGCTCCTCCACTGTAGAATAAAGAGCTTGTGACTTTTAAAACATCTTCCATCTAAAGCTAAGGTCCCAGGCAGCTTTGAAAAAATACAAGGTTTATTTTTTTTCTCCTGAAATAGCAGATATCAGCAAGTTTAGTCAGGAACCAGGGATAGAAGAGAAGCAAGAGTCATGAGAGGGATGATCAGGAAGCAGGAGAAGGGGTCAAGCCCAGGCTGTCTCAGTAACTCACTCTGTGATCTTGAGAAAGCCACTTTTCTCTGTTTTCTCTGTAAAAATGAGTGGGTGTGGAGAGAGGTCAGTAAAATTCAACCAACATATGAATTGACTCTTAGCCTGGGTTCGGGTTAGGCTAGAGGGGAGGGAGTGAGTGTCCTTCCAGTCCTGGTGTTCTTGTAGAGGACAGATGGCGAGAGATCAAAGGACTCTGGGAGAAATGTGGGGAAGCCCACCCTGTAATTTGGGATGCCCAACTAGGGCAAGATGGAGTCAAAGCATATTTAGAAATTTTCAGGGTTGGTCAATGGACTAACCTGCTGTTTGCGGTGAGGGGGGGGCGGGAGGGAGGAGAAGTGGCTGGGGAAGATGGAGCTTCTAATCCCTCCATCTAATCCAATGCCCCTCCTAATGACCTGTATTTTCACTGTCCTAAGATCCTACACTTGGGGCTGGAAGGAATCTTGGAAGTCAGTTACTGTATACCCTCATTTTATAGATAAGAAAAAAAAAGGCTGAGGAATACCAAATGATGTATCCAAGGTCACATAGCTAGCTAGCTTTCAAATCTTGGTTCTCTGACTCCAAGAGTTGCCCTTGTTTCCTTTTTAAAAATTTTTTTCAATGAACAAAAACCTACTTTCTCTTCCTCCCATTCTCCTCTCCCAGGACAAGAAAGAAAGAAGAATGGAAGGAAGGAAAGAAAGAAAGAAAGGGAGGAAGAAAGGAAGGAAGGAAGGCAGGAAGGAAAACAAAACCCTTGTAAAAAAAAAAAAACTCCAGCCCTCTTTTCTTTGCATCATTTTCTTTCCTGGAAAATCATCTTCTGCCACCAAAGCCAGAGCTCTTTCCAATCTGCCATTATGCTGTCTTTCCCCCTTCATTGTTAGGGCATCATGGGAATTTCCTGAGCTTTCTGGCAGATGTGGCAGCAGATTCTGGACAGGATTTGCCACAGGACTCTCCTTTGATAGGGTCAAAACCTAGAAGGAGAAGCCTGTGTTTGTGTTCTGAAAATGCCTTCATTTTCTATGGGTTAGCTGACCTTTTTATAAGGTTTTAAAGTTTGCAACAGTCTCCTGGGCTAAGTTGGACAAATATTTGTCATTCATATATATGTGTATGTGCACACACATATACTTGTACATATGTGTATATATGTGTTTTTACAGATCCCCAGAGAGGTAATGTGACTTTGTCAAGGGTCCAACAGTTAGTCTTAAGAAGCACTTGTTGTCAAGATGGGGGCTCTTTCCCCAAACTTGAGCGACTTTGATTTAGCGCCAGGGTTCTTTGGCTTTTTTGTACCTCGGACCCCTTGGGCAGTCCGTATGGTACAGGCTCTAGACTACTTTTCAGAATCATGTTTCTAAACATAAAATAAAACACATGGGATTAGAACAGATATCAAATAATTGCATTGAAATACAGTTATCAGACTTTTTCAAATCAAGTGCATGTTTTCCAGGCTAAGAAGTCTGACTCTAGCCTGAGCTGCCCAAAATAAACTGAAAGGGGCTGGAGAGGGGAAGAGTTAGTGTAGGCTTCCATTTAGAGAGGGCTGGGAGCTTTTGTGTGGATCTAGGTTTAAATCCCAATTCAGCCATTCATAAGGTACAGGACTTTGGGGGTTCAGCTTTCTCATCTGTAAAGTGTGTTATTGAGGGTGGGGTGGGAAGAGACTAGCTGGCCTTTGGGGTTTCTCCAAGGTCTAGATCTTAGATATGGCCTTGAATACATAGTTTAAGATCTCTGGACCTCAGTTTCTTCATTTGTAAAAATCAAAGGAGTGGACTGGAAAATCTCTAAGACCCTAATTCCTGAGCTTAATCTGAGGAACTCTGTGACCGCCTAAAAGCCTTTGCCCTTCTGGTCCTTTCTATACATCTCTCACTTGGCAGGGGAGGTGGGGTTCACTTGCCACTGTATTTTGGGAAGTTGCTTAGAAGGTGAAGAAGACCCAGCTATGGTGGGGGGCCAAAGACCTACATTCTGGCCCTGCTGATAACCGGTGCTATGATCTGGTACATGTCATGTCCTCCTTCTGGATTTCAGTTTTCTTATCTGCCAAAGAAGGTAGTGGTGGGAGGGGGAAGCTCTGTGACCTATAAGGTCCCTCTCAGTCCTGACATTCCTTGTTCTAAGGCCCCTCCAAGCTCTGAAATGCTGCTCATTCCTGCTTTTGTAATCATTGCCTCCACCTCCAAGATTGCAGAGTCCTAAAAGCTGGGTTGGGCTGGGATCTTATTCTAGGCCTAACATGTATACAGGTTCAGGAAGGACCTTGTTAGGTTCCTGGATGGTTGAGTCATTATACTTCATTCTTGGAAACATGAGCTATCTGGGTCCCCTACCTCATGTCAGAGATTAATATGCATCATGGAGGCTGGCCTTTCCTTCCACTGGCCAGCCCTTGGTACTCATGTTGCCATCTTTGAGTTTCTGTGGTCTTTGCTTTAAACCCCTGACTGTAAATAAGACAAATTCAGGCCAGTAGGTTAGCCAGTTAGTCACTCAGTTGATCAGTTGATGAGTGATTCCTGTTGAGAAGAACCTCTTACCACCAGCAACCACTGACCAGCTGTGACTCGAAAGCTGATAATCCCCTAAGAAACCAGAGAACTAGCAAATGTGCAGCCTCAGATCCCCTCCACCCTCCACTGAGGCCTTCAGCTCAGCCTGTGGAGCCATCTTCCAGGTAAGCAGTCCACTAGGGAAAACTGTTCAGGCTACCTGGTGTCTAACCACCATGCAGTTCTAGGTCTCAGGATCTTAGCAGTGTGACCTTGGGTCAGGCACTGTCTGGACCTCAATTTTCACCCCTGTATCCTGGGGAGGAAGGTTGGACTGAACCAACACTGAAGTACGTTACAGCTCTCACTCTTAGTTTCCTATTAATTGAAGGCCCATGTTGGGTAAGACTTAGGTTAGGAGCTTCAGAAGCTGAAGGAGAGGACATGATCCCCAGTCTCAGGAGTTATGAATCTCACACCAGGGAGAGAGGAACTGAACCCCTACATTACAAGGAAAGTCAACAGGAACAGTAGATTCCTAAGTGCTGAGGGGCACCTGTTAGAGGAATGAATAGAAATGGTGGAAGACTCCAAGAAAAGGTAACTCCTAACCTAGGTTTCCCAAATGCAATATATTTGGCAGAGAGAAAGAGAGCTGGCAGGCATTTCAGACAGGGATCTGACTGGCACACAGCTGTGGCAAGGCCTGAGGACCATCCAAGGCTACTCATCCCCAAGACCCCCAACTATCATACTGGAGACAAGGGGCAAGACTGAATATCAGAGACACCCAGGGGCGCCACCGAGATCCCTAGGATCAAACTTCTCACTTTAGGGCCTAGGAGATAGTAATAGGCCTTACCTTGTAAGAATTCTATGGCACACTCTGTTTAAAGGGCTTCACTACATGTATATCACATATACATGTATGTACAATAAAAAAATCACATCTGTACTTATACATATTGTATATACAATACATAATAAACGTGTGCAGCATACATATTATATATGTAGAAATAGAATATATGTATGTACATATTGTGCATCTGTATATTTGCTTACATATATGTGTGAGTAATATACATATGTTTCAGTATAAATGCTGGCTATCATTATTGTTAAATCATTAAAATTAAAGCCTAGGTTATATATTATATAACTTATTATATTATCTAGTCCTAAATCAAATTATATATAACTGTATATATTATTATATATTACATATGAATTATGTGTTTTCTATATATGTAGAGGCAGCTAGGTGGCACAGTGGATAGACCTCTAGGCCTGGAATTGGGATAGAGCTGAATTCAAGTACAATCTCAGACACTTGCTAGCTGGGTGACCCTGGGAAAGTCACTTCACCCTGTTTGCCTCAGTTTCTTCATCTGTAAAATGAGCTGGAGAAGGAACTGGCAAACCACCCCAGTATCTTTGCCAAGAAAATCCCCTGAACAATATGGTCCTTGGGGTAATGATGAGTCAGATACGGCTAAACAACAGCCAATAATATATAATCCAGGCTCATAATTTCACTTATTTATTTATAATCTACAAATATACGTAAGTAACCGACAAGCTGTAGACTATCCAGAAAAGGACCAACAGAATGGAGAAGAACCTGAAGACTATGTCACTGGAGGGTCCCTTGAAGATATTGGGAAGTTTTATCCAGGAGAAAGCTGCAGGGTCGGAGATCAGGACATAATCACTATCTTCTGGAAGGGTGTTGGGATGGTTTTGACTGCCTTTGGTTGGCCCTGCGGGGAAAGGGGAGGATGTTGGAAGGGGCCAGATGGGAGCTGCAAAGAGACAAGATTAGGCTCAGGGTTAAAAACAGCCTCCTGATATTCAGCTCTCCCCGAGTGAGCTGAGCTGCCCCTGGATGTCATGAACTCTCCCTGAAGGTCTTTAAACAGAGGCTGGAAATCCAGTCCCTGGGGGATGTCACAAAGCAGATTTCTGACCAGGGAGGGCTGAACCAGATGCCTCTGAAGGCCCTTCTGACTGAGATCTTGTGACATGAGATAATAGACAGAAAAGTGATTTTTGTGAGAGTCAAAGAGTTACCCAGATGGAAGGGATTTTCAGAGCTCCAGGGGATCCTGGGGTCCTGAGCCAGAGAAGGAAGTGATAAATTTTCTGCTCCTCCTTCTCCTCCTGCTGCCCCCCTCCCCCTCTTCTCCATCCACCCATCACAGTAGCACACACAGACACTGCCACGTGTGAGTGGAGTGGGAAGTTAGGGGGGGCAGGCAGGAGGGAGGAGGGAGGACAAAGCTGTAACCCAACCAAGAACAGATGTAAAGAAAATTAGGAGGTGTAGGGAGTGGAGAGAGAGGGAAGCAGGGGCCAGAGAAGGGGGGAGACGCCCAAGTCAGGCAGGAAGGGAAAGATTTCCAGGACATGAGGAAGGATCACCAGGGCTAAGCCTGCCTTGGCAGGGACCAGGGGCCTGCATTTGGGAGTTGGAGCTAGAGACAAGAAAGTCGGAATCCCTGGGGAGTTTACCCTGCTTGGGAGGTGGGGGAAAGGGTCCAAACCATTGGATGCCTGGAATAGAGTCAGGATCTTGGATCATAGGCATGGAACTAGAAAAGAGTTTCGAAGTCTTGTCCAGGATTTTACAGAGCAGAAAACCAAGAGCTCAAGGTCACACAGTTAGCAAAGGGTGGAGCATGGGTTCCAATTCAGACCTTCTGACTCCAGTCTGGACATTGCTGGAAGCATTCTGTAGTGCAATCCAGAGAGCCTGGGGATGAGTCCCAGGTTGGATGCCTGGGGAAATAGGGTTCAAAAAGTAGGTACCCGCTGGTTATGTAGGTGGACAAAGAAGTTGGGCAGCTTTCAATCCTGCTACACATTACCAGCATCTGGGAACTGTGTTGACTAGCCCTGGCCAATGTGTGGGTATCTAAATGGCATAATTCAGAGTTCCCAGCAGTCTCTGTGTGGAAAACAGTCTTAGGGATAATCTAGCAGAGCCTGAGCTCAATTGTGGACATAATTGCTGGCCAGTTTCTTTTTAATATGCCTGAGAGATTGTGTGACGCATGGGGGCAGGAGGATAGAAATAGTCCAAGTTGGCTGAAGCACAAGGTATGTGTAGGAGAGCAATGTGGGATGAGCTTGGAAAAGAGATCTTGATCATGGAGGGTCTTGAATGCCAGAATAAGGTGCCCACAGCCTCACCAACACAGCTGAGTCACACGCAAAACTCCAGAGATACAACTGATAATGACATGACATCAGTGTAAGGGGCCCCGTTGGGAGCAGAGCTCCTACAGCCACACAGAGGTTTCTTTGCCTTGAAATCTCCCTTCTGGCCCTGGATTTCCCCATTGTGTCTCTGGCTTTGGGGTTAGAGGAACCCCATCTCCTGACCTGATCTTCCAGTCTGGTCTCAGACACTTACTAGCTGTGTGACGCTGTGAAACTGTCTGCCTCAGTTTCCACAATTGTAAAATGGGGATCATAATAACACTACCTCCCAGAACTGTTGTGAGGATCACATTTCGTAGAGCATTTGGTACACAGTAGGTTCCTCCCCCTTATTCCTTTCTGAATCTAAATCAAGTCCACTTTCTAGTGCATCACTTTGCCTCCAGGCACGTTTAAGTTTTTTTATCTCCCAAAACACAACAGGTCTCCTGCACATCTCCTCACTCTGGGGACGTTTTCTCACCTATAGGTCTTTGGTCATGATGTTCCTTCCACCTACACTGTCCTCCTCCTTCATCCCCATCTCCTTCTGTCAACATCATCTCTAACTTCAAAGTACAGATGATGTGCCACTGCCTCCATGAAGCTTTCCCTGATTCTCTGAAAGGAAAGGGATCTTCTTGTATGAACTTTGAGGGGTGATCAGAGGGTCAGACAGTTGTTCTGGGATCACTGGAGTAATGCCATCCTATTGCTTTTTTATTTTATATTTTATTTTCCCCTTTTTATATGTTAAAATTATTTTTAACTTTTTAAAAAAGTTTTTGAGTTCCAAATTATATCCTTCCCTCCTTCCCTCTCTCCCTCTCCTTGCCTGAGATGATAAATAATCCAACATAGTTTGTACATGTACAATCATGCAAAACATTTCCATATTAGCAATTTTGTTGAAGACTCAATTTAAAAAAAATGAAAATAGCAGAATTCAGTATGTATTCAGACAGTATCAGTTCTTTCTCTGGAGGTGGATAGCATGCTTCATCATGAGTCCTTTGGCATTATCTTGGATCATTGTATTGCTGAGAATAGCTAAGTCATTCGCGATTCTCCATTGTGTACTATTGTTGTTACTGTGTACAACATCGTGTTTCTGGTCACTTCACTTTGTATCAGTTCATGTGAGTCTTTCCAGGTTTTTCTGAAGTCGTACTGCTTGTCATTTCTTATAGCACAACAATATTCCATTACAATCATATAATACAGCTTGTTTATCCATTCCCAAATTGATGGTCATTTTCTCAATTTACCATTATTAGATACCATAAAAAGAACTGGTATAAATATTTTTGTACATATAAGTTATTTTTTTATTTTAAAGAAATCTGTTTGGGAAGATGGCAGAGTAGAAGGACTCACCTGTAGAAGTTCTCCTCCCATTGCCTATAAAATGCCTGTAAAAAATGACTCTAAACAAATTCTAGAGCAGCAAAAGCCACAAAACAACAGAGTGAAAGATTTTCAGTCCAAGGCAGCCTGGAAAGCTGACAGGAAAGGTCTATCTCACTGGGTGCAGAGTGGAGTAGAGTGCAGCTCAGCCTTGGCTGTGCCACACTGGCACGAACAGGACTGGGGCAGGCTTCAAGGTGCCACCAGCAGCAGCTACAGGTCCCAGATTCCTCAACTCATAAATGCCAAAGACAGCTTCAAAGGTCAGTAAGAAAACTCTTTCACTTGGGTGAAAAGGGAATGCAGTGGTCTAGCCCCAGCCCCAGGCAGCTGCAGCTTCCATTGTTGGAGCCCTGGCCTAAAGACCCTGGGAGAATTGAGCAGTTGATCTGATCTCAGTCCTGAGTGATTGCCCTGGAGTGAAGAGGAGTGCTTGCTGGCATTGTGGAGCTGGTGGAGGCTCTGGAGAGGGAATCCTGCTCACAGACCAGGGCACAGGCCAGGAGAGGAGTTTACTTGATTGTGCCACCTGGGAGGAACTGAGAATTTACTGGTCCCCAGAGTATACCCTCCTCTTGACAAAGAACTCAAAAGTTAAGTAACTGGCTGGGAAAATGCCCCAATAAAGGGAAAAAGAATAAGACAATAAAAGTTTACTTTCTTGGTGAGCAGGTATTTTTTTCCATCCTTTCAGATGAGGAAAAACAATGCATACCATCAGAGGAAGACCTAAAAGTCAAGACTTCTGCATCCAAAACCTCCAAAATAAATATGCAATAGTCTCAGGCCATGGAAGAGCTCAAAAAGAATTTTGAAGGGGGTGGAGCCAAGATGGTGAACTAGAAAGACACATTTATGCAGAGTCTCCCCACACAGCCCACGAAATACCTGTAGAGAGGGACTCTCAACAAATTCTGGAGCAGCAGAAGTGGAGAACAACAGAGTGGAGGAGATTTCCAGCCCAGGGTGACCGGAAAGGCCCACAGAAATGCTGGTTGCACCAGATGCGGAGCGGAGCTGGGAGCCCAGTCCAGCTTTGGTCATGCTGCCCGACAAGACCCTGGGAGGATGACACCTCGGGAGCGGAATCTCCAGTCGCAGCAGCGGGTCCTCAGATCCCTCAACCCACAGGTGCCAAAGGTCAGTGAAGGGGTTTTATCAGCTGGCTGGGAAAGGAGAAGGGCCTTCCCATAGCTCCGGCAGCAGGCAGCCACTTCAGGGGCTACATGGCAGGCACAGCAGCTGCATACATTTTTGGAGTGTAAAAACCCTGGGGTCACCGAAGAGCTGAGTCTTGCCTGCACCCTGTGTGGAGGCCCTGGGCGAGCTGGTCTTTGTCTCACACTGAATGTCAGCCCTGCCCATCCAGCTTATCTGAAAATCAGCCCCCAGTGCTGACTTGGCAGAACTGGAGGCCAGGAGGCTGTGGAGAGGTAACTGCTAAGATTCTGGGCACAAAAATCCCTCTCTGCATCCAGACCAGTACACGCTTGATCATGCCACCTTGGAGGAACTGAGATCTCACAGATTCCCGGAGTATACCCTATTCTTGACAAAGGTCCCAAAAATCAAGTCACTGGTTGGGAAAATGCCCCCAAAAGGGGAAAAAATAAGACCATAGAAGGTTACTTTCTTGGTGAACAGATATCTCCTTCCTTCCTTTCAGATGAGGAAGAACAATGCTTACCATCAGGGAAAGTCATAGAAGTCAAGGTTTCTGTATACCAAACATCCAAAATAAATATTCAATGGGCTCAGGCCATGGAAGAGCTCAAAAAGGATTTTGAAAGTCAAGTTAGAGAGATGGAGGAAAATCTGGGAAGAGAAATGAGAGAGATGCAAGAAAAGCATGAAAAGCAGGTCAACACCTTGCTAAAGGAGACCCAAAAAATGCTGAAGAAAATAACAGCTTTAAAAATAGGCTAACTCTATTGGCAAAAGAGGTTCAAAAAGCCAATGAGGAGAAGAATGCTTTAAAAAGCAGAATGAGCCAAGTGGAAAAGGAGGTCCAAAAGCTCACTGAAGAAAATAGTTCTTTCAAAATTAGAATGGAACAGATGGAGGCTAATGACTTTATGAGAAACCAAGAAATCACAAAACAAAACCAAAAGAATGAAAAAATGGGAGATAATGTGAAATGTCTCATTGGAAAAACAACTGACCTGGAAAATAGATCCAGGAGAGACAATTTAAAAATTATGGGACTACCTGAAAGCCATGATCAAAAAAATAGCCTAGACATCATCTTTCATGAAATTATCAAGGAAAACTGCCCTGATATTCTAGAATGAGAAGGCAAAATAAATACTGAAAGAATCCACCAATCACCACCTGAAAGAGATCCAAAAAGAGAAACTCCTAGGAACATTGTGGCCAAATTCCAGAATTCCCAGGTCAAGGAGAAAATATTGCAAGCAGCTAGAAAGAAACAATTCAAGTATTGTGGAAATACAATCAGGATAACACAAAATCTAGCAGCTTCTACATTAAGGGATCGAAGGGCATGGAATAGGATATACCAGAAGTCAAAGGAACTAGGACTAAAACCAAGAATCACCTACCCAGCAAAACTGAGTGTAATACTTCAGGGGAAAAAATGGTCTTTCAATGAAATAGAGGACTTTCAAGCATTCTTGATGAAAAGACCAGAGTTGAAAAGAAAATTTGACTTTCAAACACAAGAATGAAGAGAAGCATGAAAAGGTAAACAGCAAAGAGAAGTCATAAGGGACTTACTAAAGTTGAACTGTTTACATTCCTACATGGAAAGATAATATTTGTAACTCTTGAAACTTTTCAGTATCTGGGTAGTTGGTGGGATTACACACACACACACACACACACACACACAGAGAGAGAGAGAGAGAGAGAGAGAGAGAGAGAGAGAGAGAAACAGAGACAGAGACAGAGAGACAGAGAGTATAGAGTGAATTGAATAGGATGGGATCATATCTTAAAAAAAGGAAATCAAGCAGTGAGAGAGAAATATATTGGGAGGAGAAAGGGAGAAATGGAATGGGGCAAATTATCTCTCATAAAAGAGGCAAGCAAAAGATTTTTCAGTGAAGGAAAAAAGAGGGGAGGTGAGAGAAAAAAACATGAAGCTTACTCTCATCACATTCGACTAAAGGAAGGAATAAAATGTACACTCATTTTGGTATGAAAACCTATCTTACAGTACAGGAAAGTGGGGGAGAAGGGGATAAGCAGGGTGGGGGGGGATAATGGAAGGGAGGGCAGTGGGAGGAGGGAGCAATTTGAAGTCAACACTTTTGGGGAGGGACAGGATCAAAAGAGAGAAGAGAAGCATTGGGGGGCAGAGTAGGATGGAGGGAAATATAGTTAGTCTTACATAACACGACTAATATGGAAGTCATTTGCAAAACTACACAGATACGGCCTATATTGAATTGCTTGCCTTCCCAAAGGGAATGGGTGGGGAGGGAGGGATGAAGAGAAGTTGGAAGTCAAAGTTTTAGGAACAACTGTTGAGTATTGTTCTTGCTACTAGGAAATAAGAAATACAGGTAATGGGGTATAGAAAGTTATCTGGCCCTACACGACAAAAGAGAAGATGGGGACAAGGGAAGAGAGGGATGTTAGAAGAGAGGGCAGATTGGTGATAGGGGCAATTGGAATGCTCAGCATTTTGGGGTGGGGGGAGGGGAGAAATAGGGAGAAAATTTGGAACCCAAAATTTTGTGAAAATGAATGTTAAAAGTTAAATAAATAAATTTTTTAAAAAATTTTTAAAAAAGGATTTTGAAAATCAAGTAAGAGAGATGGAGGAAAAACTGGGAAGAGAATTGAGAGAGATGCAAGAAAAGCACGAAAAGCAAGTCAACAGCTTGCTAAAGGAGACCCCAAAAAAATGCTGAAGAAATTAATACTTTTAAAAATAGACTAACTCAAATGACAAAAGAGGTCCAAAAAGCCAATGAGGAGAAGAATGCTTTAAAAAGCAGAATTAGCCAAATGGAAAAAGAAGTTCAAAAGCTCACTGAAGAAAATAGTTTTTTAAAATTAGAATGGAGCAGATGGAAGCTAATGATTTTATGAGAAATCAAGAAATTACAAAACCAAACCAAAAGAATGAAAAAATTGAAGACAATGTGAAATATCTCATTGGAAAAACAACTAACCTAGAAAACAGATCCAGGAGAGACAATTTAAAAATTACAGGACTACCTGAAAGCTGTGATAAAGAAAAAAGAACCTAGACATCATCTTTCAGGAAATTACAAGGAAAACTGCCCTGATCTTCTGGAACCAGAAGGTAAAATAAATATTGAAAGAATTCACTGATCACCTCCTGAAAGATCTGAAAAGAAAAACTCCTAGGAATATTGTATCCAAATTCCAGAGTTCTCAGGTCAAGGAAAAAATATTGCAAGTAGCCAGAAAGAAATAACTTGAGTACTGTGGAAATACAATCAGGATAAAATAGGATCTGGAAGCTTCTACATTAAAGGATTGAAGGGCTTGAAATATGATATTCCAGAAGTCAAAGGAACTAGGATTAAAACAAAGAATCACCTACCCAGCAAAATTGAGTATAATACTTCAAGGGAAAAGTGGTCATTCAATGAAATAGAGGATTTTCAAGCATTCTTGATGAAAAAACCAGAAGTGAATAGAATATTTGACTTTCAAACACAAGAATCAAGAGAAGCATGAAAAGGTAAACAGGAAAGAGAAATCATAAGGAACTTACTAAGGCTGAATGGTTTACATTCCTACATGGAAAGATAATATTTGTAACTCGAAACTTTTCTCAGTATTTGGATAGTTGGAGGGATTATACACACACACACACACACACACACACACACACACACACACATGCACACACACATAGACAAAGGGCACAGGATGAGTTGAATAGGAAGGAATGATATGTAAAAAAATAAAATTAAGGGGTGAAAGAGGAATATATTGAGAAGAGAAAGGGAGAAATGGAATGGGGCAAATTGTCTCTCATAAAAAAGGCAAGAAAAAGCTTTTTCAATGAAGTGGGAAAGGGGGAGGTGAAAGGGAAAAAGTGAAACTTACTCTCATCTCATTTGGCTTAAAGAGGGAATAACATGCACACTCAATTTGGTATGAAAATCTATCTTACACTACGGGAAAGTAGGGGAGAAGGGGATAAGTGAGGTGTGGGGAGATGACAGAAGGGAGGGCAAATGAGAGGAGGGGTAATTATAAGTAAACACTTTTGAGGAGGGATAAGGTCAAAAGAGAGAATAGAATAAATGGGAGGGCAGGATAGGATGGAGGGAAATATAGTTAGTTGTTCACAACATGACTATTATGGAAGTCTTTAGCAAAACTACACATATATAGCCTGTATTAAATTTCTTGCCTCCTCAGTGGGGATGGATGGGGAGGGAGAGAGAGAAGTTAGAACTTAAAGTTTTAGGAACAAGTGTTGAGAATTGTTTTTGCCTGTAAGTGGAAAATAAGAAATACAGATAATGGGGTATAGAAATCTATCTTGCCCTACAAGTAAAGAGAGAAGAGGGATAAGAGAATGGAGAGGTGTGATAGAAGGGAGAGTAGATTAGGGGAGGGGTAATCAGAATGCATGGTGAGAGGGGAGGAGAGAGATGGGAAGAAAATTTGAAACTCAAAATCTTGTGGAAATGAATGTTGAAAACTAAAAATAAATTAATAAATAAATTGAAAAAAAATCTCTTTGGAGTCCAAGGGTATACACAGTTTTATAGCCCTTTGGGAATAGTTCCAAATTGTTCTCTAGAATGGATGGATTAGTCCACAACCCTACCAAGAGTTCATGAGTGTCCCAGTTTTCCCACTCCCCCCCCAACATTTATCATTTTCCTTTTCTGTCTTATTATCCAATCTGATAGGTGTGATGTGGTACCTTGGAATTGTTTTAATTTACATTTCTCTAATCAATAGTGATTTGGAACATTATTTTCCATCGCATTGCTTATTGATTGCCCAAGGGTTAGCGACACCTTTCCTCTATTTCTGTCTCCCTCCCACTCTGGGTATTCTCAACCTTAACTTAGAGATCAAGAAAACAAGACTTAGTAGTTATGTGTATGAATAAGGTCTTGTAACTTGAAATACATTTTATGCATCTGGAGCATTCAGTATTTCAGTCAATCAGCATTTATTAAGCACCTACGAGGTGCCAGGCATCAAATTAAACTCTGGGGTTTCAGAGACAAAATCCAGTCTCTGCCTTCAAGGAGTTCCCAGTCTAATGGGGAGACAACACACAAACAACCAAGTACAAACAAGTCTTTGACAGGATAAATAGGAGACGATCAACAGAGGGAAAGCACTAGAGTTAAGGGGAAAGGAGAAAATGAGGTTTTACCTGGGACTTGCAGGCAGCTGGGAAAGCCAGGAGGCAGAGATGAGGAGAGATGGCATCCCAGGCAGGGGGCACAGCCAGAAAAAAGTCCTGGAGGCTGTAGATGGAGGTTTGTATTCCAAGAATATCCTGGAGGTTAGGGTCACTGTATATGAGTGTGGGGCATGGTTGGGGAGGGGAGTAAGGTACAGGAAGATGGCAAAGGGAGGAGGGGGTCAGTTGTGAATGACTTAAAAGGCACACAGAGGATTTTGTATTGGATCCTAGAGGTGACAGAGGGCCAGAAAGATTTATTGAATGGGGCACAGGGGGTATGTATGACACAGTCAGATCTGAGCTTTACTCACTGCCCCCAGATCTGCCCTAAGAATAGACTGATGCCCTCGTCCATGTGATGAACCTTTGAATACTTGGAAACAGGCATCAGGCTCCATCCCAGGCCAATTGTCTCCAGGTGAGATGAACCCAGCACCTTCAATTAACCCTTAGGTGGTTTGCCTCCCAGTGCTCTAACCATTTTGCCTACCTTCCTCTGGAATCTCTTCAGTTTGCTGATGACCTTTTCGAAAGCTCAGATCTGAACACAGAACTTGTCCGGCCAGGCAAAGGCAGGACGGTCATTTCTCACTCTGGCCAGTGTGCCTCTTTCAAGAATGCATACATGGGCATGGATTATTTTGGCTGCCATGTTAAAGCAGTTTGAGCTAGTGGTTCCCTAAAACCCCAGATCTTTGTGACAGAAACTGGTGTCTCATCAGACCTCACCCTTTATATAATTCTGCAATTAATTTGGATCCTCCTTAAATTTCATCTTAGTAGATCTAGCCTTTTATTCTAGACTTTTCCTCCCTTCCTCCCTCCCTTCATCCCTTCTTTTCTTCCTCCTTTTTCTCTATTCTTTTCTTCCTTTTTACTTTCTTTCTTTCCTTCCTTCCTTCTTTTCTTTCTTTATTCCTCCCTTCCATCTTTTCTTTCTCTTCTTCTATAATTCTGATCTATATAGTTGCCTTGTAAACAATCTAAACTGTGTAACAAACTCTACATGCATCACAGTTACTCCTTTCGGACTTTTTTCTTATTCATTGGAATCACTTATATCTCTGTGGTCACGATTTCATCCCTTTTGGTGCAACATTCCATGTAAAATGTTAGAGCAGAGATCCCCAAATTCCCTCCTCCCTGCCCCAACCCAAAGTAATGATCTAATTAGGATGGCCTTCCCAGAACCTCTGTCTGTTCCAATACCAGTCAGGCCTCTCCAGTTCCCAGATACTAACCTAGGTCTGAATTGCTGTCTCCAAACAGCTCCCTTGCTACAGTTTCACAGCAGTATCTGGATTCTCAGCTCTCAGCAATCAGATCTGCTCTTCATTCTCCTTAAATTCCTTCTGTGAGCTGGAGAGAGGGCTGAGGGTATTGTGACATTTGCAGGATCAACAAAGGAGAGTAGACATGGGGAGAGGGAGAGGAGTTGGAAGGATGAATCCCCAGACTATGGGATCAATGATCTGGTGCTGGGAAGGACCTCAGTGGATACCTAGTCCAACACCTTCATTTTATAGATTAAAAAGTTCAGGTCCAGAGAGCTTAGGAGACCTGTTCAAGGTTTCAGGTGACAGAAAAAAGATTTGAACCCAAGTCCTGCTGACTGGGAAGAAGGGAATTTTTCACATGCCTCCTTCCTCTCTTTTCTAGGAGGTATCTAGAACTTATCTTTGAAAGTTTTAACCTCTGCAGTGTCTTCCAGGTTCTATCATCTAGAACCTTCATATACTTCTAGTGTCTAGCACATGCTTAAGATCCTATTTTTCTGGAACTTTTACCAGGACCCAATAAAATATAAGATCCTTGAACATAAACCTATTTATCCCCCAACACCACCCTGGGTACATAGTAGGTGCTTAATAAGTGTCTATCATTGTTCTTTCTCTGTGAGTGTCCTGGGATTTTGTTTTTATAAGGGACTGGGAGGGATAGGGTAGAGGAGGTCACAGAGGAAGAATGAAATTGGGGAGGGACAAGACGAAGAGAAACAGGAAGAGGCCAGTGGTAGCCTGGCCTTGGTCACTTCTCCCTCCACCTATATGAGTGTGCCCACTTCACATACCACACTTTCCACTGGCCACGCTCACACTTCCTCAGCCCCTCCTTTTTCACTCTCACTCCCCCTCTTCTTCCTGCTTCATGAGGTTGAGGTGCCGGGAAAGACACAAATGATTTTGATCAAGGCCACCACCATCTTATCTGGGGCTAGGAACCACAGGGCCTAAAATAACCAGCCACATCCTCCTCAGAGTCAAAGCCTTACCAGCCCATTCCTCTATCCTGCCTTTGCTTAGGTCCAGCAAGGGCACAGGTCAGGGGCCTCAGGTGCCTTTACCTTGGTGACAGGAGGGGGAGATCGGGATGGAGTAAATGTATAGTTTGTGGCTTTGTTTGCTGTTTTGCTTGTTTGTCCAATGTAGGAAATCAAATGTTCAAAACTGGTAGTAAGAGAGGGTTAAGGTGAGGCTACAGACCCATGTAAGAATAAGCCTTAAGCCCAATTCACTCTGGAGCTCATAGATTGGACAACAGGTCCCCACCCTCCCTAGCACAGGGTGAATGTAATTACTACATAGTAACTGTTTCTCTTTTACCCAGGAATCCTGATAGTCTTCCCCTCTCAGTTTGATTTTTTGGTTATTTTTTTTCTTTTATGAAAAGGGACCATCTCTTGAGTAACCACTTAAAGAGAGCTATTCATTGAATGGGTCTATCTCACTCAAAGTGATAATCTGATGAGACCTTAGCCTAAACTGGCCAAGGTTCCACACTGCATCCTGGGCCATCTCCAGTCGTCCTGATGAATATCAGGCCACCTGACCCAAATGGTTCTGGAGGAGAAAGTGAGGCTGGTGACCTTGCACAGCCCTTCCTCACTCAAATCAAAGTCAGCTACAAGTGATGTCATCATCTTGATGTCATGGTCCTCTTCAAGA
Organism: Notamacropus eugenii; assembly: GCF_028372415.1. Taxonomy (NCBI): domain Eukaryota; kingdom Metazoa; phylum Chordata; class Mammalia; order Diprotodontia; family Macropodidae; genus Notamacropus; species Notamacropus eugenii. The sequence goes on along the minus strand of NC_092874.1, from coordinate 294,298,744 downwards.
ACAAACACAACAACAGTAGCACATAAGGGGTCTTGCAAATCAGGAGTGAGAAGACCTGCTTCTAACCTGAGATTGTTCATTAGCTTATTGTCTTGTCTCGAAGAAATCTCTTCTCTCTCTGAGCCTGAAAATGGGATCTACCTCACAGTGAAGGCACATGATTTTACTAAGGCCTGATGAGGTCCCTTCCAACCCTCATTCAGATGAATTTTAGAATCCTAAGAACTTGGGTCAAGAATTGGAAGGGATCTTGTCAGGTCTTAGTAAAATCATTTTACTTTCATTTTTACACATATAGAAACTGAGGCTCATAAGGGTTAACTTTCCCCAAGGTTGCAGAGGTAATAAGTAGCATAATTGAGTCCAAATCTGTATTGAACTATTATGTTTAGTGAGGAATAGTGACCTTCTTCAAACTGTCTGGATCCAGCAGCCAGAATTCCTGGGTTCAGGGTAGGACAGCACTATCTACTACCTGGAGAAGAGGGAGCCATGAGGAATTGACTTTCATCACCCTACCAGACTGTAAACTCTATGAGGCAGGGACTAACTACGCTTCATTTAAACTTTTCTCTTTCCCCCCAGTGCCCAGTACAGGGCTACATACTCAGTAAAGAATACTTCCCCTCCCCCACTTCCTACAAAAAAGAAATGTTTTCTCAATTTGATTATTGAATTCCTGCCATTTCCCCCAACCAGAAGGGCTGGGTCTGGCTCTGAGTGAGTCACCAAGTTTCAGAAGAGGCAGTTAGGAGGTTCAGGGGTTAGAACTCAGGGCTTGTGGGCTAAAGTTAGGAGATCGGGCCCCTTGGGGACTGGTGAGCAATATTTTCTTTCACACACTTATTTGGCTGCATTGTGTTTACAGAAGCATGGAGGACCAGAGGACAGAAAAATTATGGGATGAGTGTATTTGAGGGTTGGAAGAGACTATAGGGGCTATCTTGCCCAACCCATACGCTAGCAGAAAACCCACTATGACCTCCCCAGCCTCTTCTTGAAGGTCCCCTGGGAGTGAGGTTGGAGGATACACTCCTCCTTGCCCCACCCTTTCTCTGTATACTGAGATCTCTGTCTGCTCCCAAAGAAGTCATGCTCCACACCCCAGGCATAACGATTCTTGTGTTTATAATACCATATCATAATACATTTATATTAACATCTATGATGATAGCTAACATTATATGTACTTTAATGCTTGCAAAATATTTTATACACATTGTTTCATTTAGAATGAAAGCAATAATTTAAGAGAAACCTATGAAAACTTATATGAACTGATGCAGAGTGAAATGAGGACTTTGTACTGTATAAACTTTGTACTATGATAACAATGTTCATAAGACGCATTGCTTTGAAAGACTTAAGAATTCTCATCAACAAACTAGCAAGCCAGAATTCCAGAGAGTCAATGATGAATCATGCTCTGCACTTGCTGACAGAAAGATAAGGCACTCAGGGTGCAGAATGCATCTCTCTCTCTCTCTCTCTCTCTCTCTCTCTCTCTCTCTCTCTCTCTCTCATATTATATATAATATATACATATGTAAACATATATACATATATATCTTGTTGCTATTCAATTATTTCAGTCATGTTCGACTCTCCATGACCCCATTTGAGATTTTCTTGGCCAAAGATACAGGAATGCTTTACCATTTCCTTCTCCAGCTCTTTCTACAGATGAGGAAACTGAGGCAAACAAGGTAAAGTGACTTGCCCAGGATCATGCAACTAGTATCTGAGGCTTTATTGTGCATATTTGTTACAAAGATTTCATATCTTTTCATGCTTTTTTTCTCCAGAGGGGCCTGAATGAGTGGGAGAGAAAAACTGTTCATTAAAGCAATTCACTTTTTCAAAAGAACAGGAATGTTGTAGCTGGAAGGGATCTTAGAAAATGAAAATGCCAGAGGCACCACAGAAAATGTTAGGAGAAAGAGAGAAGTTGTGTTAGATTTCAAAAAAGAGAGTGAAACATTTTTTAAATGCACAAAAGAGAACAGAAAGGAATCTAGGAAGAAAGATCAGACAAACTGGACAGTTTTGAAAGTAACAAGTACATTTATTTCATTTTTTAAAGCAAGTGATATGACATGGAGTTTCTTTTTTGCGTGTGTTCTGCTGTGTATATGGAAATACTTTTTTGGATGTATGCATTTAAGTTCAGAATAAACAAAAAAGAAAAGAAAAAGAACCCTAGAGTTCCTTGAATTGGGAGGTATGTTATATTGCCACAAAGAATGATAGGTGGTAGAAATAAGTAACGGTCTGTGTACATTGATCTTTTCTGACTTGTTACTTACTTTGGGACCCAGATGGATGATTTGAAACCAGAGAGAGGACTGATGATAATTGATATACCCCTCTACTCACATAGTTCAAGGAAACAGGAGTTCCCAAGAGGCTTCAAGAGAGAGCCGAGTCAGTACTGCCTCAGAGAGCAGGGACATTGGAAGAGAACAGAGCAGGCGAGAAGGGAAAGAATGATAACTGGTACCCAGGATTTTCTGCTCTTCCTCTCTTTTGCCTTTGGAAGAAACTTCTCAGTCACCGAAGGTTCAGGGGACCCAGAACCACTACTGTGAGATAACAGTTTGCCACCCATGATGAAGGCAGACACTAATGTATTTGGGGAACAGAAAGAGATCTCAAAAATCAATGAATCCAACTCATTAATTTTAAAGGTCAGGAAACTAGAGCCCGTAAGGGGCTAATGACTTTTCCAAGGTCACACTAGGAGTAAGGAATAGAGCCGTGTTACACCCAAAGTTCTTTGACTCCAAACCTAACATTCTTTCTATGGAATCATGTGGATGGATGCCAGTGTGGCCCACAACTACAAGCCAAACCCTACTTGTGGTGAACAACATGTGTGGTGAAACTTTCATGGGGAGATCCAGGTGTAGAGAATGAGACTAGTGGGGACCAGCGTGGAAGTGAGACTGTATTGGAGGTTAGGTGTCAACTTTTGAAAACTTTACTAATCAAAAGAAAAGGAGACCGAGAAACCCCTGTGAAGTCCCTCGTCCTCTCTTGCTTACAGTCCTAACTGTGAGAATGGGTTCCATACATGTAAAGCCTTCCCTTGATCTTTCTCATGGTCTTGAAGGGGGGAGGGCTTTGGACTTGTCTCTGGGGCAAATGGGAAGAGGTTTGGGGGCTAAATGCTAGAAGCAGGAGCACTAAAACCTTTCCCCCTAAAGTGTGTTATGTTAAATAAACTTTACATCTACAGACTGCTGATTACATTAGGACTGAGAGATAAAAGTCCAGATATGCGGTAGGGGCTCTGAGCTACATGCAAACTATGCTTATATGTACTAATTTTGGGTGATATTTAACATCCTCTAATCTAAACTTAGAACCTGGTTAAAGTAGGATTTTTATCTGCCCATTCAGAGCTATGCCACCCGATGGTGTTTTCCTACCTGAGGCACTCTGACAAGACCTTTAGGTTTGTGACTGGAATATAACACCATCTGCTTGATAGCTCAATCTTACGTTCCCTCACTGAGAAATTAATAACCTGACTCCTTACCTTTCTATAGGCTTCTGAAAATCGGCATCTAGGCAATATGCGCTGCTGATATAACTGCCCTCATATTGGGTATTTATAAAGTGTTATGCCCGGAACATAGTAAGTGCTTAATGAATGTTTCTTGACTGAAAGGCAACCTATACATACATCACATGATCTAGGCAGCTAGGTGGTGCAGTGGATAGAGTGTCAGTCCTGGGTTCAGGAAAACTTGGGTTCAGATCTGATCTCAGACACTTAACTATGTTGCCCTGGACAAGTCACTTAATATGTGCTTGCCTCAGTTTCCTCAGTTAAAAAATAGGGATAGTAATAGCACCTACTTTCCAGGGTTGTTATGAGGATCAAATGAGATAATATTTAGAATGAGTTTAGCACATTGCCTGGTACATAGTGCTATATAAATGTTAGTTGTTATTATTGTAATCAAATTCAAAACTTAAAGTCCTCTTGAAACACCCCTAAGTATTTCATGATAATCCATTATGCATTTTAGCCGTTAATTTAAGTCATCCTTAAATCAATGTTTTGTTCTCAATCTGTAACATTCTATAAATGTACACATAAAGTCGATAATTTAGACTGATAGCAAGAGCCTGGGTCTTGGAGATAAGAGCCTTGCATTTTAATCATTTACAAACTAAATCCCATCACAAACTGGCTCCAGCTACACTTTCCAGGCTGATCACGTATTACTCCTATTCATATGCTCTGGTGTTACCACCAGACTGGTCTAATGGGCTATTTCCTGTTTGCAAAAGTTCATCTCCTACCTTCAGGATTTTGTCTTCTGTGCCTAGAATATGCTCCCTCCTCACCTTTATCCCTCCAAAAGTCCTGCCTCCTTTCAAAGCTCAGCCCAAGCACCTCATCTTTTACTAGGTCGTTCCTGATCCCCCCAGTTTCTGGTGTTTCTCGGGCCTCCCCCGCCCTTGGTAATGTTTTCTGATAGACCTGAACAAACAATAGAGATAAAACAGAAGTACTCAATTCCCATTTTTGCAGGTCTTCTTTACCAAGAGAAATGAAACTCAGAATTTGAAAAAACAATAAAGCAAAAATGACTAGACAGGGTTTAATTCAATCAAATCCAACATCTGTTATGCACCTACTACAGGTAAGAGACTGCTCTGGGGGCTGAGAATTCCAAGATAAAAATCACTACTGCCTTCCCTCAGGGAACTTCAACTCTACTGGGGAATACTGCATGTAAGCAGATGACTGATTCGAGATAATTAAGCATGGAGAGGGTTTAACTTACAAATGAGAGGGGAGCAGGGAAGTGAGAAAAGATGGCCTGAAAAAAAAATTTTTTTAATAAAAAAAAAGGTCACCTTGGGTAAAATTTGGCATTGATGGAAAAGTTAAGGTTTTTAACTTGATTTTATGATTGTTATTTAATCAGGAACTAGAACATGTATAGAAAGTCATGTAAGCCATTTAAGACTTGCCTCAAAAGATGTTACTTAGCCAAACTGAAACCTGGCTATTGGAACTTGCTATTTTAAGATTCTATGGGACTATTAGCTGACTGTTCTTCTGAGTCTAACTCCAGGTATGGATAGCAAGAAAGGCAGTCTGAGCCTCCAATCCATGATGCTAGTAAGCCTGAGATTCTGGTATGAACTGCAAAAGGTGATCTCGTGGGAAGAATGGGAGAGTGGTTGTTCAGCCTGGGCTGAGGTAGGATTCTCCTGACTCAATTCCCCCACTGACACTTGGCAGACTTTAAGCCTGACTGAATGCAAGTTGACAATCTACTCCTGCCTGGAACTGACATGAAATTAGTGAGATGTTGTTTCTCTGCAATGTCCCTACTCTTAGTAGCAATTTCCTATAGTCAAAATAAGCTTAATACCGAATCTATTAAATTATAGATTGTTGGTAGGGGAACATCCGAGATTAAGTCTAAAATTAAGCTATTAGGCTTAGGACCTTAGACCAACAACAGTAAATTAGGGTCCTTTAATTCTTAATAAAAGGGTGGAAACAATTGACAAAGTGTCAAGGGCTTGTGAAGTTAGCACACATAGTTATTATTTGTGTCTCAGTTGGTTAATGTTAAAAAAAATTCGTTTGTGGTCTATATTGTAAATGCTTTAAAAGAAGTATCCCCTGACCAAAAGTTAGAATTGTTTTATGTGATATGAACTGTGTTTAAAAAAAAAAGAAAAAAGAAAGAAAGAAAGAAAGAAGAAGAAAAGATGGCCTGACATCCCTGGGACTTTAGGATGGTAATTCGAGATATTTGAGAATGGAGAGGGTTTAACTTACAAATGAAAGAGGAGCAGGGGATTGAGAAAAGATGACCATCCCTGGGACTTAGAATGGTAATTTTTATAGCTATATTAAAGATTAATTGGAGAAGGGGGGAAGCTAGAGGCAAGGAAATGAATGAAGAAACTATTTCAATAGTCCAGGCAGGAATTAAAATTGAATACGAGTAAGAATCATCTTAAATCACAAATGAACACTCCAAAGCTGGATGGGGCTCTGGGGTCAACGAAGTCCAGCCCCCTTATTTTGTAGAGAAGGTAACTGAGACTCAGAGAGGTTGAGGCTAGCCCAGCATTACACAGCTAGTGAGGGCCTGATTGGGGATTGAAACTAAGTCAGATTGCTCTGAGTTCAAGTCTGATACCTTACTCACTATATCACTCTTTCTCAGGGCGCTAAGAAGGCACTTGACTGACCCTTAGTTTCTAGGACTAGGCTGGAATGAAATATATCCCATGGGTGTTTTATTTTAATGACAGATGTAAATGGTGATGCTGTAACTTGGAGTCAGGAAGACCTGAGTTTCAATCCTGCCTCCGACACTAACCAGATATATGGCCCTGGTCAAGACCGTTTTTTTCTTAGTGTCAGTTTCTTCATCTGTAAAATGGGGATAATTATGGTACTTCCTTCACAAGATTTTTGGGAAGATCAAATGGGTTGATAAATGGAATGCTTTGTGCAAATTATTGTAAATTATTGTTGTTATTATCATTACCTGTTACTAATTGTTGAATGCTGGAGGTGATCTTTGAGGAGTTTAAGAGAATAGAAGAAAGATAATAGCTCTGGATATGGGCAACTCTGTCCCAGTTTTCAAAAGGGAGAAGAATATAAATCCCCAAAATTTTCCATCAGTGCGCTGGTCTAAAAAGTTCTGATGCTTTCCTAAGTCTGGTCTTTCCTGTGACAGACTATCTTGGGTCTAGCTACATCCTGGGATGAAGACTTGCTGACCAGAGTTCCCACCTCCTACTTGGAACTGGACCAGGGAAACTTCCCTTTGCCCAAGAGCATTCTCTGTTAATTATCTTACAAACCTCCCTGAATTTTCTGCCCTCACCTTAAGGCCCTGGTGTTTCTAATCTTTCCAGTCCCTAAGCCAGCCTGGCCGCCTGGATCCATAGCTACATTCTGTGCCTTCCACCAAGGCCACCACCACTGAAGGTTTCTGGTTTTCTCGCTTCCTCACAAATCTCCCATTTCCAAATCTATAAGACCACAAGAGTGCAGTTTCTCAGGTTTATGAGGTGAAAGATAAAATGGAAATTTAGAACGAATGTACCAGGATAAGACAATTGGATCATGAGCCTATTACATTAATACCATATGTAAAGGATCTGTGGGACTTCCTCCCTCCCTCCATCCATCTGTGACTTGGCAGAGAGTTGCCTGAGTCACTCAACTATTAAATGACTTGCTGCCTAGGATCTTAGAACTAAGTGCCAGCAGCAAGATTCAAATCTAGTTCTTCCTAGATTTCCTAGAGCCCAATACCCTATCCACTATGCCTGGCTGCCTCTATGTGAACAGCATTAGATTCTCACCTAACCCTTTCCCAGTGAAAAACAAGAAAACCTCAGCGACTATTTTTTTTCATCACCATGAAATCTTTCTAAGAATCATTTGGACAAGGCTGCTTAACTTTGTTCTGTAGACTTAAAAAAATTATAAGCATTTCAATATAATTAGTTTCCTTTATAAAAGTATATATTTTATATCATGTATTTTAAAAACATTATTCTAAGAAGTTGTCTGTAGGTTTCAGGGGGGTTCCTCCCAGCCCTGACATTCCCTGTTCTAAATTCTTTCCCAGCTCTCATATTCTCTGTTCTAAGGCCCCTCCCAGCTCTCACATTTCCTGTCCTAATGGCCCTTCATCTCTAATTTTCTAAAAGCCTATAGGGGTCAGGGCTGTGATAGTGGAGGCAGAGGCACATGGAAAAAGGCTGAGCTCATCTCATGCAACTATTGTTATAGTCTTGGTTATATGAGATCCATCAAACAATAATCTGGTCTGAGGTTCCCACAATTCTAGTGTCCCTAATTCAGGTCACTGCTTGGGAAGACAGGGTTATGTAAAGGAAAGATCACTTCCCTGGGCTCAGAATAGACTTGGGATCAGATTTTGCCTCAGACAAGTACTTACCAGTCACATGACCATGGGCAAGTCACTTACCATCAAAGAACCTCAGTTTCCACCTCCACAAAATGTGGATAAGAACCCTTCTAGTACCTACCTCAAAAGGTAATTATAAGGAAAGTGTTCATTGTAATGAGTATCTGGAACATGGGCAGATTCCCCCGTGAGCTTGACTCTGATAGAGTCACTGTCTGAAGCAAGCTGGATAGAGTACCAGGCGTGGAGTCAGGAATACCTGAGTTCAAATCTGGCCTCAGACACTAGCTGTGTGACCATGGGCAAGTCACTTAACTCTGTTTGTCTCAGTTTCCTCATCTGTAAAACGAACAGGAGAAGGAAATGGCAAACTACTTTATAATCTGTGCCACAAAAACCTCAAATGGGGTCATGAAGAGTTGGATATAACTGAGCAACAGCAAAAATTCTCTACCATTACTCTCTGGCAATCTAAGCCAAGTTGATGGGGTCTCTGCCCACGTACCAGATTCCTACTTATACTTCTGAACCTTAAATCGTTACAAAAATATGAGTTACTTAAATGAGCCAGTTCATTTGGATCGCTTACCGGGTGTGTGTTAGCTTGAAGGATGTAGGTTACTTTTGAGGTGTGACTGGAAATGAGCACACAACAGCATACAGATATGCAAAGTTACATCCCTACATGTACTCCTCATTCAGTGTAGCCACCCCAAATAGTTTCCCAAACTCTGAAGTGTGCTAGGAGCCAGCGTGTCAAGCGGGCATTTATTAAGAGCTTGCTATGGGTGAAACACTCTGCTAAGGTAGGGGGATACAAATTCTAGAAACTACATACAGGCTGGCCCTCAAGTAGCTTAATAGGGTAAAATAACACATAAAATGAAAAGAAGTTAAAATGGGGTGGGGATGACTAGACAGGAGCAATGAAAACACTTTTTAAATGGAGTTTTAGGGAGGGGGTCATCCAATGAGAGGGAGAGGCTACAGGAGGGTGCTTTCGGCCTGGAGTGAGGCATCAGAATGAAGAGCTAGGGCATGGTGGAGGAAGTCTGGAATTCAGTCTTGGAGAGGAATGGATTATCAAATGTGTGTGGTGACAGTCATGATGAAGCCATCCTAGAGTCAAGTTGGATCCATTCTTCCTTGGCACACATACTGGAGTGTACTGGAGCCAGCAGGGGCTGGGAAATTGTTAAATTGTACAATTTTCAGTATGAATTTACACCTCTGAGATCAGCAGCAGCTACAAACTGGAGCTCGACTTATTGTTTTATTGATTGTCTAGACTTAGAAAGTGGTAGAGAAAGTGTTGATAATGCAGTTTAAAAACTCAAAAGTGTGTCCTATGCACATTCATTTTTTCTGACGGGGGAGAGCTGGTTGTTAAACATTAATCAACACACCACTGCCCTCATCCATGCTTCTTATAGATTTCGCAAAGCAAGAGTATGTCAGGGCAACATCAGCCCTCACAGTGATCTCTCATTCTCTAAGAGGTTCTGAATTGTATTCCCTTGTGCTGGCTTTGGGTGCTGATTCCGAGGTCAATAAGAAGTGGGTTCCTTGTCCCACCCCTTGTTCTGGGCTATGCAGGGGTCTGGTGGGGGGTTGGAGTGGGGAGAAGTTATCAATCAACAAATTTGCAATTGCTAATTAACAGGCTGTGGGATCTAGCTAAGGGAGAGAAAATACATTTCAAGTCATCCATTACCCCAAACAGAATTTAGCTGCACATGGGTACAGATAAATCTGCTGCCATCCTAATTATGTCTGTGATTTATCTCTCCTGAGACAGCCTTGTACAGAATTTATTCATAGCGAAGGCAAGGGCAAAGATGTCTCTCTTCTAGAAGCTTTAATTCTTCTTCCCCCTCCCATTCCTGAACAGGTGCCAGTGTTTTAGAATTCACCTTTAATCATCTGTTCTTCCCTTCTATTTTCTTTCTCCCTTTCCCTAATTTCCCACAGATTTAGTAAAAACAAAAATCACCCTGGATTTAACAGCAGAAGACCTAGGTCTGAGACATAGATTCACTGAGTTCTAGCCATATGACCTGGGCAAGTCACTTGGGTCTTGGTTTCTTCATCCATAAAGTGAGTGTGATCCAGGCTTGCACTACTTACCTCACACAGGTGAGGCAAAATGATTTGCCAATTGGATGATACTATGTGCAATATTATAGCTTCTTCCCTTGTCCTCATTCCCCTCCCTGAAACCTCAAGCAGTTTAAAAGAGGTATGTGAAGGATAAAGGTGGAGGATGGGGGAAACAGTAACCATTTCTTTATTTCATGCTTGGGCTTCTACTTCCTCTGTCCTGATGTGATTGCCATGCCAGCGACCATCTCCAGAGCTAAAACTACATCCTGCTCCCCTTTGGACTAAGAATGCCCTACTCTCTCTTACTTAGCCAATAAGATTTACCCAGCAGGGTCCAGCTTGGACCATCTTGAGAGAAATAATAAATCCTATTTTGGGGGGGAGTGCTTCATAGAAGCATAGAATTTTAGAGCTACAAGAGACCTGAGATCATCTGGTCCACTTGTTTCATATGTGTTACAGATGAGAAAGCAGAGTATTGAAGGGTCCAAATGACTTGCCCCAAGTTCATGACTAGAAAACCATTCAAGGTCACCTAGTGAACTAATGGCAAAACCAAGCCTAGAATGTGGCTGCCTTGTAAGTCCATCTTCTTCTTCTCCAGCACTTCCCCCAGCTCTGGGCAAAACTCAGTAGTTATCTCTAAAAATAATCCATTTTCTTTGTCAAGATCCCTCGCACTGATTTTTCTTTCCCCTCCAAGGAAGCAACATCCTTTGGATTTTGTCTCTCTGCATTCTCCAATCCTTCCCTCCACTTCAGGAGCCATCCCTGATCTGCTTCATTGGAATTCCAGACTTACTGGTAAATGTTTAACCACTAGCACTCTGGAAAAACTGTGTGATGACAAACTTTTAAGTTTAATGTACATTATTAAAATTTTCTCCATCACTTTCTTGAGTCTAGGCAATCAACAAAACAGTAAATCAAGTCCTGACTTGTAGCATTTGCCAGTTTCCCGAGGTGTTAATTGCTTGTACTGAAACTTTAACAATTGGCTCTCAGAGTCAGTTCGAGCTAGTTTAAACCAATCCCTGACTGGTGTTCAATCTCCCTTAGCCTTCCAGCTCTCTTGAGAAAATCTTTGATCTTGTCTTCTGCTCCCTAACCTCCTTAAAATGTTTTGTTCATCTTGATATGAGAAAAGTGCTTTTACACAGCACCACTAACGAAACCCCTGGGCCCTTCTCAGAATAATGGTTTTAAATGTATACAATCAAATACATAGAATTACAAAGGAAGTCAACTATATTGAAATAGGAAAAATTAACTTTTTTAAAAATTTTAAGTTACAAATTCTCTCTCTTCCTATCAACCATCATAATATATACATAAAATAATATTTTATTTTCCCCAATTACACGTTAAAATAATTTTAATAGTAAAAAAGGTTATGAGTTCCAAATTCTATCCCCCCCCCCCACCTTTTCCCCTTCCTGTGAGGAATCTGAGAAGTTATATGCATCATAATATATATTTTTTAAAAATTTCACTGACCCCAGGCTAAAAATCCCTGACCTGGAGGAAGTCCACCACCCTGTTAGTCAGAGCCTCTTTGGACAATTTATGGCAGAGCATAGACAAGAATCACACAAGATGAGGGAAAGAGGGATACAGTGTTCTGCACCAATGAAGAGTAACCCCTACCAATGAGATCGTTGATCAGCTTGAAGAAGCTAAGTATAACCATTGATGATTCAGTTACAAACCTCCAAGCCAGAATGAAGATGAGATGTCTCTTCTGTTCCCTGTAACTTTGCTGGGTCCCTCTGATTAACAAGTTATATCCTTGGTCTAACTGGCCAGTTTGCTATTCTATGACCTCAACATCAATCTCTTGACTCTGTGCCTTATCATGGTCTCTCCTCCATTCCTGGGATTCACTCTCTCCTTCCTTCCACCTCTAGGAATTCCCGGCTCTCCTAAGGCTCTGCTCATATGCCATCTCCTACAGGAAGCCTTTCTAGTGGCTAGTTACCTCCCCTCTATGCTCCAAATAGCCAGTCTTAACTCATTCTTGTCTTGTCACTGGAATTCAAAGACTCTGGAGGAGATAGTGAGGCTGATGACTTTGCACAGCTCTGCCTCACTTCAATCCAATTCACTTGGAAGTCAAGACCTCGCCTTGCTGATGTAATTGGCTGTCTTCCAGAACAGAGGACAAACAGAAACAACAAACTGATAACAGTATGGTCTGTGTTCCCATCCTGGTCAAGAAGCTATCCCGAGGATAAAAACTCTCATTTGAATCTATTCGGATTTAGCCTAAATGTCCAGGCTAATTATGCATTACTTTCCATTATGTTCACAAAGCTTCAGCCAGATTTGCATACTTGCCACCTCTGTGCCTCTGTAGAGAAGGTTCTCAATGACTAATGTGCTTTCCTTCCTCTCTTCCACTTCTTGGAACCTCTACCTCCCCTGAAAACTTAGCTCAAATACCACTTCCTTCAAGAGACTTACATGATTCCCCAAATCCTTAGCGCCACCCCCACCCTGAGATCAGTTGGTACTTATTTCGTAGCCTCTCATTCCCTGGGGCAAAGGCTTTCACTTTTGTTTGTACATGTGTCAAGCACAGTGTTTGGCAAATGGTCAACTTGTTGATTGATGAGTAAATTCGTGTTGTCTCCTCCAGTAGAATATAAGCTTCTCAAGGGCAGGAAGTACATCATTTTTGTCCTTGTATCCCTGGAAGATGGTAAAGGACCTAACAACCTGATAATTCAAGTAAATGTTTTAATTGATTGATTAGCTGATTGGTTTTAGGCAGCTAGGTGGTGCAGGGGATAGAGTCCTCTTCATTTTCTTGTAGTAGCTCTACTTGGTTTCAACTCCATGAACATCTTGCCCTCTATGCTGGGTATCCCCTTTTAGATTCCTTTGGTGTATTAGATTCTAAGCTCTTTGAGGGCAGGGACTGTACTTTTTTCTTTATTTGTACCCCCAGTCCTTAGCATAGTGTCCCTTTCATAGTAGGTGCTTAATGAATGTTTAATAAGCCAAATTGAATCACTGATCAAGGCCTAAATTCAAATTCTACATCAGACACATTCTAGCTGAACAATTCAATCTGTGCCTCAATTTCCTTACCTGTAAAATGAGAGAATTGAACTTGATGGCATCCAAGACTCTTTCAGCTCTAAATCTAGAGTATAGTAGTATATCTACCTCCAGGGATTGGGAAGAGTACTAGAAGACACAAAAAGAGACAGAACACCTACCTCTTAGGGTTGTTGTGAGGATAAAATTAGAATATTTAGAAAGCACTTTATAAACCTTTACATGCTATATAAATGCAACTGTTATTAGAAATGGAATTGGCAGAGAGGTAAAGGGGAGAACCATGCTAGTGTGTAAACAAAAAGAGATTCTACAGTGGTTTGGAAAGGGTCATGGAGGATGAGAAATGAGAAAAGACAACTGGGTTTGATGACAAGGAGAAGTTTAATGACCTTCCAGAGAAGTGTGGAGTAGAGTGGCCAGAAGAGAAACCAGACTATAAACATGAGTGGGAGGTGAGAAAGTGGCAATACTTGGGGGGTGGGGGTGGGAGGGGAGAGGTGTTATGATGTCTTGTTTTGGTCATTTTTATTAATAATAAAGCAGGGCAGAATACAGCAGAATGAACATTATGGGGTAACAATGAATTCTCTTTTGGCTATATAGAGTTTGAGATGCTTCCAGGACGTCCAAGCAGTGATAGGGGATTGGAGGTTGGGAGAGAGTTCAGGACTGGGTATAGAGATCTGGGAGTCAGCTTGAATTGAGATGATATTTAAACCCATTGGAGCTGCCAAATACATGGAATATGTAGAGAGAGAAGAGAAGGTGGGCTAGGACAAAAACCTCTGAGAACACCCACCATTGGGTGGTGGAGGAAGGATGATTATTTTGAAATTGGTGTTGGAGAAGAAAGAGGCAGTTGGGTAAGAGGAGAGTAAAGTATGAGCTATATCCCAGAGGCCAGGACCAAGGACAGACGGATTAGGAGGGAATGATCTGTGGTGTTAAAAGCTATACATGATAAAGGTGGCATGAAAACTGGGTAAATACCACCAGATTTTGCCTCTTAGTAAATTATACTATGGTAGAGTTTTGTTTTCCATAGCTCAATAAAATTCAATATGTAATGTAATTGATTATGGCCCCACTCTCTCAGGACAAGCCATTCAGGGTTCTCAGTTACTCTTGAAGGGATTAGGGAATCTTTTCTCAGCCATCTGTTTGAGTCCCCACCGGCCATCTTTCCTTTCTCAATTGGAAGGTCCTAGTGAGTAGCACTCCAATTTCATTTAATTACTTAACATCGAATTAGCTTTTCGGGGAGGGAGGGTTGGAAGTGGGGGATGTTTAAGAGATAAAGTAAGAACAAATCTACAAACATTCCTCCAAACACCTCAAGGGCATAACAAAGGGGTGTGGATTTTTTCACAGCTTAGCCTATATGGATCTTGCTGTTGTTTAGCTGTGTCTCACTATTCTTGACCCTGTTTGGGGTTTTCTTGGCAAAGATACTGGAATGGTTTGCCATTTCCTTCTCCAGTTCATTTTATAGATGAGGAAACTGAGGTAAACAGAGTGAAGTGAACTGCCCAGGGTCATAAGTTAGTAAATGTCTGAGGTCACATTTGAACTCAGGTCCTTCTCAGGTTCAGGGATAGTGCTCTATCTACTGTGCTACTTGGCCCATACAGCATTACAAGTATAATGGAGCTATGAAGAGAACGTATGCTTCAGTTTAGTCCAATAAAGAATAATATTGTGTATTTGTGTGTGTGTGTGTGTGTGTGTGTGTGTGTATGTCACATTGGTTAGATAGCCAGCCTCTGAGTCAAGAAGACCTGGATTCAAGGCTTGCCTCTGACCCCCACTGACTATGTGAACCTGGGAAAGTAACTTTGCTCCTCAGTGCTCTATACCAAAGGGATCAAACAGAGCCCCTTGGCTGTAAGAGATCTACCATGTGTGGCCCAAACTAGATTGAAATGTAATTGATAAATATTTTACAAAATAAATAAAAATACTATAGAACATAGATAATGCCAAGATGTGATTTTCTAAGTCAATATACAGCTGTAGGGATCCTTCCAAGTTTGACATTCCTACTCTAGTTAAACTCTCTAAGATTGGAAAGAAAGTAGACCTGCGTGGGGAAAGGAAGTTCTTTCTTTCAATTAAACTAGAGGTCATGTTCTGATGCTGCCCCTCCCTCCCTTTCCCATTATCCTGTGGTGTAGGAAATTGTGGTGTGGCGCAGCTTTGAATTGTACGGTACAGTATAGTATAGGAAGCATCAATGGAGTATTATGTCACTTAACGCCAATTGCCTTATCCTGGGTCATCTCCAGTCATCCTGATGAAGATCCGGTCACTGGATTCAGATGGCTCTGGAGGAGAAGTGAGGTTGGTGACGTGCACTGTCCTCCCTCACTCAAAACAAAGTCAAGTGCAAGTCATGTCATCATTTCTCTGATAGCACGGTCTTCTTCTGCAATGAAGGACAAACACATACACACATACACACACACACACACACACACACACACACACACACACACATTATGCAGATAAGCCCAAAAGTCCCCAACAAGCATAGGAGTCAGACTCAAGGAAGACACATTGTTTCACACTCAGTTTACTGGATAATATGCAAACCACATGGAAATATTCCCTCCCACAAGAAGGTGAAGAATACTTTGTCGCCTGCCACTACAGTATAGTCCTGCATGGGGAGGTGTCAGTCAGAGCTGTGATTCCACCTATGCAGGACAGTGCCAGAAAGGAAACTCTGTCCACTAATGCAGATCGCCATCCGTGTCACTACTTAGTCTTAGAATGCAATATGAGGGCAAGGACTGTCTGTCTTTCTTTTATGTCTTTCTTCAGTGCTTAGCACAGTGCCTGGCATACAGAAGGGGCTTAATAAATGCTCTCTCTTCTCTGTCTCTGTGTCTCTGTCTGTCTCTGTCTCTCTGTGTGTATCTCTATCTATGTCTCTCTCTGTGTCTCTCTCTGTCTCTCTGTCTCTCTCTCTCTCTTTCTCCTCCAGAGGTGCTTGAAGTACTAAAAAGTTAAGTGACTTGCTTAAGATGACACAGAAAGTATATATTCTAATTAAGACGAACCCAGGTCTTCTTGACTCCAAAATCATTTCCACATCACCTCTGTCACTGATGCCTCTCCATGGCATTGTATAATAATAGCTCACATGTACATAGTGCCTACTATGTGCTCATCACAGTGCTAAACCCCTTACACTTATTATTGCATTTGATCCCCACAATAACCCTGAGAACTAGGTGTTATTGTTACTTTCATTTTACAGACCAGAAAAGTGAGGCAAACAGAGGTTAAAGTGACTTGAGAAGGATCAAACAGTTAGAAAGTATCAGAGTTCAGATTTGAACCCAGGTCTTCTTGACTTGAGACCCAGTGCTCTAGTATGCCACCCAGCTGTGTTATAGAGGTGCATTATATATTAAACCATTCCATAGTACAGTACAGTAGTAGTATAACTCGGGATTGACAGAGATGGCAAAAATATAGAGTGCTAGAAATAGGAAGATAAAGGTAGATCAGAGTTGTAGAGCATTATTAAGTGCTTGCTATGTATCAGGCACTATTCTAAGACCGGAAATACAGATATGAGCAAATAAGGCAGTCCTTACCCTCAAAGGGCTTATATTCTAATGAGGGAAGATGAAACATAAAGGGAACTGGAAAAGAGGGAGACTGGGGAGCCTGGCTAGCTAGAGTTAGCCATGAAATACTGGTCCAGAGCAGGGAGCCATCCACTGGAAAAGGGGCTGCAGGGACAGAGGTATCTGCAGGGCAAGAAGGCTGGTATGGTGGAGGTGGAAAAGTCCAGAGGATATGGAGAAAAGCCAGGAGAAAAGAGTTCAGAGAATGAATTATAGGATGAAATTGTGAAGTCCTGTGCAGTGAGATATAGTAGTACTGGAATCCCATCCCCCAGTCCAACATCAAGATATAGATATCTGAGTGCTCCCCAGCATAGCACAGTATTACAAGTTGGTCCTGTCCTTCTCTCAGGACCATGTATCCTGTGTCTGCCCACATAGTGTCCTCCTACACAGGACTTGGAAAACCTGGAATTAGCCCAGACATGATGGAAGAGGAGGCTGAGAAGCCTGTTCCAAGGCCCCTCTCAGCTCTGACATTCGCTGTTCCAAGGCCCCTCTCAACTCTAACATCCCCTGTTCTAAGGCCCCTCCTAACCTTGACATTCTGTACTGCTGTATTTGTCTATGAAAAGTGGAGGCCTATTCATTTCTGTTCTAAGTCTGTTTTGCTGTGAGTCATGAAATCCATAGGTAGAGGCATCTTCAGATGCCTTTAAATCTATCATGAAAGAAGGGCACAGACCCTGCCCACACAAACATGAGAGGGTGGGGTGGCCCGATGAGAACTCGGAACAACACTTTGGGCTTCCTCTCACTTCCCCACACCTCATGCAGAAAGCATAGTCCCCTGCCCAAAGGGAGAGCAGGATACAAAGCAGCCACCTCCCCACTCCTCTGAAAGATACCTGAGAATGAGGCTCTGTGTGTCCTATAGGAGTGAAAGCCCTTGTGGGGCCCATGGCCATGACATCTTGTGTCCTCAGTGCCCAACTTCCCAAGGATAGAGGCTGTGTTTGCCCTCTCCTCCCCCCATTTCATGTTGTTGCTGTTTGTCCTTAGTTCTCAAAGAGGACCATGACACCAGGGTGATGCCATGACTTACAAATGAATTGGATTTAAGTGAGGAAAGCCTGTGCAAAGTCATCAGCCTCTCTTTCTCTTCTGGAACCATCTGCATGCAGTGGCCAGGGATGGGTCAGGACTAGTGGAGAGGGTATTGGATGCTGTGGGAGCAAGAACTCTCCAAGGGCAGGGACCTGTGTCTCCTTCTTCCACATCCCCCTTATACCATCTAATGAAGGATTCAGCTCTGCAAATAAGCATTGACTTACTGAATATTTCTTCTGTTTAAGAAGCACAGCCCCAAGGGGGGCCTTGCCCAGGAAGTGCCTCTGGGAAGACAGAAAAGTTCTGGGATGGGCATCTAGGTTGTCCTGGAGAGTGATCTCTGAGATAATACCAGCAATAATGATAGGTAGCACATTAATAGCTCTCTAAAATGGCTAAGCATTTTACATACATTATTTAACTTATGTATTGTGTATGTACTATATGCATATACACATAAATACAGCCACATATGTGGAGAGAGGGACACAGAGAGATACACAGACAGAACTGAGCATGGGACAACATCTGTGAATGAAAGTGATTTTTATGTCACTGTGTTACCAGGTTCTAATTCTTGTCTTCCATGTTTACTAGCTGTGTGACGAGGGCCTAGCCACCTCCCTCTTTGAGTCTCTTTTTCCTCATCTGTAAAATGGGAGTGATGACAACTGCCATACCTACGTGACAGAGCTGCTGTGAGGACTAAATTATATTACACAAGGAATGCAGTTTGTAATCCACAGTGTTATTGGAATGTTTGTTATTAGCTACACATATGTATGTGTAGCACATGTGGCAATGTGTGACTGTGTGTAAGAGAGTACTTGACTTCTACACTGGGTGGTCCGTGTATAAGGTTGGGTTGTAATTGAGCAGGATTTTGTGGTTTAAAAATCTGAGGAGTGGAAGCTGAGGCCTGGGGGGCCTTTCTCTGGAGGTACAGTCCAGTCTTGCCTCTTCCATACAGAATGGGGTGTATGTGTGCACACATGTGCACTTGAATGTGGGATGTGTGCTCAGGCTGTGGGAGTGTGTGGGGGAGATCTCTATCTGGTACCTGGTTGCTCTGTTCAGAGTTTCAGACTTAGCCTAATTTCCACCCACCTCTGTCCCCCTCCCCCAGTCACCACAGGAAGTGGGCTGAGCCTGGGGGATTTTTAGTCTCTGCCCAGGTAGCTGCCTTTTCATACTTGGAGGCCCTGGGCCAGGCCAGTGAATGGAGCCCTTAAGGCAGAGTGGCAGGCTGCTGACAAGGTCCTGCCTCCCTAATCAGGCCACCTAAGGGACAGTGATCTCTCCTCTCTGGGAATCTTCTCTTACTCCAAGAAATCCCTGCCTCGGAGTGCGTTTGCCCCCTCTGGTGGCCCTGGTAGGGGCTGTGTCCCTGAAAGAGGCAGCAGAGGGGGCAGCCTCTGAGGCAGAAGGTAACCAAGCCTGGGGAGCTGGAGGAGGTAAGTCTGGGGCAAGGCGCCTCCTGAAAGAGAAGGAGATGAGGGAAAAGAGATGATATGGGGGCAGAAGTAATGGACCTTGGGAGAGGGGAGAAAAGAAAACAGGAGGTGGGGGAGAAGAGATGCTCAGGGGTCCCAGTTGTTGTGGTGGCTCAACAGCGTTGTACTTGGAAACAAAGGACCTGGGTTCAAATCGTGCCTCTGGTACAACTCAGGATAAGTCCTTCTACTATCCGAAGCCTCAGTTTCCTTCTCTGCAAATATATAGGATTTGGAGCAGACAGTAATGTTTGGATTTGAGTCCGTTTTAGGAAGGTCATTGATATGCTGGAGAAAGCATTGGTTCTAGAATCAGAGATCTTGGGTTGGTCTCTGAGTTCCCTTCCAATTCTCTTATAATTTGGAGCTTGTCCAGGAGAGGGCAAATATGGTCATGATGAGGATGGCACTCCTGCCAAATGGGTTGGAGGATACTGATTCTGAAGGGAAGACTGAGGGGGGGAAGGGAGCATGAGATCTTCCTCCAGATGTCTGGAGGGCTGACTGTCCTATGCAAAATGGGTTCAATTTGTTCTGTTTGGCTACAGGGAGAAGAATTGGAAGGAGAGGGTGCAAGTCTGCAAAGAGGTAGATTTGGGCTTATATTAGGAGAGAGAGAGAGAACTTTCCCAAGAGAGGTGATGGGTTTCCTCTCCTTAGAGATCTTTGAGCAGAGAGTGAATGAGCACTTAGCAGGTGTGTCCTTCAGGGAATTCTTGGTCTGGAATGGGTTGGACTGGGTGGTTGCTGAGGTCCCTTTCAGGCTCTGAGATCTTGTGGTGCTGTCATCTCTTAAGATCCATCCAATCTGAAATCTGTGGTCTTATATCCTCTGTTCCTTTGGGGGAGGGACCTTTGAAGTAGGCAAGAACAGAGGTTAGAGGGGTGGAGAAGGTGGGAAGTGGGGACATGGAAAGCGAAGGACCTTTTGAAAAGAGGGCTATGGTGAAGAATAATAACGGAGAGGTTGAGGGACAAGGGAAAGATAATGGGCCATGAGAAAAGGGAGGGGCTGCCAGGGGATGCTTCCCAGCTAAGGAGGGGGTGGATGGCAGGCACGTATTTAAGTAGTTTCATTCTGACACATCTTTCCCAGCAGTAAGACAGATCTGGGGCCCCGTAGGCGAAAGATTACCATCCTCTATTTTTCTGTTCCTTTTCTCTGGGGACAGCCAGACAGGGAAGTGGCAGCCTTGGAGAATGGGTGAGGAGGATGCTTCCAGATCCCTCCTTCTAGATTTGCTCCCTGGTACCCTGAGATCTGCCTTCCCCCTCCTTCTTAAAAGAATGGGAGGGCATCTAGGGTTGCCCCTCTGAGGCTGTAAGTGTTGAGTTTTCAGAGAGTGGGGTGGGGAGAGGCTTGCGTCTGCCCTTGTGTTTCATCACAGGAGATCAAAATCTATCTCTATGACTCAAGATTCCCCCACTCCTAACCCTTCCCCCTTCCCCTTGTAGAAGTCTGGGGGTTATGGTATCATAGGATGCTGCAGTGATCATGTAGTCCATCTCTCTCATTTTCAAAGGAGGAAAGTGTGCCCCAAAGAGGGGATGTGCTTTGTTTAAGGTCACAGCCAGTAATTATGAGAGCTAGGTTTTGAAAAGAGCTAGGACTGTGAACTCCTGATGAGTCAGCTGTGCAGCTGAGCAGCCTCCAAAGCTGATGTCTTCCTTGGCCACAGGAAGAGTGTCCAGAATAAGGGAGATGATATTCCTACTGATCACTGCTTCAGTCAGCCCCCACCTGGAGCATGGCCTCTGTCATTGACCGCTTGAGCATGGCCAGGAGAGGGCAGCCAGGATGATTCACAGCATCTCCATATGGATGGGTTAAAAGAACTAACCCTGATGAGAGAAGTTTATGAAAGAGAGGGGTAGACATGATGACTGTCTTCAAGTTTCTGAAGGGCTGTCACCTGTGAGAGGGATAAGGCTGTTTTATTGGTGCCAGAGGACATAACTGGGAGAAAGAAACCGAGTCAGCTTGAGGGATGTTATTGATGGCATTCCTGGGCATTCCGAATCTGATGTTTTCCATGATACCTTGAAGCCAGATGCCAAGGACAGCAGAAGTCTGAGCCTCTAAGTGCCAGGCTGGGGGTGAGAGAAGACTGATGTGGGGGAAGAGATAATCTAATGTGAAACATTCAGGGAAGGAAAGGCTAGGAGGAGACAAGGAACAAGATGCTCCCCTTCTCTGAGGTCCTACCTAAGCTGAAGGTCTTGGGATTCCATGAACCTGAGCCAAGGAGAAGAGCGACCAGATTGCACAAGGTCTTCCATTGAATTAGGAGCAGAGCAGGAGTCCAGCTAATCCTCCAGCAGCTAGAGCAGAAGGCTACAATCTGGGCGCCAGGCTTCAGAGAAGACAAGCTTGAGTATATTCCAAAGACAAGTGCTCTATGTCAACAATGTGGAGCCATGGACTCGTGGCTATTTCCTGCCTTGGGTTTACATACAAGCGCACACACGTGCGCGCACACACACACACACACACACACACCTCTATGTTGATGCTGTTGTTGATGTTGCAGTTTCAGTCCTACCTGACTCTTTAGAACCCTGTTTGGGATTTTCTTGGCAAAGATATTATAGTGACTTGTCTTTTCTTTTTCCAGATCATTTTACAGATGAGAAAACTGAGGCAAACAGGCTAAAGAGACTTGCCCCAGGCCACATAGCTAGTAAGTGACTGAGGCGGATTTGAACTAAGGCATTCCTGACTCCAAGTCTAGTGCTCTATCTACGGTGCCACCTTGCTGTCCCAAAAAGCTCTGGTTTTTGCCCCTAAAACCTCATTTTTCCTATCCTGGCTATAAGTCCTTAAAATATAGAAGTCAAATTAATTCAACAAATATTAAATAACCACTTGTTTCAGGCACTGTACCAGATCCTGGGGATACAGAGACAAAATCACAACACTATTCCTGCCTTCAAGTATCATGCATCCAAAGGAGGGGGTACAATATGCAGAGAGACAAGTAAATATAAGGTAATTTGAGAAGAATGAGTTATAAGCTGTTCAAAGCATCTGGTCCTAAACATGAACATTGAAGAAAGCTAGGGATTTTAGGAGGCCAAGATAATGAGGGAGAGTGTGCCAGGTATGACTGACCACCTATGAAAAGGAAGAGACAGGAAATTAAATGTTGAGTTCCAGGAAGAACTTTGTCTGAGACAAAGTATTCGTGAGAGTGGGAATAGTTTGCCTTTTGTCTCTGCATCTTTTTTATTTTGTTTTGTTGTGGGGGAGGCAATAGGGTTAAGTGACTTGCCCAGGGTCGCTAGTGAATGTCTGAGGACAGATCTGAACTCAGGTCCTCCTGACTTCAGGACTGGTACTCTATCCACTGCACCACATAACTGCACTATATTTGTCCCTTTAGGACCCATTGAAGTGCCCTGGACACAGAAGGTGCTTAATAAATGCTTGTTGATGACTTGATCAATGAAGGGAAATAGCAAGAAAAGTCAGGAAAGATTTTCAGGAGTCAGATTGTGCAGGTATTTAAATGCCAAACTAAAGTGTATATTTCATCTTAGGGACTATAGGGAGCCACAGAAGTTTCTTAAGCAGGGATGTGACATGGGAAGACCTCTATTTAAGAAGATTAAATTTGGTAGCTATCTGGAGATTGATTGAAAAGAGGAGAGAGCTGATTTAGGGAGATTTATTAAGAGGCACTAATCTAAGTGAGAGGTGAAGAAGATTGGAGATAAGGTGGTGGCCATCTGAGTGGAGAGAAGGGCAAAGATGTTATGAGAATCAAATTGATGAGCTGGCAATTAGCTGGCAATGGGGTGTCAAGATGAAAGAGAGAATTAATCTATTAACAAGAATATTTGAAGTGGTTGCTATGTACTAGACAGTGCTCTAGGTGATGAAATACAAAGAGAAAAATGAAATAAAGGCAGTCCCTGCCTTCAGGAAACTTACAGTTCAATGGAGAGACAACCTGTGCATAAATGGACATCAATTCAGAGACTATTTTAGTAGTCCTGGGGAGAGGGGATGAGGACCTGAATGAAGATGATGGTGGTATTAGATGATGATGATAACGAGGAGGATGAAGATGATGATGGTGGTGGTAATGATGATGGTAACTATCATTCATACAATGCTTTAAAGTCTGCAAATTGTCTCATTTGCTAAAAAGAAAGGGGCAGATGCAAGAGCTATTGTGAGAAATGAGGAGAGGCAGGAAGACCTTGGTTCAGATCCTGCATCAGGCGCTAGCTATGTGACCCTGAACAAATCACCACCCAGTTCTTTACCCGTTGTCTTCCCATTAGAATATAAGCTCCCTGAGAACAGGAGCTCGTTTTGTTTTTTGTTGTTTTCTTGTTATTTAGAGCAGTGATTGAGTCTTAGTAAATTCTTGTTTATGGGGTGATTATATGGAGATATCTAGGAGGTGATTTGCAGTGGAGGGCTGGAGTTCTAGAGAGATTGTAAGTGACGATGCACAGATTTAGGAATCACTATGAAGACTCTATTTCACAGGAACCTAATTTGAAAGTTGAAAAGGACTTTACGGGTCAATAAGATCCAGTCCATAATTTCATCCGGAACAAGATTATAACTAAACTGTAAGGAGCTGAAAGAGTTCACTAAGGGCAGTTGTAGAAAGAAAAGGATCCAAGACGGAGTGTTGCCATGAAGCCACGTTTAAATTCAAATTCTCTTTCAAAGAATGAGAAGGCACAGCCAGAGAATTGGGAGGAGAACCAAGTCAGAGCATGGTCACAGAATTCAAAGGAGAAGGCAAATTCCCAGGGCAAGGAAGAAGTCAGAAAGTGTCAAAAAAAAAAAAAAACTGCAGAGAGGTCAAGTAAATTGAGGACTGAAGAAAAGTTTTTAAATTATTCCACCAGGTCATCACTGGCAACCTTGGGAAAAGAGGTAGTGGAGGAGGGGTCAAAAGATCCATTAAAGGGATGAGAAATAAGTGGGAAGTGAGCAAGTGTAGGTAATGAGAGTTGTTGTTTTCTAAAAGTTTATTAGTGAAAAGAGAGATATGAGAGGAGAGGTCCAGAGACCTAGAGGTCCCTGAGTCAAGGGAAGCTTTTCATAAAGATGGGAAAGTGTGGGCATGATTGTTGGCAGCTGGAAAAGAGCCAAGAGAGATAAGGGGGGTTGAGTATGAGAGGGGGGAGACAAGTTCCAGGAGGAAGCAGGAGAGAATGAGATTTAAAGCAATAGGGAGACTGAGCTTGGGAAGAAGAGCTACTCCTTCAGAGACTGGAATAAAGAAGATAATGGGGGTTGACATAAAGAGGTTTGAGGTGTGGAGTCAGGGAAAAGGGGGAGTACATAAGAGAAACATTCTTCCACTGACAGAGAAGTCGGGGCGGGGGGGAAGGAGGTTGCGTAATGGACTTAAGATAAGGAAGACAGTTTTGGAATCAACACTGGGGATTGTGATAATCAACAAAGGGAGAGTGAAAGGATTGCCAGCTGTTATGGGGAAGAGAGGAAGAAGAAGAGGAAGTCATAGTTCAACCATTAATTATACTGAGCAGGAAAGTGAGACCTTACTCAAGGTAACAGAGGTAGTGAGTAGATGAGTCCAGATCTGATCTTGCCCCTCTGACTTTGGATAGAGTCCTCTTTCCATGTTAGCACCCTGTTTCCCTTTTAACTGATGGTGGCTTTGGCACCATCATGGTAGTGATTAAGAGATGAAAAAGAAGGCCTAACTCTGGGTAAGGAGGAAATAGCAGAAAAAAATGATTTTAGCAAATGAAGCTAGAAGGAGGATGAGATCCCCTCTAGTAATCAGAGGTCTTGGGTGGCCAGGCTCAGAAAGCCTCTGTGTGTGATGACTTTCTGAGTATTTAGCACAAACTCTAGACAGAGTTTTGGAAGAACATGAAAAATGAAAGAACATTTAAAAAAAGTTAGATAGAGTATATTAGAGTAGGAATCAAGAAAATGTCCTTTGCAGATCACCCCAAATAGCTCCTATTATATTCATTGGTTAAAGTGGGCACCAGGGGTTCCTCTGAGAATAACCCAACTTTCCATCATGGTTACAGTACAACAGAAATATGTCAAAAAGATTTTGAGAATGCATATCTTGAGGAGGACCATAGGTTTAGAACTAGAAAGAACCTTAGGGGCCATTAAATCCAATCCCTTCATTTTACAAATGAAGAAACTGATGCTTATGAAGGCTAATTGACTGGACTAGGGTCACACAGGCAGTAAGGAATAGATCTCAGACTTGATCCCAGACCATAGACTCACAGAGAGAGAAATTAATTTATTAAGTGTCCACTATGTGCCAGAACTGTGTTAAGTGCTTTATAAATTTTGTCACTTTTGATCCTAACTATGACCCTGTGAAATATATGTTGTAATTGTTATTCCCATTTTGTAGTTGAGGAAACTGAAGCAGTCAGAGGTTCAATGATTTGCCCAGAGCCACACTGCTTGCAAGTATCTGATACTAAACTTGAACTCAGGTCTTCCTAACTCCCAGCCCCAAATTTCATCCATTGCCTCACTCCCAGGATCCCTCAGGATCATAGCCCTGGAACTGGAAGGGACCCTTGAAGCCATCTATTCCAAACCCCTCCCTTTACAGAAGAGGAAATCCCTCTGTAAAATCTGGGGGGTTGGGCACCAGGATATCTCAGGGTTGTCCCAGCTCTGATGTTTTCTCTGATGTTCTGTGCTCCGGTATGCAAGAGGAACCCCTGACACAGGAGAGTGATGTGGTTAGACCCAAACTACTGCCTCCCCACATTTTCCACATCCTGTATTCATGTAGCTGATTATTGGACCCAAGTAGAGGCCTATCCTTATTCATCTCCCTCCTCTTCAGTTCCGTCCATCAGTGTGTCAACTTTTTTAGATCCTGATTCTTTCATCCTACAAGTTAGATATCCCTCGCAGCTTTGTGACATGACTTCAGTGCCTTCATTCGAGGAGCCGATGGGGATAAGAGATTGGGGCTGGACCTTGGATTCCATCAAGAATGCTTGGATGGAGGAAACGATCTTCAAATGCAAGTTGGCATCTTCACCCCAACTTGGAGTCTTAGAGATTTGCCTAGGGCACTGAGAAGTTTAGAGGCTTGCCCAGGATCATTCAAAGGCAGGATGCATCAAAGGCAGGACTTGAAGCCAAGCTTTCTTGGCACAGAGCCCACTTCTCTATGTGTCAGTCATCGGGCCTCTCAAGTCATTGATTGATAAGTGTTATGTAGAATAGGACCAAGGACAGAGCTCTGGGATACTCCACTTTTCTCCAGCTTAACGCAGATTCATTCAAACCATATTATGTCAGAACTGGGAGGAACAAGCATGTCATCTAATCCAATCCCCTCAATTTATGGATCAACAAAGTGTTTTGCAAACCTTAAAATGCTATGAAAATGCTCACTGTTACAATTATCACTTCATTATTCAACTCAGCTATATTTACCATTAATTAATGATTGATCTTTATATGTCATCATTCTTTGTCTCATTGTCTTTAAACTCATCTAATGGGATCATCATGTAGTTCACAAGGATATTGTGGGAAACCATCAAAATCCATGTTTATTACCTTCCTTTGATTTGCGCGTTGGTAAGTCCATCAAAAAGGGTATTTGGTTACCATGGCATGACTTGCTTTTAGTGAACTCATACAGATTCCCAGATTATCGCCACAACAATAAGAACTGAAAAGGGTCATAACATTTTTGCTCTTGGAAATTACTGGTGACTGGAGGGTCACCAGTGGACTGGAAAGAATGGAAGTCATATTGAAATGATTAGAAGGAGGCAGTAGTGAGGAGGGAGAAACAGAGAATACTGTGAGACAATCAGGCAGTGCAAGGAAGAGTTATCAAGCCAAGGAGAGAGGAGTGCGTGTTTGGCCTCTGATCATGACCTTCAAAGTGCCCAGCTGTGAAGAGAATGGGGTGTTAGCAGCTCACCACCACTTCAAGTAGCAAACCTGGGGGATTGTGGGATATAGGAGTAACAACCTGAATTAGATGACATAGGAGTAGAGGGACGAGCATTAGACGTAAGAGTGAGGACAGTGGGATTCCTGTGCCAATTCTACAACTTACTATGTGACCCAGGACCTCATAGAAACATAATTTCCTTGAGTGGAAGGGACCTTAGAGGTCATGTAGTCCATTTTGTGGAAAGGCAGTGTGATCAAATGGTTAATGTGCTGAATCTGGAGTTTGGGGACCTGGGTTCAAATCATAGCTCTGCTACTTTCTATCTGTGTGATGTTGGGGAAGTCTTTTCATATACCTGGACCTCAGTTTCCTCTCTGTAAAAGGGGTAGGGTCAGACTAGATGGCCCCTGAGCTCCCTTCCAGCTCTAAATCTATGATCTCTGGGTCTCAGTTTCTCCAACTGTAAAATGAGGAGGTTGGACTAGATGTCTTCTAAGGCATCTTCTACCTCTGGATTTGTCATGTTATTTTCATACGCTTAGGCTCCCAAAGAGGGAGATGATCTTGGATGGCAAAATGGCAAAGGTGGGATTCTAACTCACTGTCCTTGACTTGAAATTCAGCAATCTTCCCCTCATGCCACACCACTTCTCTCTGGGTCTCAGCTTCCTCCTCTGGAAAACTGGGTAATGATGTTGGCATTGCCCCCATCCTAAGGTTGTTGTTAACCCTAAAGTGTGCATTGAATAAAGGGAAGTTATTAATTTTACCATCATTTCACTTTTACTCTGTTGTTTTTCCACTCAAAAATCTCTGATGCCACACTTTCCGCCACTTCTTTGAATGATAAGTTATAGACACCTAATGCCCACAGTTCACCTCTTCATGGCCCTTTGGATGACTGTCAGGGAATTCTCTTCGCCTTTTGGCAGAGGCATATTCATAAGTGATGGTCTGATGACTGTGGGTCAAAGATAGGAGGCCAAACTCAAAGTAAAAAAGATTAATTACCCTGCTAAGGAATCTCCTTCTGCCAATAACATATTCAGGTTTCTGGAGCTCACATTTGACTTTTGTGACCTTTCAGACTCACCTCAGCCAATTATCAGCATTCTGTGACAACTTTAAAACAGTAAAGCATTTCATAGGAATGGGTGGGGAAGAAAAAGTTGAGGATCAATCAAGGGAGAAAAGAGGAATATTTGGAATGCAAGTGGCAAGATTTATTAAGAGTAAGAAAATGTTCCCTGTTCAAGGTCAGGAGGCAAGGGGAAAAAAATAAATTGCTTTTGCAATCATGAAAGAAGTCCTTTAAGATAAAACTTTGTGTTCTCTTATCCAAGGACAGTAAGTAGTTGTTAGACTAATGGATGAAACCATTGGCTTTATCATGTACTTATGAAGAACTTGAGGACTTTTTAATATTAGCCCATCATGTGGTTGAAAGATTTCTAGTTAGTTCATAAATATGTGAAATGATTGTTTTTCCTATTTTTTTCCCATATTCACCACTTTAATTCTTTGAAGACTATAGTGTTGCAGGGCTCAAAGCCACAAGATATCCCTGGGAGAATGTGAATGTTACAAAGAAGAGGTTTTGCTTGAGACAGAAGCTAGTGTTGCCCAAAGAAAGTGGAGTTTTCCTTTAAGGAAAGCAAAGCATGAGCTGCTGTGTGTTTTATTGGTATCTATAATGATATATCAAGGGTCCTAGATGGATTCCCCATGGACAAGTCACAGGAAGATATGGAAAAAAGTTCCATGGGATGATTGATACTGGCAATAATAGAGATGATAGTAATAAGAATGAGAACGCTAATGGAATTGATGACTGTGATGATGGCGACAGCAATGGAAAGGATGCGGATAGTTGCCACAATCATGATAGTGTTGACAAAGATGATGAATATGAAGGTAGTGTTGACTAGGATGGTTATGGCCATTGGGAGGAGGGGAATGCCTGTAATGATAACAGGGAAGATTATATAATGGTGGTAATATTGGGGGTGACAGCTGTGGAAAATGGGAATGATAGTTATCGTGATGAAGATGATAACAATATGATGGTGATGGTGTTGGTGATTCTGATTATGGTAATGTAATAGTAGTAGTAGTAGTAGTAGTAATAGAAGTAGGAGTAGGAGTAGGAGTAGTAGGAGTAGGAGTAGTTGTAGTAGTAGTAGTAGTAGTAGTAGTAGTAGTAGTAGTAGCAGCAGCAGCAGCAGTAGTAGTAATAATAGAAGTAAATAACTTTCTCTAGTGTTTGATTTAATAATTATGAAGTACTTCCTTCATGGCAACTTGAGGAGCTATATTATGTGCTTATTATTGCTGTGATAACAATGCTGGTGATACTTTATCATAGTGATGACCATAATTACAATAATAGCTAATATTTGTGCAATTCCTTAGGGATCACAAAAGGTTTTGCCTAGCAGGCATGGATGGGTTGCAGTTTGCATCTCTGGATGGAGTCCTTGTGCTGAAGAGCTCACAACTCCATTGAAATTAGTTCATTGTGGACCTGAGCCCTCTTATCTCTTTCCTTTTCCAGATGAGAAGACTGGGGTACAGATGAGCACCAGGCCTGATCCAAGACTCCCTCCGCTATTGATAGCTGAATCAGGAATAAAACTCAAGAGGACTTGTATCTGTTTCTAGGGACCTAACTATGCAACCTTCTCTCCAGATGGTAACTTCTGGGATCTTTGTTCTTAGTATGTTAGAAAAGGCTGAACAATAAATGGCTGAACCATTTCCCCCATTCTCTTTCCCCAAGTGTACATAACTTAAGCATTATTGGAGGGGGAAGAGGCAAAGGATCAAGCCCACTACCCATTTCCCATCATTCCTACTCTATTCCGTTAAGTCCCTTCAAAGAGGTAGTGTGATAGAATACCTGAGCAATGGAACTGGCATCAGAACTTCGTTGATGACTTGGAGAAATCATTGACCCTCCCTTTGCCTCAAGTTTTCCTCTCTGTAAATAAGAGGGTGATCTCTCCCATTAGATTTTAGGTTCTATGGTCCTAAAAACAGCATGCAATAGTGGCAAGAGTCTTGGACTTAGAACCAGAGGCTCTAGCTTTGAACATTGGACCCAACACTTACTAATTAATAGTTAAGTAAGACAGAAATAGGATTTTGAACTTAGAGTCTGGAAGTCTTGAGTTCAAATCTGCCCCACAAATACTATCAATGTAACCCTGGACAAATGACAACTTCTCCATGCATCAGCTTCCTCATGTATAAAATGGGGATGAGGGCAGCATATCTCCCATAACTGACATGAGGATAAAATGAGATAGATATTTGTAAAGCACTTTCCAAACCCTAAGGGGCTATATAAATATTAGTGGTTATTATTAACCCTGTGACCCTGGGCAAATTAGTTTACATCTCTAAACCATTTTTTATAAACTGTGGACTAACAATTCCCCAAATATTTATTGATATATAATTATATATTTATATATACATATATTAATATATACAGGGTACTTTTTAAGGTGCTGAAGATATGAGGTAAAACCAAAGCGCAGTACAGGATAATCTGAGGGAGCAGGAAAAGTACTCACAAATGGTACACAATATATTATAGTCTTTTTGTGGCTACTGCACACCATCATCTGTCTCTTGGTGACTATAATCTGACTTCTTTGGATAGGTACTCATTGACTTGTAGCCATATGGCATCTCCTGAAGAATATTTATATTACAAAGAAGTGCCTTGCTCCAAGAAAAAGGTTGAGACCATTCAGAGGATGGTGTAATTTTCTAAAGATGATAGAGCTGCCATTTATTGAGATCAAAGGATGGAGAGCTGTAAGCCTAGTTGATCTCCTTGTTGCAACAAAGGAACAAGAGGAAGACCCTCCTCCCCCGATTGTTGGTTATATCACCTGAGGAGGATTGACAGGAAGCCACAAACCAGAGCCACACAGGAAGATGATAGTGATGAAGGTGTTAATGCTATTAGTTTTGATGATGATGGTAGTGATAATAGAGGTGACAATGCTCTTGAAGATGATAAAAGTGACAATGAGAGTTGTGGAGTGATAATACATTGGGGATATTCTCTCTTCCATTCTCTTTTCCAGGGACCCCATACTCAACTTCACCCTGTGGGCATGACCACCTGTTCTCCTCTTCCATGGTACCTACCTTTCTTCCTCCTCCTCCTTTTTCTCCCTTGGATCCAAGGAGCCTTGAACGGTGAGGGAATCCTGTGGTTTAAAAAGCTGGTG
Source organism: Notamacropus eugenii (assembly GCF_028372415.1). NCBI lineage: Eukaryota > Metazoa > Chordata > Mammalia > Diprotodontia > Macropodidae > Notamacropus > Notamacropus eugenii. Next base: position 294,267,306 of record NC_092874.1, on the reverse strand, counting down.
CAAAATACTGAACTTCATAGGAAAACTGGCTTTGCCTTTAGTACCTCTGTGATCTTCCACCTCTCCTTGAGGTGGAATTGGGCACAATTATCTCCTCTGTAAAATGAGAGTGTTGGACTAGATGGTCTTTTGAGTCTGCTTCAGGTCTATGGTTCCATTATCCAACATCTACCCTGATCCAGGGAAGGGGAACCCATCTCTCAGTCCCATGCTCCATAACCTAATTCTACAAACTGAGCATCCAGCTTATAGGAGAGTGTGCGCGTGTGTGTGTGTGTGTGTGTGTGTGTGTGTGTGTGTGTGTGTGTGTTGAAGGTACATCTAGGGATAAAGACCAGGTTGTGAATTTTGAGTGTTAGGAACTCTCCTACATACTCAGAAGTCTTTGTAATGGACTGAGGAATTGACCCTGGGTTGGCATGAGAGTAGAGAAGACCAAAGGAAACAGACTAGAAGAATGTTTAGTGCTTCCTAGCATAAGGTTCCAGAAATGACTGAGTCCAATGTGGTCCAGTGGAAGAAGTGTTGAATTTGGAATGAGAGAATCCCATTTTTGTAACCACAGTAATAGGCATCCATAGCAGATCTCTCTGAACCTTAGTTCCTTTTCCTGTAAATTGAGAAGATTGAACTAGATATCCTTTAAGGTCCTTTCCAGCTCCATACCTGATAAACCACGGGCACTTCCAGTGTAGATGCCACCTAAAATCACCCACAACTTTGCTTAAGGAAAATAATTCAGGAAGAGGAGTAAGGAAGCCTGGGTTCTAGTTTTTTCCCAGCCACGTATTAACAATGTGATCTTGGGCAAGTCACTGAGCCAGTTCAGGGACTCAATTTTCCCTCTGTTAAATGGAGATGATAAACCCATCAAACATAGAGTTGTTTGCACTGAGAAAGAAAAATCATTCCATGACCCAAGGGGAAAGGCTGATGATGGGAGAAAGGATGAAGGTAAATAGTAAATGACAGAGGATATTGATGGGAGGATTTTAAGCCTTGGTTGATGTTTGGATTTCTTTCAGACTCTTCTCAGCTCTCTTGCTTCTACAACTCGAGAGCCAATATCTCTTGCACCTGGAAGCCAGAACCTACCTTGAGGGTTGAGCAATGCCATCTCTCTGGCAAGTACAAGCAAAGGTAAGAAGAGGTGGTCATTAATGCTTCTCCCATTTCCTGTGCTTTTGGCTGTCAGGTCTCGATGCTGTCTCACTAGGAGCTGTTCTCAGGACTGCCTTTCCCCTCTTGCCTGCTGTCAGCTAAGGTGGTCTTGAAAGTGATGGGGAACCACATAATGAGGCTTGTTGAGCTGAATAGGCTTTTTCTACATATTACAATATAATGAGTTAACCTTGCTTGGCTGGAGCTTCCCAAGTGGAAGAGGCCATTTCCCCTCTTGTATGTATCTCATCCCCTTTCAGTAAACTCTGGTGGCTCTCTCTTTCCTCCAGAATTAAATAAAAATCCTTTTTGGTTTTCAAAGTTCTTCAAAACTAAAGCACTCTCATCTTTTCTGTCTTTTTTACACCTTACACCACTCCTTCCCCCATTTACCTGATGATTCAGTGGCACCGACCACCCGGCTGGTCTTCTCATAAGCTGCTCCATCTCCTGACTTGGAGAATTTCTGCTGACTCCCCCTCCTTCCACCCCTTAGCTGGGATCCTGTCTTTCCTCCTATCTAATTCTCAACTCTCTTGGCTTCCATCAAGTTCCAGCTAAAAGAAACCTTTTTCCTGTCCCTCTATTAATTCTACTGTCTTCTTTCTGTTGGCTGTCTCCAGTTTATCCTGTACATAGCTTGTTGTACATAGTAATTTGGTTGTCTCCTGTATTAGATTGGGACATCCCCCACTCCACCCCTCCCATCCACTCCCAAGGCAGGACTGTCTTTTGCCTTGCTTTGTATCCCTAGCACTTAGCATAGTGTCTGGCACACAGTAAGAGATTAATAAATGCTCATTCACTTGATATGAGTGTCTTCAATTAAAAACCAGATAAACCCTTGTTGATTATATTCCAAAGGGGTAGAGGTCATGCATGGGGTGGGCAAGAGGCCCATTGAATTCCTTCCAACTTTGAAATTCTTCTATCCCTTTTCGATAAAGTAAAGAGCAAAGAGTTGTGACAATTGTTTCTGTGATTTGTTCAAACACCTTTTCATTATTGTTTTAACTCTATCTGTGTTTTTGACCTCCTCTGAGTGGCTGAGGTTGCTGATTACCCTCCTGATCATGACTACTGGGATGGTAAGGAAGGAAAATAGCATCTGACAGCCACAAATTTAAAGCTGAAAGGGATTTCTGAGGCAATCTAGTCCAACCTCCCCATTTACAGATGAGAAAACTGAGGTTCGGAAAAGTTAAGTGACACCCAGAGTCATTCAAGTATTAAATGACAGAATTTGAACTCAGGCCTTCCTGACTCTGAGTGTAGCATTCCATCCACTATACCTTCTAGCTTCCATACCCAGCAGGCTTATAGCCCAGTAGGCTTCCATAGTAAGAACTCCCAGACAACTAAGAGAAGCAATGTCATGAAATCAATAAATCAATCATTAATCAATAAGGGTAAGTAGGTGGCACAGTGGATAGAGCACTGGGCCTGGAGTTACGAAGACCAGAGCCCAAATCTGACCTAGCTTTGTGACCTTGTCACATGACCTTTGTGACCTTTGTCACATACTAGCTGTGTGACCTTGGGCAAGTCACTTGAGTCTGTTTGCCTCAATTTCCTTATCTGTAAATTAAGAGAAGGTAATGGCAAACCACTCCAGTATCTTTACCAAGAAAACCCCAAATGGGGTCTTCAAGAGTTGGACATGATGTCAAATAATTAAACAACCAAAAACTCATTTAGTAACTATTAACCAAGTGACAGAGATACAAAAAAGACAAAAATGACAAAGCCCCCAAACTTAAGAAGCTTACATTTTATTAGAGGAAATTTCATGTACAAATATATGTATTATGTATATCGATAAACCAACAAGCATTGACTATGCTCCAGGCACTCTGCTAGGGACTAGGAAGTCAGTGACAGACAGTGAAACAGCCCCTTCCTACAAATTGCTTGCATTCTATTAGAGGAAAGAACTTACCATCAGTACGGTAGTTGACCTTGATGTGGTGTTCATCCTCATTGAAAGCATTTGACAACATGGCTGAAAACATCATACTAAAAAGTATGGGAGCAAGCACACAGCCCTGTTTCACTCCATTGGTGACTGGGAAGGCACGAGAGCTTTGTCCGTTATCCAGAACCCGGGCAAACATGCCATCGTGAAATTGATGTACAATATTGATACACTTCTCCAGGCAACCAAATTTTGACATAATTTTCCATAAACCCTCATGACTAACAGTGTAAAAGGCCTTGGACAGATCTATAAACGTTGTGTACAGACCTCTGATCTGCTCCTGGCATTTCTCCCGGAGTTGTCGGGCAGCAAACACCATATCAACTGTTCCTCTACCTTTTCTGAAGCCACACTGCCTCTCAGGTATATGACCATCTTCCAGGTGAAGGATCAGTCTATTAAGGAGGACTCTAGCAAGAATTTTGCCAGCAATGACTAAGAGAGAGATCCCCCTGTGATTGTCACAGGACAATCTATTCCTTACCTTTGTAGAGATGGACAATGGAGGTATCCAAGACCAAAGTGCAGGGAGTGTTGGTGCATGATTTTCTGTTTGCAGATGATTATGCACTCAGTGCAGCCTCTGAAGCTGAGATGCAATAAAGTATTGATTAATTCTCTATTGCCTGTGCTAATTTTGGCCTGATAATTAACACCAAGAAAACACAGGTGTTCCATCAGTCACCACCACACCATCCACACGTGGAACCATCAGTTACAACAAATGGAGAAGTTTTGAATGCTGTGGATAAGTTCACTTGTCTTGGTAGCATACTTTCCAGGGATGTTTACATTGACAATGAGGTTGATGCACGCATTGCCAGAGCTAGCTCAGTGTTCGGGAGGCTCCGAAGAAAAGTCTGAGAGATAAAAGGTATTAGACTGAATACCAAACTGAAGGGCTACAGAGCTGTTGTGCTGATCTCATTGTTATGCTTTTGAAACATGGACAGTCTACCAGCACCATGCCAGGAAACTGAATTGCTTCCATCTGAATTCCCTTAAGAAGATTCTGAAGATCACCTGGCAGGATAAGGTACTGGACACTGAAGTCCTTGCTTGAGCTGAACTGCTAAATATTTAAAGTATGCTTCAGAGAGTGCATCTCTGATAGGCTGGCCATCGAATGGAAATTGTATGCTTGTCAAAAAGACTATTTTATGGAGAACTCACATGGGCCACGCGATCACATGGTGGCCAGAATAAGCTTTACAAGGACGCTCTCAACATCTCTCTCAAGAACTTTGGATTTGACTGTGCAACATGGGAGACACTGGCACAGGACTGCTCAGCATGGCGTGCCCACATCAGAAAGGGTGTTGTATTTTTTGAGCAAAGCAGAATTGAGATGGCACAATGTAAACGCAGGATGCACAAATTTGGGATATCCACTCCAAATATTCACATGGATTATCTGTGCCCAACCTGTGGTAGAGCATTCTGAGCTTGTATTGGTCTGATCAGCCACAGTCGGACACACTGAAGTTTCACCTTATGGTGATGTCATTTTGATCCTCTTCAAAGACAAAGGATGACAGCCATTAGGGGAAAGTCACTACAACCAGAAGCATTATGCAAATCAATTAATCTACAAGCATATATTAGGTAATGATAACTATGGCCCAAGCCCTGTTGTAGACATTCAAAGACAAAAATGCCCTGCCCTCAAAGAGCTCCTATTTAATTGTAACAAGAAAGAGAGAGTATCAAATACTCCCTGATGTCAGATGTTAAGGAGAGGAAAAGGAGGAAGAGGGCTGAAAAAAGGCCACTGGATTTGATGATTGTTAATTCACTGGTGCTCCAAGAGAGGACAGTTTGAACAGAATATTAGAAGTAGAATCCAGGTCTCAAGGGATTGAGGAGTGAATGAATGATGAGGAAAGAGCAGCTATGAACACCCTTGCTTCTTTCTAGAAGTCTGGAAGGAGAGAGCAAGCTTGAATTCCTGGGAATGGCAGGATTGAGGACATTATTTTTTTTTCAGGATAGGAAAGACCTTAACACAACTATAGACTGAAACTTCCCCTCCCTTCCCCCAATAGCATCATTTCTGCCAATTCTACCCTCTGGAGCCAAGCAGACTATCCACCTGACAGCCTTTCAAATATTTGAAGACAGATTTCATGTCTTCCTCCCCACCTCCAAATCCAGGTCACCCTCAAGTATTCCCCTGTCCAGATTCAGAGTCCTCAGTTTATTTAGCCAGGCTTCATAGAGCATAACTTCAAGACTCTTCAAGATCTTTCTTCCACTTTCCTGAATGCTCAACATTCTGAATTCCTTGGATAGGATTCTGTCCGGCCTAACTGCCGTGGGCTGCCCTGGTCATCTTACCTATCTCCAGGTCTTTGGAGGCCAGCCTGATAAAGGTATTGAGAGAAGAGACTTCCAGAGTCAAACAGAAGTTGTAGGCTTTATTCCGGATCTTAGATACATGTCAGCTTGCAGGGCAAGTTCTTCCTGGGGAGAAAGGAACCCCACCCCCCAGTATGCAGGGCTAGTGCTCCCCGCGGGAGCCCCTTTCTCCTCCCGAGGAGCAAGGAAAAGACAGGGAGAGCCCTCAGGCTTTCCTGTCCCCATTTAAGCTCTCCCCCTGCTAATTTGCTCCTGGACACCGTGCATGCTCTCATACCCTTAGCTAATTAACAACAGGTGTGCTCAGACCACGGACCAATCTCAAGGGTGGGATGCTCTCCCCAGCATGTTTCCACTGAGAAGAGGTGGAAAACAAGATAGCTCGTGTCTCACTCCTCAATTCCCAGCTGTTCCCTGGGGGGCCTCGTGAGAGCTTGGCAGTTTCAAGAAGCCCTCACCTTTACCCGCCCGAGACCATTCACGTGAGAACTGAGCTTACACCCCAACAGGATTCCAAATTGTAGACTATATTTTGGCCTTTCTCTTTGGATACCATGAGTGTTATAGACTCCAGGTGACCATATGGCAGCTAGAGAATGGGCAGTTGAACCCAGCAATCCAATAAACAGAGTAAATATTGTTATGGTTATATTAAGTAAAGAAAACACATGTTTTTCTATGGTCAGACACAAGTGCTGGGGATAGAAAAAAGGACAAACACTACAACGTGACCTCAAGGTGCTTAGTCTACCAAGGGGAGATGACATGTCAACAACTATATACAAACAAGATATAAACACCTCGGGACAGATTGGAATGACTCGATTGCTGGATGCCCTAAAAGAGATTTAATTTTTTTTTTTAATTTTCCTCTTAGAAGACCAGGGAACCCACGCTGTGAGCTTCTCCATGTGGAGCCAACACTCTGGACTTGTGACTTGATCTTAGGAGAAATTGATGTAAGTGGCTGGAATCCTCTGAGCGAATAGGGCTGAGAGGGTAGAGAGGGGGAGGGTGAAATCCTTAGGCAAGAGGCAGATTTTCTCTACATTTAGACACATAGCCAGCAGACGGCTTCAGATCTGGGGTCTGCCACTCACCATCTGACCTTACAAAGATTTCCAACCTCTATGAGCTTTAGCTGCCTTATTCATAAAATGAAGAGATTGTATTAAATTACCTTTAAGGTCCCTTCCTGTTCTAAATCTGTGATCTTTCCACTCTTAAATCCCTGGCGTTATCTACCATCCCAACCCTCTGGACCTCCTCCTATGCCCATATAAGTTACAATCTCTTCATATTGGGCAGCTGCAATGGGGATAGAATAATGTTGGATGCCTGAAGGAACCACAGGATTATATGCAGAACTGGAAGGATCTCAGATGCTGTCCAGTCCAACCTCCTCATTTTATAGATGAGGAAACTGAGGCCCAGAGAGTGAAGGGACTTGAAAAGTACCTTGAGGGCCATCAGTACAACTGAGGAAGGAGAAAGGAGCAGGAAAAGTTGGGGATGTTGAAAGGAAACTCCAATTGCTTCATAGAGCAAATGTGTAGTGACTAAGTAAGGACAGACTATCACTCAGGGATAATCCAGGGTTCCTTTGACAGCATCGTAAATCTAGAATTGGAAGGAATCTCATGGTTTCTATCCCAGCTTCCTAATTATACAGATGAGGAAACTGAGGCCCAAGAAAATAGACTTGTTCAAAGTCAGGCAGTAAACATTGTCAATGGGATTTGAGTGGGATTCTAGCTTCAAGTCTGCCATTGGCTTTGGCTAAGTGACCATCCCTCTCTGACTCTTATTTTCATCACCTCGAAAAGGAGATGAGATGAACTCTTTGAAATTAAAATGTGACTATATATATCTTGAACTACCATATACAGTAGAATTAAATGGCATAGAGAGAATGCAGGAGAGGGCATCTTGGGTCTTCAGAGAATCAAAATAGGAGTGACCTGGGAGACTTTGGGCTTTAATTCTGTGGCCCTGCTCACCTGGAAAGTGAAGGGGTTCAACTAAATTATTTCTAAGGTCCATTCTGATTCTACAGTGCTATGAACCTATGAAGACAAGGTATGAGGGGAAGGGGAGTTTATACAAATGATTTATTGTTGATGACCCAGGTCCATTTTCTCACAACCCTATCTTCGTCAGATTTGGCTTCAGGACCACTCATTGTAGCCCTGACCTCTTATTCTTCCAGAGTCAGTCTGTGACTGTTGTAGATGTCCTGGTCATGAAGGTGAGCTGTCTAATTGGGGGACAGAAGATGGAGATGGAAGAGGAATTCAGACCATTTGAGAAGAGTGAGTGAGGGTACCCTGGACAAGGATCCAGGGTAGGGTGGGAAATATGGACCCAACTTTTCTCCCTTTTCTTGAATGTAATAAATAAAATAGGGCTGGTAGAAAGTCAACTCCTTTTCCTGGATTCATGGTACCAATGATGGGCAAGATACGGGCTTTATCTTCTGCATTCTGGTTCTGTGCCTTGCTTTTCCTTGATTCATGCTCCCTTTTGGGCCTTAAACTCATCCTCTTGGCCTTGGAAATGAATGTGGTTCCAAGGGCCTTCCCAGTTCTGAGGTTATAGAATTTTTGGACTGTTTTAGCCAATGCTAAATTTTGTTATGGTTATATTAAGTAAAGAAAACACATGTTTTTCTATGGTCAGACACAAGTGCTGGGGATAGAAAAAAGGACAAACACTACAACGTGACCTCAAGGTGCTAAGTCTACCAAGGGGAGATGACATGTCAACAACTATATACAGTCTGTGGTCAGCGTTTAGATCTACTCAAATATTGACTCTAGCCTCTGCAAATTTATCCTATGCTTATTTTCCTGCTTCCTGATTTAATTATTTTTTTTTAGCTTTTCTCAGTTGAATTAAGTATGAAGAAGAGAGACCTGCTTTATTATACCGTGGCCATGATGGCGGTGCAGGGATAAGAGAGGCCAGAGAACCCAGATGATGGGACAGTTGTCCAAACAAAATGGGTGGAACTAGCTGGAAGAAAACAGGAGGGAGGGGGGAGGGGACAAAAGGGGAGAAAATTTGGAACCCAAAATTTTGTTAAAATGAATGTTAAAAGTTAAATAAATTAATTACTAAAAAAATAAAAAAAATAAAAAGAAAGAAAAAGAAAGAAAACAGGAGGGAATAACTGAGTCCCTACTGTATTGGAGTTTCCTCCCAGCATCCCCAACATTTCCTGCCTCATTTTTCCTTCTTCAGTTCGACTGATGGCCCTCAGTGACCTCTGCCTAATCCAGCAAGAAGAAAATGCCTACAATGTGTCCTGGGCAGTCCCACTCTGTTCACACTACCTGGAGAAATACCTGGTGTTCGAGGCTAGATATAAGGTTCAGGGAAGCTCCTGGGAGGTGAGTGAGTGTTGAAGTTTTGGGCTCAGTTGCTTTGTTCTCCCTGACCCCTTAGGGCTACTCCCAACTCCCCTCCCCTGACTTCTATCATCCCACCAGACACAGCCAGTCCTTCAGAATTTGGGACCTTTCTGGAAAAATCCATACCTACCAAACCCTCTGTATAGCCCAATCCCACCTGTCTATGGCAGGCAGAAAACCACAGGATTCAGAGCTGGAAGGGAAGATTCTCAGACAAAATCAAGTCTAGGAGTTGTTTATCTGGGATCAAAGGGGTCCATGAAGAGATTTCAAGAAGACTGTGAAATTGGATGGGGAAAAACAATCTTCATGTCAATAGAATTATTTTCCATTGTAATCCAATTTTTTAATGCATTTACAACCATTATTCTGAGAAAGGATCACTAGACTTTGGTAGTTTGACTATGCAGGGTGTACAGAACATAGAAAGAAGGTTAAGAGCTGCTTCTCTAGGGCAGGGAGCGTTCCGGCTTGGAGTATTATTAGGATAGCTACCCCCATGCCTTCTTTTCCTACTTCTGTTCCTCTTAGCCCTCTTGTGGTGATGGATAGTTTAAAACGGGTTCTTAACCTGGAGACCATGAACTTTGAAAAGTATTTGGATAACTATTTCTAGATAATTGATTTCCTTTGTAAGACTATATATTTTATCCTGTTCATTTAGGAGCATGATTCTGAGAAGGGATTTCACCAGACTGACTATCTTAAGGGTCCAGGACACACATAAAAAGTTTAAGAACCTCAGGACTAAAGGAGCTCTTGCTTCTAGCCTGAAACATAAATTAAAGGTGTAATGGAAGAGTATGATTACTGCAGAGGCGATTTGGCAGAGAGAAGAGAGTAAGGGAGACCGGGGTTTAGGTCCCACCTCTGATATATAATTGGCTATGTGACTTTTGACCTCTCCGTGCCCAAGCAATTCTCTTAACTAGTGGAGAGGAGATGCCAGTCTGCTTTGGTAGAGGGTGTTTCCTCAGTGGGGACTTCCTGATACCAATGAAAAGTCAGCAATTAGAAGCAAATATAGCATAGTTGAGAGAGACTTGGTTTTGGGTATTTGAAGACAGGAAAACCTGGATTCAGGTCTAGCCTCTGACACATACTAGCAGTGGGACCCTGGGCATATCCCTTCATCTCCCAGTCCCCTAGCCAGCTCCTTGAGCTCTAGAAGTGGCCAAGGAGATACTGGTATGTATTGGTGGAATTGGAATTGGAATTGGTGGGATTGGAATTTCTTATCTGGGATTCCTTATGCCAATGAAATAATCTGTCCGCTCCAAAATGTATTATAAAATATATAATAACAAAATAATAATTGTTATTATTTACTGGGGCATATTATTACATTATTGAACAGCTTTAATCTTTAGGATGTTCTTCCTTACATCTGTACAAAGTCTTATTTCCTGTAAATTATTTTGCCGTCTGGGACCAAGTGAAACATTAACCAGGACCAGTTGTCACCCTTTAGTCCCTTTACTTGAGTCAGTCACACCCATGTAAAGGGACACACCTTAAACCATTATCAGTTGATTATACTTTGGTATGAATAAGGAATTGGAGACTAGATGCAGAGTGCCATAGAGAGAAGACCAAGAAAACATGAGAATGTGAGCACCACTGGAAGAGAGGTAGTGAAGGGAGAAGGAGCTGATTATTAACGGGGCAAGAGAGGACAGGGCAGTGTGTGTGGAAGACTTCACTGTCCCATCATTTTATTGCTGTTGTCCTGAACCCTGCATATAGAGTTCTGTTGATATAAAGCAGGTCAACAAAGAAACTCATCTACACCAAATAGTCCAAGATCCTAAAGATCTCAGGATTCTAAAAGTTCAAGATTTTATGATTCCAGGATTCTAAAATTTTATAAATTCCTTTGCTGCCCCTAATACACAATACAGTTCATCTCTTGTGCTTTTGCATAGGCTAGGCTGAGCACCTGGAATAGCCTTTCTTCCCTCTGTTTCCTTCAAAGCAGGGTTAAAGTATTGACTCTTCCAGAGGATTTCTCCCCTTGCCAGTACTTCCCCATCCCAATCACCTTGTGTTTAGTTTGTGTGTGTGTGTGTGTGTGTGTGTGTGTGTGTGTACACAGAGAAATATATACATATATGTAAATACGTAAAAATGTACAAAGTTATATGTTATTTCCCTTTCAGAACAGAAACTCCTTAAGTTGAGGATTGTTTTATTTATCTTTTTTTGTCTTTGTGTCCCAATATCTAGTTGAGCCTAGTTCTGGACACACAGTAGGTACTTAATAAATGCTTATTGATTAATTCATTGCTTCTCTGTAGAAAGCCACCGTGCTGCACATAAAGCAAAACCAGAGGTGGGTCTACATTGCAAAACTCTCTCCTGGCACAAAATATGAGTTCCAGGTCCGAGGCAAACCAGAAAAAGATGGGTGTTCAGCATTCTGGAGTCCCTGGAGCCAGACCCTTGTCTTCCAGACAAAGCCAGAAGGTATCTAAGGAGAAGATCATTGGGGGAAGAAGTAATTGGGAGCAGGGATGGGGTTATGATAGATAACTCTGAGCAGAAAGATTTAAGGAGGGAAGTCAGGGAAGGGGAAGAAGAGAGGAGAACATGACAGTTAGATGTGGAAAGTGAGGGAGAGGAGCAGGGGAAAGTTTGCTACTGAGGGGAATGGGGGAAGATTGGACTGGGACCCCTCCATGGTCTAAGAAAGATAAATAACCCATTGGCTGGTAAATTCAAGAAAAATTAATTAGACTAGAATGGTGGGTAGATTCTAATGTGAGGAAATATAATAAAGAATAAATGTAAAGTTCCACATTGAGGCTCAAGAAATCACGTGGCCAGGTAAAGGATAGAGGCAGCTATGATTGGTCACAACAGTTTCTGTGAAAAAAGATCCTGGGTCTTTGGTGGTCTGAAAGTGCTAAACAACTTAACAAGTTATTCGGATTTTATCAAGTACCTACTATGTGCAAGGAACTGTAATAGGCACTGGGGATATTTCAGCATTCTTATTAATGTGGCTATCCCAGTCAATGATGCAGATCAGAGCTCTTTTCCATTGGCCCCCTCTGATCACCTCTTCTCCATCCCCATCCCCCCCCCCCCCAATAAATCATCTACAACTAACCTATTCCTAGGAGACTTTGAGTTCTCTTAACATTATGTGAATATCAATGGGAACCTTCAGTGCATGGAATACTAAGATGAAAAACAAAACAATTCCTACCCTAAAGATACTTCCATTATCCTGAATCTGTCCATGTGAACCATCCTTAAAAGCTCTACATATATTTTCTACATGTATAAATGCCAGGCAGCCAACAATCATTTATTAAGTGCCTACTATATGGAAGGCACTGTGCTAAGTGCTGGAGATACAAGGAAAAGAAAAGGAAAGTCCGTACTCTTAAGGAGCAATTCATCTACGTGAGCTTCAATTTTCCTCTCTGTTAAATGTAGATAATCTTTAGTTGCCTCACAGAGTTACAATGAGGAAAGAATTCTGTCTCAATTGGAATTGTAAAGGAATAACATTCATTGGGTTTGAAACTGAAAGACCTAACTAAATTCTAGCCTTAGCTTGTCACTCACTGACTACCTGTGAGACCTTGGACAGCTCACTTAGACTCTTTAATTGTCAGTGTCCCTCATCTATAAAATGGGGCTAGTAAAAAATATATCCTACTGATCTCAAAGTGCTATAGGATTCTATATTGGGGGCCAAACCTGGTACTGAATCTTCCCCGCATTATATCCCCAGATCCTTGACTCGGTTCCATTTTTAGTAACTCCCCTAACTTTTTCTCCCCTTTCCAGTGCCCACCTTCAAGTGGTTGTTCCACTTAATTATGGGTCTATGTGGCATTGTCAGCATCTTCCTCGTGCTCCTGCTGGTGCCCAGGTGGTACCCACAGAAATGGTGAGACATTTTGACCAACCTTCCTTCCTGGATGCCTCTCTCCTTCACTGACCCATCATTAAACACCCTCATCCTCTCTCCCTTCCCCTTCTTAGATCCCTTGAAGCTCCTGGTTGGCTCTTGGTTAAAAGTAGTGAAGAGCCTGCCCCTCCCCATCCTTCAACCTGAGAAAGACTGGGTGGTCTGAACTTGATCTATTGAAGAAAAAATTCCTGCATTGTGGGAATGAATAAGGAAGCCATAATACCCTCACATATCTTGGTGTCTCAGACTCAGTGCATGTGAACATGTATGTACATGTGTGTAGAATTTCGCATGTGTCTATGTATGCTCATGCCCGAATGCACAGTTGTGTATATCACCTTTGCACTGGTGTTTTGGACAGGTGAATTTTCCACGTTTTTCTTTGTATTCATGCTTATGTGCATGATGTGAAAGGTATTGTGTTTCTGTTGTGGAGACCATATTTGTATACATCATACCTTGCATACATTGCAGCATACATGTGTGTTTTTACGCATTGCATATACATAACATAGTTGTGTTTATTGCATTTGCATGTGTTCTTGCATATTTGTGGACACATGTTATGGATGTCTTTGTATGTCATTGTATATATGCATGGAAATATGTTCCACTGCCAGTCCTGATAATAATTGTTTACTATTTTAAAAAAAGAACTCTGGGAAGGAGGAAGGAAGGAGCATCCTACCTCCTGGTTTTCCCCTCTCTCATCCTCATTTCCTCCTTGGCAGGTTGAAGAAGGTTTTAAAATGTCACATTCCAGACCCTTCCAAATTCTTTTCCTCGTTGAGCACAGAGCATGGAGGAGATTTCCAGGTATAGTTTTGTGTGTGTGTGTGTGTGTGTGTGTGTGTATGTGTGTGTGTGTGTGTATACATAGGTAAGGTGAAAGAAAGTAGGAATTGGGAAGTGTAGGAGGGGAAGGTGAATGGAAGAGGGATTGGCCCCTTAGGGGGAATCCTCATTATTTCTATTTAATAGTGAGAGGGAGAGGGGGACAGAATGCTGAAGTTGGAAACAATATCACCTTTAGGCCTCACACCCTCTGTGTCAGACATTTAGTCATTCAACAAGCATTTATTAAAAGCTAGGTATTTTGTGAAGTGATGGAGATGCAGAGAAAGAAAACACACATACGGGGTCCCTTCTTTCACAGAGTTCACAGTCTAATGACTTGGTGGCCTTGCAGAGCTGGGCCACCTCCCTTTAGGCCCCAAGTCCCTACCTCAGCCTGCTTCCCATCCTCCTTGTATTGAGTCTTGACATAAGCAAGAAGTTTCTGATATCTGTAGCTGTCCAACAATGAAATGGGCACTGCTTTACAACTATTATCTCATTTAATGCTCAGAACAACCACAGGGAAGGAGGTGCTATTATTATCCCCATTTTACAGATGAGGAAACTGAGGCACAGAGAGGTTAAGTGCTTGCCAAGGGTCACACAGCTAGTAAGTGTCTGAGGTTGGATTTGCATTCAGGTCTTCCTGACCCCACATGCAGCACTTTATGCACTGTGGCATCACCTATCTAAGTCTTGTCTAATCTTCCCCTTACCAAGGAAGTGGTCATTTTAACTCTGTTTCTCCTTCATCCCCAATTCACAGTAACCCACAATACCTGACAGTCAGATCCACTTGCTATTTGAAATTCCAGCAAACGAAAAGCCATCTCCTCCTCTTGTTCCATCTTTCATTTGTGTTTGCTTTTTCTTTCTCTCCTCATTCTCTCTTTTTTTACCAAAAATTCCCCAAAGTCACCAGTCCCTTTCATGAAAAGGGCCTGAAGAGGCCAGTGAAAGGTGATTCTAAAAGACCAACAAAACGTGTAGCAGTACGCTTCTCATCCTTCCTCCCTTGGGACTGGCCAGCCCTCTACCAAAGGAAGTGGAAAGAGAATTAGTGGAAAAGGAAGGAGGGAGGGAGGGAGGGAGGGAGGAAGGGAGAGAGGGAAGGGAAGAAGGAAGGAAAGAAAGAAGGAAGGAAGGAAGGAAGGAAGAAGTAAGGAAAGAGGGAAGGAAGGAAGGAAATAATTAAACACTATGAGCAAGACACTGCTAAACACTGAGCCTACAAATACATAAAACAAGACATTCTCTGTCCTCAAGTAACTTGAATGGCAACAACTCATTTAGGGCAGTGGTGTCCAGGGAACAGTGTTTTGATCTGGGAGGTCACAGTAAAGGTGAGTGGAGGTATAGGGTATGTGACTGACACAGCTTTTCCTGGAATGATGGTGCTGATTTGATCACTGCTCCCAGAGGCAGGGCAGGAAGACTAGTGGGAAGGGTACACTGTTGACACAATGCCAAGAATAGGGCCAGAGAGTGCAGTTAGTGAGTCTGGGGCACACTAGATAGGCTGAACTCTTGACAACCAGAAGGAAAAAAAAACACCAAGGGTGAACTATGCCCTAGGAATGGGAGAAAGAGTCCTAGTCATGCTCAGAGTTACACAACTAGTAACTAACTGTCTCAAGTGAGTCTTGAACCCCGTGAGTAATGACTTGTAATTTTGTATCATCACTCTTCCCCTCTCTGGCAGAAGTGGCTCTCGTCTCCTTTTCCCACTGCCTTCTTCACCACCAGCATTTTGGCTCCAGAAATCTCTCCCCTGGAGGTGATGCAGAAGGAAGACCCAAACTTGGGCTTGTTGCTCTCCAAGGAGTTGGTTCCAGCCTATCGATCCCCAGAGACCAGCGGTCACTCTCTGTCCAGCTGCTTCACCAACCAGGGTTACTTTTTCTTCCACCTTCCTGATGCTCTGGAAGTTGAATCCTGCCAGGTATATTTCACTTATTCTCCTTTCAGTGAGGAAGAGGAAGACAATAAAGAAGAGGGAGAGCAGGGCTCCCAACTGCCCCCTGGAGGGCCTGAAGATGACTCATATTGCACATTTCCCCCTGGAGATGACATGATCCTCTTCTCCCCCAGGGTCTTTCAGGGCCCTGGGAATAACCTGGCACCCCAAAGCATCTCTTTCTCAGGAAAGGAGGCAAAGAAGGAGACTTCACCTCCTGAAGAAGACATAGCTACTACCCCATCCTGTGACCCCAGTTTCTCAAGATCCCAGAATTCCTTGGATTCAAGACCTGAATTAACCCAGGATAGGGTTCTTCTGGGTCCTGGAGTGGGACCTGCTCCTCCCTTTCCCTGGAATGTTCCCCCTACACCAGACCAGACTCATGCTGTCTCTTCTACCTATCCAATCCTGAACACTGGTGCCTACCTCTCCCTGGGAGAACTCCAGAACCAGTACCATACCCATTCAGTCTAAGCAGAGAGACTTCTCCCAGAGAGGACAGGGAGGAGAGGCATGGAAGATCCCCAAGACTCAGGATAACTCTTGGACAATGGAGCAAGAAGGGTTATTTATAGGTAAAAAACTGGATTTGGCTTCACACCCTTCACATACCTTACTACCTCCATGACTTTGAACATATCACTTTAACCTTTGTGAACGTCAGTTTTCTCATTTGTAAAAATGAAGATCATACAAAATAATAGCAATAAGAGACTTGATTAAAATATATAAACGTGGAAATTATATTACTCTGAGAGAGATAGTGAATTACTTTCAATATTAACTTATATACATCAAATGGTATGTAATCTAAATACTTAAAGAAAAAGTTAAAGAAGTTATGGGGGAACAAAAGTCAAATTACAATAATGGAAGATCTCAGTGTAACCCTTTCTGACACATAACCCCTCCGAAAATAAGTCAAAAAAGAAAATAAGATCCTTGAGTAGAATTTCTAAGTTAGATATGACAGCTCTCTAGTGATTTTTACAGGGGAATAGAAAGGAATATATATATTCTAATATGTGTATGGAATATTTATTAAAATGTATCAGATCATGAAAACCTCAGAAATACAGAAAATCAGAAATATTAAATATATCCTTTGCTAATTAAAATGCAATAAAATTATATTCCATTAAACGCTACTAAAGAAATTATTAAAATTTACTGGGAACTAAATAATTTAATCCTAGAGAATCAGTACATCAAGGAACAAATCATTGAAATAATAAAATAATGTCATTGAGGAGACACATACCAAAATTTGAAGTAGGTAACCAAAACGGTTCTTAGAGGAAAAATTCTATCTTTAAACAGTTTCACCAGTAAAAGAGAAATAGAAGAAATCAAACTGGGCATGCAGGTAAAAATGCTAAAAAAAAAAAAAAAATCAACAAAATTTTAAAACTAAATTAAACATCAAAGTAAAAATTCTGAAAATCAAAGATATTAACAAAATTGGAAGCAAAAACAGGAATGAATTTATAAGAACCAAAAAAGTAGAGAAACTATTAGCTAATATGATTTTTTAAAAGAAAGAGAAACATAAAAAATCAAATCAGTATAAAAAATATTTTTTCATGAAAATTGAACTGTAAATTCAAAAAGCTACTTCACAACAAATGAAGATGAAATAAAGAAAGTTATTAGAAACTATTTTGCCTAAATATGTAAACAAAACTGACAACTTAAATGAAATAGATGGATATTAACGAAAATGTAAAATGCCCAGTGTAATCCAGCAAGAAACAGAAAATTTAAGGAGTTATTTAATTATTGAATAGTTATTGAAAAAGTGAACTCCCTAAGAAAAATAAATCTGAGAACCAGGTGATTTACAAATGAATTCTATCAAATATCTAAAGAACAATCAATTCCAATATTATATTAATGGTTTGCAAAAAAAAAAAAAAAAGGAAAAGAAAGGATTCTTCCAAAGTCCTTTTGTGATATAAATATGATCTTGATACCTAAAGCAGTGAGGGTCAGAATTAGGCATTTTAGAAATCAAAGAACACTATAGACAATTATATCTCTAATGGAAATTGACACAATTTTTAAAAATAAAATCTTAGTAAAGAGATTCCAGAAATGCATCAAAAAATATATACAATATGACCAGGTCATGTTTATACTAACGATGCAAAGCTAATTCAATATTAGGAAAATCATAAATATAACAAACCATAGAAATGACAAGAAGAGCAAAAAAGTTTTTGAAAAATAGTGTGCCCATTTCTGGAAAAATAAAAGCAAATAGCAATAAATGGAATTTTCCTTAAAATGGTGAGTAATAGCTATCTAAAACCAAGAATCAGCATTATATGTAATAGGGATAACCTAGAGTCTATGTCAGTAAAATTGGAGATAGAAAGAGATGGTCCATCACTACCACTCCCATTTGATAAAGTGCAGTAAATGCTACCTAGCAGTAAGACAAGAAACATAAATTGAAGGAATAAATATAGGCAAAAAATAAACACAATTATCTATTTTTCCAGAAGGTGTGATAGTTTATTTAGAAAACTAAGATTCAACTAAGAATTAGTTGAAACAATAACTTCAGCAAAGTTGCAGGATATAAAATAAATCCATACAAATCATCAGTGTTTGTGTTCATTAGTAAGATCTAGCAGAAAGAGATAGGAATTCCATTTTTAAATAACTATGGAACATATAATATGTATTCCATATATAAGATATATAAGAATATATAAGATACATGGGAGTTTACTTAGCAAGATCCACACAGGAACTGTATGTATACAACCACAAAACACAAAACAGCAAGCCTAAGTAATTGAAAGAATATTAATTGTTCATTGGTAGCTTAAATTATAGAGTAAGGATAATACTACCTAAATTAATTGACTTGTTCTGTGATGTACCAATCAAACTACCAAAGGATTGAAATAATAATAATTATTATATAATCGTATTATGATATTATATCATAATAATATTATAAATAATAATTATTATTGAACTAGAAAAATTATAACAGAATTTATCAGGAAGAACAAAAGGTCAAGATTAGCAAGAGAAATAATGAAAAAAGTGAAAAGAAAGAGGACCTGGCAGAATCAATTCTCAAACAATATTTCAGAGTGCTGATTAAAAACAGAGAAGTCAGTCAACCAGCATTAATAGCTACCATTTCTATAGTACTTTAGGGTTTTCAAAACACTTTAGAAATATTATCTCATTTGATCCTTACAACAATGTGGGAAAGGAGGTGCTATTATTATCCCCATTTTACAGATGAGAAAACTGAGGTTAAGCGATTTGCCCAGAGTCATACAGCTAGTAAGCGTCTGAGTCTGGCCTTGAATTGACTGAGGTCTTCCTGATGCCTTCTACAATGTTCCATCCATTGCATCACCTAAATACAATTTAAATCAACTCTGAGATTCCACCTCAAACCCATCAGTTTTGCAAAGTTGATAAAAAGGAAAATAAAACCATTGGAGGGGATGCATGAAAAACCAACCCATTTAGGGACTGCTGCTGGAGCTATGAATTGGTACCACCATTTCGGAATGCAGTTTGGAATTATGCCACCCAAAGTCACTAAACTAAGCCTACATTTTGACCTATGAATGTCCTGAGGAAATCAAAGAGAGATCTTTACTTTTTTTGGGTGAAAAAAATAAATGGTCACTGTTTTCTTCATAGCAAAACAGCAAACACACACACACACACACACACATACACACAAACAGACAAAAACGAAAAGGGAAACCAAAAATGTGCCCACCTACTGTTCATGGGCTAAAAAACTGGCATGTAAATTTAATGGAATATTGTTGCACTATAAGAAATGGCAAGTTTCAGAGGAAACTGGAATACCTTGTGTGAACTGATGCAGAGTGAAATCAGCAGAACCAGCAGACCAGTTTACAGGAGAAAGGCAACATTAGAAAAGGTTTAACTGAAAGACTTAAGAACTCTGATCAGTGAAATGTTCAATCACGATTCCAGAGGATCAATAATGAACAATACTGCCTGTCTCCTGACAGAGAAGTGAGGGACTAAGGATATAAAATGAACAATTTTTTTTTTTACTTGAACAACATGAGAATTTGTTTTGCTTGGCTATGCATGCTTGCTACAGGAATTCTGGGGTTTTTTTTCCTATTTTTTCCCCAGGGTGGGATGTAGGAGGAAGAGAGAATAAATGTTGATTCATTGAAAGAAAAAGTAGCATTTAAATTTTTCTTTTAAATGAGTGAGTTGGATTATGTGGCCTGTCAGGGTCCTTTCAATTCTAAGTTCCATGATTGAAATGATAAGAATTCAGGAAAATTCCTGACCCTATCTTTC
The DNA here is from genome assembly GCF_028372415.1 of Notamacropus eugenii. NCBI lineage: Eukaryota > Metazoa > Chordata > Mammalia > Diprotodontia > Macropodidae > Notamacropus > Notamacropus eugenii. The sequence continues at coordinate 294,247,345 of NC_092874.1, read as the reverse complement.
CTAGTCTCTCTCTCCTACTACCCCTGAGATCATTTCCAGGCAGGATAAGTTGAGATCTAACTAGTGTAGGCATCTTCAGGCTGGAACTTTCAGAGGGACACAGGACCTTTTGTTTCCTCTGTCCTCTGGCTAGGTATTTGAGCCAGCCCCAAAGGACCCATGCCAGCTGGGACTGGGAGAATGAGGGCCTGTCCCCAGCAGGTGGAAAGTGAGGAGAAAGTCTGGGCTTGGGGCCCTGGAAGACAGAGCTGGATGGTGTGTCCAGGGAGGGAGAGGAGGGATGCCAGGTGGAGAGAGGCTGAACAGATGGAAAGAGTGTGGGAGATGAAAGGGGAGATTGGGGAAGCAAGGGGATAGGATATGCAGGGTGGGTTCCCTTTGGGGCCAGGCCAGGTGGGAAGTAGAACTGAGCTGGGTTGCAGGGCAGAGGAATGCAGTCTATCTAGGGACAGAAGTGATAACTGAGCTCCTCAGTGAGGGGACTGCACAAAGCTTTGCCAGGTGGAGGGGGACAGAGAAAGAAAGAAAAAGAAAAACCACTAAGATCCCCAAACTCTAAATCTGAGGTTGGAAGAGGGATGACAGTTGGGTGGTACTCTCTCAATTCCGTCCAATTCATTCTTGGCTGATCAGAACGTAATTCTTTGAAGCCCTAGATCACCTCCTGCTCAGCCAAATCTCTGCTTTCCACTTGCTATATTTCCCACTCAAGATAATGTCAGGGGAAAAGCTCCAGGATTGTAGCCAAGAAGCTTGGGTTCTGACACTGTAGTGTAGAGGATAGACCACTAATGAGACTTGGAGTCAAGGACACCTGGGTTTGAATTCTGCCTCAGAAACTTACTAATTTGTGAGGACATGGCTTTGCTTATCTGGGTCTTAAGAACCTCATCTGAAAAAAGATGTGCTTAGGTCCCTTTACTTCTCATCTGCCTATGACTCTGTATCCTTTTGTGCAAAACACTTGACATTCCTAGGCCTTGGTTTCCCCACCTATAAAATGAGGGGTTGGCATGAGAATGTACTCAAGAACTCTGGACCTCCAGGTAGAACAATCTCTGAGTTTCTGATGCAGAAAGTCATAGACTGTGACCTTAGAGCCCATCCAGTGAGGCTAACTGTCACATTTCATAGATGAAGAAATGATCAGAATATTTACCAGGTCAGTTGTGAATATTATGAAATCCAACATGGGAAAATTCTCTGAACTGCAGAAAGGACTACAACCCCAGAAGGGATCTTGGCTGTGTACACCACAAGTTGCCTAACCCAGGACTCAGCCCTCCTTAAGGGAAGCCTGGAGTTTTCTCAAATGAAAGGGGTTCATGTGGTCAATACGGAGGTTCCAGAAAGGATCTCCAAGAAGATGTTGCTGCATTTAGATCCAATGATAAAAGTCATGGGCTGCAGGGGAAAAAAATCAGCAGATTTGGAGTCAGAGATATAGGTTTCCTGTTACAGTGGGAGGACCTCAGGTAACCTTCCCTTCTCTGGGATGCAGCTTTCTCTCCTGTAAAAGTGTTGGAATTATAATTAGTTGATCTTTTACCTCCTTGCCAGCTCTGACGTCCCACTTCTAAGATCCCTCCCAGCTCTGACATTCCATGTTCTAAGGTCCTTCCAGCTCTGACATTCTGTGAATTTTGAATTCTGAAATAACAGCTACAAAAGTAGATTCTTAAAAACCCTTAAAGACTTCAAGAATACAGTGGCCTTTTCCTTGTACAGGGGAGAATATCAGTCTTTGCACCTCTTACCTGAAAATGTGACCTTTGATGGAAAGTTTTTTTTTCTTTCATGGAACATTACATGAAACTGCAATTATTCTTTTGGCAGGTGGTATTTACATTAATTCAATTATTTTATTTTTAAAAGATATTTTCAAGGAAGTACCAAGACATAAGTACCTAACAACAGAGAAGAGTCAGAAAAGGACTGATATATTTTGTTCCAACCCTACCTCTAAATTTCCCCTTTGTGACTTACTACCTGGGTGACCATGGACAGGGCAAGTGTCCTCTCTGGACTTTAGTTTCCTCATCTTATAGATGAGGAGTTTGGACTTCCTGGCCTCTGAGTTCCCTTCAAGTTCTAATATGATTTAAGTCACTGAATCTCTCTCAGCCACAGCTTACTCCTCCTTAAAATGAGAAAGTTGGAATAGATCAGGAGTTTTAACTATGAGGGTGTGTGTGTGTGTGTGTGTGTGTGTGTGTGTGTGTGTGTGTGTGTGTGTGTGTGTGTGTGTGTGTGTTCCATCTCCCTTTGGTATATCCTATGGTATCTTTTCATAATTATATTTTAAAATGCACATAATGAAATGCAAAGGATTACAATAGAAACCAATTATACTGAAATAGTTATCAAAATATTTTAAGATGAGCTCCTTCTCAGAATACTTAAAATTTAAAACCCCTAAAATAAACATAGAAAGAATCAAACCAATTATAATAGTAATTAATTTTTAAAATTGTTTTAGTTATCAATTTTTTAAATTCATGGAACCCAGGATACAAACCCAGTAGACTTGATGACCTTTAAAGTCATCTACCTCTAGCTCTAAATAGATAATCCTCTGATCCTGGTAAATTCACAATTTAACTTCCCACCATTAACAAATGCCATCCCTAGAAATATTTCAGTTCAATAGAATAGAATGTTGATTGTGGTCACAGCCCTACATGAAATGACCTAGCTATCAAGGCCTTGTCATGATTGAGTGTCTACCCTCTTCTGGTGCCAGTCCATGGTCCTCACATCTCTCCTTGTACCTGGATGGTCTGTGCCACTGTATTCTAGCACCACCCTTTTTGGGTCCCATCACACTTTGCTGCTGCTGCTCCCACTGGCCCCTTAAACTGAACATGCCACAGACCCAATTCCTAGTCATCACCTTGGTGATTTCCCCTTTGGTTAAAAGGAAGGAAGGTCGATTGCTTCCACTTTAACAACTGAGTACCAGTGTAGACAATTCTTCTCTTATTTTTTTACCCTATCATGTGGCCTTATACAGATGCCTTCATGTATATTTTTTTGTGGTCAGTAGATTTATTTTCCTATATATCAGCCTACCTCAGCTGATAAAAGAGCCTAGAGTCAGGATGCTTGAGGTTCAAGACTTACCTGCGATACTTACTAGCTATATCACCTCAGAAGTGACTTCATCTCTCAGTGTTATTTTTTTTTGTCGTAGTTAAGAGTCTCTCCTTTCCCTCTCCTCCCTTTGACCACAAGGACATTGGACAGATTCACCTGAGGACCAGGGCTGGCTTATGTGATGCAGCAGAAAGATAAAGGAAGTTTGGTGATCACCATACCTGAGTATATGTCCCAGTTCTGTCAATGACTCAGTGTGACCTTGGGCAAAACTGTGTTGGGGAAAGAACTCTGGACTTGGAGTTAGAGGACCTGGCTTCGAATTCTGTCTCTCTCACTTTTTATCTGTGTAACCCTGAGCAGGGTAACTTCCTTTCTCTGGGGCCCATTTTCCTTAGCTCTAAAATGAGGTTAGGTTAGATTATCTCAAAAGTACTTTACAGGTATTAAAAAAGATCTAAGTCTCAGTTTCTGTATCTGTCCAATAAAGAGGTTAGATTTAATAACCTGCAGCTCTTTAAAAAAAATCATGTAACTTGAAATCACTCCCTTCCCTAGAGTTTAGTTTTTTCAGCTGTCAAATAAGTGGATATATGAATGAATGAATAATGAAAGAGCATTTATTAAGTGTTTATAATATAGAGAGAGATATGTATGCCAACTGATTGTGCAGTCATTGGGAAGAAATCAAACTTTAGGCAATTTTCTTGGGCCCCTCTCAGATCTGACCCTATGATATACATCTGAGGTAATGGCCTCCCCAGCTAAGCACTTGAGACCTCTGCCGATTCATTGGCCGTTTCTTGGGATTTTTCTAGTGAGTCTTGGGGGGCAGGGAACTAAAAACCTAACCCAATCTTCACCCATTTCTGGAAAAGGTGAAAGAGATCATTGCTAGGATTTACAGTTAGGAAACAACCCAGTCCACTTAGTTCAAACCCCTCACTGTCAATGAACCTGAAATCCCAAAATGTTGAGAGGCTTCTGTAAAACTACAGATCAGGATTGGGACCCAGGCCCTCTGGTTCTGAATCTAGAGCTCCTTCCCCAGCACCTCACTGTTTCTGAGAGAGTGGATCAAGTAAACAGGTTTTTAGAAGCCCATGTTGGCTGGTTCAACGTAGACTTTTTTTCCATGCCTGGTAGCCCTGTCTGTTTTTTTCTAAGTATGGCATGCCTGGTGGGACATTAGATGATCACATTTCACTAGGGGGGGGTGAGGTGAGTGTGAAGCCACAGGCAGGAAACCTGGGGTGATAGAAATGATATTCAGAGATACCAGGACTTCTATAACAGGAAAACAGGATGAAGAAGACTGCGTTGGGTGATGTGGGGAAAGTAGAGATGAATTAGAAGGCTGAAAATCATTCTAACCAAAAGGGACCAGAGATGTGTAAGCAACTGGAGGTGGGATAGGGATGCCCATTGACCTTGGCACTGACTTGGAGATGCTGCCCTTCCGCAAAATTGTGAAGTTTTGTGAAAAGAGCACTAGACTTGCAACAGAAGAACTGGTTGCAGGCAAATTCATCCCCTGTGGATGAATTTTCCTGTGGGAAAGCCTCTTCATCTCCATGGACCTCAGCTTCCTCATCTGTAAAATGAGATCATTGGACTAGATGACTTACAAAGGCTCTCAGCTCCAAGTCTATGAACCTATGTTCCTCTCCAAGATCAGAACAGCCCCATCCAGATCTGACATCTAAAGGCCCCTCCCACTCTAAATTCTATAACCCTGTCACCCTATGAACATGTATACAAATGTTTTTAATACAAGGTGATCCTGGAAGAGAGAGAGCTAAATAAAGTGCTTCCACCTTAGGGAGGTAGGCAAGGCTGTTAGTCGGGACATGGAGGGAAGATAGTACATCCCAGGGATTGGGCTGTGGGCTGATGTAAGCTCTCTCTCAAGGCAAGAGTCATTCCCCAACTCTGAGCTTTAGCTGTTGGATTGAGATAATAGAATTTGTACTCTCTGGTTCACAGGATTAGTGCAAAGACCAAATTTGATAATATAAGTGATATACTTTTAAGAATCAGCTCAAAAAAATTTTAAATTTAAATTAAAGAAGGAATCAGCTCCATTTCCACCACCTGTAGGAAATTTATCACTGAACCCCTCAGGCTGGTTTCTTCCTATCTAAGGCTATCTTTCCTCTTACCTACTTTACATGTATCTTGTGTGCACTTTTAAGTGAACAGACTCTTGAAGGCAGGGACCATTTCTCTTTTGTATTTGTATTTCCAGTCATTAGCAGAGTGCCTAGTGTACAGTAAGTTCTTAATAAAGGAATATTGATTAATGAGAATGTAAATCCCTTCGTCATTTGGAGCTCTCAATTTCCTCTTTATCACCTTTCAACTTGGACACCACTATTTTTTCCATTCTTCCAAGGACTCATAAACAAGAAATACACTGTTGGCAAGTTAATGTCTTCCTCTATCTATGAGGCAGAAAAGTAGGAGGAAGGATGGGGAAAAGTATTTAGTAGACAAGACACTAGCCAATCTACTTACAAGCTAAACTCTCTCTGTGTGCCAACACATTCCCTCTCTGGCTAGTCTGATAGTCATAAGTCCACTCTATTTTGGAAGTGATAGGGAAAACTAAATTTGAGCTTCTTCTTTAAAAAATCCGCTCTTCCCTTTGAGCAGAGGAAAATGGCATACTACTTTTGCTCCCTTATGACAGGTATGTGAGTGCAGAAAGGTCCATTGGTCATCAGAAAGCTTCCTGATTGGCTGAAAGTGAGCCAGAGATTACAGAATTAACCAATGATCTTACACCAGAGATCCCTAATGGGTTCATCTCAAACCAGCCCAGGGATATTTTGAGGAAAAAGACATAATGTTGGGAGAGGGAGGAGAGCAGGTATGCTATCTCAAAGAAACTCAGCATTCCAGAGTAGGGAAAGTCAAACTTGGGATAAGCCAGACCTGGAGACTGAAAGAGAGCCACAATAGCTTAGATAATTTAGGCTTAGTTCATATGTAATCCTCTTAATGTTTATCTTTAAATATTAAAATGTTCATATTTGCTAATTTTTTAAAATTCATAATTTTTTTAAAAGTACAGGCATCAACCACATTTGGGATTGGATAGTTTTCTTTCACTAGCATTTCTCATGACCCCAATGTGAGATGATATTATTCTTTTCAAAGCTTTACTGATGCCTTGTGTTGATATACCACAGTCACTTCCTGATATACCCTTTCCTTTGAACCTTCTCTTATAACAAAGAAAAACAGTTAAACAACAACAAAAAAGCCTACAGACAAAACTGAATGTGTCTGGCAGGCTATGAACATTTGGCTCCTATGATCTCCCTTCTTTTCTGCCGAAAGGAAAAAATTATATGAAAAGGATAAAGAGTGGACCCTTCAATCATAAGAGTTCAGCTGATCTTTAGTGCCCTTTCTACTTTCATTGTGATAGTCATTCGATATATATGTATGTGTACATATACATGTGTGTATAAGTGTGTACATCTATATATGTGTGCATATACTTATATATTTACATACATATGTGCATACAAATATACAGTGCATACAAATCTCCTTAGGTTTCTCTGGTTGTCGTTGTCTGTTACAGCACAACAATATTACATTACACTCATGGGTTAGAGATAGGCAACCACTCAGCTTCCAGTGTATTGCTAACTTTGGTACATTGTATTGGAATTTGTAGATTCCCTCCATATTTGCCTATGAAAAAATACCCTAGAAATGTATTCCTGTTATAGAGTATGTATGCACTTGCAGAGGGAGGGAAGGTAAAGAGGGAGAAGATGTCAGATTAAGGTATCCAGTTACAGTAATGGAGGAAGAATGGAGAAGATAACTGGAGAGAATGGCAGACTGCTAAATCTGAAAGCCAGATTATCTCTGGGGGCCAAGAAAGTGAGGAAGCCTGGCCTTGTTAGGGTAGGCTATTTGATCAGGGAAATTGTAGAAAATGATAAAAGATGAAAGTCTTGGAACTGAGGGGAAAGCCCACCTCTCCACACTGATTTTTAAGGAGGAGTTGGCTCACTGGTCATATCTGCGCAAATAATAACATTGTCAAAACCCAAGACACAGATTTGAAGTCCTTCACATCCTATTACACTTTTAGTTAAAACATCCATTCATTGAAAAACTGAGCCAATGACTGCATTCATGAATCAATGCAATCATCATCATAGTCCTTTGCTGTTCATAAATCAATTTATCCGATAATAGGAGTAATATCTAGAAAAAATAGGGATTGATAAAAGTATATAAGAATAAGAACCATTCCCCAGTATACAAGTGGCCAAGAGGAGAAATGTAGTTCTCTGACTCATTTCCTCTATTTTGGTTTGTAATTCTCAAAAATACTTGTTATTATATTTTCTATTACATCTATCTTTCTCATAATTCTATAAACTCCACTAAGGCAGAGTTATGTCTTCTCTAAACTTTGTATTATCCTCCCTCAACATCTGCATAGTGCTCTTCATGCATTAGGTTCTTTTTTGAGAGAGGGGAGTGGAAATAGACACCCTTTATCCCTGGCTAATATCTTACAAATTGGAAGTCCCTTATCATCATTATATACCGCCTTCATCTCAATTTTGTGACCTGGGTGAGAAACTCATCACCCATTTCTTCTCTCTGGCTAGGTAGTCTGCAGTCTACTTTCCTTCCTCCTTTTATCCACTCCCTTAGTAACTAATCATGGTCTGTGATTCTAACAGCTCATGATTCTATAGATCTGAGGCTCCATGATTCTAAGATTCTCTTTAAATTGTATAGAATATAAATGCTTCCTAAAATTTGTGAATTTCCATGTAGATGTAAGTTTTTCACAAATAGCCATTTTGAGAAGGGACCAAAGAAGGCATCTAGCTAAACTCTTTCCTAATGAAGGAATATCCCTCATAACACCATGGTCATCTAAAGTCTGCTCAAACACTTCCAGTGTCTGGGAACTCACTACTTGACAAAGCAATCACTTCATTTTAAAAGGAACTTTCACTAGGATTATCTCATTTTGAAGAGCATTCAATGAGGAACCAAGTGACATAATGTCTAGCTTTGACCTTGTAGCTAAGTATCAAAGTGACCTTGGATATGGTTGTAGATCCCTTCTCTAGTTCTCCATTTCCCTCATCTGAAGAAGTGAAATTGATGGTCTCTAAGGTTTTTTATATTCTATAAACAAGAGGGTGTCTGAATGGAAACCTGTGGCATGTCAGTTTATATTTGTTTCTTGGTGTGGTTAAAGCCAGGCCTTCTGTCCATGAGTACACCTGACTCAAAGTTTCCATTATCACAAACAACGTGAGAAAGTGTTCTTTTAAAACCCCCCAAACATCTTTCTCAGCCCTTCAACACCAGACCACTGCTGGAGAAAGCGGCAAAACTGTTAATGCCAGAGTGGGCGGTCATGACCACAGTAGGGCTCCTCCTTCAGGCAAATGGATGTCAACTTTTGGGGGAGGTAGGGGTTGTGAAGGAATGTCTTACAGGAACACCACTGGCATTTTTGCAAAAAATTTCACTACAAATCCAGACCAGTTATTCTAAAATACTAAAATGTATAGGCAATTGGATAAATGAAATTTTAATAAGAATTATTTCATTGTGTCCATGTCACAGTACCTGGCACTTAGTAGGCACTTTAAAAAACACTTGTTGGTTGAATAAAATGACTTTAGAGCTAGACGGTACCTTAGAGTTCATTGAATCTGACCCCTTCAACTTAAAGAAGAGGACAGAGAAAGGAACAAGCTCAAATTCTCCCATCTAACAAGTGGCAAAGATAGATTTTGAACTCAAGTCCTTTGATGGGCAGTTATAGAATCTCAATCTTAGAAGTCATCTTGTTAAACTCCCTTACAATGTAGGAATCATGATACATTAATTGTTCAGTAAATGTTTGGTGAATGAATAAGTTAATGAATGAACTAATACTGAACTTGGAGTCAAAAGATCTATGTTCAAATTCTTACTCTAATACTTGAAAACAGATGCTTTCCCCACCATGAACTTTTTTTTTCCTTTTCTGGAAAATGGGGGTATTGGATTAAATGACTTCTCAAGTCACTTCCAACTTAAAATATGTGACCCTATGACCATTTTAGGAGTAGTTAAGAAGGGATGGGCTAGAATAGTCAGGGAAGACTTTGTGGGGAAGAGGTAAGGGTGGAAAGGGAAGAGGAATACTACAGGAAAGTTGAAAATGACCAAGAAAAGCATTGAGGTGATTTCTGACTGGAGGAAGGTCATACCCTAGAAAGGAGGGACAAGTGAGCAAGAGAGTCAGAAAAATAATGACATAACTTTCATTCTAGAATGTCATGGGGTTTATGAAGAATTTTCTCCAGGGAATGCAGTCAGGGTCATCCTCTGAAAGCTTGGAGAAAGAGCTATGAAGAGTAGTTAAGAATTGTTCCTTTTAGTCATTCACCACTTGATAAATGGTCAAAGGATATGAACAGGCAGTTTTCAGAGGAAGAAATTAAAGATATCTACAGTCATATAAAAATGCTCTAAATCACTATTGATTAGAGAGATGCAAATCAAAACAACTCTAAGGTATGAGAGATTGGCTGACATGACAAAACAAGAAGATGATAAATGTTGGAGAAGATGTGGGAGAGTTGGAACACTAATTCATTGTTGGAGGAGCTGTAAGCTGATCCAACCATTCTGGAGAGCAATTTGGAACTATGTCCAAAGGGCTACAAAAATGTGCATACCCTTTGACCCAGTAATATTGTTTTTAGGACTGTATCCCTAAGAGATCATAAAAATGGGAAAGGGTACCACATATACAAAAATATTTATAGCAGCACTCCTTGTGGTGGCCAAAAACTGGAAATCAAGGGGATGCCCATCAAATGAGGAATGGCTGAATAAATTGTGGTATATGAATGTAATGCGCAATGTAAAAAGTGATGAGCGGGAAGACTTCAGAGAGGCCTGGAAAGACTTATATGATCTGATGTTGAGTGAAAGGAGCAGAACTAGGAGAACTTTGTACACAGCAACAACCACAGTGTGAGAGGATTTTTTCTGGCAGACTTAGAACTTCATTGTAGTGCAAGGACTTAAAAAAAATTCCAAATGGTCTTTTAAGGCAAAATGCCTTCCACATCCAGAGAAAGAACTATGGAATTCAATCCAGAATGTAGCAGATCATTTTCTTTTGTATTATATTTTGTTTTGTTTTATGGTTTCTCCCATTCATTTTAATTCTTCTATACAATATGACTATGGTAAAAATGTATTTAATAGGAATGTATATGTAGAACCTATATAAAATTGTATGCTGTCTTAGGGAGGGAGTGGAGAGGGGGAGGGGAAGGAGGGGAAGGGAGGGGAAAAAACCTAAGTTATATAGTAGTGATTGTAGAACACTGAAAACAAATAATAAAAAATAGAATTTTTCTTTTTATCATTGTTCACATCTCTGAGACAACTCTTACCCCAACTTCAGGGGAAGAAATTACACGTTAAACTAAAACTGTTTTAATCATCTGAAAATTAGGATGGGACTTAGTTAGAGAAAGAGAAAGAAAGTTTACATAAAGGCCAACACTATTCATGACTTCCTTTAAGGCAACTCAGGCATTCCAGCACTCTGTGTTGTCTCCTGAATCCACCACCATAAGCCATAAGAAACATTATGGTGCCAAAGGTTGGGGATTTGACTTGGGTGCTTAATTTCTGTGTCATCTTAGGCTAGTCACTCTGAACTTCTGAGCGTTCATTTCTTTTGCTGGATAATGAGAGTGATAAGACCCAGTGCCCATAGTTGATAGATTGCTAGTCATAGTGTCAAGAAGCCCTAGGTTCAAATTCTGCCCCTAAACCTAGCCTCTGTGCCTCTGTTTCTCTTTTGTAAAATGATGAGTTAGCTAGTGTCTCCTGAAGCCCCTTCCAGCTGTAGACCTCTTTTCCTCCAAGCTCTAAGCTCCCTCTCAGCTCTGACATTCTATCTTGTAAGTTGCCTGGCTGGTTGTTTCTCTGATAGTTTCATCGAGACAGCCCCTTACCACAGAGGTGATGTCAAACATCCCACACAGATTTTCAGAGAAATATCATCAAGTCTTAGTTTGTCAGTGATTGCCGAGCACATAGCTACTTTTCCAGGTACTATAGCTGACTTTTAGACAAGGGATGAGCTGTCTCCCACTGAGAGTCTGTGACACATCCTTGAAAGGGTTTTAAGAGGTCCCCCGAGTCTGAAACCTGTCAACTATGCTGTTTACCCTAGAGATGGATCAACTTATCTACCCCATCCCTCTTGACCTTCCTACTTCCCCTACTAATAGCATCACTTGTGCTGTCTGCTGCCAGTTTGAGAACTGGCTCATGAACTCTGCTACCATCACTGGGATGGATCTACCCACCACAGTACTCACGTGACTTTGGGCAAGTCACTTGACTTCTATGGGCCTCAGTTTCCTCATCTATTAATTGAGGGTTTTGAGGAGGTGCTCTTGGGGTTGTCTATCACCGCTAAGTCTTATAATCCTATGTATATTGTCGAAAAGACAAAGTTTAGAGAGAGATGGATGATGATGGTGATGGTGATAATGATGATGATGGTGATGGTGATGGTGATGATGATGATGATGATGATGATGATGATGATGATGATGATGATGATGATGAGGCAGTATGTACATTGGTTAAAGCACTAAGATCCTGTGGACTCCTATTTACCATCCATATGACCTTGGTCAAGACACAACCCCTTTGAGTCTCAATGTCTTTATCTGCCTTCTTTGGTCAGCTACATCTTCCTCTGTAGACCCCCTGGATCAAATGAGATAGTATTTGTAAAATGCTTACTTAATACAGTGTCTAGCACATAGTAGGTACTTAATAAATGCTTATTTCTTCCCTCCCTATCTTCCTCAAGTACTTTTGTTGGTTCTTCTTTGGTGCCCTTAACAGGTAATATTAGACATTGAAGTAATCTGCAAAGGCATCATCCTTCTATGATACTTCATAAAGATAAGGACATCTCTCTAACCTGCTCATCTTGCTCAGTGCTCTGTATACAATAAATGCTTAGCAAATGATCCCAAGGCCCCTTCTAACCTTAAATGCCCTATGATCCCACAGGTAAACCTAGGTCTGCCCCACTGTTAACAGAGTCTTTATTTAGTTCTCCATTGTGTGCTTAGCCTGGTATTCAAAGACCCTTGAGTTAAGGTCCCACAAAAATCTGGCTGCCAGAATTTCAGGATGTCTAATCTAGATATAGTTTAGAGAACAGAGTATTCTTGCAAATGTCTTCTGGAACATCCATGTTTGAAGTTGCCTGAGGTCATGGGCACAGAGAACATTGGAAGTGTCCTTCAAGTGATGTTGACTCTGGGATGGTAACATCATCCTAAACAAACCTTCTGATCTTAGAAAATAGAGTAGGGATCAAGCATGGATGTCCCAGAAGACATTTGTAAGAATACTCATCCAACACAGCAAAAGCTACCTAGCAAGAGAAGACCACCCCCCTTCCCCAGAGTCAGGTAGTAGCCTTTCCTTCCTTATAAGATATTCAGTCACTTCAGTAGAACATGCTGGCCTAAACACCAGCCAACAAATTTGACTTCTCCCTGTTTTCACCAGCTACCTCAGTGTGGGAGAGAGGTTGATGCCTTTCTTTAGTTTTCTACATTAGTATCTGACTTCCCAGTCCTAAAGTCAATTGTCCTTCTGATTGCACTTCTCAGAGATGTCTGCTCTATCAGACCTTTCAGAACTTTCTACTCTCATCTCCCTTTTATTTTCATTAATCATCCAATACTCCATACACACCTGATGACTTGCCATCCCTCCAATATATGTGTGTGTATGTCTTTGCCTCTATGTGTAGTTCTTCCTTCTTCTCTACCTAGAATGTCCTTCTTCCCATGTCAGTCCATCACCATCCTCTCTATCCTCCGAAGTTCAAGACAAAAGTCACCTCTTCATTGAAGTTTTCCAGGACCTACTCCTTTCATCCAGACGTTATTTTTCCTTCCTGGGCACTCCCATAGTATGATGTACCTTTCTCATGCACATTTTCAGCATCCTAATATTTGGGCTGGAAAGGTCCTCAAAAACCTCCAATCTAGCCCACTTATTTTGTTGAGGTTGGAACTTCCTTATCACATGATTGTTTTACATTGCAATTATTTGGGTAAATGGTTCCTTTCATCTCCTCGGTCCTTGAGACAAGGATAGAATTGGAAACAACTGAATCTCAGGTTGAGTTCTTCCTCTTCTTACTGGTTACTTGAAATTGGCCTCTCTCTGGGTCTTAGTTTTTTCATCTGCAGAAGAAGATGTCAGACTAGATGGTGCCTAAAGTCATTAGTCTTTGAAATTGGTAATAAGTATAGTCATAATGGTAGCAGTGCAAAACCATGCTGTAAATTCAAAACAGTTCTGAGAATATTGGATATATAAGAATAATAGGGTGGTGGTAACTTGTCCTTGGACTATTTCTATCTGAAACCTTTAAAAAAAGGTGAAAACAAAATAGAAAGGAGGAGGAGGAGGAAGGTAGAATGAGTGGGAGGAAGAAGAAAAGGAAGAACAATGATGGTGTTGACAATGATAATGATGATGATGACTTACTGCTGCCAGTCTAGGAAGGGGCCCATGGGCTTTGCTGCTTTATTTGAGAGACCCTTAAAAGTCCATGTGACCTTCAGCAAATCCCTCAACTTCCTGGAACTTCAGTATTTTCATCTGTAAAATGAGCAGGCTGGACGTGATGGTTATAATGTAAATTATACAAAGTATCTCATCTAAGCCTCAGAAAGTCCCACAAAAGTTGTCATTATGTCCACGTCAAAAATGAGAAAACTACCTACTCTGAGGGGTCAATTGCTCACCCAAGCTTCAAGGCTGGAGATAATATTGGGACTCTGATGGAGCTCGTCTGAATTTGAGTCCAGGGCCATGTTCTCCATACTCTGCTACCTCTGAAGAAACTTCCTTGGTAGTAGGGGGTTCTGAGGGAGGAAGGAAGGAAGGAAGGAAGGAAGGAAGGAAGGAAGGAAGGAAGGAAGGAAGGAAGGAAGGAAGGAAGGAAGGAAGGAAGGAAGGGAGGGAGGGAGGGAGGAAGGGAGGGAGGGAGGGAGGGAGGAAGGGAGAAATGGTGGGAGGGAGAAAGAAGCATTTATTAAGTGCTTCAAATATTAACTCCTAAGAGAAAGAACTTTGACTGACATATTTCCATTCCCCTCCCAGTATCTCAAATGGGGACCTGCACAAAACAGATGCTCGTGAAGTGTTTTTAGAAGAAAACAAAATAAACCATTCTTGGGGCTTTTCATGGAAATTCTCCTTGACTGGGATAAAAGGTGAGACTGCCTTGTATCATAATTCTTCTCTTCAGCAAATAATATTCTAGAATCATAAAATGTCAAAGGTGGGAGAGAGCTTAGAACAGGGAATGTCAAGGCTGGGAAGATATTCAGATTTAGAGCTAGACTGACTATGGAAAGAATGTAATCCAAATCAGTCACTGTACTGACAAGCAGGCGGTTTTCCGGAGCTCACAGAGCCCAGCAGTGTCAAAGCCAGAACTAAAGCTCGTGTCTCGGAGATCAGGGCCAGTATTGGTCACTCTCACACCTTCCCAATCACCTCATTTCATGGGGGTATAGCCTGAGGACTAACGCATCCCAGGCTCTCTGTGACAGAGCAGTTAACACCTCTGGGAGTCGAGTTAAAACTTTGGCCACTCCTCAATCCATCCCTAGAGTTTCATCTTTACCCTGAGGAGCTAGAAATAGGTTTGTTCGAATTGAAGGTAGGGAGGGAGCCTTCCTCATGTCTTTGAGGGGGGGGTGAGGGAGGTGGGGCGGGGTTGGGCTTACACAATCAATGTATCAGGCGGATTCATGCTTATTCTGCAGGACTTTTAGGAAGGAGGCAGGGTGGTATAAGGCTAGACCAGGAGGTGGGAGGTCTGTGTTCAAATTCCATCCCCCAACATTAAGTACCTGTACAACCTTGAGCAAGTCCCCTCTCTTTGCTATGGCTGTTTCTTCTTTTGTAAAATGAGGATATTCATAAGGTCATTGATTTAGAGGACAGAGGGACCTTAAGCACCACCTAGTACAACCTCTTCATTTTGCAGATGGAGAAACTGAGGCTTCTCCCAGTTCTGGAACCAAGGATCCCTCGGCATTATGGTTTGATTGCACAGTTGGCAACATCTTCAGTTCCCTAAAAACAGGGAATCTTCCCCTGGGGTCCTCCAATCTGGCTTTTTAAATGTATTTTGATAATTCTAATTTAATAAAATTGGTTGCTTTTGTAATCCTATGTATTTTATTTTATGCATTTAGTAGTGTGACTCCGAGAAGATACATAGGCTCTGCCAGACTGACTGCCCAAGAGATCCGGGACACACAAGGAATTAAAATCTGTGCCTTTAAACCCTGTCTTCCTCGCCTTTTGCTATCCTTCAGTAAGGAAAGGGAAGGGTTACTGGCTCCTGCCTCTCCCTTGTACCCTTACTAGAGGGTTCAGGCTAATATGGTCCCCTGGGCTCTTGGCTGAGAACCCAGGTCAGAGCTCCCCAGCCTGTTTGCACAGGGGAGTCATTGCGTAAGCCAGGCCACTTCTGTGACTTTCTCTTTGAACATCAGCCTGACCTCTGTAAAGTCACAACCCCCAGAATGGGTCTGGCAAGCATTGCAGGAGAGTGAGGGAGAAGGGGTCTGTCATCCTTGGGGCCTCTGCTTGCAGCCCCCAGCTAGATTCTCTGGTCCCCACCCCCACTCTGCTGAGTACTCACGGGGCAAACACATAGACATCTTGTTAGCTTCACCCACCTCCCACTTCCTCTCCACTGTCAGGTAGGGGTTGTCCCTAGGGTGAGGGGTTGTCCCTTTGGGAATAGGTGGAGGGAGGGACTAACAATCATCCCCGAGTGGGTTGGGGAGGGTTGTGTCTATGGGTGTGAGAGGCATGAGAGGCATGACACAATGGAAGGAGTAACAGCCCTGAAGTCAGGTGAGCTGGGTTTGATCCCTGCTTCTGACACTTACAACCTCTATGACCTTAGACAAGTTCCCTAACCTCCCTCATCCTTAATGTCCTCATCTGCCAAATGGGAGGGCAGTGGACTTAATGGCCCCTAAAGTCTCTCAGTTTCCTCATTTATATGAAGTCTCCATGACCTCTGAGGTCCCTCTTAGGTCTGAATTGATGAGCCTGGGAGCATGGACTCTTACACATCTTCTTTAAGGTGAATGAAGGGTCCAGGTTCTCTCTGGGGCAATAATGAGGGATGGGCTATTTTATATAGTGGTATATAATGGGGATGGGATAATAGTCCCTAGGGCTATTCCTGGAGATGGGGAAGGGTTAACCCCATGAGAGTAAAGACACCAAGGATAGGGTATTAAGGACCCAAAGCAAGTGAAAAGCCAAGGACCATTCTAGGTGAGGGTGGAGGGGGGAAAAGGGGAGAAGGACAAGAACTATATGTATGAGAATGAAAACCTCAGAGCTCTGGGATGCTCTTCTTGGAGCTAAGGATAAAAAATGTGGGCTAGAACCTGGAGCTGTGGAGAGAGATGCTACAATAAACACCAGTCTCTTTTCCTTTCCCTGCTCCGTAGATACCCAGGACCTACGGTCGATGCTGATCGATTCTAGCAGCAAGTTGGGCCTTCAGAGAACTGGTCAATGCACGTCACAACTGAGGCTGACCTCAGAGGTCATCTAGTCCAGTCCCTTATCTTTGCAGATGAGGAAGTAGGAGCCCAGAGAGAGCCCAAGGTTATCCAGGGAGTTATTGTCTGTTCATCAGACCATGTGACTTAGAGCCAGAAGAAATTGTGACCAGAAAGAAAATGCACCTTCCTTCTTTCTTTGCAGAAGTGTGTGTGTGCATGGGGGGGGGGGGCACGGAGGGATGCTACAGGTATGGAGCACAACATACAAGGGTGGGCCTGCTGACTTGAATTTTCTCTCTTTTTTGTTTCATAAAAGATAGCTCACCTGATGAGGGAGGAGAAGCTTTTTGTTTTGAAAAGAAAGTAATGGACAAGAAGATCATCAACTAAAAGGGACCTGGAGTCCCTTGGAGTCTAACCCTCTTACTTTAGAGGTGAGGAAAGTGAGGCAAACAGGGTTAAGTGACTTGTCCAGGGTCACACAGCTAGGAAGTGTCTGAGGCCAGATGTGAACTCAGGTCTTTCTGACTCAAGACCTAGTTCCACTGGACCACTTAGCTTCCTACTTCCTGACTGTGTGACCTGGGACAAGTCAGTGAAATGCCCTAAACCTTTTTCATCATCTGTGGAATAAGGGAATTAGATCACCAGATGATTTCTAAGACTCCTCCTGTCTTCACATCCTATGATCTGATGAATATATGACACATATCTACCAGTCAATCAATTCATCCACTCACTCATGCTGAGCCTGTAACTTTGGAGAACTGAACACCTATTGGCCCATGGGAGAGACAAGGCACAGGAAAAAAAAAAAAAAACCTGTCCTCAAGTGGCCTGTAATCGAGTCAGGGAACAAAAGGATGAGAGAATAAAAGAAAGACCAGGTAAGCCACGAGCCCCAGGGCCTAGTTTTCAGAGCAGAGTTTGAGCCCATGATGCCACTCCATACTCAGTCCTCAGAGTGAGGACCCCTTGCCATCTTTTCCACTCCAGCACGCCCAGATTTCATTCCACCATCAGATTCCTCTCCCTTCTGAAGGGGTCTGGGTTGAGGGTCTCGAGCCAGGAGAAAAAGCCCTGCAAAGGGACCCATGGAATCTTAAAATGTGTTTCCCGAAGTTTTAAAAAATATTTTGATGACTGTGTTTCAATACAATCCATTTATTTTATGTATTTAAGAACATGATTCTGAGATGGGATCCAACTGACACTTAGGAAAAGGAGCCAGGACTTAGAAAAAGTTGAAGATTTTGGATTGTGACCAATAAGGCCAATGTAACCACCAGTGGGGACTTTGAGACAGTTTGGGGTCAAGGAGCTGAGATTAAGCAGAGGAAAGCCTAACTCTGGGTTACTCCAGAGTCCCTGCCATAGTCATCCTTAGCCTCCCTGTGCCCCACCAACCAAGTCTGCCCCACCTTCCCCCTTTTCCTCTTCCTCTCTTAGTAAGAGCAACGTTGAATAGTGGAAAGGCTCCTTGCACTCAGGAGACACAGATTCAAGTCCCACTTTTCTCTGAACCTCAGTTTCCTTAGCTGAAAAATAGGGATAATCATCATACCTATCTCTCAAATGAGATCATAAAGGTTAATACGTTGCCTAAGGAACTCCTATTTCTGTAGGATTATAAGGGTTACAGAACATTCTCCCCACAATAACACTCTGAAGTCAGTTCTGAGGGACCTGTCAAACCCATTTTACAGGTGAGGAAGCTGAGACCAGAGAGAAATGGCACCTGACAGGTCTCTCTGAACTCCAAGTCCAGTTATTTTTTTCTGCACTTCCTTGTCTGGCATAGCCACCCATGCTCGAATTCCATGGATCTGAGGATATTTTCGGCACACTCACATAGCCCAGCACACAAACACACATGCACACATACGTACACATGGTAATACTAAATCTATCAGCTCTGGTTTCGGTTCACAGACCTTGGATTAGAAGAAATCTAAATGCTGTGCCCAGAGGAATATTGCCATCGAGAGAATTTACCCTCTTGCCTCCTCTGCATCTCGGGACAGACTTTCTCATGTTTCTCCTTTGAGCTATGTCCCTTAGACCCCAGCTACAGGAAAGGTGGGAGAACCAGACCGGACCAGAGGAGAGAGCATTCTCTGAGGATGGCCCAGTTGGGACACACACACACGTGTAAAGCAAACTGTTGGGTATGCCCCACCTCCTCACCCACTTCACCTATCCTTCCACACTCTCCGTACCTTTAGCCCCTCCTCAAACTCCTAATGGAACCTGGGAACAGTAGATGTAATCAAGAACTCTCAGATATCACTAGGCAACTAGGGCTCCCCTGGGGGAGAACTTCAATTTCCCGACACCTGCCTTCCCCAGGGTGCCCATGGAGGGCAGGGGCGGGGGCTGGCTTCCTTCCCCAGCTGTTTACAGCATCAGCAAGTTGATCCCAGCCCACTGGGGTCCCCCCCAGCCCTGGATAAGCTCAATACTCTCTGGGTGGCCCAGACTGGCAAAGGGAACCGGAGGTGCTGGGCATCATGGAGCCAGGGGCCCTGGGCCAGGGGGCACAAGGGCCGGAGCAAGAGGCCATGGTGTCCGGTCATTGATCTGGGGCCCGGGAGGGGGGGAGCAGGGGGAGAGACCTTGAGCCTGGACAAACAGGGCTGCCTGTGGCCCGCATTCTGGCCCTGCCCTACGCGTGGCTTACAAAGGTAAGTCAGATTCTCCGGGAACCCACCCCCCTTCCTTCTCTGAGTCAATGGGGGGTGGGGGGTGGGCAGAGGGGAAGCTGGGACCTGTTTCCTTACAGTGTCTTCTTCTGGGGTCAGGGTGGGAATGTCCTCTCATGATCCGGCATCTGCTGAGAACCCAAACACAGGTCTGCTTCTTTGCTCCCAAAGGAGAGGGCCCACAGGGGCTGGCTACCCAGGAAATGACCAAGGAGAAGCGGAAGGAGCTGGGGAACGTGGGGGAACATGGGGAAAGAGGGAGTGAAAAGACAGAAGGGGCTTCAGTGAATGTGTTCTCAGGGGTACTGGGGAGGGCAGAGGGATGAGAGGGGGAGGGACAGACACAGAAAAAGGTGACCTAGAACAGAACAGGAAGGCCCCTTTGATGTGATCCTAGAATTCTTAACTGCTATGGTGTGTCCCCGATCTCTTGGGCAGTCAGTCCGATGAAACCTCTCAAAATAATGTTTTTAAAGGCATAAAATAAAATTCAGTTTTACAAAGGAAATTAGTTATATTGAAATAAAGACCGATGTGGTTTTCCCCACCCACGTTCCCAGATCCCCTGAAGTCTGCCCACAAAGCTCAGGAAGAAGCCCTGGTCTAGCCTAGACCTCACTTGTCAGGTGAGGAAAACAACAACCAGAAATGGGTACAATGGAAGCCAGGAGTCAGAGGCCCTGGTTTCAGAGACAGGCTGCCACAGTGAAATCATTGAACTTTACCGGGCCCCAGTTTCCCCATATGTAAAAAGAGGAGCTGGAAGATGGTCCCTGAGACTACTTCTAGAGCTGGGGCTTGGATCCAATGACTTTCCCAAGATGACTAAGGAAGCCAGGGACTGACAGCTGTCTTACTAACTTACAGTCCATAATTCTGGCCACACATTAAGCCAATGAGCCCCGGATTAAGGGACAGGGGATAGTTCTGTCACGTCACGACTGATCCTGCCGGGGATGTGCACTCCAGAGATCACCTCTGGGAGAGGGGAAGGATGATTATTCCCCAATTATCTATTCATTTCATTAGAGGCCTACCTGCATCCTAATGCCCAACCCTACCCCTGAGACTGGGTAAAGTAGAGGTCTATCCAGGCTTAATTATGCCCATTGCCGAGTCTCACTTACTGGCCTGAATCTACTGGGCACAGAAGCCCTCCCCCAAGTGTCCACAGGGATGGGAGAGATCCTAGCACTATCTTCCTCCAAGTCTCTCATTTTAGAGACAAGAAAATGAGGTCTGGGGAGGCTGAGTGATCTAAGAGTCACGAAAATTGTAAATGGTAGAGACAGAATTCAAACCCCTTCAAACTCAAATGCTGAATCCAGTTCTTTTCCCACTCTGTCACACTCTATGACAGTGAGGGTCCTGGGTGTATGGGGGAGAGGAGGGAAATTATAGGAGGAGAGTGGGACTTGAGACTAGAGCCTTTAAAAACCAATCATCTCTCACACACACACAACACATACACACACACACGTGTACATATATAAGTGTATGTATGACATTTCAGTGTCCTGTCCTAAGTAGAGAGTCAGGAACAATTGGGTGAAAGTCCTACCCTTGATGCATATGGGCTGTGTGACCCCAGGCAAATTTACTGAACATCTCAATGCACCAGGCAACTAAGACCATGTATTGCAAAGAAAGTGCCTGTCTGCATCAAGATGTCCCCTATTCTAATGAGATCACAAGCCAATCCCTATGGATGTGGATGTGGATGAGTATATGTATATGTATATGTATATGTATATGTATATGTATATGTATATGTATATGTATATGTATATGTGTGTATGTATACGTATTGTGTATTGTAAATGGGTATATTATATATGTGTGTATATTTGTGTGTTTATGTTATATATAAATATGTATGTGTGTGTATATATGTGTGTGTATGTGTGCATGTGTTTGCATGTATATGTATTATGAATATGTATGTATATGTGTAATGTATAAGTGTATTGTGTGTATTATATATGTGCACATGAGTGTGTATGCATATATCATATCATACGTATTGTATTGAAGAAATTAAATGGATTTTGTATAATTTTATAATTGACCCTATTCTGTATTGCTGTCCCATTTTCTCTCTGCATTAGTTTAAAGGTTTAAAAGTTTAAAACTGTTATCTACCGTACCTTATCTTTGAAGGCCTACAAGCTGACCTGCTATATTTTCACAAGGTATAATGCCTGTCTTTGCCTGTCCTTGTACAATTAAGGAGGATCCTATCTCTCTAACAAGCCTTCCTAGGCACCAAATTGAAGGGTCTACTAACAAATGTTCATTAACAAGTTCTGCAAGATGTCGATGGTCCCATAAAACAACAACATTTCTTAATTGTTGGAAAGGAATGGTCACTAGCCTGATGCAGTTTTAGCTGCTTTCTTAAAAATAACCAATCATGTTGTCTCCCCACCGCCAAGAAGCTGTCTACCCAATTGTGATGCCTTCCCCACCTACCCAACTCTGTGCTCCCTGAAATTATATTAAGGCTGGTGAGCCCTATGTCAGGGTCTATGCTCATTGAGAAAGGCCATTGACCCAATTTCTTATAGCTTAGCTGAGAAATCGATCACACTCAGATCGTTGTCTCTCAGTTTACCTGAATTTTCTAACAAAACAGTATATGTATCTGTAAGTGTTGTACATGTCTATGTATGCATGCATAATATAGAATGTTATATACACATGTGTGTGCATAGTATGTATGTATGTGTGTGTTTCTTTTCTCAAAATTCTATGAAACAAAAAATGTAGAGTTAACCCTCTATTTGCAGATGAGATAACTGAGCCTCAGCGGTAGAAGAACCATATTGCAGGCCCAGTCAGAATCTGGGGGGTTCCTGACTTTTGGTTTAGTGCTCTTTCCTTTCTACCAGATATCGAGTTTTTTTTTCCTATAATCAGTTTCTTGACAGAAAACCAAGTCCCATTCTCAGAGTTGAGTCCCGCAGGTGGTGGATCCAGCCAGTCTCCCCCCCTTTCCAGAGTTCTTGCCTATTAATCCCCATCACCCCTCTACAGTGTAGCCAAACCAGCTGTCTTTCTGTTCTCTAGAGATCTCCCACCTCCACGCCTTTGCATGGGTTCCCTCTGCTTTTTAGAATCCTTAACTTTTCAGAGGTCAGGTTATTCACCATCTCTTGTGGGAAGACTACACTGATTTCTCCCCTGCCCTTCCAAGTTTCTAATGCCTTGCCTCCAGAAATTGTTGTCTGCACTAGGGATTTCATCAGCATGGATTTCAACCTGGTGTGGAAATGTCCTTTACTGAAGCAGATGGGCACCTTCTTGACAAATTAGAGCCAGAGAGTTTTCTGGGCAGGAGAAGTGGTCACAGAGGGGTCAGAAACAAGTCGAGAACTCAGGTCTTCCTATCTCCAGGGCTAGTCATCTATCTACGAGCTCTCCACCTAAATTTAGGCCTGGAACTTAAGGTATGAATGAAAGACAGGGTTCAGGGTTACAAGACAGAAGGAGGCACATAAGGACAAATTGGATAAGGGAATTTTAGAGTTCTTGACCATTGAAGTGGAACATGTGAGCGACAGCCTACTATGGAAAGAATGTTAGATTATGAGTCAGAGATTTTTAGATCCTTATAATTTGTAAAAATAGATCCTTGCAGGTGTTATCACTTTACGGATGAGTAAACTGAGTGACAGAAAAGAGAAATGGCTTGCCCGTGGATATACAAGTAGTGTTGAAGTCAGGATTTGAACCCAGATTCTCTGACTTCTTTCTACTATTGGAACATGTGAGCCACTGGGACTGGTCAGTCTACCTCCCCCTAATACTCCTTCTCTTTTGCCAGAAGTCTGGAATGGAGGTTGAAGAACAGAGGGGCAATGGGCAGGCAATTCAAGGGCAGTTATATGGAGTGCACATGGAGGTGCCAGGATCCAATCAAAGAGGCCAGGGCTCAGTTGGGAAGGCGAAAGCCACTGATGACCTCAAGAGAAGAGGATGGGATTACATGCGCCTGGCCCCTCTGTGGCTTGCTCTGCTGATGTTGGTAGTAGGTGGAGTCCTGCTCTGGTACTTCCTAGGTAACTAAATGCTAAGACATTGGGGTAGGGATGAGAGCTATGAGTAACACATGGCAAATGGAGTTTTGTCACAGGGTGCTGATTTCTAGGGTGGTGTGTTTCCTCTCTGATAGAATGGACAGCCTGAAGCTTGAACCTGTCCCCAGCTAGTACCTACAAGGTTCTAGGATGGCCCTACCCCCTCCCAGGTAGCCTTCTCTCCCTATCCCTAAACCTTGCCAATTTTCTCTGGGATTGGTAGCCACCAAAGGATTGACTTTTGTGCCTCCCAGACCACTTCTCAACTTGTCCCAGGGGCAATGATATCTAGTTTCTGCTCTAATGGCCACAGGTGTCATTATAATTAGGGATCTTTAATTCATCTGTTGGCCAGAGTTTGAGAAATAACTGGGAAAGATAGCCTTGAAGGTGAAGGATAATCACCCTTAATTGGTGGATCTTAAGTTAGGTAGAATTAGAGCTACTTCTAGGTAGTTACCAGGAGGAAGATTCTGTCTTGAGATAAGAGAAGAATTCAGAACAATGAGAGCTGACCAACAGTGGAGCAGACTGCTTTGGAAGTCAGTACTTTCCCTGTCACTGAAAGTGTTTGAGAGTTAATGATCACTTTCAACATGTTCCCCATGCTCCCACCACTGCCAGGCTAACATCCAGATCTGTTTTGAGCAGGATACAAGAGAGAGGTGACTGTCAGCCAGCTGTACTCAGGCAGTCTTCGGGTGCTCAATCGTCACTTTTCCTTGGACCTCTCCCGCCGGGAATCCAGTGCCTTCCGCAGCGAAACTGTCAAAGCCCAGAATATGGTAGGAAAGGGCTGAAAGGGAAAAAAGGATGGGTGAGAGCGGGTGGTTCTATGAGGTGGGCTGGACAGGAGTTAATAGATCTTCAATATAATCTGGACAGGAAGGCGGTATGAAAACTTATCTTTCTGTGATATAAACTGCCCAGGATAGAAAGGTAAAAAAGTAATTCTAAAAAACGGGTCATCTCCTGAATTGGGAAGGCATGGGCTGGCATCTTGGAAAAGGAGGGCAAGAAACCAAGTCACTTCGTGACAGTCAGAAATTCA
Source organism: Notamacropus eugenii (assembly GCF_028372415.1). Lineage (NCBI taxonomy): Eukaryota > Metazoa > Chordata > Mammalia > Diprotodontia > Macropodidae > Notamacropus > Notamacropus eugenii. The sequence continues at coordinate 294,222,750 of NC_092874.1, read as the reverse complement.
ATCTGAATGGCCACGATGTGCAGAGAGCCCTGTGCTAGGCATGGTTGAGGGAGGAGGAGACAGAGATAGGAGGAGATATAGTCTTTGATCTTGAAGTAAGGTTGGAATCACAAGGGTCTAAATATGCTTGCAAAGATATGTATAAATGAGTAGAAGCTAAGAGAGGGTTTATCCATGAGTGCTGATGAGAGAGAGCCACCCATGGGACACATAAGGTTGAATGGGATTAATCAGGAGTGTTTCATGGAATGGGCAAAACGGAACGCGGAGGGGTGTGCTGCACCCAAGACTGTTAAATTTTCATTGTGAGCATATGCACCTCAGAAATAGCCTTGATCAAGGCTTGATTTATTGTTTTCTTAGTTGTCTAGACTAAAGAAAGTGTTAATAATGCAAATTAAATTTAAAGTGTCTCCTGCATACAATCCCCCATACCATCTGATTGCTAAATAGCAACTGGTGATTAAACATTCACCAGCACACACCTTGGGAGAGAACTAAGGTCTGGGAACCAGAGCCAGACAATGGGAGAAAGTTCTGGGTGGGAGTGTGTGGGTGTGAAGGGAATGACAAATTAAGTTTCTCTTTCCAGCTTAGAGACCTCATCTTTGCTACTCGCCTGGCCCCATACTACAACTCAAGCACGGTGTATGCATTTGGGTGAGTCATGGACCCCCTTCTCTCCAGCTCCCTCTTAGATGGATGCAGTCTAGAACCATTAAAGGTGGAAGGGATCTGTGAGATCATTTTTTATAAAGTTCTCAGCTAGCCTACGCTGGGTCTTTCCAGTCATATTATGCCCTCCTTGGTTCAGAGGAATATCCCATTGAATTAACAAGGTTTTGTGAAAATTGAAGGCAATAGCAGGACCTACTGCTAGTAGAATAAATAAATGTTCTGGAAAGGACCTCAGAGGTCATTCAATCCAATGTCCTCATTTTACAAATGAGGAAACTGGGACCCAGAGAAATTAACTGATCAATTTAAGGTCACTGAGGCAGTAAGTGGCTGAACTGGGATTCTCTGACTCCAAACCCAGTGTTGTTTTGTTTTGTTTTTTTTTCCATTATGCCACATGGCTTCTCAATGAGTGATTACACTCTAAAAATGAATCAATTTTTGGTGTTTTAGATGCCATCTAGAATCAAGAGGTTCTTAACCTGGGGTCCATGAACTTAGACAAAAATTAAATAACTACATTTCAGTAGAATCAGTTCCTTTCAAATCCTTTGTGTATATTTACAAGCATAATTCTGAGAAGGGGCCATAGGTTTCACCAAAATGATGGCCAGAGGAATCCATGAAAGGAAAAAGTTCCTGACCAAAGTGAACTCTTTAAGGGACAAAGGAAGGAAAGGAGGGCGGGAAGGGTTAAGTGACTTACATAAAGTTCGCCGAAATTACTTTGCATTTACTTTCCATTTTCTTATCTTGGGATATGTTTCCCCCAGTAGAATATAAACTCTTTGAGGACAGGGACTGTATCCTTTTTGTCTTTTGACTCCAATGTCCAACACAGTTTGTAGGATCATATATTTAGATCCAGCAGGGAGTCTGGAGGACATCTAATACAACCTCTCATAGGACTATAAGTTTATAGCTGTACAGGCCCAACCTCTTTCACTTTACAAATGAAGAAAGTGGAGCCCCTACTGAGGTTAATTGATTCACCATACCAAGAGGTATTAACTGGCAGAGTCTGGATTGGAACCCATGTCCTCTGCCTCTGAATTCAGTCCTCGTTCCACTCTACCACATTGTGTGTGGTATATAGCAGTCACCTAAAAATATTTGTTGAATCAAATTGAATTGAAATGACTGTCTAGTAAGAATGACTAGTAAGTACCTGGGATAGGACTAGATCCCAAGATTCCCAGCAAAGGTGATCTCATGATGCTTTAAGAGAAGCAAAGTGTGTAAAGAGGGAGGCAACATTTCTACTGTCTTCTGAGGTGCTCAGACCATATCTGGGGGACCAGGATCATCTTTGGATGATGTGTTTTAGAAGGACATTGGAGAGTGTCCAGTGGGGAGCAAGCAGGATGATTCAAGAACTGGGAACCATGGCGTGGAAGGACAGGTGGAAGGAAGGAAGGACAGTTAGCCTGAGGAATGCTGCAACTTTGCTCTCCAAATACCTGAAGGACATTTGGGTGGAAGATTGGATGTGTTCTGCCTGATCCCAGAGGGAAGAACTAAAACTGAGGGGTGGGGAGTACAGGGGGCAGATTTTGGTCTCATTGTAAGAGAAATTTTCCCTACAATTAGAGATGTCCTAAGGTTGACTAGGTTACCTTTTTCAGGATCATCCAGTAGTGAGTTTCTCATCATGCTGGGTATGCACAGGCTGAATGGCCACTCCGGAGTCACAGAATGGAAAATCTTTTTTCTTTTAAGTTTGTAGGAGGTGACTTCTAAAATTATTTTCAATTCAATAATTTAACAAACATGTGTTAAGCACCTGGGGTTTCCATAGTTCCATACCCATCAAAGATCTTTTAAAGCTGAAGGGCCCTCAGAACATAGAATGATATATATTAGAAGAACTTCAGAATGTCAGAGCTAGAAGACACTTTAGAACAGGGAATGTCAGAGCTAGGAGGGACCACAGAACATACAATGTCAGAGTTTGGAAGGACTTTAGAATATAGAATGACAGAGAGGAAATTTAGAACATAGAATATAAAATCTGGAAGGGACCTTAGAACATAAAATGTTAGGACTAGAAAGGACCTTAGGTATCATCTAGTCCTATCCCCCTATTTTACAGATGTAGAGACTGAGGCACACAAAAAGACAATAGAGTGAGGAATTCCTAGAGGTATTGAATTTGAAAGTAATGTCAATATTCACTTTTCTGAGCTCTGGTTATGTCATTCTATGAATCCCTTTTCCAGGGATTGTCTCACTGTCCCCCTCCTAGCATCCTAGAAAATTTAGAGGAGGAAGAGGCCAGAAAAATGTTGACTTTTTCCTTCTTAGGGAAGGGCCTCTGACCTGCTTCTTCTGGTTCATCCTCCAAATTCCTGAGAATCGCCGTCACATGCTGACCCCAGATGCTGTGAAGCAGGTGCTGGTGGAGCGGCTTTTGTCCAATGTCAATGAGACCAGTGGCACACCTGACCAGGAAGAGTATGAAGTGGACCCTGGGGGCCTTGTTCTTCTTGGTCAGTATGGTCAGGATGGGTTCAAAGACTGGGGGTACCTGGGAAGGAATGGGGGCAGTCTTCTTCTCAGCCACGTAACAGAATAAAGTTGGCTTATGAAAGAGCAGTTGGGGAGAAAAGAGTATATCTGGGATGATAAGCATGAGGGAACAGCTGCATTCACAGATACAAGAGCCAGGGCAGCTTCCCCAGGTTTGCCTTTATTCTATACCCTCTTGGGCACCTAGCACAGTGCTCTGCACAGAGTACACACAATAAATACTAGATTGGACTGAAAGGTGACATGGGTTCATTCATTCATTCAACAAATATTTTGTTAAGCTCTTACTATTTCAGGCCAGACACCAAGGAAAATACAACTTGGCTTAGATGGAATTCAGCATCTGCCCCCATGAAGACTCTAGGAAATCCTGGAGCAAAGCACTAAGCTCTCATTGACTAAATGAAGGGGGTGAAAAAAGGTTAGCTCAGCTAATCCTGTTAAGTGCCTCCTGGGAGTCTCTAACTATTGGTTCAACGGGTTGTAGAAACCAAGAGCAGGACAAGACTTCAGAAGTCATCCATCCTAAGCCCTACAGGAACAGGAATCCCTTCTGCCCATCTCTGAGAAAAGACCATCCAGCCTCTGTTTAAAGCCCTCTGCTCTCTACTGAAGGAGCAAACTTCACTGTTTTTTTAATACCTCTAATTTTTTTTTAGGTTTTTTTTTTTCTCTTAGGATCATTGAGTTGGAAGGGACCTTAGAGAGTATCTCTGTTGGATGTGTCTAGATAGATATGATGAGCTTCAAACTGTAAATCCTGTAGTTTAGACCAACCGCCTCCTTTTACAAAAGAAGGAAATTGAGTCACAGAGAGGTGGAGTGATTTGCCCAAGATCACAAAGGTTAGCAGATTTAAACCCCAGCTTATCAACTCCAAATTCTCTCTCTCTCTCTCTCTCTCTCTCTCTCTCTCTCTCTCTCTCTCTCTCTCTCTCTCTCTCTCTCTCTCTCTCTCTCTCTCTCTCTCACTGCCTCCCCCCTCTTTTCTTTTCAGTGTTGGGAACTTCCACTGAGGAAAAGCCCTCCATTGATATCAATCATCACCTATTCTCTACCTTACTGCCTTAGAGGTTTTCCTCAGGGTCCTGAGAAATGACATGACTTTGCCCAGGGCAACACAACCTTTAAGTAACAGAAGCAATACTTGAACCCAAATCTTCCTAGCTCCAAGCCCAGTTGTCTGCCAGTGCTACAGAAAACTCTTCCCTTCTCCTTCACCTAACCCCTAATCCCTGCCCTCTAGGACCAAGTTTGGCTTGAATCACAAATCAGGCTACTTCTTTTGAAGGAATGTGGCTTCATGAGTCCACAATAGGGGAGCAACTTGGTAAAAGGAAGGGTGAACAGAGGGCAAAGCATAAGTGGGGAGGGGGAATAGGATCCTTGCCCCCCACATACACTCATTAGGCTCCAGGTATGGCTGCTCTGGAAGTTTCATTGGATTTCATTTTCTTTGAGTTTTGCTTCCATTCATTTCTTCATTTGTTCCTTTTTAACAGAGACCAGTGTGAAAGACATAGTTTTGCTGAATTCTACACTGGGTAGGCTTCTTTTTGTCTCACTTTCTTTTTGAATTTCCTTATTTTGCTTGGATGGGTTTCTGAGGAGCAAGGAGAGGTAGGGGAGGGCACAGGACTCACTGAGTGTGTAGCAGGGATGTTTCTGGCGGTAGTGCCAGGGTAAGAAAGCTAATGAACCTTGAGATACAGCTCACATGTGTGCATGGTCATGGATTTTGAGTTGTATGAAATATAGGTGTGTGTATACATGTATATCTGTACCTGTTGGGTGTCTAGATTTCTTAGTGTGTTTACCTCCTCTTCCTCTTCGTTCTCCTCCTCCTTCTCTTCTTCCTTCTCCTTCTTCTCCTCCTCCTCCTCCTTCTTCTCCTCCATCTTTTTCTTCAACTTCTTTTCCTTCTTTCTTCCTCCTCCTACTTCCTACTCCTCTTCTTCTTCCCTTGCTTTCTTCTCCTTCCCACTTTTATCCCTTCTCACTTCTATTGCCAAAAGTTCTTCTGTGAGCTTGGGCGCGGTGGGGGGGGGGGGGGGAATGTGTTTGTTGATGTTTACAAGGAACCAACCCCTTGTGGTATGTGGTGTGGGGGTGTGAGTGTGGGGGTGGGTTGGGGCATACATACATGCACACATACCACTTGTGTAAACAATTTAGCCCACAATAATGTATGTGCAGCTCATACTAAAGACTCCACACAGAGTAGAGTATGGGTGTGTTCTCTGAACGATGTAAACATCCACTAGCTTCCTCCAGAAATGTGTGCATGTGAAGAGGTGTGGGCCTACATGCTTCTGTGAGACTGCGACATCTTACTGCCACTTTCTGATTGTGTGTGTATGGGGGGGGGGGGCGGATTTGCACTGGAAGGTTGCATGGTTAGTGTTGATTCTTTCTGGGGTTAATAACTGCAAAGTAGGTTACATTGTTTCTGCCTTACAACACTGTGGTCCAAGCAACTGAAAACAGCTTAAAATTTGTCCTTTTTAATTTTTAAAAAACCTATCTGTTTCAGGAAACAAAGACTCGATTTATTTCTATACCACAATATAATAAAACAAAAAAGGTATTACTATCCTGCAAAGAGTGATAATTAGAAATAATTCTTATAGTATTCTGAAGTTTGCAAAGCACTCTGTATAACAACCCTGTGAAGAAGGTAGTATAAATATTGTTATACCTATGTTACAGAAAAGGAAACTGAGATACTAGGAGGTTAAGTGTTTGCTCATGATTACTCAGCTAGTAAATGTCAGAGGCAGGATCTGAAACCAGGTCTCCTCCCAGCATGCTTTCTACTTTACTATATTGGGTATAACTGTTTGATGTACAATTTAGAGCAAGATTTTTAAAAAATATGAACACGGGTACAATCCAGGACCACCTAGCTGAAGAATCACAAGCAGTCCATGGGACCCTGCCCTCACTCTATGTGTGGTTGGAGTTCCCCAGTCTCCCTGAGGACTAACAGCCACTCAGCAAGGAAAATGTGGGAAGGGAAAATGAACACCTAGGCAGGACAGTCAGCCCTCCAGGTACTCCTGTGTACCAGTCAGGGGTGGTGCGTGTGTGTGTGTGTGTGTGTGTGTGTGTGTGTGTGTGTGTGTGTGTGTGTGTATATGTGTGCGTGTGTGTGTGTGTGTGTGTGGTGATCAGGGCTTTTCATTCATCAAAGGAAGGGAATCAAATTGGTCATGGGAGAAGACAAGAGGAAGACAGGCAAGAAGGGAGAGGGGGCAGTGGGAAGGATGAGCCAGGTTGAATGGAAGAGGAACTGAGTAGGTAGAATGAGACCAGCAGAAGAGAGAGGAGCCACAGGTGGAACCTGGAAGGTGGTGAAGGAATTAGGAGAACTAACCCAGCTTGATTTAGGAACTAACCATACCCCCTAACCTCTACTCTCCACCACATCCTCCCCATCTCCCTTCCTTATCCCTGGGCAAGGACCCTACAGGCCCCGGCTCCCCAAAGCTCTCTCCTCAGGGCTAACAGCAGCCAGGGGCTCTATCTCTCCTCTCCAGGATGCTACCGATACAATTACATTGGTGAAGGCCAGATAGTGCGGCTCAAGGGCCCTGATCACCTTGCCTCTAGCTGCCTGTGGCACCTTCAGGGTCCTGAGGACCACATGATTAAGCTTCGACTGGAATGGACCCTGGCTGAATGTCGGGACAGACTGGCCATGTATGATGTTGCCGGACCCCTTGAGAGCCGCCTTATCACCTCGTAAGTTACCCTTTTGCCCCAACCTTGAGGAAGGACAAAGTACCAGGGGAAAGATAGCCCAATGGGCCAGGGATAGTTGACAATAAGGATCACATCTTAGCATTTCTTAACCTGTGACAAATCACTGTATGGTCTTCCCTCTCTGGATCACAGTTTTCTCATCTCTCAAATGAAGGGAATGAAAGAGATAATTCCCAAGATTCCTCCTAGATTTCACATTTTAAATTCTGAGTCTATGTTCTAGCATTCAGTGTTCTACACCCCCTTTCAATTCTCACATTCAACATTCTAACTTAAATTCAGTCAATAAACACTTATTAAGTGCCTACTATATACCAGTCACTGGACACAAAGGGCTTGGGAAAGGAACCAGGAAAGATCTCTTGCAGAAGGTGAGATTAGAACTGAGTCTTGAAGAAATCCAGGAGGGGGAGACAAGGAGGGAGAAGAAGCCTGGCTTGGGAGGGGACAGACAGTGAAAGAAATCGATCTGGGAGATGGAGTATAGGGAAGATCAAGGCCAGTGTTAAGGTATAAAGAGACAGAAAATTTAGAAACAGACCAGGTTGTGAAGGGCTTTCAAAGCCAAACAGGATTTTCTCTTTGGTTCTAAAAATAATAGGGAGCCATCGGGATTATTGAGTAGGGGAGTGCACTTCAAGAAAAACAATTCGAGAGCTGAGTGGAATATGTGCTAGGGAGAGATTTGAGGCAGAAACAAGCCCAGGATCACGCACTAGTCCAGGCATGAGGTATTCTAACATTCTATGATACATTACTATGTAGATGTTTATCCAAAAAACTTTATGCTACAATGTTCTATGTCCTACCATCATTTCATTCTTAGTCTCTTTGGTAAAATTAGCATTATTACTTCCTAATGATCAGGAAGTGGATGATGCTAATGCACAACTAATGTGCAGTTTCCTAATGAGGCAGTTGTGGAAATCATACTGGAGAAATTCACCTGGATTTGGGTTCTTCCTCTATTTATTACCTGTGTGACTTTGGGAAAGTCACTTACCTCTTCTGGATTAAGGTATAGTCAGTCTGTTTCTAGGACAGGTAACTAATTCATCTGGCACTTATTAGTTATTTAAACCCTGTTATGAATTAGTTTGTTGTCAGCTAAAATCTAGTTGCTAAAGGAATAGGGCATTGGAGTGAGAGAAGAGAGACAGAAGAGGTAAGTTAGGGGGATGCTAACACTTGGGTGGGAAACCAAAAAGCCACAAGACAGGGGGCGGGGGGCCTTTCCAGGGAGCCCCAGTGCTATCTCTTCCTGCTCCAGCCCAGAACAAGGCAGGTGGAGAGCCTCAGAGGGTGGGGAGCCTCAGCGAGTGGGTCCCTGGTTTTCTAGCCTTGGCTGTCAACTCCCAGCGGAAAGAGGTTGAGCCATGTGATAGGTCATAGGAACATGGCATTTTAGAGCTGGGACGGCACCCAGACATCATCTAGTTTAACCCTTCATTTTCAGATAAAGAAACTAAGGCCGAGGAAGAGGTAACTTGCCCACAGTCCCAGAGATTTCTGTATCAGGCACCATATTGGAACTGAGACTCTCTGGCTTCACAGGCAGCCTTTTTTCCACTGAACCATTCTGACTTCTCCCCAGGTGTAATGCTACCTTACCCATCTCCCCTCAGACTCTACGGCTGCAGCCGCCAGGAGCCAGCAGTGGAGGTCCTGTCCTCAGGACACATCATGTCTGTGGTCTGGAAGAAAGGCCTGTACAGCTACTATGACCCCTTCACACTCTCTGTCCAGGCCGTGGCCTTCCAGGGTGAGGTGGGGACATTGATTATGGATGGGGGATGGGGAATCCTCTCAGAGAGGGAGGGACTCGAGTCTGTTGACTACAGATTATCCAAGGTGCTGGCCTCCCTTCTCTGCCCTGTGGCTCCAGACCCCAGCACCCTCACTCTTTTTACTCTACCCCTTCCCTGATTCCCTAAGCAGGTCAATCCAGCTTTAGGATGCACCACAGTGGTCAGTCAATAGCCAAAGAACCACTGAGGGACCTTTGGCATCTGCTCTCTTCTCCACCTTGTTCTCTTGTACCTCCTTCCTGCTCTTTCCCTGGTCTAGCAGCAATGACAGAAGCCAGCACGAGCGCACAGCCCTCTGGGCTTAAGTAGTGACAGAGTAGATACCTGTTTGTCCCATAGTTCCCTATGGGAGCGGGGAGTGCTTTGTAAAACAAAGTGATCCATTGATGGGAATTATTGTCATTCTGTCATCTCCATCCCCAGAGGGGACAGCGTGCTAGTCGGGAAATCCCCTGACTGCAGGACTCTACAAAAATCACTTTTCTGTGAGTCTCAATTTCCTCATCTGTTAAATGGGGTTTATTCATTTGGGGCCCTGCCTACTTCATGAGGTTGTGGTGGAGATCAAGTGAGATAATGTCGATAAGGCAGTTTAAAATCCCAAAGAGCTATCTCAGTGAAAACCGTTGTTATTTCTGTGCACTCTGTCTGTCTCTCTGTCTGTCTCTGTCTCTCTGTCTCTGTCTCTCTCTCTCCCTTCCTCCCTCCTTTCCCTCTCTCTCCTCTCTCCATTTCTCTCTGTCCTTCTCTCTCTCCCTCCCTTTCTCACTTTCCCCTCCCACCTTTCTTTCTCTCTGTCTCTGTCTGTCCCTCCCTTTCTTTCCCTCTCTCCCTTCTCTCCATTTCTGTTTCTCTGTCTGTCTCTTCTCTCTTTCTCTGCCTCTCTGTCTCTCCTTTTCCTTGTGTCTCTGTGTCTCTCTCCTTTTTCTTACTCCCCTCTTTACCTCTCTCTCTCCCTTCATTTCCCCCCCCTGTGTGTGTGTGTGTGTCTGTATCTGTCTGTCTCTCTTTCTCACTCTCCCTTCACCCCCCCCCATTTTTCTCCCTTTCCCCCTTAGAATTATAAACATTAAAAAGGATGTAAGGTGCCATCCAATCTAACTCCCTCATTTTATAGATGAGGACAGGGAGACCCACAGAGGGGCACTGTGCCCAGGTCACACAATGAGCTACTACCTAAGTTGAGATTAGAATCCAGGTCTTTTGGCTTCAAGTGTTCACTCTTTCAATTCAATTAAACAGTATCCTTTAAGTGTCTGCTTAACAGAGGCACTTTCAGGGATGCTGCGTCAACCCTTGCCCCAGAAGAGATCATATGCCACAGTTTTCCACTGCCCAGCACTGACTTGAATTGTGTGATATACAGTTAAGAGCAAGATTTTTAAAATACAAACACTACTATACAGTCAAGGACCCTAGAACTGAGGCGTCATCATCACAAGTGGTTCGTGAGGCTACTGCCCTCATCCTTCCTTCAGCAGCACAGGACCCAATTTCCCCGAAGGATGACAGTCACCTAGTCAGGTGATAAAGGAAGGGAGGGTGCTGAGGCCAAACAGGAGAATCCGCCCTCCAGGTGAGTTTGTGTGCACGCCTTCATGGGTTACAGGGAAACAGATAATAAAAAAAATACAGCAAATGTGTGTTAGAAGGCTCTTTAACAATTAGGAAGAGCAAGAAATCCTTCCCATAGGGGGTCCTACCTGAGCTGTCTCTTGAAGGAATTAAGGATTCCAAGATGCAGAAGTGAGGAAGGAGGCTATTTCAGGGATAAGAGATAGTCTGGGGCAGCCCAGAGACGGGGTATGGGAGGTTGAGTCAGGGAGTAGAAATTGATCAGTTTGACTCCAGGGGACTTTAAGAATGAAAAGCACTGGCAAGGACCAAGAGAGCTGAGCTGTAACACTGAGCTAGAACACATGATCAGTCAGGAGGCAGGACAGTGCTTCCCATGGCCTGTTATAAGAATGAGATGGAATGGGGCTGGGAAGGCAAGAGGATGAAGCCAGATGACATCATCCACATCCATCCCCATGATAGGTCTGGTTGATTCCAAACCCTGAGCTACACCCTTGTGCTTTACCAGGCTCTACCTCTGCAGGGGCTCTGGCTGAGTCCAAAGCAGCTTGTGCTACATGGCCTTGAGCAAATTATTTTCTCTTCCAACCCTTTGGTTTGCCATCCTGTGAAATAAGGGTGTTTTTACTAAATCAGGGACTCTAAACCTAGATTCTGTGAACTTTTAAAAAAATATATTTTGATAACTGCATTTCAATATAATTGTTATTTTTCCATAATCTTTTGCATGGCATGCATTTAAAAAGCGATTCTCAATGGAGGATGAGAATTTGAAACTCAAGATTTTTTTAAAATGAATGTTAAAAGAAGTAATTGAATAATAAAAAAACTGAAACTTTATAATTTAGCAGCATCCATGACATAAAAAACGGTTAAGTATGCCTATCCTAAATTATCTCTAAGATTCACATGAAATCCCAGCCTCTCCTAGCATGGGTGGGCCAGTCACCTCCCCACCACCACCACCATCAATTCCACCCTGCCAGGGTCCAAGGAGAGATAGGGTTTATTGTGACTTAAAGAAAGGGAATTAGATAGAAAGTTCTGAAATATAGGAAGGCACAGGAAAATTATTCCCATAATGGATAGTGTGTTTAGATTCAGAGTCAGAGGACTTGGAGGCAAATTATGACTTTACAAATTACCAGTTGGGTGATGTTGGGCAAAGTACTTCATGTCCCTGGACCTGTTTCTTCATCTGGAAAATGGACTATACAACCTCAGACAGTCCTTCTATCTTTAAATGGATGATCCTATAATCTTCTGAACTGATTTATACTTGTATAGATTAGGCAAATCAGTTCACCTTTTAATCAGCCTCAATTTCCCCATCTCTAAAATGGGCATGAGTTGATTTAACTGAGTTCTTTTTCTCCCTTCTCAGATTGCCAGGTGAACCTGACCCTGGAGGGCAATCTGGAGTTGCAGGGATACATCAGCACCCCCTACTATCCCAGCTACTACTCCCCTAGTACCCACTGTACCTGGCATCTCACGGTAAGTTCCCAAGGACTCAAGACTTGGACCTATCATCCTATCCCAACCCCTCCTCCTCAGCCTCCTGGAACAGTACAAAGAAGTCTGGATTTGGAGTGCAAAGACTTGGGTTCAGATCCTGGCTCTTCCCTCATGCCCCTGAGGCCAGTTCATCTCCCTGAGTCCTCCTGGGTTCCTTCCTTTGGGTTGGTCTGGATGTTCACTCCCAGTCCCCCTCCCCTGCAGGTCCCATCTCTTGACTATGGAGTGGCCCTCTGGTTTGAGGCGTATGCTCTGAGGAGGCAGAAGTATGATTTACCCTGCACCCAGGGGCAATGGACCATACAAAACCGAAGGTAGGAGGGTGCTTGGGGGATGGTGGTGTCCTCCTCTTCTTCAGCTTTTAGGCTCTCTATCCTCATCCCTACTCAACAACCTTGCCCATTTCTATAGTCACCTGATATTCCTGGTCTGAACCAGTAGTAGGACTACTGGTTCTTAAAACTCCCCTCAACTCAAACTGACTTATTTCTACTCCCGGACCCAACCTTGCATGCCCCACCTATGGGCTGTCCCAGGCTATTTTCTGGATTATCATGAACTAGGTCACTAGAAGAAGGGGATATGAAGGGTCAGGGGAATGGGATGTGAGCCTAAAAGCTTTATCAATAGCAAGAAGTAAGGTCCAGTTCAGATGGTCTAAATTAGTCAATTTAGTTTTAATCAATTTTTTAAAACCAATTTATTTAAACAAACAAGCCATACCAGGTGCTGGGGATATTGACACCAAACCAAACAGTCCTTGACCTCTATTGGGGATGGGGGTTGGGGAGAAGACACAACATGTCCACAGATCAGACAATCCAAAATATATAAATAATACAGATGAAAAGTTTGGTTGAGAAACAACTCTAACAAACTAGGGAACTAGGGAAACTAGGGAACTAGGGAAACTAGGGAAACAAGAAAGATTCTCTGAGAAAGGTGCCAGAGTTGAGCTTTAAAGGGATCAAGGGCTTTCAAGAGGCATAGGTGAAGAGAGAAAGTGTTCCTGGCATGGTACACAGCCTGGACAAAGTCATAGAGTTTCAAAAGCAGAAGCTTCAGTTATTTTTGTAAAGGCAGGCAGAGCATAGTCTAATTTGTCTGGTACACGGAACACATGAAGGGGAGAAATACACCACCAGCCTGGAAAAGTAGGTTGGAGGTAGATTTCAAAGGTCTCTAAATGCCATGCGGTGGGGCTCTTTTGTTATCCTAGAGGCCAGAGGGGGCCCCTGAAACTTCTCAAACAGGAGAGTGAGGTGGTCAGAGCTGTGCTTTAGGACTATCGATTCAACCGTGTAAATTATCACAGGAGAACAGAAACTGGGGCACAAGGACATCATTAGAAGGTCATCTAAATAGTGAAGGGGGTGTTGATGAGCTGTGTGAGTGGAGAGGAGAAGGATATGGAGAGGCTGAATCAACAAGATTTGACAATGGATGGGGAGAGGGGGGAGGGGTAAAGAATCTCAGAGTTTGAGAGTTGGAGAGGACCTCCATGGCCATTCAGGCCAATCCATACTTGAAAGGAATCTTTTACCATCACATAATGGAAAGTGATCATCTATATTTTGTTTGAAGATCTTGTCAACCCTTCCCCCAGGAGAGAGAACTCCCCACTTCCGTGGGCTACTCATTCAGCTTTGAGACAGCTCTCATTGTTAAGAAGATTTTTCCCAAGCTTAAGTCTGAATTAACCTTTTTTTTTTTTTTGTAACTTCCCCTGGTTCCTTCCCTTTCTTCCCTCCAGGGCTAGCTAGAACAAATCCCCTATTTTCTCCAAGTGACACCCCTTCAGATACTTAGAAACAGCTCCATGCCTCCAAGACTTCTTTTCTCTAGTTGAAGAATGCCCCATTCCTTCGATCCTTACCTAACAACGATTCAAGACTGTTCACCAACCTGGTCACCATCCTCTGGACACTCTTCAGTTTATTAAGATCTTGGTTCCTTGAGGAGAATAGAACACTCCAGATGAAGTCTGACTAGGGCAGAGCACAGTGAAACTCTCACCTCCTTAGACCTGGAAGCTCAGCCTCTCTTAATGTGGCTCAAGATTATATTATCCTTTGGGGACTGTCACATTCCATTGCTTACTCATGTTGAGTTTGCAGTTCACTTAAAACCCCAGATCTTTTTCAGAACAGTTATTACCTAATCATACTTCCCCAAGAGTGTGTAATTGATTTTTGTAACCATGTATAATAGTTCATACATTTATCCCTGTTGGATTCTTTCTCATTAGATTCAGCCCAATGCTCTGTGCTAGGGATTCTTAGCCTAGGTTCCATGGGATTGTGTGTGTTTTTTTAATATTTTGATAACTCTCAGAATTATTTGTAAACCAATGTAACTATAATCCCATAATTTCTGTATTTCCCATGCATTTTATGTATTTAGAAACATAAGTCTGAGAAAGGATCCATAGGTTTCATCAGGCTGACTGCCCAAAGGGGCCAGACACAAAGAAGGTCAAGAACCCTTCTAGTCCATCAACATCTTTGTGGATGTTGACTCTGTTAGCCAGTATGTTAGCTTTCCATCATCCCAGCTTGGTGTCAATTACAAGTTGTAAAATTGTACAATCTATGTCTTTATCCAAGTCATAGATAAAAATAGTTTTTTTCCCCTTTCTTTCTAATTTATTTATGTATTTTTAGTTTTCAACATTTATTTTCACAAGGTTTTGAGTTCCAAGTTTTCTCCTCATCTCTCCTCTCCACCCACCCCAAGACAGCATGCATTCTTATTCCCCCTTTCCCCTAATTTACCCTCCCTTCTATCACACCCTTCCCTTCTCTTATCCCCATCTCCTCTGTTTTCTTGGAGGTTGATAGATTTCTATACCCCATTGCCTGTATATCTTATTTCCCAGTTGCATGTAAAAACAATTTTTGATGTTCACTTTTAAAACTTTGAGTTCCAGCTTCTCACCCTTCCTCCCTCCCCATCCATTCCCACTGAGAAGGCAAGCAATTCAATATATGTTATACATGTGTAGTTATGCAAAAGACTTCCATAAGTTATGTTGTAGAAGACTAACTATATTTCCCTCCATCCTATCCTGCCCCCATTTATTCTATTCTCTCTTTTGACCCTACCCCTCCTCAAAAGTATTTACTTCTAATTACATCCTCCTCCTATTTGCCCTCCCTTCTATCATCCCCCCACCCCTACTTACATAGATAAAAATATTAAACAGCCTAGAACCAAATGGAGATTCCCTAGTGCTCACTGGAGAATTCCTGATACATCAGCTTGGAGCTGGTAACAACTAATCTTTAAATCCAACTAGGTTCAAATCCATCTTATTGTATCCTCATCTAATTCACATCTATCCAGCTGATGAGATACTTTATGGTATCCTAGAAAATCTAGGAAAATTATAGCTGTAATATCCCCTTCATCTCTGGTTTAGTAACCCTGCCCCCCAAAAAGGCAAGAAAGTTTAGGCCAGCACATCCTGTTCTTGATGAAGCTGCCTTTGTAATCATCACTTTTCTTTCAAGCTATTCACCAACCATCAGTTCCAAAGTTTTCCCAGAAACCAGGTCAGATGTACTACCCTATGGTGTTCAAACTGTTCTCTTTCCATTAAAAAAAAAATGGAATATTTGTTCCTCTCCAACTTTGTTGACTTTTTCCATTTTTTGTGATCATTCTGAGATCACTATTCAGTTCTTTTGGGACCCAAGGATGGAGTTCCTCTGGGTTAAAGGACTGGAATTCACCAATGGCATCTGGGTGCTCTCCGCTTATTATCTTGGGCAGCACCTCCTTGTTTGTTATTTTGTTCTGTCTTTCCCAGAACAATGATGAAAGTTTGCGTAGTTGGGTTACTAGAAGGATGGTTGCACTTTCCTTGATCCCTCCCAGCTGAAAATGATGCCCTCTCTCCTGGGATTTCTCAAAGCACATTACCTAATTTCTCCTTTGCCTCTCCCAAATCTACCTTGTACCATACATATTAATGTTTGTGTGTTTGTAGCATATCACCCCCAGTAGACTATAAACTCCTTGAAAGAAGGGACTATATCATTTTCTAGCTTTTTATCCTTACCTTTGAGCACAGGCACAGAGCAGAAGCTTAGTAAACCTTGCATTGAACAATACTTATTTCTATATTTCCTTAGTGATTTTTGCAAAATTATTTTAACAATAACATGAGCCTTTATGTAAGGGCTTTAAATTGCACAACAATTTAGTTATACATTAACTTGTTTAATCCTCCCAACGACCCTAGGGGGTAGTTATTGTCCCCATTTTACAGATATGGAAACTGGGGCTGAGAAAGGTGAAGGATTCGCCCAGGGACACACAGCTAGCAAGTGTCTAGTGGCATTACAACTAATGTCTTCTTGACTTTAGTCCTTCACTCTCTCTACTCTGCACAGTCTTTTCAGCCTCACTCTGAACCTTGTCAGGTAGGCAGGTGGAGGTTCATCACCCTCATTTTAATCAATTAAACATTTATTAAGCGCCTACCGAGTGCGAAATAAGGAGCAGAGTATAATAATAGGTGACATTTATAGAACACTTTAAGGTTTACAAAATGCTTTGCATATCATTACATTTGATCTTCACAAACATCTGGGAGGGAAACTTTATTATTATTACCATTTTACAATTGAGGAAAATGAGGCAGGTTAAGCAATTTATCTAGATTCACAAAGATAGTGAGTAATTGAAGCTGGATTCAAACTCAGGTCTTTCCTGCCAGGGACAGTACTCTATTTACTGTGCCACCTAGCTGTCTCAGAGAGTCAGACTATCAGTTAGGGCTCTAGTTTTCAGACAGAGGCTGAAAGAGGCATTTAACTCTTAGAACCTGGCTATGGGAAATATGACAAAAAATATCCCATTCCCGGAGAATCTTTAAAGCAAGGGGTTTTCCACACAGTGTTCCTCTTCCAGTCCACTCTAGGGGCCCCAGCACCTTAAATGTCACCAGGGATGCCAAGTCCCTCCCCCCACCCCCAAACCTGCTAGGGGTTAGATGGTGGCCAACCATTCAACATTCATTCATTTCAGAGACCTACATTCTAATTGTGGCTTTGCCACATTTGATAGGTGAACTAATCTTTCTGGGGCTCTGCCAAGTAAGAAATTTGGACCAAATAATATCTACAGTCACTTTCAATCTTCACATTCATTTTTTATTCTAAGTTCCCTCCCAGCCCTGACCTTCGCTGTTCTCAGGTCCCTCCCAGCTGTTAGTCTAGTGTGCCATTCTCTGATACCATCCATTCTGCCATTCATTCAACCCTGTTTGAATCATTCCTTTTACATTAAATCATGTGATGCTAAGGGATGCAACAACACTGCTTCGTGGATCTCAATCCTCCTCTTTGATTTAGTTATTCCCCCAAATTTATTAAGCACCTACTGAATACTGGGCATTGTGCTAAGCACCTAAAGAGCCAGAAAGATGAAGAGGATACAGCCGCTCCCCTCCAGGATCTCATCTCTATTAGGGAAATAAAAGGAAGTGGATCTGTATATGTTAGTTGGTATGAGAGAAGTGCAAACCAAGCTTTGGGGGACCTCAGAGAACAGGAAGCTCAGAGTGACATTGTAGAAGAAGGTTTGGAAGGACATGGAGGACTGTGGCAAGTAGAAATGTTAGTGGGAGAGGGACAAGAAAAGGAGGAATGACATCCAGGGCAGAGGGAATAATAATGTAGCCAAAATTACTGAGATAGGAAAGTTTGAACGGTTCTGGATAGAGTGTAAAGGGCAGAGTGGACACCAAGATTGGGCAAATGGGTCAGGGTAAAAGGATGAGGAATTGATATCTAAAGAGGTCCTCAGAGCCCATCTGGCTCAATCTCCTCACTTTATGAAGGAGGAAATTCAGGTAAAGGGACAGAAATCATACATGACAGAGTCAAGATTTGACCCTAGGTCTCTCCATATCTTCTTTCCATGCACCATGTTTTCTCCCATTTGGGCTTATCTTAGTAGCAATGGGCAGACGCAGAAGATTTTGGATCCAGGTTGTCCTTTAAAAAAGAAAAATTCACTGATTCACCAAATATGCTGAGGGCCCTTTAAGATTTACAAAATTTGTTCCTCTCAATCGCATTGTGAAGTAGGTAGGGTTGGTGTCATTATACCCACCTTCCAAATGAAGAAACTGAGACTTAGAGGAAGTGGCTACAGAGCTAACATCAGAGTTCTCCCTCACCCTTGGATCTGACCCATATATATATATATATGCAGTTTTCTTTCCTCCACGTCATGCAGATTACCATAAACCTAAAACTTGTGACAGAAAATTATACTCTAAGGTTTACAAAGCACTTTCCAACATCCTCTTGAGGTCAACATTGTAAGCATTATTAATCCCCATTTTACAGATGAGGAAACAACTGTGGCTCTGAAAGAGGAAGTGACTTGCCCACAGTCAGATAACTGATAAGGACCAGGGCTAGGAATCGAACCCAGGACTCTTCTGACACCGGGTCCAGAGTTCTTTCTGCTATACCACCATATAGTGCCTTGTCACATATAACAAAAGGTTACCCCAAACCAGTCCTTGGCATCATAAGGTGATTCTGTATAGAAATGAGGAGGAGGAGAATGATGGTGATGATGATTTGAGGCATCAGCGAGTCTATTGGAATGGGATGGGGACAGATTGGCAGGTGCCTAAAGGAGTCATTGGAATTACACTAATCTCTAAAAGTAAATTGGGTCTAGTTCTTTTAAGAGACTTAAAAGCAGGATGAAAGAAAGCATAATCCATGACTTCTCCTCAGAAAAGGTCCTATACCTTACCTGAGGAGATCGGATTAAGGCTTTATCTCAGAAGTTGGGGGCTAAATGAATGTGTCTTCTATATTGTCATCAGTTCTCTCCAGAAACCTGTCCTGTCCCTGCTTGGGTCTCTTCTTTCTAGTCCAGGGGTTCTTAACATGAGGATCACCAAACCCCAATGGTTGAGAGATTTCAGGGGGTCTGTAAATTTTGTTGGGAAAAAAATACAGCTTTATTTTCACTAACCTCTAGCTGAAATTTAGCATTTCCTTCCATTGTGAATTTAAAAAAAACCCCAACAACCTGATTCTGAGAAGGGGCCCATTGACTTCACCAGGCTGCCAAAGGCACCCATGAGAACAAGAAGGTTAAGAACTACTACTTTAGTCCTTGACTGAGCAACAATCAGCCTCTCTTTGGAGAATCCACTCTTAGAGTTCAAAGGAAATTCAGAGGCCATCTGATTCAGCCCATGGACTGAGCAGTAATCCCTTCCACAATATCCCCAGCAAGTGGTCATCGATGATGCCTCAGACCATACAACCACCATTTTAACTCAGATTGTCATCAGCTCTCACCCAATTAGCTTCCTAATTAGTCTCTCTGCCTTAAGTCTCTCACTCCTCCAGTCCATCCTATACACTACTGCCAAGATCTGACATCTATACACTTCAGATTGGACCGTGTGGAAAAGCTCCCTATTGAGCTCTTCAGTTTAGCTTGCAAAGCCTTCTATTAATTACCTAGTGCCAATCTATTTTTCCTGTCTCATTAGACATTACTT
The DNA here is from genome assembly GCF_028372415.1 of Notamacropus eugenii. Taxonomy (NCBI): domain Eukaryota; kingdom Metazoa; phylum Chordata; class Mammalia; order Diprotodontia; family Macropodidae; genus Notamacropus; species Notamacropus eugenii. The sequence continues at coordinate 294,203,328 of NC_092874.1, read as the reverse complement.
CCTCTACCTGTCTGCTATTTGTCTGTTATCACACCAAACTGCCTTTTCTCTCTGTTCCCACATACCAATCTATCTCCCCTCTACATGCCTTTGCATTAGCTGTGCCTTATGCTGGGAATGATCTCCCCTTTCCCTACAACCTAATAGAATCCCTCTCTTCCTTTAAGACACAACTCAAGTACTGTCTTGTATAGGAAGCTTTTCCTGTTCCCCTAACTGCTGGCATCCTTCTTCCTCCCAAAACACTTTGTTTTAAACTACTTTGTATTTATTCTCTCTCTCTCTCTCTCTCTCTCTCTCTCTCTCTCTCTCTCTCTCTCTCTCTCTCTCTCTGTCTTTGTCTCTCTCTCTCTTTCTCTCTCTGTCTCTCTATGTGTGTCTCTGTCTCTGTCTTTCTCTTTTTTCTCTCTCTTTATATATGCACATATTTATGTGTTGTGCATATCCTAACATATGTACTTGCTATCTCCCCATTAGAATGTAAACTCCTTGACAATACAGAGTTTCTTTTTTTAAAAAAAAAAAAAAAATTTCCTCAGGACCTAACACAGTGCCCACCACGTAGTAGGTACTTTATAACTGCTTGTTGATTTCATAGTTATAGAAATATAGTCTATTATTATTTGTCATTATCATTGTCCTTCTTCTTATATTTAAAGATGTGAGAAATGGTTCTAGAAACAGAACCTGGCTTCAAATACTGCCTATGTGACCACTGGCAAATCATTTACCCTCTCTAGATCTCAGTTTCCCCCACTGTCAAATGAGGGAATGGATTCAACAGCGTTAAGTTTCCAGGTCTAGGCCTCTGATGGTCTCTTAAAGAAGTGTATTGCATTTCAGGGCCTTTCAGTTTGTTAGAAACCTTTCCCTAACCTGAACCAAAACCTGCCCTCTGCTACTTACCCACATCCCTCCCTGGGGCCATGACAAGCAAGTTTGTCCTTCTTCCTCATGCCAGCCTTTCAAATGCTCAAAGACAACATCCACCCCACCCTTTCCCCTTACCACAACCCTGTGCTCTCTCCCTCTGGTCTAAGACTTCCACATATATCCTGTATGAGAAACACCGGGATTTTGGAATCAAAAGAGCTAGACTGGAATCCTAACTCTGACACAACCTAACCTTAGATAAATCACTTCCTCTTTGAAAGCCCAGTTTCTTCATTTATAAGATAGAGTATCAGTAAGGTCCCTAACATAATGTCCTCATACCCTGTGGTCTTGTGGTGGCAGAGAAGGACCTGTGTCCCCCCCTAAATAATCAGACCTGGGCTGTGCCTCCTTTGCCCAAGGCTAGGTGCCTGACCTTGAAGCTGGTTGGGGAGTTTGGAAGGAAGAGGAGCATGAAAGATTATTTTACTTTCTGCTTGACCTCTTCTGATTGCAGAAATTCTAAATTTCCCCAGTTCCTTCCTCTTCCTGTCCCACTCACCCTCACCCTGGATGTCTCCATTTTATACCGTTCTTGGTAGAGCAAGTAATGTGCTCTCGTCACATTTCTGGGTATCATGGTAAGGGTGTTTCCCGCCTGACCTCAGTGATGAATCTGATATGGCAAGCCTTGAAGAGTGAATAGAGCTCAGAAAATACCTGGGGCTCTGACCTCCCCCAAGGGGACCACCCCAGCAAGCCAACAGACCCTTCCCTTTACAGTGAGTAGATTATGGGCTTGGAATCAGGAAGACCTGGGTTCGAATCAACCTTCCACTAGCTGGGCAATTCGCTGTGACTTAGTTTTTTCACCTGTATAAAGAGGGGATTGAACTCAGTGACCTCTAAGGTCTTTTTCAACTTTGACTCTATGGTCCTATGATCCCTGGCACCAGGTACCACCTAGTGGTGCTTGGCCCACAGTTTTGTCCAGTGATGACTCCTTAGAACATTGACTCCCAATCTTCCCATTTCCTGTCTGTGTGACCTCAAATAAATTTCTCCCACTCTCTGAGCCTTCATTTTCCCATTTATGAGATGAGAATGTCAGACTACTTAGACTATTTCTCAGATCCTCCTTCAATTTAACAAGCATGTTTTAGATAATATTATTATATTCAAGGCATGATGCTGGATGTTAGGAGTACCTAACAAAAATCAATCTCTACTCTTATGGAGTTTGCAGTCAGTCCTAAATCCTATAATCCAATGATCCTAGAAGACATATGGTGGGGCAGGGGGAACTTGAGAGAAAAAAGAATGAGAAAAGTAAGATTTTTATTACCCTGCCTTTTCAACTCCAACCCAAATGGCCAAATTGTAGGACTCTTCAGTCTAGAAATTCAGGAAAGATCTCATGAATACAGTGTGACTCATAGGGAGACTGGAAGCTGACCAAGATAACCAGGCAATCACTCCCTGTGTGTGCCCCAGGACAGGGCACTTAACCTTTACCTGCCTAGAAGAGGGGAATAATAACAGCACCTACCTGCTAGGGTTGTTGTAAGGATCAAATGAAATAATGTTTGTAAAGTCTTTTGTAAATCTTAAAGCACTATGTAAATGCTGTTATTAGTCAAAATTATTATCATCATCTTGGTTGGTTGGATGTTGTCCTTTGTTCCCAAAGAAGACCTAAGTGACATCAGTATGTTATATTATTAATTAAAATTATGATCATCTTGGTACCTAGTTCATCAATAGAACAGGAGGCAGCAACCTTCGATCAATGATGTCTCCCTGGACCTCGGTTTCCTCATCTGTAAAATGAAAGGGCTGGATTTAGAAGAGTCTCTGAGGTACCTCTCTGCTTTAGACTAGGGTCTGATTATCTGAGAAACTAGGTCCTGTAGTACAACTAGATAACCTCTCCTTTCTCTTCCAGCACTCATTTTCTATCAGTTAGCAAGTATAATCGTCCCTTCCACATGGTGGCTTTCCCCATCACTGTTTCAATATATCTTGGATGGGCATAAGAAATTAAATGGGAATTTGGGGGTAGTTTTGTGGCAGCTGCAGATGACATGTGAAGGCCAGCAGATGATATAGAAAAATGTTTAGAAACTCAGAAATGCACTATATATATATGTAGTATTGTATAATACCAACATATTTTATCTTTTAATACCGTAATAATTTAGACTTCTTCTCTGGTATGAAGGGAGGATCAAAAAATTTTACATGGATTTTCTAGGTCATAGGTACCGTACGCCTAACCCCTGCAATGTGGAAGGGTTAACTGTATTGTGTCTTTAAAGTGCATTGTATGAATATCTTTTGTTCTTACATCACCGACATTTCTCCCTACATCCTTCCTCCTACCCTAGCCAGAGACCCTACTCTTATAACAAAACTACTTTTTAAAAAAAAAGAAAGAAAGAGAAAAAACAACCTGCAAAAGCGATGAACACCCACTTTGGTGAAAGAGCTTGTAGGAGGAGATATTTTCTCACGCCTCTTCTTTGGGGCCATGTCTGATCTTGATGATTTTGCAATATCCGTTTTCAATTGTTTTGTGAAATTTGTTTCTTTCCATTCACGTTGTTATGGTCATTGTGTCTAATATTTTCCTGGCTTTAATTATTCTACTCTGTTAATTTCTAGAAAATTCTTCCATGTTTTCTATAATCCTCCTACGTCTTGTTTCTTACAACACAGTAATACTCTATTACATTCACAACTTGTTTCGTCATTCTCCAGTCAATGGGAATTTACTTTGTTTCCAGTTCTTTGCTATCCCTGCCTCTCAAAATGCTACTCTAAGTATTTATTAATGACCTTCTTGTGGTGGACGCTAAGCAGTGGGATCCCTATAACAAAGGATATGGACATTTTAGTCACTTTATCTGTTGTTAAGTTGTTTCAATTGTATCCAACTCTTTGTGGCCCCATTTGTGGTTTTCTTGGCAAAAATACTGGAAGGCAGTTGCCATTTCCTTCTCATTTTACAAATGGGAAAACAGGGTTATGTGACTTGTCAGGATCACCCAGGTAATAAGTGGTAAGGTAGTAAGGCTACGTTCGAACTCAGGTTCTCCCGACTTTAGGGTCAGCACTCTATCCACTGGACCACTTAGCTTCCCTATTCACTTTATTTGCATAATTTCAAATCAGCAAGCATTTATTTAGCTCCTACTATGTGCCAGCAACCAAACTAGATGTTTGGGCTAGAAACACAAAGAAAGAATTCTACTCTTTACCTCAAGGAGCATACATTTTAATAGAGAAGAAAATGGATTCTATCACCTTTTTTCCTCTCCTGAAGGATCCATAGAACTCAGGGAAATTAACTATATGATCTACTGGAAAGGGTTCTGGATTTGGAGTCCCAAGGTCTGGGTTTAAATTCTGCTTTCTATCTGTGTGACTTTGGATAAGTCACTTGATGTCTCTGACTTACTACCATGCCCCCCACCCCCATCTTTAAAAGGAGCTGCTTGGATTACAAGATTCTTTCTTAAGGTCCCATCTCTTCCCCTTCCACTTTCCTGCTCAGTTGTCGCCCAAACTGAGCATGTAAGAGGGAGTGGTTTGGAGCCTTGGATCCCTTGTGAGAAGTTGATCCCCAGGTTCTTTTCCTCCTTCATTTAACTGAAATTCACTTTCACCTTCACCACTTCCCCAGCCCTCCCCATTTCCAGGAAAACCCTTCTGACCAGCTTCCTCTTGTTTGTTTGTTTTTTCTGTCCTTCCTACATGCGCTCTACTCAGACATTTCCAGCCAGGGCAGGCCCTCACTCACGAAAGCCAAGCTACAGGATGGAAACTGCCCTGCTCCCCAGAGCGCAGGCGCCAGACCTGCTCAGGTTCTCATTCCAGCAGCGTTTGCGTTTGTTAAGCACCTGCTCTGGGGAGTAACCTGCTCCCTCTCTCCCCCCTCCACCTGCCACTCATTGTTCCTTGGGGGGAATCTTCAGTCCAGCTTCACGACTGTTCTCACAAATCACTTCATCTTCTGACTCCAGACGTTGTCGTGGGCTGGCCCTTCTACCTGGCATTCTCTCCCCGTCAGCCTATCTCTGTCTCTTGCCCTCACTAGCCAAAACCCCGCCTTCTGTGAGAAGCCTTTCTCAATCTCCCTCAGTTCTAGCGCCTTCCCCTCTCTGACTTATCTCCATTTTATCTTGTGTGTATCTCCTTTGTACGTAGTTATTTACACGTTAATTCCCCTGTTAGTCTGGGAGATCTTTGAGGGTGGGGATTTTCCCCTCCTTTTCCAATGAAATAAGCCCTTCTCTCAAGGAGTTACATTCTATTACTAAGCCAAGAAAGTGAGTACTTTCAGCCCTTCCCTGGTCAATGGACAAGGGAAGGGCTTCCCTTCTCCAAGGTAATCTGAAAGAATGAGTGAGTGAGTGAGTGAGTAAAGGAAGGAAGAAAAAGAGAAAGGAAGGGAGAAAGTAAAGAAGGAAGGAAGGAAGAAAGGAAGGAAGGAAGGAAGGAAGGAAGGAAGGAAGGAAGGAAGGAAGGAAGGAGCCTTCATTAAGATCTTCTTATGTGCAAAGCACTGTGCTAAATCCAGAGGTTATAAACTGAAAAGCAAGAAATTAAAAATGTGGGATACAGCGCTATTCCTGGGGCTCACCTGCCCCAGAAGGAGCTGCTCTGTGGTTGGTGTTGGTCAGGCCCTTTTCCACAAGAATTGCTTCCCTAGATGAAAGCTTCAGAGGGGAGGCTGGAAGTGGATCTGGTGATGGGGTTTGGGGAAAGGACCACTGTTATTCCTAGAATTCGCTGCGTTCACAGAAGCTGTTACTCTCAGCACATTCAGACTCAGGGCCCTATGCTGTATCCCCCTGGGGAGGAGTCGGTTGAGGTGGTAACAGGGGCTGCATCCTCCTGACCTCTGCTGCCTCATGTCTGTCCCCCAGGACATCTTGCCGATTTCACTAGGTTGGCTTATATGTCCCCACATATCTGTGTGTATATAGAGGTAAAGTGTGTATGCATATATGTGTGTCTATATATCTATGTATAAATACATATACAAACATATACATATATGCACATTCATATTAATATACTATTAGTGTCTGTCATGCACACAGGTATGATTTTATCCATGTAGGAAGCTTTCTGGTATGAAAAAATTCCTTTGCTCATACACACCAGCAGCCTGTTAATCTTTTCATGGAATCCTGTGATCCTACCTCTAGAGAAGGAAGGGACCTCCAAGACCTTCTAGTTCAACTGCATCTTTTTGCAAATGAGAAAACTGAGGCCCAGTGAAGGGCAGGGACTTGCCTTGAATGGTGACCACTTCTGCATAGTCTTTTAGAGTTTACAGAGTTCTTTCACACACTTTTTTTTTTCATTTTATTCTTATAGAAAACCTACAAAGTAGCCAGGGGACTATTACTATCCCCTGCTTTTTGAAGTCTGGAGACTGGTTACCAGTCAGTGGACAGTGTGGCCCTGGACCTCACCTCAAGTTGAATTTAAACTCTGTGAGAGCAGGGGCATGTAGTGTATCACGCCTGGTCCTAGCGCATACAAAGAGATTTAAAGGATGATGTTTTGGGGTTGAATTAATTGAATGTGGTTCCAGAGTGGGTGCCTGCATTTCCAGGTGTATTTCTAGCTGTTTGTCAGTTTCTGCCTGTGTCCTGTGGAAACCAGAAATGAGACTCTCAGTGTTTAGGACTCTTAAGCTGTCCATTTCCATCACACTCCACCCTTTGCCCAACCTTTCCCTCCCAAACCGCCTTGGGCTTCTGTGGGAAAGATAGTTAATTGTCTGGGCTCAAATTAAAGCTCTACCTCTTGCTACGCAGTCTAGTGATTAGAGAATTAACCATATAAGGAAGTAAGAAAGGCCTGAGTCCAAGCGTTATTTCTGTGAACCAGAGCATATTGGAATGGGGTCAAAGATTTAAGGTTGGAAGATGCAGGGATGCCAAAACACATGACCTAGGGGCTATATAAGACCCACAACTCTCCCAAATGAGACCAGAACCAGGTTAAGATGTAAATGGGAAATTTTAACAAAATAAATAAAAATACGATAAAAAATAAATAATCCTACTTTTAAAACTAAGTCAACATGTGGCACATATGGATCCCCATGTCTTTTTTCCCCTTTTAGAGACATTCAGGGTTAAGTGACTTGGCCAGGGTCACATAACTAGTAAGTGTCTGAGGTCAGATTTGAACTCAGGTCTTCCTGACTCCAGGGCTGGTGCACCATCTAACTGCCTATGTTTCCATTTCTATTTGAGAATGACAACACACCTTAGCAGTTATCAAAGCTAACACTATGCCTGAAGAAACTGTCCTGAGAGTAGTAAGTCTTTGAGGAATGACTCCTTTCTAGGTGTTCCTGACTCCATGTCTAGAGCTCTATCCACCTTATCATATTGAATGCTGTTTGTGTGACCCTGAAAATTACCTATATCAGTGTCTCAGGTTAGGTGCTGAACTCATCGAGTTTTTTCCTATACCAGTGAAATTCCAGATACTCCCGAAAGGAATATTTATTAAGAATAATAACCCCTCCCTTCCAGAGTTGTTGCAGTACCCAAAAGAGATGACACATTTGATGAGTTCACAGATACAGATGAACAGTTCTCTTCAGAGACTTGCTCAGGATTGCCCCCCAGTGGTGGTACCCAAGCAAGTACAGGTTCTGAAGTCCAAGGCAAGGGTTGTTAGAGCCAGGAGGAATCTCTGAGAATTAGAGGCAGAATTTGGAAAACACTAGGGATGTCATAGAGGTCAAGCCTCTCATTTTTGTAGAGGAAACAGTTCTAGAGAGAAGAAATGACTCGAATGAGAGCACAAGCTAACAAATGGTCAAGTTGGGAGTTCATGTCTTCTGATTCTCAAGAGAGCAGATTTGGAGTCTAGGGAACTAGGTTCAGATCCCAAATGCATCCCTTACTGTCTTGTGACTTTGGCAAGCCCCTGACCCTTTATGAGACTCAATTTCCTTCTCTGTAAAGTAGGGACTTTTTGTAATATACCAAAGTGCCTCTGACCTCTGATCCAGGCTCCTTTTTTCATAGAAGGGGAAAATGACAAAGAATGAAGTGCCCAAAGTCATACATGTAGTAAGTGACAGAGCTGAGATTTGAACCCAGATCCTTGGACTTGAAATTCAGTTCTCCTATTATGCTGCCCTGCCTCTGGTTTCTAGTTCAGCTTCCTTATTTTGGAGATTTCAGAAACTAAAGTTTAGAGAAGGTGAATTATATCTTCAGGCCCTTTAGGGAGTAGGTGGCAGACAGGACTAGAACCCAGGATTCTTGACTCCCATTTAGTGCTTTTCTTACAAGCTCATTTTGCTTTTCCAGGGGCTTTTAGGCTCCTAGAGCAAGCCCAGCTACATAAAAGACAAATCATTGTATAGATGTCTAATTGTCCTATCAAAGATCTTGGCATCCAGGCCTTATCTGAAGCAGCAATCTCCCTGACAAGTTATCTAACCACTACTTGAAAAGCCTTGGGGACGAGGAAATCATCACCTCCCAAAGTATCCAATTCTTTGTCCTATCCCAGTTAGTATGTCAGGGGAATCAGAATCAAAGAGATCCCTGATTTCTTGTATCCAGCCCCTCCCTGAAACATGAATCCCCTTTGTAACAAGTCTTCCCATCTAGCCTCCAAGTGAAAGACCTTATTGATAGAAAACGCACGATTTCTCAAGGCAGGCCATATATAGGAGCAGCTCTAAACCTTGGGAAGCTATCGTTTCTTTGGGGTTGAAATGTGTCTCCCTACAACTTCTATTCATTAGTTCTGGGTCAGAGAGGAGGAATGTAATAGCCTAGAAGTGGGGGAATACAGAAACCAAAAACAACTTTTTCCAGGTCCTTCCCTAGTGATGAAAAATGGAAATCCCAAACATTTCCTCCTGGAAGTAATGTTTAATGGCCAAAAGTGTGGGAATCTGCTTGGCTTTCTCTATGGGAGTAGACTTTCTATTTTCCTTCCACCCAAGGCCCGTGGTGATTAAATCAATGGCCTCCCCACATCAAAGAAGAGCTAATTACCATTCCTTTCAGTATAGTGATTCCTTCTCACAGGCATCAGTTACCACTAGGGAAGACTCTAGGTACAACCACCTGATTTTAGATAGGAAGGAGTAACTAAATAATGTGTTCTACCACCTAAGGGATGAGTGGAGTCCATGGTGGGTCATGGAAGGAACACTGGACTTGGGAGTGGGAAGAGTCCAAATGTTGACTCTCCCCACTCCCATCTCTCAGTGATTCCCTTTCTAGGCCTAGCTGGTAGTGCTGCTGTTCCTGGGCTGGTTCAACACAGAAACAAATGAATGCATTGGGTCTCAACTGCCTGGTTATTTCATCCAAGCCTCACAGGACAAAACTGAGTCTCCTTAACTCATCCCAATACATTTCCTGTGAACTTCACTCCTTTGTTTTGCTTAGACCATTAAAATGTTGAAAACCATCAGCATCATTTCATTTCATCCAATGGTTTGATATCCTTTCTCCTACTTCACTACTTGATCAACTTAGTTTAATTAATGACTTTGTTGGCAGAGTAAATGAATGATTTAACAGAAGTGTGTTCACTCAATAAAGTTATCCAGCTCTTGTTACTTTGGTTGGGGTGAAGAAGTGATGGATTGATTGGTTGGTTGGTTCAATCTACCTCCACTTTTTCATACTGGATGCTAAGGATGGGAAAGGAGGAAAACAGAAATATATAAGATAATTCTCTGCTCTCCAGGAGCTTATAGTTGGTCTAGAAAAACTTCACACACACACACACACACATGGGCACACATGCACACACATGTGTATGCACACACTCACTCACACACATGCACATATCCTACAGGAATGACATAAGATACAGCTACATACTAAAGTATGTAACTGGAGAATTTCCAAGTAGGAGAGTGATGTAGGTAATCAGGGAAGATATTCTGGAGGAGCTTGGGAATTTTCTAAGAGCAAAGATGAGGAACCATTTCAAGTAGAGAGCCTGAGGGAAGGCTATTCCTGGTCCTCCCAGTTGCTAGCAGCTTCTATTCCAAGATTATCTTCTATTTGATTTTTCTATATCTATATGTACACATATCATCTCTTCCAGTTAACTAGGGAGGTGACAGGCTACTCTGCCCTGCCTTAATCAAACCCTATAAATAGAGCTCTTCGAAATCTTTAAAGCAAGTATCCCTTCTGTAGAGTATATGGGGCACTACATTTCGGGAAGGACATAGGGAAGTTAGAAAGTGCGCTCACCACCAGGGGGCATCAAGAAATGGGATGCCTGAAGGTCTATCATACAATTCATCCACTCAACCAAGAGTTTTCCAGTTTTTCAGGCTGAGGAGAAAAGGGCTTGGTGTGGAAAAGGGTCATGTTGCCTCCATGGGGCCATGTTTGTAGCAAGTGATTTTATTGTGTGTGAAATTTTCTCATTGAATTAGGTCATTCCAGTGTCCTTTCCTCATCACTCCTCCCCTCCCCTCCTCTGACCTTCCTCTTTCTCCTCCTCAGGTTGTGTGGCCTTCGGACCCTACAAGCATATGCAGAGAGGATCCCTGTGGTAACCTCAGCTGGCATCACCATCACCTTTACCTCCCAGATCTCCCTCACAGGCCCTGGGGTGCAGGCTCACTACAGCTTATATAATCAGTCAGATCGTGAGTATGGGGAGCATGCACACTCATGTGTTTGTGCTCAGAGATGAAGACAAAGGTGGAACACATATGGTCAGTTGATCATCAGGAGGGTTATATTCCTAGCAAATACTAGGAGTTTCTACCCCAATGTCCTCTTCTGGTTTGTTAAAGCCCAACTTTGACAGATCCAAATTAGAAGGCTCTAAATATGGGACTCCTGATGAACTATGTGTCTTTTATCCAAAGAACAGCCTAGTTAAATTCAAGGGTTCATCACCAGGAAGTTGCTCACCAGGTGGGGACTTCTTCTGACCCAGCAACTCACAAGACCATCTATAAAGGCATAAAAGAGTTGTGATCTCCAATGATGGGGTGAGATAAGCCCCACAATGATGAAGTCATGCTTCCTTGAAGTATTGGAGCCTAGGTGTCCATGGGCCCTGCCCCCCTTCTCCTCAACAGGAGCCCATTTGGAGTATATGCCAGGCCCCTCCATCATTAACTTCAATAGGGTCATTGCCAACTTTCAAGTCATAGAGATGCATAACTACTCACTGCGCTCCACCTCCGAACGAACCAATAAACTCTGAACCAATGGTGATGTCAATCCATTTCATGTTTTTTTCATTATTTGATCACTTCAGTGGTCACGGGAATGTGCCCCACAGTATTTTCAGCTACCGGGATCAATATCCCATGGGCCCCTCCCCTTTCCCAACTTTCTCTCTAAGAATTATAATTATTTGATTAAATATGACTTAGGGGCTTTTAAAACCCCATTTCTGACTTGTTGTGATGGATCTCACCTTCTTGTGGTACCAGAACACAGAGGAGAGGCTCCCACTTCTATCTTCTTCATCAAGCTGATCATAACATCAGGGTTTCTTTTTATTTTGGGGGGAGGGAAGGAATGCCTGTCACTCTATTGCTTCCCCATATACTCCTTAAATTTATTAGCACAGTGCACAGAGTCAAGAAGACCTGAGCCCGAATCCTGCCGCAAATGCTAACTCTGGTCAGGTTATTTCCCATCTCTCAGCCTCTGGTTCTTCATCTCTAAAACCGTGATATTAATTCACCTTCCCTTAGTGTTGCTGGGAGGATCAACTATGTAAAACATTTTACATTCCTGAAATCACCATATAAATTTTAGCTATTGTTAGTTATTGTTATTGTTCCTGTTTTCTGGAACTAGAAGAGGAAGTTGCTATTATTCCAGTTTCCTCACATTGGCCAGGGGGCCAGACCAGTAAGTGGTATGACCAAAGCACAAATGGCCAACATTTCAGGATTTCTGTCAAACATCTCAGCTCCCCCCATACTGCCAAGGGCGCAAGAAGTCACTGCTATGCATCCATCTGGTTGACATTTGTTTACTTTGCTGCCCAAGATGCCACGACCATTCCACCATGACATGAATGATGAGTTGGGTTTTCATGGGGTCATCATCATCACCCTCATCGGAGAGGCAGTGAGATACAACGGACAGAGGGTCTAAGAGTCTGAAGTTTTAGCTGTGTGTCTACTTAGCTCTTAATAATGACTCTCCTTTTTCCTCTTACTACCTCTATGGGATTTCCTAGCCTGTCCTGGAGAATTCCTGTGCTCAGTGAATGGCCTCTGTGTGCCAGCCTGTGATGGGATCAAGGATTGCCCCAACGGCCTGGATGAGAGAAACTGTGGTGAGAGGTCTTGCCCCTCCCTACAGTCTCGCCTTTTCAAATCCTTGCTTGAGCAGAGACTATAGTAGACTAGCCAAGCATGCTTGGGGCTTCCCAAACACCATGTCCAGCCCCACCCCCATTCACACTGCCCTGTCTTGGTATCCCTCCTTTTGGCTCCTGCTCAGATAACCCATCTTGGCATGGTGGAGACCTGCTTTGGATTCTTGCAAGTTGGAGACTGAATGATGGTCTATGTGCCATCCTGGGAGGGCCAGTCTAGTTCAGTTCAACAGAGTTCATTCTTACACTGTCCACAGAGAGAATCTCTTTTCATATCACCCCCAGTGAGGGGTCCTCCATGATGGATGACTAACGGGGTCCTGATATTTTTAAGCAGAGAGCCTCCTGAGGTACCTAGCAGTGGAGGGAGGGTCCACAGCAGTGAAATCACAGAGCTTTTGAGGAACTTAAGCACGCATCTTGGCAACAGTCATCCCAGGACTGAAATATAGGTCTCCTGACACTGGGCCTTCCCCTTTTCCCCCCACCCAGGAAGAAACTCTGCCCATTATCCTGGTAGTCTAGAAATAAGAACACTGAATCTGGGACAGAGAAACTGTAGAAGTGGGCTGCACAGACCAGGAGTTTCTCAAATGGTTTCTCTGTCTGATTTTTGATTTCTTTCTGTGCTTTGCCTGGTAGTCTGCCCATCTGCCTTCCAGTGTGAGGAAGACAGCACATGCATCCATCTGCCCAAGGTCTGTGACCAACACCTGGACTGTATCAATGGGAGTGATGAGTGGCAATGCCATGAAGGTAGGGCTAGCTGATTCCTGAAAGTCATTCATTCATACATTTACTATGGACTCATTGTGGACTCAGTGCGTGCCTTGCCCCAATTATCAAATGATACAGAGATAAAGAAAATTCTGTTACCTGCCTTCAGAAAGTTTCTAGTTCATTCTAGGGAGGTGAGACATCAAAATTAATGTGAGATAAAATGTGTGTGAGCTTCAAGAGACACACAAACAGGAGGGACCAGAGGAGGCAGAGATTGCCATAGGCTGAGAGTGGTCAGGGATCTGAAGTGGCCAAGCAAGTGGTAGTAGAGTGGCTTGAATGGTGGACTTAGAAAACCCTGAGTTCAAATCTAGCTTCAGACACTTACTAACTATGTGACCCTGGCTGGGCAAGATACTAACCATTTATCAGTCTCAGTTTCCTGGTCTTTAAAATGGGATGATAATAGCATCAGCCTCACAGGGTTGTTGTAAGGATTAAATGAGGAAATAACATTTGCAAAGTGCTTAGCTCAGCACCTGGTAAATCATCAGTGCTTAATAATTCTTCCCTTTCCTCTCTCCTTCTGCCAGTCTTTCTGACTTTAGGTCCCACACTTCATTCACTGTGCCACCTAGCCATGTCAGACTCAAGGTTAGAATAGCTGTCTCCATAAAAATGGAAGGATTGAACTAGATGATCTCAAAGGTCATCTCTAGTTGTAAAATTCATGGGACCACAAATCACAAATTCAATCAGTTAGTCAATCAGGCTAACTTCTTCCTGCTACAGATGAGAAAAACTGAGAGTTGGCAAGTTGTCATTTGCCTCTGATTACACAGATCAGAATTAGGTTTACAAGACAAGACTTGAACCCTGGTCTTCCTGGCACCTAGCCTAGCACTAAATCCTTTATACTAGTGGCTCTCAAAATATGATCCAGGAACCCCCTGGAGTTCCCCAAGAACCTTTTGAGGAGTCTATAGGGTCAAAATTATTTTCATGATAAATCATTTTCATTTATAACATAGTAAATATCTGTAGGTATAACCCACATAAACAAGTTTTTTAATATCTTGAACAATTTTTAAGAATATGATGGGATCATGAGATCACTACAGTATACCACACTTAATCTCAGAGTCTAATATTCTGATATCTAATATTCTGATTCAAGCAGACAGAGATGCAAGTCTGTGAGAAGTCGGCTTCAAGAGAATCATGAGCAGGCAATAGTGAGTCAGAGAAGGTATTGGAGCAAGGGGCTGACCTGATCAGAGCCATGCTTTAGAAAATTTTCTGTGTTTGCTTTCAGATACATTGGAGATGCCAGATAGGAGGCTTTTGTGATAAGACTGAGGAGGAGATAGAAGAGAGAAAGTGGAGGGAGAATTTTCAGGACTTGATAACTAACTAAATGTGGGAATTGAGGAAGAAGGAAATATTTTAAAAAGAATAGAAAGATTGAAGTCAACAGAAACAGAAGAGTCAGGAGGAGAAGCTGGAGAAGATGCAATAATGGCAGATTGTCCCAGGACCGAATGCTGGAAAGAAATATGGAAATCAACCAACCTAATTCCCTCATTTTACAAATGAGGAAATTGAGGCCCAGATCCATAGAGTTGAAAAAAAAATGATCTATATGTGTGGATTATAGAATTGGAAGTAGTAAAAAGCCATCTTGTCCAACCCCCTCATTTTACAGATAAGGAAACTAAGGTCAGTGGAGGATAAGTGGCTTGCCCAAGGTCACAGAGGTAGCAAACTATGAATGACCAGTTGGGGATGCTGTACAGAGTTTTTCTATTCAGATATGGGTTGGACTAGGTAAGTTCCAAGGTACTTTCCAACTCTGAAATTCTTTTATTCGGTGAAATCTACTTCTCTGAAACTTCCACCTGGCTCCTGATTCTGCCTTCTGGGCATCAAGAAAATGTAGCTAGTTCCTCTTCTAGGTGCTTGACCAGAGCACTTAGATCCTCTCTGAGTCTTCTGTTCTCCAGGCTAAACTTCCTCAGTCCTTTCGACCAATCTTTGTATGGCAGAATCTCCAGTCCTTCTGCCATCTTGGCCACCTTCCTCTGGAAGTATTCTCTCTCACCAAGGTCATTTCTTTAAAAATGGTTCCTAGAATGGAACACAATACTCTCAATGTGGTCTTATCTGGGCCACATAGAGAAAGGGAGCCCTCCCTCTCTCTCTTCCAGGGGTGCCCTGTGGGGCTTTCAAATACAAGTGTGCTGATGGGAGCTGCCTGAAGAAACCCAACCCTCAATGTGATGATAATCCTGACTGCAACGACCAATCTGATGAGCAGCACTGTGGTAAGGAGCCAAAAGCTAGGCTGGGGGCTGGATGGAAGATGGATCTTGTATGCTTTTGGGCAAGGCCAAGAGTGGGCAGAGCATCTCATCCTGAAAAACAGGGTGAATGACCCTGTAAGTCAAGAAACCGGAGACCTTGCCTCAACTTTGACACTAACTCACCTGCATGACACTGAACAAGTAAATCACTTGACTTCTCTGAGTCCTAGCTGCCTAATCTGTAAAATGGAGATAATTATTCTGATCCTGTCCATAAACAGGTAGTCATACGGTATAGTATATAGAGAGTTGGTCTCATAATCAGAAGTACATGAAGTTCTGTAGTTTACCCATACATGTTTCAGTATGTGCATCTATTTATCCTTATTTCCACCATGGCTGAGAAGCAGCATACCCTAGTGGATAGAGAAGCATAAGGCTTTGGAGGCAGGAAACCTTGGGTCTGACACTTACTGACTAAGTCACTTAACTGATCTAAGCCTTAGTTCTTCATTGGTAAAATAGGGAGATTGTACTCAAAGCTATGAGCCTATGACCTCTGTCTGACATTCTATTTATCTAAATAGCAAGCAGCTTTGGAACAACTGAGCGTAAAACTGCTCTCTCTATTGGGCATACCAGGTACCATTCCAGCATCTTAACAGTGACCATCAGTTAAATAAATGAATGGAAAGATTTGAAAGCCAAGGGCCAACAGAGCCATCATTGGCTGTTGCTGGAGGACTGTCATCCAGGACCCACCCCTATTACCCATCCGTTGGCTGCAGGACTGGGAGGAGGAAGGCCAGGTTGACTAAAGTCCCCAAGACTGGATACTGTATATTTAGATTGTCAGGGGAACTTTAAAAGCTAAAGAATCTTCCCCAACACTTTGTTTTAAATACAGTCTACACAAGGGTGTGCTGGAGTCAACTCACACTGTTTTCTCTGGAACTGATTGTTAAATTTTCAGTGAGGATGTTACAAACTTTCTTGTTTTGTGGATTATCTAGACAAGAAAATGATGGAGAAAATGGTAATAATGCAAACTAAACTTAAAAGTGTATCCCCTATGCTTTTTTCCCCCTGGAGAGCCAGTTGTTAGACATTTACCAGCCTGCTCCTGACAGGGGCCTCCTTCCCCATGCTGATGTTGAGCAGCAGAGACACCTTGAACCTGTACCTGGATGGGAACTAGGGGATGAGGGCTGATTGTACAATGATCAAAAGCTGATCATTTAATAGAAGGAAGAGAGAGCTAGCTGACTGTTTTAACGTCAGTACCTACCCTGAAGCATGTAAAAATACTTTTTCTCTGTAAGAGGGTCCTGGTTCTTCAGAAGAATCATCACACACTATCACTAATGACCTAGGTTTCAGTTCTCCTGCAGCTGTGGCTCAGAGCTGGTAGCCAGAGGTGCTCCACAGCTGGGCAAGAGAGTGAGGAGGGCCAGGTTGTGGTATTGGAAGGTTGAGACTTAACCTTGTTTCTTCTTTCTCTTCCGACTTTCTTCCTGGCCCAACGAACTCAGACTGTGGGCTTCCGATTCCTGCCACCAGAATCGTGGGGGGTGCCACATCTGTGGAGGGGGAGTGGCCATGGCAGGCTAGCTTGCAGGTGAGGGGCCGGCACATCTGCGGGGGGACCCTCGTATCCGATCAGTGGGTAGTGACAGCAGCTCACTGTTTCCAGGAAGACAGGTAAGGAATTGGAGAGGGAAAGAGGGCCATGGTCTGTGAGGAGGGTCAAGGAGGCAATGAAAAGATAGTTGGAGGGGACCACAGTGACCAGGGGAGGGCTTATCAAAAGCTCCTAGAAATTGGTAGCTATATGATACAATGCACTTGGACTCAGGAAGACCTGGATCACTTATTAGCTGTGTGACCCTGGACAAGTCACTGAACCTCTCTCTGCCTCAGTTTCCCCATCTATCAAGCGAGATAATAACAATACATACCTCCCAGGATTGTTGTGAGGATAAAATGAGACAACATGTAAAACATTCCATAAATACTAGTGGTAATTATTCCTAGTCATGTAATTGGACTTTTACCTTATTAGAATATAAGTTCTCCCAACATATTGCAAATAGCAGGTGGTTAATAAATACTGAATAGATTGATACAGTGGAAAGAGCTTTGAAGCAATCAGAGAAGCCAGGTGAAAATGCAGGCTCAGTTGCTTACTTCCTGTGAGACCAGGACAAAGTCACTTCCCTTTCTAAAACCTCAGTTTCTTCCTCCACATAATTAAAGGGTTGGACTAAATGACATCTAAGCTTTCTTCCAGCTCTAAATCTATGAAGTCTTTGATGTGGTCAGTCAATACCAGAAATCAGAGACGTGACTAAGATGGGGTAACTGGGACTTTGTCCTAAGGCACTGAAATGTGAAACTCCCAAAATCTGACACATGTACCCTAGCCACAATATTAACTAATTTCCCCTTGTGCTTAAATTAGTGTATTTCAACTACTTCTTGTAATACATATATATACATATATACACAAAATTCATGAATCCAGTCAAAAACCTTTTTTTCATATCATTAAATAAAAAGTTGATTTCCTGGCACTGGGTAACAAAATTACTAGCTACTATTCCTTCTGTCATGGTCTGAGTGTTGACTCTAATCAGAGCCTGGTGCTCAGTAAGCAGGGGGAGGAAATGAAGAAGGAAACTCAGGAGCTGGTAGCTTGATAACAAGGAAAACTCTCTAACAATGTCAGCTATTCCAAAGTGGAATGCATTACCAGTAGAGGTAGTGAGTTTCCCATCACAGGAGGTCTCCAAACAGAGGCTGGATGGCAATTTGTCAACGATATTGTGGAAGGCATTGCTGGACAGGAACTGGTTGGAAAAGATGGTCCCTGAGTTCTGGACTTCCTACCTCCAAATTTTCAATTCTCTAACATTTGTATAGGACTCTATGGGTCCAAAAAACCTTTGCATCACATTCCTATAATTCCCCTGTCAGTGATCTGGTCCATCTGGCTCTTTCTACAGATGAGGTCACTGAGGTTCAGAGAAAGGGAAATGATTTGCCCAAGCTCACTCAGGTAGGGAGTCAGACATCAATACAGATTTCTTTATTTCAAATGCAGGGTGCTTCTTATCTATCCTCAAAGATCTGCCAAATGAAGGGATAAAAGAAGAATGAGAAGTAAATCCACATAGGAACACTATGATTTAATCCATCACTGCTTTAGGGAATGCTTTAAGATCATAAACTGGGGAGAAGTTGCCCATCTGCCTTAACAGAAGCAGTTTCTTTTATCAGTGAAATCCTAGATCCAGTTCATATCCTTTTAAGGTTTACAGAGCACAGGTTCACAGTTAGCTTGTTGGATTCTCACACAGCTCTGGGAGACGCTATTATACTCCCATTTTACAGATGAGGAAATTGATGCTCAGATTGTTTAGTGACTTATCTGGGACAAAAGAAGTGTCCAAATTCTGATTCTGGCAAGGGGCTCCTGATTGCAAGTTAGAACATATATTCTATACACACTTATTGTCTTTCCTTCTAGCATGTAAGCTCCTTGGGAGAGGGACTTTCAATGCTGTCTTTGAGACTCCAGTGCCTGATCAAGTACCTACTATGGAGTAGGCATTTAAGAAGTATTTAATGAGTGAATGATTAATTGAACTTGGGTGGGGGTGATTAGGAAAGGCTTCTAGGGGAGAGGTGATCTTAGAGGAGGGTGTTAAGGGAGAAAGAGGGACAAGTTGGTAGAGAGAAGGACCACAGTTCCAAGTCAGTGAATGACATATGTAAAGCAGCAGCAAGTGATCGATCCAGCAATCCACAAGCACAAGTCCCCACTATGTACCACATATTATAGTAGGCATGGGTAATATAAATCAACTAATCAGCAAGAATTGACAAAGTAACTACTATGTGCCAGTCACTGTACTGGGTGCTTGGCTGGTGGAGGGTGCTCATCATAAGGGCAATAATCAAGTCTTCTCCTCCACACCTGGCCCCTAGCATGGCCTCCCCATCGGTCTGGACCGTCTTCCTGGGCAAAATCCATCACAGTCCTCGATGGCCTGGTGGGGTATCCTTCAAGGTCAGCCGCCTGCTCCTTCATCCCTACTATGAGGAGGACAACCACGACTATGATGTGGCCCTGTTGAAGCTGGATCACCCTGTGGTCCGTTCATCTCTGATCATGCCCATTTGTCTGCCTGCCCCATCCCACTTTTTCCAACCTGGCCTCCACTGCTGGATCACAGGCTGGGGGGCAGTTCAAGAAGGAGGTAGGTATCTGTCAGGAAGGGGAGGGCCTAAATGGAATCCTCTGCACTTATATCCATGTGCTGAAGAGTGGATTCAAATTCCACCACGTCCTTCTCTTAAGATGACCAGACTAGAGAAAATGTGGAGGCCAGATTGGAGGCCAGATTGAGGCCAGAAGGGACCTTAGATGCCAGGGAATTCAATCCCTTTATTTTACAAAAAAAAAAAGAAAGAAAGAAAGAAAGAAAGAAAGAAAGAAAGAAAGAAAGAAAGAAAGAAAGAAAGAAAGAAAGAAAGAAAGAAAGAAAGAAAGAAAGAAAGAAAGAAAGAAAGAAAGAAAGAAAGAAAGAAAGAAAGAAAGAAAGAAAGAAAGAAAGAAAGAAAGAAAGAAAGAAAGAGAAGGGAACTCAAAAGATCATTTGATAAGTCATTTAGAGTTAGAAGGCACTTCATCCAGTCCAAACCCCTCATTTCACAGACCAGGAGATTGAAGCCCAAGGGAGATTAAGTGGTTTTCCCAAGGTCATGCAAGTAATAAATGTAAGAGCTCAAACCTGAACCCAGGTCCTCTGCCTCCAATACTTTCACAATGCCCCTCCAAGATTGAGACCACGGAGAAAACTTAAGTCAGGGGAAGTAAACAAGATAGGAAACCCCAACTAAGTTTAGCTGCTTCTCAGCCCTCTCCCTGGTACCCCACTTGGCAGGTCCCTCCAGCAACACCCTCCAGAAGGTAGATGTGGAGCTGATCCAGCAGGACCTGTGCAACGAAGCTTATCGCTACCAAGTTACCCCTCGGATGCTGTGTGCTGGCCATCGAAAAGGCAAGAAGGATGCCTGCCAGGTGACTGATGCCCACGGGATTGGGCCCCTCCCTACAGAGGCAGCACCCACTGGTTCACAGAATCATCAGTGTAGAGTTGGCAGAAATCTTAGTGGGATCCAGTGACAAGAGCACTGGATTTGTCATCAAAGGAGCTGGATTCAAATCATGCTTCTGGTACTGTGTGACCATAGACAAGTCACTTTCTCTTCTCTGGGTTTCCATTCTCTCATATGAAAAACAAGGATGTTGAAGTATGTCACCTTTATAGTCCCTTCCAACCCTAAATCTCTGGTCTCTTGACTCCTAATCTGGAGTTCCTCTCTCTTTCCTGATCTATTTCCCCTGATGGCAGCAAAAGGGGAGAAAATGAAGGCTTGCGACATGACACTCCTTCACCATAGATAATCTGTATGAGATCTGGAGAAAACAAAGTTCTCCTGACACTCAGGTTTGAATCCCAGCTCTGTCATTAATACCTGTGTGCACTCAGGAAAATCACTTCTCTCTGAACCTTTGTTCCATCTTATATAAAAGGAGAGGGTTGGATCCTTCCAGTTTTAGACATAGGGTTCTTACCTAACCCAACTCCCTCATATTACAGATGAGTGAACTGTCTACCAGAGAAGTGACTTACCTAAGGTCCTGTAGTCAGAGGACTTTTTGGGTTTGAGCCCCAGTTCAGTCATACTACCTGTATGACCTTAGGTAAGAACCCTATGTCTAAAACTGGAAGGATCCAACCCTCTCCTTTTATATAAGATGGAACAAAGGTTCAGAGAGAAGTGATTTTAGAGTACAGCCCTGTTTTAATATTATATTTGAAAATATATGACATACCTACATATACTTAGTAATGTATGTAAAGTGAAAAGAATATATGTAAAGTCCTCTCTAAATCTCAAAGTGTTATACATGTTAGCTATAAGCATTAATCTTCTAACAACCAGAACCCATGGGTGACTCTAAGCTAATGCCTCTGTGTCCTGATGGTTTCTTCCCTCTAGGGTGACTCAGGAGGCCCCTTGGTTTGCAAGGAGTCTAGTGGTCGGTGGTTCCTGGCTGGCTTGGTGAGCTGGGGCCTGGGGTGTGGCAGACCCAACTACTTTGGAGTCTATACCAGGATCACTCGGGTGATGGGCTGGATCCAACAGGCTCTGTCCTGAAGATGCTGCATCTGTCTGGACCAGCTCTGGGTCACCCAATGGCCTAAAGCCCACCCAAGAGCTCAGAAGCCCTCCTCTGACTCGCTTTGCTTCTCCTCTGTGGAGGGCTATGGGTGCTTCTATCCAGCTGGTGGGAGAATTGAGGTTTTCCAGGGAGGGGTGAGACTGAGGCCATCTACTTTGCTCTACATTCCTTACTGCTCTGCTTTTTTGGGAGACTCTTCTTACCTGCTTCTTTGCCCCACCACAAGGAATGCAAAGATGTGATTTGGCTTTGGAATTGACCTGGACAGGCCCTAATGACATCTGGGTGGTGAAGGAACCTTCCCTCCAAACATCAGCAGGCAGTATCCTTGCCAAAGGCCCACTAGGCTGGTTATGATCCCAGTCCTCTACTGCCCTTTCCTCCCATTCTTCTCTGGGCTTTAACCCTTCATCAACTCTCAGAGGCCACCCCAGCCTGGACCCCTTTGGCAGGTCCAATTGAATGGGGAAATTGATCTGGACATACAGTAGACAGAAGCTCAAATCCCAGGGGCTTCCCCTGAGACAAAAGATTCCCAGAGAGCGTCCTTCCTCTCAGTCAATGTTAAAACCAATGGCTTTTCAAGAACAAGCCCCTACGGACATGACAGGACAAGCCTCTTTGCTTTGGGGGTGAGAAAGTACCTGAGTAGAGATGCCAGGGAAGCTGGGGATAGGGACTTCACACCCACAGCTATTAAAGGAGCTCCAGCTCCCATCCTAACCTATAGGGATTTTTCACAAGCCAAAGAGGAAAAGAGGCTTCCAGCCCTGAAGATTTCCTCCACCTCCCTACTCCTCACCTGAACATCTCGCACCTCAAACCTTCTCTGACTTCTCCCCACCTCCAATTCTCACTACCCCCTTGGCCAAGAGGGAGGCATAAGGAAAGTCACCCTCTGAGATTAGACCCAGAATAAATCTGATTTAAGAACCCACTGAGTCCAGTTTTTACTGACCCTTCTCTCCAAAATTATAGGATCCTAGACTGGATTTGGAGTTAAGGGGAATGTTATAGATGGCCTCTCCCAACCCCCTCTGTTTATAGAGGATAGAATATAAACTCCTTGTGGACTTATTTCTTAGTGCCTAACATATAGTAGGTTCTTAATAAATGCTTGGTTGATTGGAAGAAAACTGAGACCCAGAGCAAAGGAAAGTGATTCACCCAGGGTCACATAGGAAGTATTGGAACTCTGGTCCACTGACTCAAAATCCAATGTTGGAACACATCGCCATGCCAAAGCAGTGACCTAAGGACCTGCAAACAGCTGCTGGGATGGTATCCAAAACAGGTGGATCAAGAGTGTTCCCTCCAGCTAGCCTTGGATTTCTTTCCCCTTGCTCTTCTGCTTAGCAGCAAATAATTGAGGGGACAACCTTAAAACATGCTAGGAGGATGGAATGATCCCCAGTCCTGTGACCTCTGGAAGGGCCTGGTCTTGATGAGGTTAGGGCAAACAAGATCAGGAGCCATGAGCCCAAGTCCTTAGGCTGAATGCCCAGGGTTGGGCTTACAGCCTCTCCCTCTCCCCCTACCCCTTCTCTCCCAAAGGAACAGGGTGGGTTCTACCACTGCCACTGGGAAAATGCCCATTCTCGCTGTGGAGTCCAAGAATCATAGAATGGAAAGCAGGGCCGTGATGTTGCAATGGAAAGAACCCTGGATTTGCAGCCAAAGCTTCCAATCCCAGCTCTTCCACTTTCTTCTGGCATAACCTTGGGCAAGTCATTATGCTCTAGGCCTTGGTTTCCCCATCTGTCCAATGAGGGAATTGGATCAGATGGCATCTGAGGTCTCTAGTCCAGCCCCCTCATTGGAGAGATGGAGAAGAATAGAGAGAGGAAGGGGTCCAAGGTTCCTCCAGCAATGGGAGAGCTGGTATTTGAACTCAAGCACCCTCCTCTCCTTTCCCTGACCTGATCCCTCCCCAGGAGAAAAGTGAGTCAAAGGATCCTGAGGTTTCTATCAAGGCTTTATTAACAAGGCTGCATCCAACACAGTTGTGAAGCCCACCACTCAGTCCCCAGGATACAGAGGGGCATCTCCCTAGGGTCACACTCTCACTGATTCAGTCCCACATCCCAATTCTGAGGGTCAGGATGAGGTGCCTCAATTCACCTTCCTTCACCCTCCTTCAAGGGCACCCAAGATATGCTAACATGGTCTTCTTTCTTCTAACTGGAACAGTCTGAGAGAGGAGGGCAGTCACAGGAGAGGGTGGGGATTATTGCAGAATGAGAAAAGGGTCAGTTGGACATGTCCGTGGGTGGCAAACTGGGGGCAGAGGCTGAGTTCTGCAGAGGGTAGCCTGATTCTCCCCCTACATTTCTATCGGAGGGTACCACCATGAAGTAGAAGGGAAGGAAGATGAGAGATCCCCAGGACAGATCTGTCTTTATTTCTGAGGCTTATCCCCCATCTAAATGTCTTCCCACCAAAGCCTGAAACTCCACCATTCATGACACATTCCTTGGAGTTAAATTCCATTGTCTCCCTGAGAAACATTTTGCGGGGGGGAGGGGTGAAGCTAATCCCCTTGGGACAGGCCATAAGAACAACTCACATCAATAGTTCCTCTGAATATTTTCATACATTATTAGCTCATTCTATCCTCACAACAGCCCTGTGAGGTAGGCAAGGCAAGGGTTAGTAGCCCCAATTTACAGGCAAGGAAACTAAAGGCTGGAGGTGATGTTACTGAGCCCACCTTAGTAAGGTAACCGCATATTTTTCCTCCCTGATGAATGGGTACAGAACTGGGAAGGAGTTGTGGGCCCTGGAAACCAAACACTATTTCATCATTTTTCCCAAGGGAAGGAGAGAAGGTCCCCTGCCCAGGAGCCTGGATATCTGCCCTCATGGCATCACTGCTGAAATGTAAAAATCCCCATCTCAATTGCCCCTACCCCGGCCTGACCAACCAAAGTGAATACTCTGTGCCATCTCCTGGGTTTGGGGGGAGAAGGAACCAGAGGGAGTGCCTGGAAAGGAGAGGGATGAGGGTAACTGACGGGGCAATCTGCTTCAGCCCAGGAACGCTGCCGCAGGCCACAGTACAAAAATAAAGATTTCAGAACAGAAAACAAAAATTCCCGGAAGATGATCAATGTTCTCACATCTGGGAGCCTCTGGCTTGTAACAGCTAAAAAATAAGAGGGGTTGGGAGACAGAGGATGGGAGAGGGGTAGGAAGTGAGTGGGGGGACGTGCAGGAGTGGGAGTAGGGAGGGTGGTGCAGGGGGGCCAGGTTGGTGGTAGAGAATAGGAGATAGAAATGGAGAGAGGGAGAGAGAGAGAAGAGAGCAGGTGAGTCACATTCATTGTCTCAAAGGGTAGATATCAGGCCGAGGATGGAAATGTTGGGGAGACAGGCGGAAAGCTGGACTAGGGCCCACGAATTCCAGCCTTGGCCCCAGGAATGAAAGAATGAAGAGGCTGGAGGGAGTCCCTCCGAATGGCCCTTAATCCTTTCCCCTTTACATCCCCTCCCCTTCAGGTCTCTTCCCCTTCATCTCTTCCTCCTCCCCTCCCACCTCCACCCTCCGAGCTTGGCCCTCTTTTCTTATGCAGATTAGGTTCTAGGGCCTGAGGCCAGGAAAACAACCCAACCTTCCAAGTCCAAGGGAGGGGAGAAAGCCCCGCCTATTAGCACCAGGAGTCCAATCACTGCCTTCCCTTTGCTAATGGAGCTATTGAGTCCCCAAGAGGGGAAGCACCTTGGCCTGGGCTGGCCAGTGGCCGAGTCAAACCAGGCCCTCCCCCACCACCCGACGCCAAGTTCATTGCCTTTCCCACCAGGGATTTAGGACCTCCTCTTCTTTCTATCCAAGGCCGCCTGAGGCTGCCTAGATCTGCGATACTGAGCTCAGACTTTAATCTGAGAAGCCTGGAGAAAGGATCTCATTGTCCCCAAGGTAGGATGTTCCAATTGGAGGCTCAATGCCAAGGGCGAGGAGAAGATATGATGATGGTTTCTGGGAAGTTCTCGGGAGGAAGCTCGGGGACCTGGAGCCACCTGGATTGTTGGGTCTCTCTTCTCACCATTCTCCTCTCTCTTCTCTCTCCCTCTTATCCAGTCCCTGCCACATCTAAGCAAGTGTGTTCAGGTCTCTATTCTCCCACCCCACCTGCCCAGCCCCATCTTCATTCTCCTCTAGTATCTTCGAAGCCCAGATCACCATGGAGATGCACCAAGAAAAAAGAAAATTAAAAAAAAAAATTACCCCCCTCCCAAAATGCTTAGATGTCGTCAAAGGAGTAGAAGGCAAGTCCCCTTCCCCTCACACCCCCATCGTTGCCCAATCCAGGAATTGGGAGCTCTGCAAGAGAGGGATAGGATAGGAGTCCCTCAAACGGAGCTCATTGTCAGGCTTGGGAGGGTGTGCGGAGAGGAACCTGAAAGGAGGAGAAGTGATCTCGGGAGGAGGGTGGGGCCCTCTCAGGACCGGGGTGGGGTGGGGTTGGGGTGATGCAGTTCACAGAGCAGAGTCCTGAGACGGAGGCTAGAAGAGGAGGCCTGGGCAAAGTGGTGAGGAGGCCAAATTCCTCTCTAGAGAGTGTGGAAGCAGCCAGGACAAGGAAGACTCTAGAGGGAGAAAATCCAAAACTGGAAAGGTCTTTAAAGGTGATCTAGCTCAACCCACGGATTGGACAGGTGAAGAAACATAGGCTCAGAGAGGGAAATAGACATGCCTGAGTCCATAGGATTCTAGATTTAGAGATAGAAGGGACATTGGAGGTCATGTAGTCCAACTCCATTTTTTCAGAGCTGGGATTTGAACGCAGGTCTTCTGACTCCAAATCCCATGCTTTGGGATTACACTGAGCTGCCCTGGACATCGATGTTGGAGGAACCCTGCCCTGGGGGGGCACTGATGGTGTGAGCACCCCTCAGGAGGGGGGAGTAGGAAGAGAGGAAACAGGGGCAAGAGGTGAGAGAGAGGAAGCAGGGAGCAGATGAGATCCAGGAGGAGGCAGAAGTGGGTGGAGATGAGATGGACCCTTCAGGAGGAGAGAGAGGAACAAGCGGAGGAAGATGAGACGGCGAGAAGGGGAGAGAATGAGCACGATCCCGAGACAGCTGCACTGCAAAAACAAAAACAGAAACAAAGCAAGAGAAGGGATGGTTATGACCAGCGCCCGGGGGCAGGGGCTGAACTGATGAGGGGCTGTACCCGGCACCCCCCGGCACCCAGCACAGCTCGGCGGCTACCTCCGATGGACTCTCACCAGAAGGGACAGGTGGCTTTATGCTCAGGCTTTTACTAAAATCATTTTCCTCAGGGGGTTGCTGCACCTTTCTCGTCCGAATCTGCCTCGGGTTCCACCTGCACCTCATCCACCTGCACAACCTCCTCCTCCTCCTCCTCCTCCTCCTCCTCCTGCCGCTCTTCCTCCTCCAGATCCTCCTCCGTGCTCTGTCCCAGCCGGCCGGACCCAGGGAAGAAAGAGTGGAGACACTTGAAATGTGCGTGAGCACAGCTCCCGAGACTGGGGGCTTCGAGGGCTGCAGAAGTCTGCTAAATAAAGCTCCAGGGGAGGGGAGGCAGGGGCTACATCTGCCTCTTCTCCCCCCACACCCTGCCTAGACTTGTGGAAGGGGATCCCTCAGGGTCAGAGAAAAAGGATTAGTCAGAGGGAATCAGAGGATTCTGAGCAGAAAAGGACCCCCCTTCCCCATTTGACAGAGGAGGAAACTGAGGCACAGAGAAAGCAAAGCATCCCAAACCTAAATTTAAAAGAGACTCTAAAGGTCATTCAGTCCAATTCTTTTATCTTATATATGGGGAAACTGAGGCCTAGAGAGGTCATAGGTCTATAAAAGTCCTCACTTCAGAGCTGGAAGGGACTTCTGTCTACTCCAGTCACTTTGTTTTACAGAGGAGGAAACTGAGGCCCGGGGAACTTGCCCACCGTCAGAGAGATGAGAGAAAATGTCAAGAGCTGGGAGCTGAGATCCTCCAACTCTAAAACAAATACGCTTGTCAGTCCTTCAACCCATTTCTATGGGTTCCTGTCTTTAGAGACAACCTGAAATATAGGATTTTGAGACGGGAAGGGACCTTCTAAGTCATCTGGGCAAGAGAAGGACCAAAGGATTCTGAACTGGGAGGAACCAGGCCACTGGGATTCACAGAAATTCAGGCCCAGGAGAAAAGAACAAGGGTTTGAACCCAGGGCCCCTGACCTCAAATCCAGGCTTCTTTCCAGAATAGCCCATTCTTTTATACCTATCCCAGGCATTGTGGGATAGTGGATGGGGAACTGGCTTCCAAGCCAGGAAGGTCTGGGTCCTGCCTCTGGATCATATGTATGATCCTGGGCAAGTCATTTAACTCCTCAGTGTTCCAGGTAATTCTTTAGGAATATATGTAGCTGATGTACATGAATAGGAGTTCCTTACCTAATACTGATGCAACAGCAGGTCCATTAAAAATTTAAATTTTTAGATGTAATAGATTATAATTGACTATATAAATATCATAATGTTATATTTCATATAATTCTAATATACAATATAAATATTATAGTGTATATAATGGTGATAATATAGAAATGGCATAATAATTCTAATTTATATACTTATAAATATTCTAATGTATATAATTATAATATATAAATACTATAATTCATATAATTCTAATATAAATAGTATAATTTTATGTAATTCTAATAATGTGATACAAATATTATGATAATTATAACCATATATTGTTATAACGTAAATTATCTAATAATTGTCATTTATGTAATGTTGCCATTTGGTAGATTTTTAGTTGTATCTGACTCTTCTTGACCCCATCTGGGATTTTCTTGGCAAAGATACTGGAGTGGTTTCAGCCATTTCCTTCTCCAGCTCATTTTACAAATGAGGAAGAAAGACAAATACAGTGAAATGACTTGCTCAGGGTCACACATCTAGTAGGTGTCTGTGGTCAAATTTAAACTCAGATCTTCCTAACTCCAGGACCAGCATTCCATCCACTGTGCCACCTACTACTCCTATAGAATTATAATAACACATAAATATTATATCATTTTATGTAATAAGATAATAATATAAGATACAAATATTGTAATATTATAATAATAAATTTAGATTTATTAATAATAATAGTAAAAATAGCTTTAAGGTTTGCTAAGTGCTTTAAAATTGATTCTCACAACAACCCTGGGAGGTAGGTGCTATTATTATTGCTATCTTACAGATGAGGAAACTGAGGCAAACAGAGGTTAAGTGACTTGCCCAGGGTCACACACCTTGTAAGTGTCTGAGGCTGGACTTGAATTGAAGTCTTTCTGAGTCTAGTTCCAGAGTTCTATTCATTGCCCCATCTAACTCCTCTAGTACTTTAAAAAGTATAGTTTTAAGAAAAGCTAGTGACATGCATGGGATAGGAGTGGGGGTTGGCAGGAGGATAGGTACCCCACCAACCTAGAAAGGGACTTGGTTTCCAGACCTCCACTCAACCTTGCTCCCTCTGTAATAAAGAGGTAGTGAAAATCAAAGGAAATATGGCTTCCTGGTAGACCTGGGCATCTGGGACCCACACCACTGTGCTCCGCATTTCTTGGCACTGTCCTCAGGAAAGACACACTTAAAGTTCAATTTCCAGCTCTGCACTAGTTTAGCACTTTAACAGTCACACAGTAGGACTTAATAAATGCTTTTTCTTCTGTGATCTCAGCTTTCCTCATCCAGAAAATAAGGGATGTGTGGGGTGAACTAGGATCAAGATCCCAGAGGCCTAGATCTTGCGGGCAGAAGGGGCCTCAGAGCCCCATGTGAACCATCTAACCTAGAAACATGCTGGCTAATGTTGGGTGTAGAGGGATGTATACCTGACACAATTAATAAGCATTAATTTTTCTCTCTCCATTATTTTCTTAAGTCTGGACAATTCACAAACTATAAATCAAGCCCTGATGGGTAATATTTCTGGATTTTTGAGATGGAAATGCTCACATATAATCAGATCCTCACATTTTACACAGAAGGAAACTGAGAATCTAGAAATGAAATGAAACTTTCCAAGATTACCTGATGAGCAAAGAGCACAAGTGATACCTCAACCTTGTCCTCTGCCTCCTGGCTTCAAGTTTTTGCCATTGCTTTACAGCACTCTTCCTAATGTGTACCTCTGCAGGCACCGGAGAGTGGTAGATGATGTAAAATTTGGAGTCAGGAAGGCCTAAGTTCAAATCCCTCCTCAGATACTTACTAATTGTGTGACATCAAGCAAGTTACATCCTTTCCCTGAGCCTCAGTTTCCTCATCTGTAAAAAAGGGATTCTTAGACTTTTTGTGTCATGGATCTGTTTGCCATGCCAGTGAAGAATACAGTCCCCTTCTCAGAGTGATCTTTTCAAAACCATAAAACAAATTACATACAATTACAAAGGAATCCAATTATACTGATAGTTGGTGTTCAAAATATTTTTTAAAAACAAATTCACAGACCCTGGTTTAACCCAGACTGGAGGGCTAAGAAGTCCCTTCTAGCTCAAGAACCATGATCCTATAATATTCCCTTAGCATCAGTTTCCTCATCTGTAAAATGGGAGAGTAGGATAGTTGCATTTAGAGGGCCTCTAAGTTCAATGCTACATCTAAATCTATGATCCTCCATTCACCCTTTGAAAGATCTCCCCACTTCCCTCAAGGATGGGGAATTCACTACTTCACAAAACAGCTCATTCTACACGAGGACAGCTCCAATTTTTGGAATCAATAAATTGGTCAGCACATACTTGTCAAGGCTTTAGAAACCACAGAGGACATTACCATAATGGAGCATGGGAGAGATAACAATAGGGGCAGACGAACAGACAAAAAGACCTCTACTTCATAGGAGAACAGGCCACCAAAAGGAAGAGCACACAGCCATCTCTCTCCTTCCAAAACACCTCCCCTTACTAAAAGACTCTGCTTTAGACATGAGAAGGTCAGCCTGTCTTCCCACTGGAATCTATCAGCTCTTATGCACCATCTCAACTCATCCTTTTTATCTAGGGTTCTCTGACCCCTCCCTTCAGGAATCCAAAAAAATGCCACCTCCACCCAGAGGCTTCCAGAAAAAGTCAGATGGCCTTGGGTTCAGCCTGTAGGGCTAGCTGGAGGGCCACACAAAAGCTTGAACCCAGCAGAGAGAAGGAAGCTGTTTCTATCAGATGAAGAAGGAGGGCTGGCTTCCCCAAGGCAGGTGCTCATGCTGCGATGAGCTAAAGGCATCCCCAGCCAGCCAGCACTTCCCTGAGGATCCATTTAATGTCACCCAACCAGCAGGGGATACTTAGGAAAGGAAAAGACTCAATTATTCAGGTCCTAGCTCACTCCTTACAGACTCTAAACCCCTCACCTAGGAAGCCACAGCTAGGCCAAGGGGATCCTTGTGGCTATAAGACTATCTTTATAGGCTCTCATCTATCAAATAGAACCAGAGAATGTCAGAGCTGGAAGGAATCATAGGGATCTAAATCCAATAAAGAAAATGACACCTTGAGAGTTGAAATGATTTGCTCAGTTTGGAGAAAGGGAACTAAAACCCAACTCTCCTGGCTGCTCACAGTCCTAAGTTGAGACCAAAACCCATCCCACTGCCCAGTTCATAATGCCATGTCTCCTTGTGGCTAGACTCCAGCACTACCATGTACCAGGTCACATCAGATCTCCTAGTGTGTGGACTTAAGGTTCCCTAAGGTCCCTTCCAGATCTAAGCCCTGGGACCCCATCACTCAGCCCAGAAAAGGAGTCTACACTCACCATAGCCTCTGTTACACCTGGCCAAGCCTCCATCCAACAACTAACCTTGCTTGAGCCTGCTTAATTTGGATGCGCTCACAGATAGGAGCACAGCATGGGATGGGATGGCTGTGACTATGGAGCATTATGGATGCCAGAGCAGGAAGGGTGAAGACAGAAGAAACAGGAATAACAGGCTAGGAGAAGGGGAAGAGAAGGAGAATCTCAGTGGGGCAGAAAGAGTCAGCCTGTAAGTTGGGTCTCACCTTGGCTTTCCGGCTGGGCTCTGAACTCAATCCATTGGGAGAGTTATACAGCTCCTTGGAGACGACACACAGGAATTCTGCCTGGTCCTCATTCCCATAGTTATAAGAGGACCCAATGTTCACCAGCTAGGAAGGAAGAGTATGGAAAAATTTCAGATAACAATAACAATGAGACTGCCACTACTGATCCTAAAACATGCGGTTATTTCCTCATCCCACATAACCCAGCAGGATCAGTAGTACAAGTGTCATTACACTCATTTTACAGACAAGGAAATGTAGAAACACAGAGGTGGTGTAATTTGCCCAAGGTAACATATGGCAAATAATAGTGGAATCAGGAGCTGAACTCACTTCTCCTGACTCAAGTCAGCATCCCATGTACTAGTTTGCCTCTGTATAGCAGGCATGTGGGCCAACCACTATTCATTTCTTTGATAAACATTTACTAAGGGCCTACTAGGAGCAGCACACTGTCCTAAGCATTAAGGGGGATAAAAAATTTAGGTAAAAATCTTAATATGTGCTCTTTGAGGGTAAGGACCGTGCTATTATTTTATTTTGGTATCCCCAACAGTAATCTTTAACAACAGTCTATTCTTCATACAAGGTACCAAAGTCAACTTTGCAAGGCACATGACCAATGTGGTGACTCTTCTGCTCAAAAGCCATCAGTGAGTCCCTAGTGTTTTTAGGATAAATGGCAAACTTCTGGGTCTGGCAATTTGAAGTTCCATGAAACCTGGCTTCAACTCACCTTTCCTTCACAAACCAAAATTCCAGTCCAACAGGATGAGTAGCTACTTTCTTGTCTCTTCTTACCCTCTATCACATTTGGGCAAGCCAACCTTTCCCATTCCTAGAAAGTGCTTTCTTTGCCCAGATTGAATTTTTTTCTCTTATTTTAAGATCCAGCTCAGGTGTCCCTTCTTTCAGGAATCTTTCCTGAGATCCTCAGTGAGTAGTAAGCTTTCCCTACTCATAATCCTTATAATACTTTTTCTAAGCCTTGCCTTTATCATACTCTACTTTCTATCATATCTGTCTGTTTATCTATCTAGCCACCCATCTATCCATTCACCTATCCATCTATCCATTCATCTTTATCTATCTATTCATCCTATGTATCTATTTTTCCATCTATCATTCATTCATCCATCTATATATTTATCCATTCATCAGCTATATATCTATCCATTCATCTATCTCTCATATATATATGTATATGTATATATATATAATATCCATTTATCTACCTACCCATCTATCTATCCTATTTATCTATCCACCCATCAGTTGTATTTCTAGGCATTCATCCATCCATTTACCTATCCATTCATCTATCTACCATCCATCTCATCCACCCCTCTCCCTTTCTCTCTCTCATATTCCCCAAGTAAACTCTATGAGGGTACCTTCTGGCCTTTCTGTTCAATTCCTAAAAGCACATATTCCACCCCTCACCTATCTCCATTTTGCCCTGTGTCCCTCCCCAGCCCTGCTGTACCTGCTCAAACCTCCAACCATCAGACATGGTGGAGACCATCTGAGTGAGCTCTTCCTCCTGACATTGCAATACTCGGTACACATGCTTAGGAGGCACCTAGGGGAGAGAAGAAGCAGGTATTAATGAAATGTGGGATGGCACAGAGATAGAAACTGGCAACTCTTGCCTAGGGAAGGAAGGAGAACATGGAGTAAGATAGCATAATGCAAAGGAAAGAATGGTGGATTTGGAGAGGGTTCAAATCCTACATATTACCTGTGTGGCCTTAGGCAAGTCACTGACCTCTGAGCCTCAATTTCCTCATCTGTAAAATAAAGTGATCAGAATAGATGGCCTCTTGAGTTTCTTTCTAGCTCACAGACTATGCTCCTATAAACCTATAAAATACAGTTTTAAAATGCCTGCACTACATGAGGCTCAACTGAGATTACACATGTAAAAGCACTTTGCAAACCTCATAGCACTAAGTAAATGTCAGCTGTCATTAATGCCATGATCAACATGATAGCCATCCTCTCACTCAGTTACTGTAACAATTCTATGTAGTTCCCATTTTCTAGATGAGGAAGCTGAGGCCCACATAAGGCAGTGACTTGCCCAAGGTCACAGAGCCCAAGGTCCTGGTTGAGCCAGGATGTGAGCTTTGGTCTCTTGACTCCCAATCTAGTGTCCATTAGAGGTGTTTGGGACATTGTTCCTAGAAGAATAGTGCCTTTCTCCAGTGACTCTTCTGCCTTCCAAATGAAACCCTGAGGTTCAGAGGCTGCTTCCAATTTCTCTCCACCTCCACCTCTCCTATAGAGAGATTTGGGCTCATTTCTTTCCTCCCAGGAGCCATCTTGGACCTAATAGACCATCCAGTCTAGCCCCTCCATTTTACAGATGAGGAAACTGAGGTCTAGAGCATGACTTGGCTGAGGTCACACAGCCAGAATTCTCACACGTCCACACTGGCACACACATGTAACAGGACGTCTCTTTCTATCCTTTCCCCTCCTTCATCAGTCTGCCTCTGAGGCCCAAGGGCTGCTTCTACTCCTTCCTCAAGGCACAGAGTAATATTATAATCATTACATTCTAGATTCATAATCATAGATAGAGCTACAGATCATTCCAGCTGAGCCCTTTTATTGGACAGATGAGGAAACTGAGGCCCAGGAAGGTTAATCACCTTGCTGAGGGTCTTACATGGGATCATAGCTCTAGAACTGGAAGGAATATCAGACATCCAACTCTCTCATTCTACAGATGAGGAAGTTGAAGCCCAGGAGAAGTGACTTGCCTAAGGTCACCCCTCTATCTAGAGGCAAATTGAGAACTCAAACCCAGAT
This sequence comes from Notamacropus eugenii, assembly GCF_028372415.1. Taxonomy (NCBI): domain Eukaryota; kingdom Metazoa; phylum Chordata; class Mammalia; order Diprotodontia; family Macropodidae; genus Notamacropus; species Notamacropus eugenii. The sequence continues at coordinate 294,168,949 of NC_092874.1, read as the reverse complement.
CTCCCATTGCCAAGTCTAGGCTGTGTTCTCTTTACTTCCAAAGCACATGGCCCCATCTAGGATAGGCAGGAATTTTTGTCTTCTTATCCCCAACGTTCAGCCCAGAATGAAAGTCTATACCATTTTGTTATCATAATCATAGCATGTTCCCTGTAAAGTAGGGAGAGACAGCTGTTATTATGACTCCTCTTAACCCAGCGCCTTCCCTATAGAATTATTTCCTATTTATCCTGCATATAGCTTGTTCTATAGATTTGTATGTGTGTTGTCTCCCTGATTCATTTGTAAGCTCCTTGAGGGCAAGGACTGTCTTTTGCCTCTTTTGGTATCCATAGTGCCTGGCACACAGCAGGTCCTTAATAAATACTTATTGATTGATTGATAGACTCAAGCTTCACCTGTGGGGACTGAATCTCAGGCAGGAGCAGGGACTTGGCTTCAATTCACCCCCAGTTGGTAAAAGCCAAATCAGGACTAGATTTGAGCTCGATATTCTGGCTCCCAAGCCAAGGGCCTTTTGTTTTCTGGAAACTTGGCTCCTCTGGATATGCCAAGGACCTCCCAGAGCCCATTATAGGGTGGCTTTTCATCCCAAAGATAGACAATTTCAGCAATTTGATAGGAATAACACCACACACACACACACACACTCTGTCTCTCATATACACACACACCCGTACACACACACTCATACATACCCTCACACACACACACACTCACACGCATATACGTACTCACACACACACTCTCATACACACACCCTCACACACACACACACCCTCACACACACACACACTCACACACACACACTTTAATCTCTTTCTCCTTTCCCTCTATTTCTTCCCTTGACCTACCTGAGTCACCGTGTAGTCCTTCTCCTCCAGTCGGTCCTTGATGATCCGAATCAAGGGGCCAATGTTATAGAATTCGGCTTCCTCCAGAACCCCTGGAAGAAGAGATGACAGTGATCAGTGACTGCTGCCCCAACTCTCCTTCCCAGGGGAGTCAGGGCAGTCTGGAATAATTGTTTTTCTAAATGAAGAAAATAAAATACATAGGATTATAATGGAAACCAAGTACATTGGAATATAGTTATTCAATTTTTTTTTTAAAACTTTCAGAGAGGTCTGGGTTCAAATCCCACACTAGCTGTGTGACTTTGAGTGAGCCATTTCTCCTCTTTGAGCCTCAGTTTCCTCCTGTGTCAAAGGAGAGGAGTAGACTTGATGATCTCTCTGAGGTCTTTTCCAGCTCTAGCTTCTGAGATCATCGGATGACTCACATTTCTGTGATGCCTTCTTAACAAGTCTGGCAGTGCAAGAATTATACCCATTTTGCAGGTAAGGAAACTGAAGGTCAGACAAATAAAGGGAAAATGGGAGGTTTTTCAGCTAGTAAGTTACAAGGCCCAGACGTAGAATCTCAGCACTAGAAGGGATCCCCAAGTTCATTCAGCTCATCCCCAAACTGAATAGGAATCCTCCTTACAATGTCTTTGACAAGTGGTCACCAGCCCCTTCTTAAAAGCTCTAGTGATAAGAGATAAAGGCTCTTTCTACTTCCCACCCTAGGAGCAAGGAAGGTAGGCACTGGAGCCCCATTCAGAGCCTTCTCAACCCTGGGGCGTAGCTCAGCAGCAGTAACTCCTTCCAGTCTCATGAAGGAGTCCCAGTTGGCTCTCTCTGGGCTGAGACAGGGAGATTGGGACCGCCCCAGGCAACTGCCCCAGGAGCGCAGCGCATTGTAAACAGAGGTTGGCACAGCCTGATACAATTTGCATTTCTTCCCTCTGAGATTAGTACCTGAGTCCCAAAAGTCACTTACAGGTATGTGCCTGCGTACATGAGTGAGTGTGTGTGTGTGCATGTGTGTGCATGCGTGTGCGTGTGTGTGTGTGTGTGTGGTGATAAGCCACTGGGGCCAAGGAAGTAATCATCATAAGATCCTAGATCTAGAGCTAGGAGGGACTTTTGAGGCCAACTAGTCCAACACCCTCATTTTACAGATGAGGAAACTGAGGACAAGGAGGAAAAGAGATTTGGCTACCTTTCTCAGAAACCCCTTCTGTGTTTGTACAGTTCTGGTCTTTAGGGGATTTTTGCCTTATACTGAGAAAAAATCTGCTTGCTAAGAAGTAACTTGGAAGGGGCCATTCAGATTGTAGGCATAAAGAATATGTGCATACACACACACACACATATATATATAGAATATAGTGCATAAAGAATAATTAGAATATGGCATGCTGGGATATCTCAGGGAGTCTGCTCAGGCATCTGTCCTGGATTCTGCAGCTCACAAAAAAGACAAGCTTGTAGGCTCATAGACTTAGAGTTGGAATGCACTGAACAAATGATCAAGTCTAATTCCTTTACTTTACAGAGGGGGAAACTGAGTGATTAAGTGACCTGCTCAAGATCATACAGTTAGTAGTAAGGTCAGGATCTGAACCCAGGTTCTGTGCCTCTAAATCCAGGAAGGAAGTAGGGGAAGAACAGTGTATTTGTAGTCAAAAGCCTGGTGTTCAAATCTGCTTCTGCTGCTTATTACAGAGCAACTAGGTGGTACAATGGATAGAATGCTGGCTTTGGAGGCAGGAAGATGAGAATTCCAATTCTACCTTAGACACTTAATGATCTTGGATAAGTCATTTAAGCACTGTCTGCCTCAGTTTCCCCATCTATAAAAGAGAATGGTAATAGGACCTATCTCACAGGGTTGTTGTAAAGCTCAGATAAGTAAATATTTATAAAGTGCTTTGGGAACATCAAAGTACTAGATAATAGCGAGCTCTTATTATGTGTGACTGTGGGCAAGTCACTTATCTTAGCACGCCTCAGTTTCCTCCTCTCTAAAAGGATGGAGTGGGCTACATGGTTTCTAAAGTCCTCAGGGGTTTTATCAGGGACTCCATGCATAGATTTCAGAGGGCCCGTGAACTTAGATGGAGAAAAAAAAATTGCCTCTTTATTTTCACTAACTTCTAACTTAAATGTAGCATTTCATTTAATTATTTAAAGCCATTCTCAGAGAGGGTCTTTGGGTTTCATCAGACTGCCAAAGGAGTCGTAAAAGGTCAAAAAAACCTAACCCTGTTCTAAATCCTAAAAAATCACATCTCTGGGACTCAGTTTACTCATCTGTCAAAAGAGGAATCTAGAAGGTGCCTGAAACTTAAGATTGCAGGAGACTGATGTTTATTAGCTGTGTGACCTTGGATAAGCCACTCATTTCCCTGAGCTTCATAACCTTCCTCTTTCAAGAGGGGGTTCAGGCTTGAGGGCCTCTGAAGTCCTTTCCACTTGGAGAGCCATGATTCAGTTCTACCCCAAAAGATCATTGTCTACTGTGTGGAGGACATCTAGCCCGCATCCTTAAGGAATATAATACGTAATTAGGTAGGGGCCGATTTAGCCAAATAATGACAGGGGTAGGCAGGATTCAGAGCAAAAGGGAAGTGAGGAGTCAACAATCACTGCCCTACCCCAGGATTCAAATCAATCTCTAAACCAACAGAGAAATTGGAAGGTAAAGAAAGAAATCTTCCACCACACCCATCATACCCATCCCCACCCATTCTCTAGCCTAGGTGGGCCCCTGTAGGGGTTCTAGCTCCATCACCTGCCTTCCCAAGAAGCCGGCAAAGCAAGCAATGGGGAGAAGCTGTCTGTCAAGGCAGAAACTCCCAGGCGTCTTGGATATTTCTCTTTGTGGCTGGCTTCTCAATCCCCAGACAGTGCCAGGCCACTGGGCCCTGGGGCTCCAGGGAGTGCAGTCATCTGGGGCGTGGTGCTTAGTAGCCGCTCCTTCTGGGATGGAAGTAGAGAACAAGGCTAGGCCTAGGCTTCCTCTGAGTGGCCCAGGCTCATAGGGATTGAAAACTGGAAGGGCTTTCAAGATCACTTTTGACCAATGAGGATGGGCAGGTGAGGGGTGTCTGGGAACCTGGGTTCAAATCTCACCAATGCTACTCCTATCTGTGTGATATCAGTCAAATCACTTCACCTCCATAAGCTTCTGTTTCCTTACCAGTAAAAGGAGGGGATTGGCCTGTGAGGTCCAAGTCTCTTTGAACTCTAGAAATAGGACCCTGAAATCAGATCGGAAAGGCTTGCCCAGGGAGGTAATACTAGGATTTAAATTCTTAGTCATTTTAGGGGATGATGGGTACTTTGGGCTTTCAAAGGTTCCAGCAGATAGTGGGGTGAGTGGATACCAAATTTAGGGGGCACAGAGGACGTTTGCAGTCCTCTGGTGAGTTGTTCCCCTTCCCCTTTCCCAGTGGGAGCCCATGGTAATTTTCTAAGGTCTCTCACTGTTTCCCACAGGGCAATGTCGCATCATCCACTCAAGTAAAACTTTTCATTCTACTTGTCTGAGGTGAAGTATATGCACATTGGGGTACAAAAATTCCTAATTATAGATCTGGGGTTCCAAGGCCAATTGATACAGCAGTGGCCCAGGAGCAAGTATTGATTGGAGGAAATCAGAAACAAGAAATAATTCTGGGCTGCTAGAAACATACCCTCTTCAGCCATATCCTTGTCCAAAACGAGTTTGCCATGACGAAGAAAATTCAGGATTGGGCCAAAGTAGGTGGGATCCCGGTCTATGAGATATGCCCCTGTTTCATCCTAGGGGCCAGAAAGATGTGATGAGGAAAGTAACTGTCCTCCCTCCCACTTCCAGGACTCTCCATCTCCCTCTGCCCCCTGAAAATGCTATTAAAAAGTGACATGATCGAAGGCACACTCATATATATGCTCACACACATACACACACACACACACACATTCACATGCTATCAGACTCACACGTGGGCACACACACACTCTCTCTCATGGGCACACACAAACAAACCACATACACACATACACACACACGTAATTGCACCACTGTGGTACAGCGGGAAGTCAAATTCAATCCTAATTCACTTCCTTACCACAGGCAAATCATGTCTCTGGGGCTCAGCAGCCTTATTTGTCAAATGGAGAACATGGTCTAGATAATTTCTAAGGTCCTTTTTCTGTAATAGCCTAGCCTAGACTAGGTCTCTGCACAGAGTTTGTCTCAGTTATCCATCTGTAGAGTCTAGTCAGCAAACATTTTTAAATGTCTCCTCTGTGCCAGACACTGTGCTAAGTACTGAGGATACAAAGGCAAAGGACAAACTGCCCTCAAGGAACTCTCCATCTGGTGGAGGAGATAACACGCCAACAGCTAGGTACAAACAAGTTCTAGACAGCACAAATTGGAGCTTATCATAGAGGAAAGACACTGGCATTGAGGATGCCCAGGAAAGACCTCTTCTAGAAGATGAGAGTAAGAAACCAGGGAATGGAGGCCAGGAGACTGAGCATTGCAGGTGTGAGGGATAGCCAGAGAAAATAGTCAGAGTCAGATGGAAGGATTATACTGGATTGCACAATGGGGAGTAAAGTGCAAGTAGAATGGAAAGATGGGTAGGGGTCCAAACATGAAGGACTCTAAAAGCCAAATGAAGGCTTCTCATTTGATCCTGGAAATAATAGGAAGCCACTGCAATTTATTGACTGGGGGCTGGGGGGGCAGTACGTGGTCAGACCTAGACTTTAGGAAGGTCCATTTGACATTTGAATGGCAGATAGACTGAAGTGAGAAGAGACTTGAGCCAGATACCAAGTAGCAGGCTACTACCATAGTCCAGAAGTGGAGTGATGAGGGCTTGGACTAGTGTGGTGGCAATGTCAGAATAGAAAAGGGGATACATATAAGAGTAAAAGAGTCTAGGATAATATTTTTCCCTGGGAGGTCCAGGGAAGGCATAAGTATTGAAATTGGGGTCTTGAAAGGGACCTTAGAACTCACTGATTCCAGACCCCTCATTTTACAGATGAAGGAAACTGAGGCCAGTATGTGACTTGCCCAAGATCACAAATACATGAAAGAGGCAGGATTCAAAGCCAGTGCCCTTTTCTATAACTTCCATTCTCAGAGGAAATGATACCCTTCCTGATACCCTGTATTTGTAGTTTGCCTTTACTTACCTACATACTCCTTTCTATAGAGCCCAGAGGTGGAGATACAGGAGGCATTTCACATTTAAGCCTTAGTTAAAGCCTAAAACCACACTAAGACTTTTGGTACTCCCTGTATTTCCATTTTACAGAGGAGGAAACAGAAACATAGAGGTTGAGTGACTTGCCCAAGGTCACAGCAATGATCATCTACTTTGCCTGGACTGCAGCCCGGATGTTCTGATGCCTCCTGCTCCCGGGTTCTTTCCACTGTCTCCTTCTAGGGCAGACGTGGTTTAGAATTCCTGGCTCTGCTACTAATTATCCGTGTAATCTTAGGCAAGTCACTTTCCCAAGGGAGGACTCAGTTTCCACTTCTGTAAAACTGAGAGAGATAGGTGGACTGGATGATCTGATCAGAACTGGAAGGGACCTCAGAGGTCACTGAGTGCAATCCGCTCCAGACTGGGAAGGTGAGGTCCAGGCAGATTAAGTGACTGGAATAGGGATCACACCCGTAGCTACCCTCCGAGGTGGAACTGGAACTCAGGACCCCCGACTCCTGCGCTAATGCTCTTTAAAGATTCCTTCCTGATTCGGATCCCATCACTGAAGTCTTCCTTACTCCATCTTTTGCCCGAGATCTCCTGTAGCAGCTCACTGGCCCAGGCTGACTCCTCCTCCGCATCCCTCCCCCCTGCAAAAACTGGGGAGAACCAAGCTCAGACACTTGCGAGTTGGTAGGTGTTTGGCAAGGCCAAAAAGGGACCCAAGCGCACCCCCGCCCCTTCCCACATGCACTTACTCACTTTTTCTCTCAGAACCTTCCCCACTCAACAGCTCTGGGGGAGAGGAGGTGAGGGGGGGGGGGGGGGCGGGAGGTTGGCGGAGGGAGGAAAGGAGGAAGGAAACAGCTTGAAGAGGAATGAGCTGCTTTCTCCCAAATGGTCTGGGGCCTCCTGCCAGGGACAGGGTTGCCATGGAGAAGGAAATAGCATGCCACTCCCCCCAAACCCCCACCCCAGCCCCCAGCCCTGGCTTCCTAACGATTCCCCGCCTCCGGTTTCAAGTGAAGAGGAAGGGAGGAGGGGTTATGTTATTGTCCTGGGCCGGTGGGTGGGTGGCAAGGGGAGAAGGGGGGCTCCCAGCTGTGGGCTGCGGAGGCAGAAAGGAGGCGCCTCTCCCAAACACACACACACACACACACACACACACACACACACACACACACACACACACACACACACACACACTCGTTCGCCTGAGCACACTCACAGAGGCGCGCCCCCACAGCGAGCAGCGCCCGGACCCGCAGCCCCGCTGGCCCAGCCTTACCCGGTCAGACTGGAGCTCCTCCCCTTGGCAGAGACGGCTGAGGAAAGACTTCTGCTCGCGGCATAGCGTCTGCCTGGTGGTCAGAAAGATCGTGCCCCCCACGTTGAGCCTGACCCACTTGCCCCAGCTGCCCGGGGCACGGGCTGCGGTTCCCCCAACGCCCGGGCCGGTCGCGGGGACAAGTGGCGGCGCGTGGGGCCCCCGGTCCCGCTCCGCCGCCTGCACTTCCCCACCCGCTTCCATCCTCATCTCTCTGCGCTCCTCTTCTGTATCCCTCCCCCTGCAGTCCAAGTGGAGGAGCCCTGGGCAGGTGTTGGGCGCTGGAGGATGCTGGGAGCTGTAGTTTGCTGGAGGCACAGAGCGAGGGGGGCTGAATTAGCTGGGCTTGGGGGGAGGTGGGACCTGGAAGTGGAGAGAGGAGGGATGCCCAAGAGGACCTCATCCATGTGGTGTCCTTGCCTTACCCGCCTCATCCAGTTTTGTCCATTCTAGAGTCGAGGTCTTCATGCCTGACTCTTGGCCATCCTGGCTGTGATGGATACTTGCCAGCCAAACCCCCACCTCATCTGGGCCTCAAAGTCAAGCCCTCTCTAGGCTGATCTTTACACTGAGGCCCTGAAGTCTTCCCTAAAGGCTAAACCTTTCTCCCCCACCAAAAAAAAAAAAAAAATCTCCCTAAGGAAGTATTCCTTTACACTCATCCTCCCACTTAATTTAGCAAGCTACTCTTTTGGTTTCACCATTATCTTAAATACACACAAGCGCGCACACACACGCACACACACATACAACATTGCATCGATGGCATCAGTGGAATTTTTTAATTTGGCTGAAGCGCTTCTACTTTCCCCCAGCCAAGTAGGCAGCAAATCACCTTCAGGCCATACCAGGGAAAGATTGGATGGAATCCTCAACTTCTGTGCCAGGCAGCTTCTGGCAAGTAAAGACAGAGATGACATCATAGAAGGAAAGAGCTAGAAAGGACATTTTTAGAAACAATATAAGATGATAAAATGTTAAAACTGGCAGGAGCCTTAACACAGAGAATGGTAGATTCACTTCAGGGCATTTTAAAAGGTAAAAAATTGGAATCTTCTCTGGAGCAGCTTGGAGTCATGGAGGAAGAGCCTGACGCTCTTATGCTGGTGCTAGACCATTTCATTACATCATGGTGGTTGAGCTGTGCATTTTTGGAAGGAGAGCAAAGAAGAGGGTCAGAATTTCCTGAGACTCCAGCCTCCAAAAAGAATGGTATCTTAGGTATAAGGTGATCAGCTTGATTTGTCCAGTGGTATTGGGTTTCACACCAAAGAAAAATGTATTTCTCTCTTCTGTTTAAGTTATTGAAATTCTGTATGAGACATTGAAAAGGAAACGTTATATAGTTCTTCAGAGCCATTATGATCTCCAAAGGAAAGAAGTATGATACACTGCTGAGGTGTTTTGAGGTGCATCAGAAGTGTACCAAGTCATGGATCATTTTAACATGTTCTCGAAGTACCATGGCATTGAAGGAAATTTGGTGACCAGTCCAATCTTAACAACTCACTAGGGAAGCAATTTGAAACTATCTAAAGGTATGAGGTGATGAAACCGTACTAATCCTTCATGTAAAAGCTGCACAAAAGTTTTATGGAAATGAAAAAAGGGGGTTTTGTTCTCCTCGTTGTGTATATCTTACGGGCAATGGATGGAAGGGAAAAAAAAGACCAAATGGAACATGATGGTTCTTCTGAACACGAATCTCAACCATGTGCATTTATTGGAGCAGGAACTAGGGACCACAAAATGCAGTAGCTGAATTTGGAAGGGAAGAATTATTGCACAATCAAAATACTATATGTATCTGATTTAGACAAGTGAAAGCATTTCATGTCATCTGTAAAGATATTCAATGGCAGAGGTGAGGAACTTGTGGTTTCAAGGCCCCATGTGGCCTTCTAGGTCCTCCAATGTGACCCTATGACTGAATCAAACTTCACAGAACAAATCCCCTTCATAAAAGGATGTGGTCTACAAAACTTGGACTCAGTCAAAAGGCTGCACCCAAGGACCTAGAAGACCATAGGTAGCCTCAAGGTCAAAGGCTCCCCACCTCTGCTCTATGACAACAGTGAGGACATTGGTGAGCTCCTCAGTAAACAGATCAAAATCATCTCCAATGCTTGTAAAAAAAAAAAAAAGGATTAATCATTGAAAAATGCTGGCTTATGCATAACTTCAGGAACAAAAGTGTCTTTATTTAGTTGACTTCGATCACAAACAGCACCAGGTATTTACACATAGAAAGAGGGAATTTCCATGCTACCTCGTAATAGTGGGGAGAATTTTATATTCACCTTTCGGATGATAATGAATCAGAAGGAGAAAAATTCACAGTGAGAGGAGCCTATATCTTTAGGGATAGACTGTCAGACTTGTGTGTTCAGTTACAGGCATGGCACTCCCAAGGCTGATGATTCCAAAAGTTGATGAACAGACCACAATGCTAGATGCAGATGATCCGATGTCACAGCTACATAAATGTTCATCTTTTCTTAAGGATACAGAAAGAATGTATTTGTGCCTTTCCAAAGAGACAATAATCCAATTTCAAGCTACCCCATGCCTCCCAAAAACCAAATAAAGAAATGAGAAATGTTGGAGCTTTGTGGACAATCCTTAGTACAAATAAGACAGAATGCACATTGTATGAGGGAGTAGGACCTGTCCATGTTCCAGTAACACCTATGAGATAGTCTTCAATTGAATGGTGGTGCTAGAACTTACAGGACAGAATTTCACTCCAAATTTACACATCTGGCTTGGGGTTGTGGAAGCTAAAACTATGTACATATGTGCAGAGAACATGCTTTATGTTGTCCAGACATTTCTGCCTTCCCAGAAGACTGGAGGTGGGTTTGTCAGCTTGTCCAGGTCCTAGTAACTGTGGTTGGTAATGACGAAATAATCTATTCTACCAGCCTGACCTTTACAATGCAGCAGAAGCAATCCTTCAAGTCACTTCAAGTCTAATGGCCACTAAGGAATTAAACACAAAGGGTGAGGGAAGTCATGCAAATATCAGTTACACTAAACAATGTGACATCATCTACAGCAACAGTCATCTCCTAACTTCTGTGGTCGCCTCAGACTTATCCTGACCTCCAGTGCTGCAAAGGAGAAAATGGAACAAGCTTTTGTGGCTGCTTGGGAAAACTACCCATTCTGATCAATCCTCTTTGAGCCCTGTTACTATAAGTGCTGATTTAGAAAAGCAGAAGCCACAATAAAGAAGTCAAAAAATTAAAATATTAGACTAGAAGAGACATTAAAACAATGCTGTTCATCCTTCATTTTCAAAGAGGACCAATGATATCACAGGCAATGCTTTGACTTGTGCATGAATTGGATTTAATCAACTGACAACTTTTCAAAACTCTGTCTCACTTAAATTCAATTCACGCACAAGTCAAGTAAGTTAAGGGAGGCAGAATTTCCCAAAATCATTGGCCTTACTATGTCTTCCTGAGTCATGGAAGTCTAGTGGCACGATAAAAGTCACGATGACTGTTGATGGCCCAGGATTCATTGGATGACCTTGGTGTCTTCGATGTCTGACCAAGTTCCAAGCACTTCACAGTGCCTTCCAAAAAAGTAACAGGTTATCTGGCTGCCCTCAACGAGTACAACTTAAAAGGTGTTTTTTTTTTTTTACAGAATCAGCAGTTAATGTCAGTGATTAAAGGACGATAGAGGGTACACATGACACCATAGGACTGGAGAAAACACAGAAGATGTGCTAAAAACAACAACATAATAATAACATAATATTAGTTTTGGAAGGAACTTGACAACATAAGAGATAGACGAAAGGAACCTTAGAACAAAATGTCACAGCTGGGAGGCACTTTAGAAGAGAAGATGTTCTAATTTTAAAAAATCTAATGATATTCTAATGTCTAATAAAATATGACACTTATAAGAAGCCTTAGAATATAGAATTTTATAGCATAGAATGTAAGAGTGGGAAGAAGCCATAGAACAGACCACCAATATTGAAAAATTTACTTCACAAAGTAAACGCAGGATGCACAAATTTGGGAAATCCACCCCAAATATTCACATGGACTATCTGTGGTAGAGCATTGCGAGCTCATATTGGTCTGATCAGCCACAGTCGGACACACTGAAATTTCACTTTATCATGGTGATGTCATTTTGGTCCTCTTCAAGAATGAAGAACAACAACCAATATTGAAAAGGACCTTTGAATGCTGAAGATTTGAACACAAACTATCCCTGAAAGGGACCTTAAAACAGAGAATGACACAACATAGAATGATAGAGTTGAAGAAACCTTGGAAAACAGGATCTTAAATCTGGAAGGGACCTTGGAATAACCTGCAATGTCAGCCTTGGAAAGAACTTTAAAATGTAGAAAGTTTGACCTGGAAGGGACCTGAGAACTCCTGAGGATATCAGAATGTGTAAGTGACATCCAGAGCGACCTGTTCATTTTGCAGATCCAAAGTGGCACCATGGTCTATGGTGGAAAAAACACAGGCTTCACAGTCAGAAGACTGACCTGTTGGTTTAATTGGCCCAATTGTTTAATAACTTTATAGCCATAAGCAATTTCCTTATCCTCTCTGCCTCTGCCTCTCTGCCTCTCTCCTCTTCATCAGTGGGTATAGTACTATACCTTTCTGGGCTTCGCTGAAGAAAGCCCTATTGAAAAATGAGCCATCGTTATCTCTGTGGTTTCATCCATCTCAGAATCTGATGGGAAGCTATGAAAAACTGAGACAAAGGTCAGATGACCTACCCCCTGGCTCACATAGCTATTAAGTGACTCTGCAGGAACTGGTACCCAGGTGTTTGGATTCCAGCTCCCAGGCTCTTTCCTCTACATGAGCTGCTTCTTTAGGGAAGAGAGCAAAGAATTGCCAGAGAGTCTTCATTCATTCTAGCAATAGCAACCTCCTCCTCAGACCTGTTTCAATACCCTGGAAGAATCTTTTCTTCTAACTGTGAAAATATCTGGTGGGGGAAGAAATAAGAGGATATTAATAGCTAACATTTACAGAGTGTGTTAGAGGTTACAAAGCACAGATGTAATCTTTTTTTATCCTTCCAATAATCCTGGATGGGAGGTACCATTCTTATACCCATTTTACAGATGAAGGAATTGTGACTGAAATTAAGTGACTTCACCAGGACCACACAACTAGCAAGTGTCTGGTAGGATTTGAAGGCAGGACTCTAAAGCAAGTGCTCTGTCTGTGGTGCTAGCCAGTTGCAAGATGCTAGGAAGTGTTTACAAATTGGATGAGAGACCCAGAGAGGATATGGTGATTTGCCCAAATCCTCATCCCCCGTTAGAGAAAGGAATAGTGACAAAAGTAATTTCTTAGTGAGGAAAAACAGGGAAAGCGTGTGACTTTAAGCAAAAGGTGACCATCCATGAGCAGAGTGGGAACAAGGACCAGGCCAGTTGGGAGTTGTCTACATGGCAGCTGGTGGTGGGAGTTGATGACTCCAAGTGTTGTTCTTTAATGCTAACGCTTTTTAATTTGAAAAATGCCCTTCCTTCTGACTGCTAGGTATTTATTTAGGCACCATAGTGAAAGCTCAAAACCTCAGATAAATAGACAATCACATGGAAGAGACATCATTTCCCTACCTTGACTTGGATGAACAGATGCCTGACCTCAGCCACCAGAGGGGGAAATGGATTGTTTCTCAAATGATCTTGGTCAAGTCTCTTTCCCTCTTTTCCTCACCTGTAAAATAAGAGGATTGAATGAGATGATTACTTAGGTCCCTCCCAGCACTGCCATTTTTTCTCCTAAGTCCCTGTCCCCAGCTCTGACATTCCCTGTTCTAAAGCCCCTTCCAGCTCTGACATTCTGTGCTTCCTCCTAGCATTAATATAATAATGAAGATGACACTAGCTGACCCTTATATAGTGCTTTAAATCTTGTCAAATTTTTCCCATGTATTATATGATCCTCACAACAATCCTGGGAAATAGATGTTGTTGGCATTACCTTTTCTATAAATGAGGAAACTGAAGCCAAGAGAAGTTGCCAGAATCACACAGCTAGCTGGTCTCCCTGACTTTATGACCTCAGTCTATGATTCTCTATTTCTCTATAAAATCAGAGGAGCAAATGCTTTACGAATACTAATAATTTTCTAAGCTGATTCTCAGTCCCGCTATGTGTCTGTTGACTTGAAATTCTATGACCCACATAGACTCTAAATTCTATGCTCCTGTGATCCTATGATCTCTAATGGTCTTTTTAATCTAAATTCCATAATCAAGTGACAAACTGAGAACAAATGAATGTGGGAAATTAGTCTCTGGAGGAGGGAGTTATGAGCTCTTACACCAAAGAAGAGTGCTGGGTATGTACTCAAGAAAGGACTTCCATGGCCCAGAGTTCCAGCAGTCATCAGTAACTTCTCTGTCACATGTGGATTCTTACATGTATGCCCCATTCCCACTTTACTTTAAGTTAGTGAGTCTTGGGAGGGTGGAGCCAAGATGGCAGAGTAGAAAGATGCACATATGCTAGCTCTTACCCCACAGCCTATAAAATACCTGTAAAGAAGAACTCTCAACAAATTCTAGAGCAGCAGAAGCCACAGAACAACAGAGTGGAGGAGATTTCCAGCCCAGAGCGACCTGAAAGACTGACAGGAAAGGTCTGTCGCACCCTGGATGAGGAACAGAGCCCAGCCCTGCCTTGGCCACATGGCACCAAAAGGAGCAGATCTGAGCAGGCTACAGGGACAGAATCTCCAGCACAGTGAAGATCCCTCAACCCACAGGTGACAAAAGTCAGTGAGAGGGTCTTTTCAGGTGGCTGAGAAGGGAGCAGGGTGTCCCCATAACCCGGGCCTCCTCAGGTAGAAGCAGTAGAGGCAGCAACAGACGGGGTCTCCCAAAGCTGGCAGTAGCCCATATCCATTGTTGAAGGTCTCATTGTAAACCCCCTGAGGGAACTGAGCCCTGGGTGGTGGCCCTGCCCCCACCGAAGCAGCTGATCTTAATCTCACACTGGATAGGGGCCCTGCCCCCGCCTAAAACCCCTGAGGTTTTGGAGCAGCTCATCTGAATCTCAGCCCCCAGTGCAGGCTTGGCAGAACTGGAGGCCAGGTGATTGTGGAGAAGAAACTCAGAAGTCAAGTAACTGAATGGAAAAATGCCCAAAAAAGGGAAAAAAAATAAGACCATAGAAGGTTACTTTCTTGGGGAACAGGTGTCTCCCCCCCATCCTTTTGGATGAGGAAGAACAAGGCATACTGTCACAGGAAGTCAAGACCTCTGCCTCCAGGGCCTCCAAAGGGAACTTAAACTCGGCTCAGGCAATAGAAGACCTTAAAAAACAAGTTAGCAGCTTACTGAAGGAGAACCAAAAAAATGCTGAGTAAAATAACAGCTTTAAAAAGAGGCTAGCTCAATTGGAAAAAGAGGTCCAAAAAGCCAATGAGGAGAAGGAGGTTTTAAGCTAGTGACTCTTCCTGTGAACCTCTGTGTATTTGTGGGATAGTTTGCCCCATGACTTAGGGGAGGAAAGTTTATGCCAACCATTCTTGTTATATACTTTCTTAGTAAATACCTTTTCTAAAAGTACTGAGGTTGTTGGCTGATTATTAGTGGGAAGTGCTCTGATGAGAACTTGTGAGTGTTAGAAATCTAGCTCCTCAAGGTGACGCCTATAATCCCCCCAAACTGAGGCAGAAGTCAGCCAACTCTCTGAGAACCCCAAACTGTGAGTGTGTCTGGAGGAATAATCCTAGAAGGCAGTGCTAAACTAATATCTTTGAGATACCTTTGGATTTTAAATCTGTGATCTTGTGATAACCTAAGTTTCCTTCCAGCTTAAATCCTTTGAGAGGAGCTCTTCAGAAAGTCTGGGGCTTAGTGGTGAAGAACTGTAAATTTAGAAGGTACCCATCAATTGAAGAGATGCTGGAAAATACAGTATATAAATATTATTGCATTATATGAATTTATTAGAGACAGCTTCAAAGAAACCTAGGATGACTTGTATGAACAGATACAGAGTGGATTGAACAGAAAGAAGATAATTTATATGATAACCACAGCAATGGAAATACAAAAAATTTTAAGACTTAAGAACTCTGGTTATTGTGATAACCCTCCATAATTCCAAAGGACTTATAATGAAGCATATTAATTACCTCCTAACAAGATGCCCAAAGAGACATGGCCAATGATGGATCTTGTTTTGCTTTGCTTCAGTCATGTCCAAGACATTGGAGTGGTTTGCCATTTCCTTATCCAGCTCATTTTACAAATGAGGAAACTGAGACAAACACGGTGAAGTGACTTATCTACAGCCACGCATCTAGGAAGTATCTGAGACCAGATATAAACTTAGAAAGATGAGTCTTCCTGACTCCAAGCCTACTGCTCTGTGCACTATGGCACCACCTAGACAGCCCTTGTTTTGCTTGACCATACCTATTTGTTTAAAGGATACTGTTAATCTTTTTCTTTTCCATGGGAATGGAGGAAGAGGAAGTAAGAGAGAGAGTAGGCTTTGGAATAGGTTTCTTTCCCCTCTGGAAAAAAAAAAAAAGATTAAAAGAGAACAGAAGCAAAGCCAGAAAGAAGCACAAACAATCATGACAAGTTTGAAAATTACACGTTGAATTCATTATAGATTTTTAAGTAAAAGCAAGTTGTCCATAATAACATATACAGAAATTCTCTTTTTGGGGAGGATAGGGCAGTGTTTGTTAATTTCAGAATAGAGAAGGGAAAGGAGAAAAAGGCTAGGGTTAGAGATGACAAAGGCAGCTAGGTGGCGCCATGGTGCAGAGAGGGCCTGACCTGGAGTCAAGAAGACATATCTTCCTGAGTTCAAATCTGGTAGGTCTGACCTTGGGCAAATTATTTAACTGTGTTTACCTCAGTTTCCTCATCTGTAAAATGAACTGGACTACTCCAGTATATTTGCCAAGAAAACCCCAAATGGGATCACAAAGAATCGGACATGACTGAAAATGGCTTAAAAAAAAAAAAGATAATCAGAACAGTTGATTCAACCCATTTCAGCAAACAATGATACAGTGTCTAGTATGAATCAGGCACCATGCCCTGACATTTCTTTATAGCATAAAAATTACCTTCTGTCACACCCTCTTTGGGGCCACTTCCTCAACTGGGCACTTACAGTGTCAGAGTGGGTCCCCTAGGGCACTGACAACTAATCCCTTTAGGGTTCTAGGGTTCATTCTGAGGAGTTGAAGGTTCTAACACTGTAGCTCTAAAGCCCCCACAGATGTGCTCTCTATGATCAATCAACCAGTTGAGTTCTATTTGTTTTAAGAAAAGGGATTTATGGAAAAGATATAGCAAGAAGAATCGGTATAAAACATTTCACACAAACCAGGGCGCACTCTCCTCTTGCACACCCAATGTCACTTCAAAGAGTAGGTTTAAAGCCTCAAATACAAAGGTGCATATGTTGCAAAGGGTACCCTCCTGACCTTTGGAGCCAAATGTTATTTTCTCCTTTAATAGGGTGCTCAATAAAGTTTCCCTTTGACGTAGCATTCAGCTTGGCTCAGAGGACTAGACTCCAGGTCTGGTACTCACTGTACCTTCTAGGGTACAAAGCTGGCCTATTTCTCTTCATATTCCTGAAAACCTTCATCACCCTTTCGTGATGTCTTTTCACATTTGTCAGCAGGCTCTTCCTTTGTTATCACCACTGCTGCTTCAGCAGTCACTCTTCACCCCCAACTCCTTTCTGCTTGTGTGCTGAGAAGGGAAAGATACCAGCTACCTGGACTCAGCCCTTGTTAAGCTCAGTCATGGCTGGGCTAGGTCACTCAATTGCCACCCTGAAAACCCTCCAGATATTGTGATGCCCAAGAGATCATTATCTAGGCAAGACTGCTGCTTCCTTACCACATGGCTCCTGTGGCTACTGTTACCAGCTCTGGTAACCTCCACTCTCTGGAGGGACCTCAGGCTCTCCTGAATTTGTGTGCCTGGGGACCAGGCACAATTATTCCTCAAATTACTTCCATCTCAGAATACTCATTCACTTAAGACCAGGAAGGAATTCACACACATACACACACACACACACACACACACACATGCACACATGCACACACTCACATACACATGACAGAGGCACCATGTGCTCATGGACACATTGTGGCTGGATGGGGTGAAGTAGCCAGTTGCCTTTCCTTGACTTGTTGACTCAGCAATCCTGGCCTTGCTCATGGCCAGGTAGGAAAAAGGGATTCATTGCTGTGCTGGTAAGTACTCTGCAGACCTGCCTTTGCACATCCTAAGTCATTGGTTCTTGTGAACCAATAGTCAATGAGAAGACTATTCATTATCACATCATATCAACCCCTCAGCCACTCATGGCTGGAAGTAAGCTGGTTAGCACATGTTTAGATTGGAATTAGGCAAAGAATGTCTGGGCATGATATGAGTTAATCCAGGCAGAAAATTAGGCATGGAATGTTCATGCATTCTTCAGCTCCCCCCCAAAAGGTCAACCTGACCCTACTTAGTTCACAATGTGGAGCTCTCTAAATACATACTATTTCTAGGCATATGAATTATAGACGTATACTATATCATATCATATCATTACATTTACAATACATACACATATATGGCACAGTTGGAGCACTGAAATTGTAGTCAAGAAGACCCGAGTTTGAATCCAGCCTCAGATGCTTGCCAACTGTGTGATGCTAAACAAGTCCCTTATCCTCTCAATATCCATTTCTTCATCTATAAAACGTGGATAACAGCAGCAATCAATCACCATATCAGATTATTATGTCAAATGAGAAAGTGTAGGTAAAGACTTCTGCAAACCTAAAAGTCTTATATAAAGGTTAACTAACAGTTATTACTCACATCTTCCTGACTGTAACTTCTCAATCTGACTTTGACAGCTGTCCCCAGTTTACCTTTTGGTTCTCTACCATGCTATTTTTACTGCAAAGTTAAATTTCTTCTCTCTCTCCCTCTCCCTCTGCCTCTACTCTCTCTCTCTCTTTCTTTCTCTCTCTCTCTCTCCATCTCCTTTTCCCTCCCCCCTTCCCCTCTCTCCCCTCACCTCTTCTCCCCCTTCCCTTCTCCCTGCTTTCTGTTAACCTCTCTGCTTAATGAATAAACAAGGTTTTTTTCAGCTCGTTTCTAAACCTAATGCTTCCCACCCTGCCCCAACAATATATTACTCCAATATGAAACAGCATCCTAAGAAGCCAGATGATACCCATATTAGATTGTTCTTTATCCCTTGATGTCTCATTTAACCTCTCTCTTGACTTGGTCTCCCTTTCTAGTACACAGCTCAGGAAACTGACCCAGAGAGGCCTCCCTACACATTCTAACTTCACCCCTTCTTCAAGCTCTGTTTCTTTGACTTGATAATTTTGCTAAGTGACTGCTCCATCCTCTCCGGTCTTTTCTAACAAACTAGCTTCTAGACTATGGGGTCTTTACCTAGAAATCTGTGAACTATTTCCCCATTTTTTTATATTCTGTTAATTTTAGTTCAACACAATTGATTTTCTTTTAATCCTATGCATTTTTTGCCTTTGAAAATACTTCTAAGAAAGTGTCCATAGGAATGATGAGATTGCCAAAGGAATCCAAGACACAAGTTAATATAGTCCTTTCTTGTTACCTCTCAACCTGCAACAAATAATCAAATAAACCTGATTCTGTTCCTTCAAATGCATCCTAGTTCATCCTTCTCCCCATCCCCCCACCTTCCCCTAACAGTTCATTTGTCCAGGCAGCACATTAATCCTGTATGTGAAGATATGGCAAATAACCCCCTTCTAGTCCAATCATCACTCTATCTAAAGTCCAAATTTACATTAAGATGAGTGTTGCCCCAACCCAAGCCACATCTGAATAGAAGTTGTGGTTTGTCTTTTATTTTGGAAGAGGACTATGACATCAGGGAGGTGACAGCATAACTTGTCATTGAATTGGATTTAAGTGGTACAAAGTCACCAGCCTTTCTTCTACAGAACCATCTGGGTCCAGTGGCCAGATATAGATCAGGATGACTGGAGTTGGCCCAGGATACAGTGGGAGATCTTGGTCTTTTTAAGCTAAAGTCTTTTCATTTTCACTTTGAGTGAGGCAACATTCATTTGGTGAATAGGCCTCTTTAAGAGTCAAGGGATGGCTTTTTAATAATAATAAAAAAATCAAACTGGGAGGGGAGGACCCTCATGGTTGCTATCCAAAAGAGAAACAGTTACTATTTACATTCACTCTGAGCCTATAGGGCCCCAAAAAGAAGCATTAAGTGGTGCTTGGGAAAGGATCCATATAGATGACTAGGGAGGTCAGGAGCTGTCCATGTGCTTTCTCTGTTACCCGACAAACAGAAGCTATTTGGGTTTGACTGTGGGTAAGAAGAGAAGGGGTCCTCAAGGAGAAACACTTTGGAGGATATAGAGCCTGATATAGACCCTTTCTGGGGATTAAGAAGAGACTGGGGGTGCTTCCTTCATACATGAATCTAGCTAGGTTTTTTCCAGGGCTCTGAAGGGATTATATGGGTAGGGATTAGCCAGATTATAAAAGTATGACAGTGGTCTCTATATCCTTTGCCACTATCTCATTGAGTTGTTTTTTTTATCTCAGAAGCTCCATTTTCTCTTTAAAAAAAAATTAAAGGGAATTGAACAAGAATCAAGAATTCCTAACCTAAATTTGTATTTTTAAAAATAATTTTGTAACTATTTCAAGAGAATTGATTTTCTTTGCAATCCTACATATTTTGTTTTATAAATTTAATAACATGATAAGTAGTCCGCTGGGTGCCAGGGTACATGCCTGTATTCCCTCTTTTGGGGAGGTTGAGGCTAGTGGATAGATTGGGCTTAGAAGTTCTGCACTCAGGTAAGGCTAAAGCCAATGGGGTATCTGCACTAAATCTGCCACAAGATAGAGTGCCCCTCTACCCCTTAAGTAGTGGAGGGGTTATACCAAGCAGAGTGAGTGAGCCACCAGCTGTCTGAGGAGCAAACCAGGACAGGTGGAAGAGAAAAAGGAGAAGGAGGGGAAAGAGGAGGAGCAGGAAGTTGTGTAGAACCCCTGACCTAGATGATCCATAAGGTCCCTCCACCCTACCCCATCTTTGACATTCATGTCTCAAATCTACCACTCATTTGACAAAGAGGGAACCAGCTTAATCCAGTTTTATCTCTTCAAGGTCACTCTACTGTCAGAAGCACACCTTCATGACCACTACTGTCATAAAATGAAATACTATCACAAAATGAAAGAAATGCTGTTGTAAAATGGAATCATACCCAAATGATTGCTTACCGTTTCACAAGTAATCCACACACCACTGTCTAATTCAATTCAACCACCATAAAAAATATTCAATGCCTGCCCTGCAGGAACCTGTGCTGTGTGTTAGGGACTCAAAGATGAAAAGTTCCGTGGTCCCTGCCCTCAAAAAGCTTACAGTTTACTCATTGGACAAGCATTGATAGTCTAGAGCAAGGTTTCTTGAACTTTTTCTACTTGCGACCCCTTCAGCGCTTCTTAAACTTGACCCCTTATGGTGTTTCAACCCACAGTTTAAGAAGTGCTGGTCTACAGGGGCCAATGAAGAATGAGGGGATGCAGGTTACAAAAAGCTCTGAATATGGAGTCAAGGGGCCTTGGTCTGAATCCTGGCTTTGCACCTTCTTACTTGTGTGACCTTAGATAACTCACCACTTTTCTAAGTTGAAGTTTCTTCATCCATAAAGCATTTTGTAAGAATGAGATTTGATGAGCAGTTAAATCCCATTATCCAATTAAATAGGTCTTCATGTCCTTGATGAGCTCCAAAGCATCTTCCAGTTTGGGCCTATGACATTTACACAAATGATCATGGTACCAGAGGGCTGGGTTTTTTGAGCAGAAGCTAGATGTCTCTGTCAGAGTAAGAAGGGATATCGTTTTTGCTCTGCTTTTGCTTCCTCAAATGTTCTTGAAAAATAGAAAAACTCCTAGGCTGATGAAAGCTTGTGATAAAATAAGCCTGCATAACCTGTTCTGCCAGGATGATGGTCAAGCGTATCTTGGCCTCCCAGGGAAACTAGAAGTGTGGAGGAGTGACAAACAACTGGGATCTTAGCCTTCCTACCACACCTACATAATCTGCATGAGGAGGGAATTACCCTTTCCCCTCCTCTTTTCTTTAAATAAATGGCTCTTTGGGTAGATGTAATGTTAATTATATTAATGAGAGTTCAAGATCTTCCCCACCCATTAATGGGCCAACCCTTTGAGGAAAGCTTGATCAGAGGAGATTTGTACTAAGGTTCACACCTTTTCTTAATTTCTAATGAGGCACTGGTTCTCAAGGATTGTGATGCCCTCTGGCTCTGAAAAGTATATAAATACTCTGAGGTGAGGTTTTGTTTGGGGGCTTACTTTTTGGAAGTATTTGGCCAGAGGAGATTTTGGGGAGCTGCTAAGGAGCCCCATTTCCCCACCTTACCCCCTACTCTCCACCCCTTTGAAAACCTAGATCTTGCTGCTTTTCTCTGTGGTAACTATGTACGTAAGTAATGGTCAGACAGTTGGATCTGTCTGTTGATCTGTGTTCTGCAACAATCGCAGAGGGGTCTCTCTCTTAGTCATTGCTGGCAAAATTCTTGCTGGAGTCCTCCTTAGTAGTCTGATCCTTCACCTGGAAGATGGTCATATACCTGAGAGCCAGTGTGGCTTCAGAAAGGGGCAAGGAAGAACCAATATAGTGTTTGCTGCCCGATAACTCCAGGAGAAGTGCCAGGAGCAGAACAGAGCTCTGCATACAACGTTTGTAGATCTGACCAAGTCCTTTGACCAAGTCCTGTTAGTTGTGAGGGCTTATGGAAAAGTACGTCAAAATTTGGTTGCCCAGAGAAGTTCATCAGTATTGTACATCAACTTCATGATGGCATGTTTGCCCGAGTTCTGGAGAGTGGACAATGCTCTTGTGCCTTCCCTGTCTCCAATGGAGTGAAACAGGGCTGTGTGCTTGCTCCCATGCTTTTTAGGATGATGTTTTCAGCCATGTTGTCAAATGCTTTCAATGAGGATGAACAAGGCATCAAGGTCAGCTACCATACTGATGGTAAATTCCTCATTTTGAAAAGGCTACAAGACAATGCAGCCTCTGAAGCTGAGATGCAACAAAGTATGAATCAATTCTCTGCTGCCTGTGTTCATTTTGGCCTAATAATCAACACCAAGAAAACACAGATGCTCCATCAGCCACCACCACACCATCCATATGTGGAACCATCAGTTACAACAAATGGAGAAGTTTTGAATGCTGTGGATAAGTTCACTTACCTTGGTAGTATATTTTCCAGGGATGTACATATTGACAATGAGGTTGATGCATACATTGCCAGAGCTAGCTCAATGTTTGGGAGGCTCCAAAGAAAAGTCTGAGAGAGAAGAGGTATTAGACTGACTACCAAACTGAAGGGCTACAGAGCCGTTGTGCTGACCTCATTGTTATGCTTGTGAAACATGGACAGTCTACCAGCACCATGCCAGGAAACTGAATCACTTCCATCTGAACTCTCTTAAGAAGATTCTGAAGATCACCTGGCAGGATAAGGTACCAGACACTGAAGTCCTTGCTTGAGTTGAACTGCCAAGCATTCAAACTATGCTTCAGAGAGTGCAACTCCAATGGGCTGGCCATGTTGTTCAAATGCAAAATGTGTGCTTGCCAAAAAGACTATTTTATGGAGAACTCACATGGGGCAGGCGATCACATAGAGGTCAGAAGAAGGGATACAAGGACACTCTCAAGATCTCTCTCAAGAACTTTGGATTTGACTGTGCAACATGGGAGACACTGGCACAGGACTGCTCAGCATAGCATGCCCACGTCAGAAAAGGTACTGTGCTCTATAAGCAAAGTAGAATTGAGACAGCACAAAGTAAATGTAGGATGTGCAGATTTGGAGTATCCACCTCAAATATTCACACAGACTATCTGTGCCCAACCTGTGGTAGAGCATTCCAAGCTCATATTGGTCTGATCAGCCACAGTGGGACATGATGAAACTTCATTTTATCATGGTGATGTCATTTTGGTCCTCTTCGAGAATGAATGACAACAACCAACGTATTGTTTATAGTCAGACAGTTGGAAGCCCTGTCTGTTGGGCTTTCTGTTTGTAATTTCTGTTTGTATTTTCTCTGAAGTTCAGGGTGCTGACTTTTCCCCCAGAACTAAATGAATGATATATGTGCTTGATTAAAGTAGATTGTTGACCCCTCAAAAGTTGCTTTCCTTTTAGAAAAGTAGATTTAAGAACCTGTACGGCAGGCCCTCCTGTGTATGCTGGGATCTTTCCTGTTACAGTAGAAGACAGGGAAAGCTATGTTTGGAAATGAGGGTGATAGAAACACTAAGTTTCACAATTAAAAAATAAATAAACACTGGATATATACAAAATAAATACATATGGGTGGAGGGGCACTGAGGAGAATCAGGATAGTCTTCTTGGGTAGAGCCTTGAAGAGGACAAGGGGTTCCAAGAGTGAGAAGTAGGTGAGAAAAAAAAGATTTAATCCTAGGGGATAAGGTAGGCAAACATACAGAGGTAGGGGATTGAATGTTATTAACGAAGAATTAGTAAGTAGATTGGTTTGACTGAGGTAATAAAGAATCATGTATAATCAGTTTGAGAATAGGGGCTGGAATCAGACTGTAAAAGGTTTTTAGTGCCAAAAAGAAGAGTTTGTATTTTATCTTATCTAGGGAAAATGAGAAGCCATTCAAATTTCTGGAGCAAGGATATGGCATGGTCACACCTGTACTTTATGAATATCAATTTGGCAAAGGAGTGGAGGATGGATTGGAGAGGGGAGATCCTGGATGCATCAATAACATTTAGAATGTCATTAAGATGGTCCAAGTGAAAGATGGTACCTACAAAATGCCAGGGATTGTGCTAAGCACAGAAGGTACAAAGAAAGATAAAAACATTCCCTGCCCTCAGGACCTTATAGTCTAACAGGGGGACAACATGTAAATTGTATATTACACACAAGATGTATGCAGAGTAGACAGAAAGTCATTTCAGAGAGGAAGGCATCCACCAGAAGATGTCATTAGAGCAGAATCCTGCAAGAAGCCATGGGATTTAAGAGGTGAAGGGAAAGGAAAGTCATAAGAGACCTAAGTTAGAAACTCTAGACTGGGAGAACCTTAAGAGCAAGAATTTGTTTTTGTTTTTGTTTTTTTTACCCTTTTGCTGTATCCTCATCACTTAGTAGGGTGACTTACAAAAAGCAGATGCTTAATAAATGTTTGTTGACTTGTTCAGGGGTTACCCAGTCAATCAAATTCAAATCAATTGCATTTATCAAGAGTCTATTGTATGAGGCAGCAAGGGCGCACAGAGGATAGAACCTGGAAGACCTGAGTCTAAATTCAGGCTCAGAAACTTCCTTTCCTAGCTGTATGATCTTAGACCATTAGAGTCATTTAACCTCTATTTGCCACTGGAGAAGGAAACAGCACACCATCTCAGGATCTTTGCCAAGAAAACCCCATGGACAGAGGTTCGTGAGTCACAAAAGAGTTGAACAGGACTGGAACAACTGAGCAATAAGAACTCTGTGTAGTGCACACAGCTACATATGGGCATTTAAATACAAAAATGGAACAACCCTTCTGACTAACACACAGTTACAGTTAGTGAGTGGAATTTGAACCCCAAATCCATCAATGTGCTTTCTTCTTACTGGACCTTGACTTTCTCCTCTATAAAATGAGGGAGTAGGGCCATCTCTGAATCCTGGCATCCCATCTACTCTGTTCTTTGTAATTCCATAGGCTCCAAACCCTTGGCTAATGGCTGCACCCTCTGACCTTTTTGGCACTGCAGGCCAGGGGTATAAGCAAGAGGAGGAAGAGGTGGAGATTTGGAAAGGACCATTGGTGGACTTCAGCCCCTACCTTTGACCCCAAAGCCAAAGGTAAAAAGTTCCAATGGATTCATCCTACTTCCCCACCCCTCTTCCACCCTTTCTTTATGACTCCTGATCTACACCTGGCCCCTGCCCTGCTTCTTGATTCCCATCCTTCGTCCCCAAAGATTTAGAAGCTGCTCCTCTCTGGGTAAGAGACAGAGTTTTTCTGCCTCTGGATTTTGGACTATTTTGGCAATGGTAGCTAAAGGCTTGGCCCAGCTGCAAAAATAATAGTGCTGGCTTCAGCCACCTGCCCTGGGCCACATCTTCTCACTCTCAGGTCATTAGTCTTGAAGCCTGTCTTTGGCACCCATTCTTGCTCTCTCCTCTGCTAAACTTTACCTGGCTTAGGAAGGTCAAGGGTTGTGGTAGATAGAGCCTCAGCCAGACTGTCAGAGGACTTGGGTTTAAATCTCTAATATGCTACTGTGTGATTTTGGGCAAGCCATCTAATTGCTCTGAGCCTTGGTTTACCCCTCAGTAAAATGAGATTTTTGGACTAGATGAACTCAATGATTTTTCTCCTTTCTGAAAGTTACTTTTTTATACTACTGAGTCCCCAGTCCCTTCCCCTACTTCCCCCACTGTTTGCTTCATCTGAACTCAAGGTGCTTGGCAGGTGTGACAAGTGAAGAAACTGGGAGACCCATGGAAGGTAGAAGGGATTTTGCCCATAGGTATGGGTGTCAATGGAATCCAAGAACCCTGATTACCAATTATGGACCCTCCTCAATGAACTACACTCCTTCCCTTTCAGAGAACCTCCAAAATATGCCCATGCTTTCTCATCAATCTTTTCTCCTGTTAGTCCCCTACATGTGCCCAGCCTCCCCACTGTCACATATATGTATACACTATCCATACCTACCAGTGTATACACATATGTATATAGGAAATATAATCCTAAACGTGTAGACCTTTTGGTTGCTGAATTGTTTCAGTCATGTCTACTCTTCATAACCACATTTGGGGTTTTTTTGGCAGACCACTGGAGTAGTTTGTCATTTCCTTCTCCAGCTCATTTTACAGATGGAGAAAC
Source organism: Notamacropus eugenii (assembly GCF_028372415.1). Classification (NCBI taxonomy): domain Eukaryota; kingdom Metazoa; phylum Chordata; class Mammalia; order Diprotodontia; family Macropodidae; genus Notamacropus; species Notamacropus eugenii. The sequence goes on along the minus strand of NC_092874.1, from coordinate 294,142,569 downwards.
TGAAGCAAACAGGGTAAAGTGACTTGCCCAGGGTCACACAGCTAGTGTCTGAAGTCAGATTTGAACTTACAAAGATGGGTCTTCCAGACTGCAGGACCAGTGTGCTGTCTACTGTGCCACCTAGTAGAGATCATCTATTCCAACAATCTCATTTCACAGACTGGGAAACTGAGGCCTAAAAATAAGAAGCATTTTAATGTACTACAGCCCCAGAAGGGACCTTGGAAACTGTCCAGTCTAACTCTTTTATTTTGCAAAGGGGAAAACTAAAGCCCAGAGAAGATCATGGGACGCCAACTGTAGAGTTCAAAGGAGCCAAACTTCTCATTTTACAAATCAGGAAAGTGAGGCACAGAAGGTTTAGCCAAGGTTATACCAGGGAGCAAGTGGTAGAGCCAGGATTCCAAGCTTTGCCTCCAGACCCAGTCCTCCTTCCAAGATACTGTCATCCAACCTGCTGAAAACTGTCAAATGCAGTTCAAGTAATAATGACTGAAACAATGTTTCTATTTCTTTTGTTTAGGCAAACTTGGCCTTCTCCCAAGAGTCCTCCTAGGGCATTCCATTTCCCATCTCTGTTTGCACTACACTCCTTTCTCACCTCAGGGCTTTAAAATGTCCTTCAAGGCTCAGTTTAAAAGCCCCTTCCCATGGGACACTTCTCCTGATTCTTCTCCCATCCCTACCCTGGTGCTTTCTCCCCCAAAATAACTCATTTATACTTTACAGACTAGAGCTGTGAATTCTTTGGTTAAAAGAAACTCTCTGAAGAGGAAAGTCCCTCCATCAACAGAACTCAATACCATCTCTGAAACTTCTAGTCTTAAGAGGTGCCTAGAGCACTACCAGGCAGCAGGATGTCCCAGAGGAGGAGCCAGACATTCCTGGCTTTGAGCTCTCTCCATTTTACAGCACTATAGTGCCACCATCTTGCTTATGCTCTGTCTATACATTTACATAGGGCAGTTGGGTGGCACAATGGATAGAGTGCCAGGCCTGGAGTCAGGAAGACTCATCTTTCTGAGTGTAAATCTGGCCTCAGACATTTACTGGATGTGTGACCTTGAGCAAGTCACTTCACGCTGTTTGCCTCAGTTTCCTCATTTATAAAATATCCAGAAGAAGGAAATGGCAAACCGCTGCAGTATCTTTGCCAAGAAAATCCCAAATGGGCTCAGGATGAATAACATGATGCAACAGCATATTTATACAGCTAGTGATTATCTCTCCTTGCTAGATAACGGAAAATTTAACTTTTCTTTGTATAGCCAGTGCCAAGGACGTTGCCTAATACATAGGATATCATTTGTTGTTGTTCAGGACTTAGCAAATGCTTATTGATCAATAAATGACACATCATGATTCCAGGGTACCAGAGATGAAGCCTGCCTCCCACCTGGGTCCCAACAGAGAACTGATGGACTCAGGGTACAGAAGGAGAGACACATTTTTGAATGTGGTCAGTGTGAGAGGTTTGTTTTGCTTGCTGAGACATATTTGTTGATAGGTTTTTTTTTTTTTCCTTTTTCTTTTCAGCTGAGAAAGTGATGGAATCCTAACAAAGTTGCCACCAGAGCAAATATTCTAACTTCCTTGCAGGCCCTACTGAACAGCAGGCCCATAGGCATAGGTGATAGATTACGGGGGGAGAGAGAGAGTAGAGAGAGGGGAGAGAGAGACAGGGACAGAGACAGAGAGAGACAGAGACAGACAGAGAGAGACAGACAGACAGAGACAGACAGACAGAGACAGAGACAGAGACAGAAAATGCAGAGAGCCTGGGAAACAACACCAACCTTTAGGGGTCAGGAAGAAGATAAAGAATGAATAAATCGGTGAAGCTGACAGAAGGAAAAACAAGAGAGAATGGTATCACTGGAGGCAAGGAAATATCACAGGGATCCCAGATCTGCTGTAGAGCACAGCTAGGCTAACCCCTTGATCTACATATGAAGAAACTGAGACTCAGGGAGAGGGGATAACTGAGTTGCTTGAGGAAGCAAACATGACATGACATGAGTCTCATTCTTATGCCTTCAGAGTCAAAAATTTTTTTCAAATTTTATATATACCATGCTGGAGAGTATTCAGTGGGTGACAAAGTCAGAAGCTGCAGAGAGGGCTGAGAAAAGGGGTCGCTGGCTTTTCAGGTAAGAGAATGGTGACCACTTTGGAGAGGGGCAGTGGTTGTTGAGTGGTGGGGCCAGAAGCCAGTTTATCATGGAGCTAAGGAGACAGTGCTAAGTGAGGAAATAGAGACTGAGCAGCTAAGAGGTCTTTCAGCAGGAGATTGATGGTGAAAGGGAAGAGATAGGTGGGATGATAACTTGAGGGAGTGGCAGAGAAAACTGTCTTAAGGATGGGGGAAACCTGGAAATGTTTGTAGGTTGTCCCAGCTACAAAGAGGTAGCATGACTTTAGAGACTGAGGGCTAGCCCAAGGGTCAGAAAAGCTGGGTTCAAGTTTTGCTGTCACAAATACTGGCTGTGTAACCCTGGAAACTTACTGTTTTTTCAAAGGAAACAAGATTATGAATCACCAAGAATTTTCTTATCTAGGAATTCCTTATATAGATGATATCACAGTGGAGAGGAAGTAGAAAGAATCATAAGCACTTATTAATCACCTACTATGTGCCAAAGACCTATGGTGCATCTCAACTACTCAGTGCTGATGGAGCCACAATGATTAATGATAAGGACATGATCCTAAGGGGACAGGCTGAATACTTCCACAGTGTTCTCAACAGACCATCATCAATCAATGCTGATGCCTCAGGTTGAAGTCAATCCCTCCTTAGCTGAAATTCCAACTGAAGGAGAAGTTTTGAATGCCATTAGGCTCCTTTCAAGTGGTAAAGCACCTGATGCTGATTCTATTTCAGCGGAGATTTATACGGTAGGGGGTCCATTGCTCATACAAAAGGTTACATGACAAGAGGAGGTTATCCCTCAGGAGTTCAAGGATGCCTCCATTGTCCATCTCTATAAGAGTAAAGGAAAGAGTTTGTCCTGTGACAATCATGGGGGTGGGGGTGGGGGTCTCTCTCTTAGTCATTGCTGACAAGGTTCTTGCCATAGCCCTCCTTAATAGGCTGATCCTTCACCTGGAACATGGCCATCTATCTGAGGGCCAGTGTGGCTTCAGAAAGGGCCGAGGAACAGTCAATATGATGTTTGCTGCTAGACAGCTCCAGGAGAAATGCCAAGAACAGAACAGAGATTTGTACACATTTGTAGATCTGACCAAGGTCTTTGATACTGTCAGTCATAAGGGCTTATGGAAAATTACATCAGAATTTGGTTGCTCAGAGAAGTTCATCAGCATTATACATCAATTTCATGACAGCACACTTGCTCTGGTTCTGGACAACGGACAATGCTCTCTTGCTTCCCCAGTCACCAATGGAGTGAAACAGGACTGTGTGCTTGTTCCCATGCTTTTTACTGTGATGTATTCAGTCATCTTGTCAAATGCTTTCAATGAGGATGAACACAGCATCAAGGTCAGCCACTGCATTGATGGTGAATTCTTCAACTTAAAAGGCTACAAGCCAAGACCAAAGTGGAGGGAGTGTTGGTGCATGATTTTCTTTTTGCAGATGATTGTGCACTCAATGCAGCTTCTGAAGCTGAGATGCAACAACATATGTATTGATTTTCTGCTGCCTGTGCTAATTTTGGCCTAATAATCAACACCATGAAAACACAGAAGCTCCATCAGCCACCACCACACCATCCATATGTGGAACCATTGGTCGTAGAAAATGGAGAAGTTTTGAATGCTGTGGATAAGTTCACTTACCTTGGTAGCGAACTTTCCATAGACGTACACATTGACAATGAGGTTGATGCATGCATTGCCAGAACTAGCTCAGTATTTGGGAGGCTGTGAGGGAAAGTGTGGGAGACAAGAGGTATTAGACCGACTACTAAAATGAAGGTCTACAGAGCCATTGTGCTGACCTCATTGTTGTATGCCTGTGAAAACTGGACGATCTACTAGTGCCATACAAGGAAACTGAATCGCTTCCATGTGAATTCCCTTAGGAAGATTCTGAAGATCACCTGGCAGGATAAGGTACCAGATACTGAGGTCCTTTCTTGAACTAAAACTGCCAAGTATTCAAACTTTGCTTCAAAGAGTGCAACTCCAATGGACTGGCCATGTTGTTTGAATGCAAAATGGACGCTTGCCAAAAAGACTATTTTATGTAGAACTCACACAGGGCAAACATTCACATAATGGTCCGAAGTGATACAAGGACCCTCTCAACGTCTCTCTTAAGAACTTTGGAATTGATTGTGCGAGACACTAGCACAGGACCGCTTAGCATGGTGTGGCCACATCAGAGACGGTGCTATGCTCTATGAGGAAAGCAGAATTGAAATAGCTCAGAACAAACTCGAGACGTGCAAATTTTGGAGGATCCACCCCAAATGTTCACATGGACTATTTGTGTCTAATCTGTGGTAAAGTTTTCTGTGTTCTTATTGGTCTGATCAAAAACAATCAGACACATTGAAACTTGACTCCAGCATGGTGATGTCATTTTGGTCCTCTTTGAGAATGACAGACTGACGAGGTTGAGGGGTGATCGTGGACCCCAAGATACCGACAGTCTGGGTCATGCTTGAATGAATTTGACTCAAGCCTTCTTAAAACCAAAGAAAACAAAGTTTATTAAAGATCCTCCAGACTGGGTTGCCTTTTAAGGAGCCTAAGCATATGTAACACTTGTATTCACAAGCGGGCCAGATAGAATCCCAGCTAGACAGAGTCTGAGCTAGATTGCATCTGAGCACCTTCATGGAGGCAAGATGGAACTTACAGAAAAGAGTATAGGAGGGATCTGGGGGTGGTGGTCTGGTAGTCCATGGTGATGGGAGGAGGGGTTTAGGAAGGATCTTGAGGATGATAATGTTTAATATAAAATTTTAGAATAATCTCTTTGTTCTCTCTGAAGTAAACTCAGAGAGTGCCTCTTCCTACGTCAGCAAAAGCCAGCCAAGGCCGACTCTACACTCCTTAAGGAGACCTTTAACCTAAGACACTATATCTTGAATAATAAGACTTTCCTTTGATGAATAATGAGACTTTCCTTTGACGAATCTTATTATCTATAGACACATACTATGTTATGAATAATGGGACTTTCTTTTGATCTATAGACATATACTATGTTATGGCGTATTAATGATAAAGAAAATATAGACATCTTAGATCATAATTTCTATTGAACATTGTTTACCCTTTCCTATGTCAATTATCTGTTTAAAGGAGGAAGCCTACCACTTACTAGTGGTGGGGTTTCTTTCCTTATCACCGAGACATATGCTTACCCAGCTGGAATCCCAAGGCCTGACCAACATTACTTTGTTAATTGTCTTGTCTTACTAAATTTATGATTTGTTCAACTAGGAGAGTTCCTTTCTCACGGCAAAATGTATATAAGCCAGAAGATTTCTGCACTGGGTAGCCAGAACATTTCTGGCTCCATAATGCATTATGTTACCGTTGTCTTTAATAGGGAATTGATTAATTAATTAAATCATAAAATGTATGCATTAGCCTGTTGCCTTTCTTTAACCAAGTTTTCAGGTCAACAAGGAGAAGTCCAAGGAGGGTCAAAGGCTGGAAACTGCTGGAGGCTATCAGGAGATATCAGACAATGGAGGGTTTGGGTGGGAAGCAGGTGGGGCAATCCAGAGATCTTGATAGGGACTCTATGGGAATGAATACAGATCTTGATGGGAGTGGTCGGCAGCCTGGGGAAATGGGGTTTTCATGGGATCCAGGGTGGGGGGTGCAATAGAAAGGGGTGAGTGAGATGAGGAGATTGTGAAGAATTTTCATAATAAAAATATGGGGAATATGGGATTTTCTAAATAAAATTTCTCTTCCATAAGGCCTCTCTCCTTTGATACCTGAGTTTCAGGTATCCAGGGCTTGTGGACTGTCAGTTGGTTTCCCGCCCCCCCTTACCAACTACCAGCTTTCTTTATGAAAGTGCTATGGGCTGTAACTGAAACTTGGAAGTTTCTCCAATCTCCCCTTTGTTTGTTGTACTGTTGCCACTTCAACACTACCAGTTACCGCTTCTCCCCCTCCCCTCTTTTCTGAAGCCACATCAGCAGTTAAGTTAGATATTAGATGAGGTAATTGTGTTGGGATAGGTGAAGATTTCCCAGGGTTTGTCTAGCTTTTCAAGCTTAGATTGTGAGCTCACCTCCCAGCCACTGGAGAGGTGGAATAGCGGGGAGGTGGGATTCTCTGCGTTAGGGTATAAAAATTGTGCTTCAATTTCTGTAAGTTGCCACCCTCCACCAGATTCCCCGAACTGGTAGAAGGACGTCCCTTTCTCGAGAATTGTAATAAATCTTTTTCTTTCTGTTCTTATTGAGAAGCCTCTTCATTTATTTAAGATTTTGAGTAAAGGTCTTTTTATCCCACACAGGGGCCATCCCTTGACTCATTTCTTAAAGAGGCCTATTCATTGAATGAGTGTTTCTCACTCAGAGTGAGAATCTGAAAAGATCTTAGTCTAAAAGGGCCAGGGTCTCTCATTGCATTCGGAGTCATCTCTAGTCACCCTGATGAATATCTGACCACTGGACCCAGATGGTTCTGGAGGAGAAAGTGAGGCTGGTGAGCTTGCACAGCCCTCCCTCCCTCAAATCCAAGTCAACTGTAAGTCAAGTCATCATTTCGCTGATGTCATGGTCCTCTTCGAAAATGAAGGACAAATACACAACAAGAAACTAACTAGGGCCTCTCTCTCCGGGGCAAATGGGCTGGACAATGGAATTAAAACTCTAAGCTACAGCTCCTGGCTTACATATCCCTGATTATCTTATCTCTGCCCACAGAGCGCATTTTCTCTATAAGAATCCCTAGTTATCGTGACTAGGGAGCATCTCCCTTAAGGTACTTTTACCTCCCATAAAGAGGACCCTCCTTGGTGTGTGATCCAGAATAAATGCTTTTACCTGATTTGGAGGCAGCCTGAATGAATTCTTTCCAGACAATATCTTCACACATGCCCACACACACACACCTTGCACCTCAACAGTTTGGTGACCTTGCACCTCATCACAATCATCTAACCTTCCAGCCTTGGAGTCAGGAAGACTCATCTTCCCGAGTTCAAATCTGGCCTCAGACACTTACTAGCTGTGTGACCCTGGGTAAGTCATGATAATGTTTAATATAAATTTTAGACTTTAATAAGGGCCAAAGTTTGAATTAAGAAGAGTCTGGACCTAATAGTCTCCTTTGTTTAGAGGATGCCTTTTGATGTCAAGCAAATGGGACTCCCTTACTCCCTTATCAGACCCTTCTTCTAGCATCCTAGTGTGAAGAAAGGAAAACACAGATACCTTGGGTTGTAACTTCAGCTTTTGTCAAACTCTGTTAAGATAACAACTTCAAAGGCCTGATTAGGACAGCAAGCCTGGTGGGATTTTCTTACCCAGCTGGAATCCCAAGGCCTGACCAACATTGCTTTGTTAATTGTCCTGTCTTACTGAATTTATGGTTTGCTTAATTAGGAGAGTTTCTTTCTCACGGCAAAATGTATATAAGTCAGAAGATTTCTGCACTGGGTAGCCAGAACATTTCTGGCTCCATAATGCATTATGTTACCATTGTCTTTAATAGGGAATTGATTAATTAATTAAATCATAAAATGTATGCATTTAGCTTGTTGCCTTTTCTTAACAAGTTTTCAGGTCAACAGTCACTTCACCCTGTTGCCTCAGTTTCTTCATCTGTAAAATGTATGTGTGTTCATCCTTTGTTGCTGAAGAAGACCATGCCATCAGAGAAATAATGACATGACTTGCACTTGATTTTGTTTTTTGAGAGAGGCCTGTGCAGGTCACCAGCCTCACTTCTCCTCCAGAGCCATCTGAATCCAGTGACCAGATACTCATCAGGATGACTGGAGATGACCCAGGATGAGGCAATTGAGTTAAGTGACTTACCCAAGGTCACACAGCTAGGGAGTATCAAGTGTCTGAGGTAAGATTTGAACTCAGGTCCTCCTGACTCCTGCACTGATGCTCTAACCACTGCACCACCTAGCTGCTCCTACTGTAAAATGAGCTGGAGAAGGAAATGGCAAAACACTCAGGACAACTGAAGATTGCCAAGAAAACCCCAAATGGGGTCAGGAAGAGTCACACAGTCTAAACAATAACAACCTCTTAATTTCCATTCCACTTGGGGGCAGGTTGAATTCTTTGAAAAGTTTTCCTTTTAGGATATATCGAAGGGGTATGTTGGCAGTGAGGAAAACAACAAAGAATCAAGTAGAATTTCAGGTTCCCAAAGATCTAAATAGAATGTGGAATACCTGGGGTGTATGAATAGGTGTGGACTTAATCCCACTGGACCCACACTGGAGAATAACAATGGGAAGGACAGTGGAGCAGTATTGGTAAAACTATTTTTCAAGGTACTTCTAGAATAGAAAAGGTGGAAGGGGCAGGAAATAAGGAATGAAAGCGAGGTAAATAGAGACTGTGAATTTGTCCCTCATCTCTCATCCAAGCTGATCCCTAACCCCAAATGCAGGTCCCTACTCTGTGGCCCCAGGGCTGCTCTATCTCACCCCACCAAGATACAGGTCGTGTCGGCAGCTCAGAACAATTAGAAAGCACAGTATATTGGAAAGAGTTCTGGAACTAGTCAAGAAAAAAGGGTTCAAGTCCTGGGCCCACCCTGAGCCTCAGCTTCCTCAGCTGTAAAATATAGATAATCCATGGAAGGGTAAAATAGAAAAGTATTTCATAAACCTTAAGTGAGAACTATTTCTGAGGAGTCAGAAGACTATTCTATTTAATCAGTCAATAAGCATTTATAAAATGCCTATATGCCACATACTTGCCAGATGCTGGGGATACACACGTACAGACACACACACACACACACAAATGGAGCAGACTCTCCCTTCAAGGACTGTCACGAGAGGCTCATCTTTAATGAAAGTGCTTCTGCTCCGATACTGCCCTTCCGTGGGTGATCCATCCAACTACTGAATACCTCATTTCTTCTTCTTGATCTAATTCTATTTCTACTATTGTTTGGCTCTCACCTTCCTTCCTAAATGTCCCAGCACCCCTCCACTAACCAAGGAGTTATCTTCACTAACTCAGGGGTGTTGTGACACTCCGATGAGATAATATTTGTAAAGCACTTTGCAAACCTTAAAGCACCCTATAAATGCCAGCTATTATTATTATTACAACTGTCCGATCACCAGGCTTCTAGTCTGGTGAAGACTTCGCTCCCGAGCTTTCTACAGCATTCCTGCAGAGCACAAGCAAAGTTCATCAAGCAGTACTGGGATATGCCAGAAAAGGTTTTACAACCAGGAAGAAGGAGGGGAAGAAATGTTTGCAGGATGCACTATTAAGTTTAATGTGTATTAACATTTAAGTGGAGACAATCAACAAAACAACCCAACCCTGATTTGCAGGGATTGCCGATTTCTGAAGATAAATACTCGTGATGAAAATTTAATAATAAAGAACTGAGAGCTTGTTAGAATAGACTCCAATATATTCCCCAGGATAAGGCAATCTATATGGTATGCATAGAACAAAGGACAAGTCTTTGAAGGAAGGGAACCAGGTCAGCCAGGGAAGGTCAGGAGACTCATGGAAGACAAAGGGAAGATGAAAGCCCAGTGTCCAGAGGTAAAAGAGGTACTTTGGACTGGTTCCCATTAGGAACTGCTGCCCAGAAAGCTGATCAGATCAGAAAGGCCCAAAGGCTTGAGTCTTATTGTAAGGCTTAAGAATGAGAAGGATCAGAGCCAAGAGTCCGTTAAGTCCCAAGATTTTATGAACTTCTGGATCTGCAGCCTTTGACAGGTCATAGCAATTTACCACCCATCCCCATACCTTATTGCATTTCTATAGTGTTTTAAAGGATTTCCAAATGTTTATTTTTATAATGAAAAAAGCAGTCACCTATGAAGATCTGGGTATGTATCAGTCCATTCACTTACTAGGTCTGAAACCCTGCATCTGGAAAATGAGAAGGACTGGTCTGGATGACCTCCAAGGTCCCTTCCAATCTATGTCTAAGATCTTGTGAATGACATGAGTTCAGTAGTCCTTATCCTTGTCTGACAGATGAAAAAATGGAGATGAAGTGGTTTGCTTAAGTACGTGAGAAAGGGTCAACGCTGGGGCTGTGACCCAGGGAAGTGAGGGATAAACCCCAATTCTCTATTAGAACTCATCTTATGTATTCTACCCACCCCTAACCCCCTCCCTACCCTACTTTTCTTCTATAAAACTTTATTAGTAAGATCTCACAGATGGAACTCCAACTCAAATCTTCTGACTCTCAGTCCTGAACTACACTCAACTCTCCCCATCGTGTTATAGGAGAATGGCATTCTTTTATTCTAGAAAATGGTCCTCCCCCAGTGGATTGGAATTGGCCCACCAGGATGTCCAGGCTGCAGTTTTCTATCTCCACCGTTTAGCTCAATGCTTGTAAGGGTTTAATGTATATTTCATTCATCCATCATTGACAATTTTGTTGACCCTTTAATTTAAGGAGCTCATCTGGAGAACGGTTTCTCCCAAAACCCTTGAAGAGAGACCTACTTTGCCCACACCCACTATGGTTTTCAGAGATTGGTTTCAAACAGGAAGAAAATAGGTGGCTGTATAGAAAGATTAAACACTTCACATTTATTGACACTAAAAGATAGGAGGAGGTAGGTCTGGTAATCAGCACAGGCTAAATTTCAGAGGGCCATATTTGGAGCTAAGTAAGCCCCTCTTTTTCCCCCATTCTCCACTTCAATCAGCCCCACTAGATCCCTTCACCATTACCAAAGGTGCCTCCATGCCCTCCCCCCCTTTACCGGATGGCATTTGTCTTTTGTCTCTGAATCAGAATATTCCATGGGCTTCCCAGAGGAAAGGGAGAGGTGGGGTGTGCCACCCAGGCCACACCTTGAGAATAAAAACATTTGGCCACTGTATTTAAAAAAGACTTAGAAAAACTGTTAGGTTGGGCTACCCCCCCATCCTGGGGTATGAAGGCTGGTGGCCTGGGAGCAGGGAAGGTCCCTGCTTCAAAGGGTCTTGCCTCTGCCCTCTGAGATGACATCCTCAGGCCGGGCACGCATGTACCATTCTATCCAGGATCCATCATAGATGGCCACATCAGGCTTGCCACAGAGATATGCACCCAGGGCTACATGGCAGGCAGTGACACCTGAGCCACAAGTTGCCACCAGGGGCTTTGAGAGGTCCACCTTCTTCTCCTGGAACAGTCTTTGGATGGCATCTGGATTTTTCTCCAAGCCCTCTTCGGTCAGGAAGTCAATGAAGGGAATGTTCAAGGTGCCAGGGATGTGGCCAGGTTCAATGCCTAAAGGAGGAAAAATGGATTTCAGTGGGAGGTAGGAAGTAGCAGGGGTGGGTGGGAGGATGGGGAAACTCAGAAGAGCTGGGTTGGAATCCTGGGTTTGGAACTAACTACCTGTACCTCAGTGCATAGCACATAATAACACATAACTTCATAAATGATTACTGATTGACTGACCACTCTCTTTCTGGGCCTCAGTTTCCTACTCTGTAAAATTAAGTGGTTGAGATTAGAAAATCATAAATCTAGAGCTAGAAGGAACTTCAGTGGTCATTCACTCCTTTTGGAGACGAAGAAACTAAGGCCCAGGATAGTGATTGAATGGCCTAAGATCACACAGATCATAGGAACAATACATCAAGAATTGGAAGTGGGTCTGAATTTCTTTAATCCAACTCTTCTTTTATGGATGTGGGAGGGTGGGGGGAAAGGTCCAGGGAAGATAAGTGACTTTCCTAGAATCACATATAAAATAACTGATAGAAGCATGTTTTGAACACAGGTCTCTGACTTCAAAGCCAGTAGTTTTTCCATGGTACCACATTGTCTGCCTTATGGTACCTTCTAACTCTAGTTCTGCATCTTAAAATAAAGTCTGAAGGGAGATTGTGAAGAATAAAGGATGTAATTTAACTGCAGAATAACAGAACAAGTTGTGGTATAGGATTGTGATGGAATACTATTGTGCTATAAGAAATGATGAACAAGGTGCTCTCAAGAAACCTGGGAAGATTTAGCTGAACTAATGCAAAGTGAAGGGAGCAGAACCAAGAGAATGTTGTACACAATAACGCTAACATTGTAACAATGATCAATTGTGAAAGATTTAGCTACTTTGATCAAGACAATGATCCAAAGCAATTCTCAAGGACCCATGATGAAACATTCAGGCAGCTCAGTATACTCAGCCAGTTGGGTAATTAAGCTCATCCTTTCCCAAGGAAGGTAAATTTTGATGGCCAGAAGCTACCCAATTAACTTGGGGTTTACTGGCTAGATTTCTTTCTCTTTCTCTGTCTCTCTTCCTTCCTTTCTTTCACAAAATTTTAAAGCCAGTTCACTCTGAAGCTCATGGATTGCACCATAATAGGTCTTTGCCCAAGCTCCACTTAATGGATGCATGTTGGGCACCCCTGAATTAGAGTGAATATCAATGGTAACTGTTTCTCTTTGGAACAGCAGCCCTGAGGGTCTTCCCCTCCCAGATTCATTTCTTTTTCTAATTAAAGAGGCCATCCTTTGATTTACTTCTTAAAGAGGCCTATACATTGAATGTGTGTATCTCAAAGTGAGAACCTGAAAAGACTTTAGCCTAAAAGGGCCAGGGTCTCCCATTGCATCCTGTGCCATCTCCAGTCATCCTGATGAACATCTGGCCACTGGACCTAGATGGCTCAGGAGGAGAAAGTGAGGCTCACTTACTCATATCCAAGTCTACTGCAAATCATGTCATCATCCTCTTTGAAAACAAAGAACAAGCACAACAGTGGTGAAACATGCTATCTACCTCTAGAGAAAAAAAAATTGATGAACTCTGAATGTAGATGGAAGAACTTTTAAAAATTCTTTATCCTTATTGTTTTATTTTGCTTGTGTTTTCTTTTGCAACATGACTAATATGGAAATGTATTTTGCATGACCTTACATGCATAAACAAAATTAAATTGCTTGCCTTCTCAAGAAGGGAGGCAGGAGGGAGAGAATTTGGAACTCAATTTTAAAAAATTTAAATATCTATATGTAATTGGCAAATATTCAACAAAATAAATGAAAACATTTTTAAATGGAAAAAAAGGAAAAGCACATGGCCTGGGAGAGGAGTAAACTGGCTTTGAGTGGACAAGATCAGAGGATTAAGGGTAGCAAGGGATCTTAGATATCATTTTATCTACCCTATCTCCCATTCATTGACTACAATGATAAAAAAAATGCCTAAAGAGAAGGGACTTTTCTAAACTCCTATAGGTCATTGATGTAACATTTGGGTTTTAAGACCCAGTTCTCTGACTGAAAATCCCCAGGATACTTTTCACTATTCCGGAGTGCCTAAGGATGGGTGAGGTCTCAGGTGGGGACACCTAAATACCAGCTGCTTTCATCTAAGATCAAGCTGGTAAGGGATCATGGGACTAGTATGTAACAGACCAAAGAATCACAGACCTATAAAAGGCCTCAGTAGCCCTCCACATCTCCTGGCACTGAAGTAGCAACCTCAGCTCCAATATCCCTGACCAGCAGTCATTCAAAGATTCGTTTGCTTAAAGACCTTGACACTAGAGGAGATATTGCCCCAAGGTCTTGTTGGGTGGAATGTAGGCAGAGTAATTAATTTGGCAGTTAGAGAGTGCCTGGAGTCTGGGCCTTGCCTTTTCTGATTCTCATTTCTCTACTTCACAAAATGAGGATAATGTTTACAAATTATCCACCTCACAGGAGGGTGGAGTGGCATTTAGTAAAGAGCTGCATGAAATGATGGTGACTCAGTACCCAGGCACATGGAAATGATTGTTGGTTCACTATAATCATTAATGTTACAAATTAAAATAATTAAACAATAAATTAAAAAATAGCTAACAATCAAACATATTGAGCTTTAGAGTTTACAGAGCCCTTTATGTTTATTTAATCCATTTGGAACATATAACAAGGGAGGTAGGCTAATTGTTATCCTTATTAATCATTAATTATTAATATTATTATTGTGTTGTCCTATACTATCATAGATGAGGAAACTGAGGCAAGCAGAGACAAAAATGACTTGGCCAGGGTGTCCAAAGCAGGACCTGAATTCATGTATTCCTGATTCCAAGATCAGAAATCAACATATTAAGCTAGAATGCCTCTTAGCTAGGTGGTGCAGCGTTGACAGCTGGGGACTGGGAGTCAGGAAGTCCTGAAGTTCAGTCTTGCCTAAGATGCTGCACTGTGACCCTGGGCAAGTTCCGACACTTTTCTGTGCCTCATTTGGACTCCATGAAAGCCTTCAAGGATTGACTTGACCTCTACTTGACTTACTCGATAAACTATAGAGAGAATTCTCATACAGATATGGGTTAAATTGGCTCAGTGGATCAAGTGCTGGGTCTAGAGTTGGGAAGACTAGAGTTGAGATCTCAGAATTATTAGTTAGGTGACCCTAGGCAAGTCATTTGACACCTACCTTTCTGCCTCAGTTTCCTCACCTGTAAAACGGGGAAAATAATAGCACCTCCCTCTCAGAGGTGTTGTGAGGATCATATAAGATAATATTTGTAAAAAGACTTGCACAGTGTGTGGCACATAGTAGATAGACACTTAAAGAATGTTTCCTTCCTCCCTCCCTTCTCTCCCTTTCTCCTTCCTTCCTTCACACTGAGATTCTGCAATTATTGACACAGTTATAACTTTGAATTTAGACAACGAGGAAACATGCCCAATTAAATATTCCCAAAGGTTTCAATAACTCACAGAACATAGCAGTACCTGAAGGGGTCTGTGACCCACAGAAATGGAGGGCCCATGAACCAAGACAATACTCCAGAGTTTGAGTGGAGGGATACCAAGTATCTGGTCCATCCAGTCCAAGCTCTGGGCCAGAAAGATTCCAAGGGGTCCCCACACTTAAGGAATGTAAGGATCTCGCAGAGCTTCACTGACCACAGCCACCCCCTCCAAAAGCCTTCTCCGAGGCATGCAGGTTCTGGCTCTAGAAGGTTCTGCTAGCAGTACACAGGCACAATCCAAAATGCTTCAAGGTAGTGCCTGCCATCTGAGGACCAGCCCAACTATCAAAGACATGCTATCTTTGGGGTTAAAAAGATATAGAGGAGATATAGACAACCCCATTCCCCATTCCAGGGTCTCCTCAGAACCAAGCTCCCCTCCTTGGCCACCACTGCCCTCTAGGTGATGACTTCCCCTTTCAGAATAGAAGTTCCTTGAGGGCAGGAGCTGTTTATGTCACTGTGTCCCTGGTTCTTAAGGCGAGTGCCTGGCACAGAGTAGGTCAATGTTTAGTTATTCTTTCATCCCTATTTTACAGATAAGAAAACTAAAGCTCACAGTGACTCCAGGCAGGTGAAGTCAAGAATACTAGAAAAAGTTTGGGATTTGAGGATCTGGGTTCAAATTCTGACTCTGCTTCTTAAAACCTGGGCAGCTAAGTGGTACACTGCAGAGAGCTCCTGAGTTCAAGTCTGACCACAGACATCTAGTGGCTATGTGACCCTGGGCAAGTCACTTAACCCTGTTTTGCCTCAGTTTCCTCCTCTGTAAAATGAGCTAGCAAAAGAAATAGCCAGTCACTCCAGTATCTGCCAAGAAAATCCCAAAAGGGGTCACAGAGAGTCAAGACACAGTTGAACAATTTACAACTTGGGGGACTTTGGACAAATCCTATCACTCCTCTAAGCCTCAGTTTCCCCATCTGTAAAATGGGGACAATAAACAGCCTCTTCCCCACCGGGCTGCTGTGAGTATCAAATGAGCAATGGATATAAAGCTACAGAAATGGGGGCTGTTCTCATTATCTCATCACTGTTGCTATCACTATCTCACACTGACCTTCAGTTTCCCTCAAGCTGTTCCCCATGTCCCTCTGGGCACTCTAGCTCAGAGCACTCTCCAGCACCCATGCTCCAGTTGGACAACTAGAGGTTCCAGCAGGGAGCAGAGGGCAAACTACAGGGCATGAAAATAAGACAGTGATCGATCGGTCCCCTCCCATTCATGTGTTCAGCAGCAAATACCTCCCATCTCAGCTGTCCCAGGCTGGTGGTTAAGAGCTCCTCACCACTCCAGCCAGTACGTCCATGGTACTTGAATGCTTGCAAATGTAAGCTTATCTTATTAAATGTAAGTTATCTTATTTGTGGAAGAGAAGATGAATGGTGGTAGGGGAATGTCTGGATGGAGCCCCATTGGGACAATACTTGATGGCAAATAAGATTGCCCATAGGCACTTGTGTTTGTCCTTCATTCTCAAAGAGGACCACGACATCAAGATGATGACAGGACTTGCAGTTGACTTTGATTTGAGTGAGGGAGGGCTGTGCAAGGTCACCAGCCTCACTTTCTTCTCCTGAGCCATCTGGATCCAGTGGCCTGTTATTCCTCAGGAGGACTGGAGATGGCCCAGGATGCAATGCAGGACCTTGGCCCTTTTAGGCTAAGGTCTTATCAGACTCTCACTTTGAGTGAGATATACCCATTCAATGAATAGGCCTCTTTCAGTAATTACTCAAGGAATGGCCCCTTTTAAGAAAGGAAAAAAAAGGATAAAAAAAAAAATCAAACTGGGTTGGGCTGAGACTGCTTATCAATAAAACAAGAGGATTGGAGTAGATGGCCTCCAAGGCCCCTCTGGGCCTCAGTTTTTTCATCTGTAAAATGGCAGGCCTGGATGTGAGAGCTTCTGAGATCCATTCCAGCTGCAGTGCCATGATTTTATGGTTTGTTTAATCATGGAATTTGGAGTGGGAAAGGGAATCTTAGAAATTCTCCAAGACACCATGTGGTACTGTGGAAAGAGGGCCTGGAGTCAAAGCATCTGGATTAAAATCCTAGTTTTCCCTTTCTCTCTTGTGTGATCTTGTCCAAGTCACTTAAATCCCATGGGTTCCTCCACTATAAAATAAGGGGCCATCTAAGTGCCCTTACAGCTCTAAACTTAGGATCTTAGGACCCTACCCCTTATTTTACAGAGGAGAAAACTGAAGAGTGGATTGGAGAAGTGAGTTGGGCACAATCACCCAGGTAGGAAGAAGAGCTGAGATTTGACCCTGGGTCCTTTGACTGCAAATACCATGTGATCTTTCTGCCATCTCCTTCCCTCAGTCCCACCTGGTAATATACAGTGCTATATTACCTTCCCGGGGTTCTGGCTCGATGCCCCTGAAGCGACCTTCAACACGGGCATCCACAACCTGAAACTGGCGTGATTCAATGTTCTCCTTGATTTCTTCATAGGTCTTCACAAACAGCGGGTTTAGGGTAGCCTGGAATTCTGCCTGAATTGGGCGGGCCCTGCCTGAGCTCAGCGGGTAGCCCTCCCGCTTCCAGTTCCTTAACCCTCCATCCAGCAAGGAAACAGTCTCATGCCCAAAGGCCCTGAACATCCACCACAACCGGGGGGCGGAGAACAGGCCCTGGTCACTAGCATCATACACCACCACGTGGGTGCCGTTCCCCACTCCCAGCTTGCCAACATACTCAGCAAACTCCGCAGCATTGGGCAGCATGTGCTCATAGGGGGACGTCCGGTCACTGCAGATGTCAATGTCAAAGAAGGCCGCTCCAGGGATGTGACCTTCTTCAAACTCCTGCCGAGGGTCTCGGTTCATCTTTGGCAGGTACCACGAGGCATCCAGCAGCTTGAGGGGCTGGGATTCCTTCAAGGACTTAGCCACCCACTTGGCTGATACTAGAGCTCTGAAGAGGGATCGCGCAGACATGATGCCTCTTGGCTTTTGGCCAGCTTCGGTCTGACTCAAGGCCTGCTGGGATCCTCTAGACTAGGTAAGAAGAAAGGGAAGGATCAATGACTAGGAGCAGGGAGGTGACTAAGCACACAGAGGGCTAGAATCCAATTGTAATTTGTGTTATCAAGAGTCAGAGAGAGCATAACAAAGGGAGAGGGAGGGAAGAATGAATGAAGGAAATGAGGAAAGGAGGGAGGGGCGGTCAGAGTCCAATAAAAACACTACACAGCAAACAACTAGCTTCAGTGAACTCAGAGTGCTGATTCAACAAAGTCACTCCGTCCCACCCACCTGGCCTCAGCCAAAGAGATTAGAGAGACCATCATTCCATGGAGTCCAGGGAGTCAGGATACCTGGGTTACTTGGGGAAGATAACAGTTCTTGACACCAAAGGGTCATTTAGTCCAACCCTTTCATTTTACAAATGAGGAAACTGAGGCCCAGAGAGCCAAAGTAACTCACTGAGGTCCACAGGAAATGTCAAAGTCAGAACTTGAACCCAGGACCTAACTCTAAATTAAAGCTTCTTCCCCCTGTGCTATGTCCCTAGTAGGCAATCTGGGGAAAGCAGGATTTCATGGGCCACACCAGCTATATACCATGGAGAGGAAGGTAGATGCTGAGCCTTTCCCTCCTAGTGTGTTGTAATGGCAGGAGATGTGGGTGCAATCCCCTGAGCAGTGGTGTTCTTGAGACTAGAGACATGCACTCCCTTGCCACATCTCCTGGTGATGAAAGAGACTTAGTGACAGAAGGGTAGTGACTTACCCAAAGCTATGCATCAATTTCTTAGCAAAGATAGGACTAGACTGGCCATTAGAGTCTAGACTGTACACATAAGGGAACCAGCCCTGCCCATGTCCTTCTGAAATGCCAACTACATGCCCTAAGGAATACAATCTCTCCTTTGCCATTCCCCGCTTCTACCTGGGTGACTGTGGGCAAATCCATTCTCACAGGGGCTGTTTCCCACTTCTGTAAATGAGGGGATCTAAAATGATCTCAATAATTTCCAAAATCCCTCCTCATTTTGACATATCATGCCTATGTTTCTAGTTCTGACATCAACTGTTCTAATGTTCTCTCCCTCACTGACAGGTTAAGTGCTAAGGCTGTTATCAGGGGCAATATTTTAAATTCTACCGACCCTCCTCCCAGCACAATTCAGTCAAATTCCCCAAGAATCAGTTAAAAGCTGATACCATTTCACATGAAAAGGAGGACAGTGTAGTGGGTAGAGACTATGTGTCAGGAAGACCTGGCTCACACGGGTTGGGTGACCCCGGGCAAGTCAATTCCTTTCTTTATGCTCCCAAGGTGATTTTCTAAGGCTACAAGATGCTGAGCTGGTATAGACAATAATAACAACAGTTAACATTTATACAGCGATGACTTTGTGCCAGGCACTGTGTTAAGCACTTTACAAATGTAGTCTCATTCGATCTCCACAACAACCCTGGAAGGAAGGCGCCATTATTATTTCAATTTTACACACGAGGAACCCGAGGCAAACAAAAGGTGAAATGATGACATCTAAATTAGTAGAGGGGGAGTTTCCTCAGACAGAATTCCCTACATCAAATATATTCCAAGTCTATTTAAAAGGGGAGGGAAAGTGGCAGGGAGGGGAAGAGCACTCACTGACTTTGAAGTCAGAAAACCCAGGTTCACTTGTCAGTCTGACCTAGGCTTAGTCAATTTAACTGTACGAGCCTCACATCCTCCAGTGTGAAATGAGAGATTTTGACTGGATAACCTCTGAGGTTCCTTTAAGACCTCAGTTTATGATCCTCAGACCTCCATTCAAATTCTAGTTTATTCATTCCCTGGGTGAACTTGGGCTGAGTCACTTCCCTGGTGGTTCCTGACTACAATATAATAACAACACTTACATAGTGCTCTACTTGGACCTTCACAATAAACCTGAGGTAGGTGCTCGGTTTACAAGTGAAGGTTCTGAGAGATTAAGTTATTTGCTGAGAGTTGCACAGAATCAAGTGTTTGAGGCAGGATTCAAACTCAATTACATGTGACCAGTCCACCATTCTAAGCTAGGCACTGAAGACAGCAAGATCAAAGGAAAAATCAACCAAACAAAATGGCGCTAGTCCCTGCCCTGCTCTGAAGGAGCTAACATTCCATCCAGCAGGATATATACATGTCACACACATGCACACATACATGTACACACAAGATGATTAAATATAATTTTAAAAATTAAAGCAATGATTTCTTTGGTGTAGGAGCTCCTCCTAGTGAGAATGCTCCCTTCACTACCACACACCACCACCTGCCAAATACAAACTACATGCAAAGGGAATCCAAAGGTGTTTCTTGGGAGAGGGGACAATCATGGGGAAGGTGGTACCTGAGCCATCTCCTCCACGTACAACTCCTAGATCAGCTCAGTGTCCCTCCCTGGATGAGTTCTCAGGAAGTCTGGTTTTTACTTTCAGCTCCCTTATTAAGGATGGTCAGGAAAGGTTAGACTAAGCTTAGCCAACACCCCCTACACACCCAGGTATATCCTCATTCTCAAAAAGTAGGTAAAAGAATAAGGGAGGGCCATGGATTTGAAAGCCACCTTCTCAGACATAGGAGCTGGCTGTTTTGTTTTGTTTTTTTATTTCTGAGGGAGTGGAACAGATAGAAAATATGGAACTTGAGAGGTGGAAATGGAAGCCCAGAAAGGAAAAGGGGCTTATCCAAATAGCACATGAATGGTAAGGAATCAACCTAGGATTTGAACTCAGGTCTACTAATAATCCTGTTAGTCCATAGGTTTAGAATCCAGGATTGGAGCAGAAAGGGTCCTCAGGTGCAATGTAGCTCAACTTCCTTGATTTACAGAGGCCCAGATGAGACTTGCCCAGGATTACATTGCTACAGCAATGGGCAAAAGATTTAGTTAGAAGTGATCTCAGCAGCGACCGACAAATGAAACTGAGGCCCAAGGAGATCAAGGAATCGAATGAACCTGCACATTTCCTTGGCTATACAGGATGGGTCCCAGGGCTTATGTGGCTTGGAGTCGCTGGCTGAACCTCCCTTGGGAGGGAGTCCCAATTCCTGGTGCTGACAAAAGGGGCCCAGTGGAGCAGAAGGCTGAGAAGAGCTTACTAGCATCTAGTCCCCATTTTACAGAGTAGGCAAAGGGAACCTCAGAGCAGTCCCGCGATTTGCCCAAGGTCACACGGCTCAAGTAATGGGGCAGAAGTAGTTCGCAAAACCGGCCAGGGTCTCTGCCCGCTAAGTCAGAGCTCCCTGTATCTCTAAATGGCTGCCCCCCTCACCCCTGGACAAATACCAGACTGAGTTTAGTTTCAGGGAGCACCCAGTTAGCCTCCAAAACATCACTAATCCACATGGGCTGGGGGTCATTCGGCGCTCTGCCGCTGAGCTTCCGGTTACTCCCCCAAGGACAGCTGGGTTAGGCTGGGGGAGGGAAACCCTCCCTCCCGGCTGCCCTCCACACCCCCTGCTCCTTTACCCAGACTACTACAAGCCACCGCTGGCCCTGGGGCAGTGCCAGATCCCCCGGGCGCTCCGATTGTGCTGAGGCCGGAGCCGCTGAGATTTTGGCACCTTGGACATGGGTACGGGCTTGGTGTCCTTCCTCCAAGGGCAAGGGCCGTAAGGAATGGAAACTAGGGGAGATCTGGGAGTCGAAGAGAGAGTCGGGGGCCCAGCACCCACCCCACACGAGTCCTCACTCACCACGGTAGGGGCCGGCCCAAACTGACGGCTTCTCCGCCCCTTCCCCTGCGACGGCGACGCCAGTGGGCTGGTCCCTGAACGCAGGAAGGAGGGTTCTAAGGGCTGGGCAAGCGGCGAGGGAGGGACGGAGGCAGGGCCCAGACTGGGCTTCCTTTTTGAACAACTAACTTTATTAAACAGGGCGAGAGAGGGAGTGGCAGGCGGGAGGCCGGCGAGGGGTGTCGAGAAGGAAGGCACTGACCTGTCTGGCGGCCAGGGCCCACCGAGACAAAAAAGAAAACGAGGGAACTAGCCCATGGACCCAAGGACACATGGGGTGGGACTGGGAGAACCTAGATCTTAGGACTGTCCGGGGCACCTGGAGGATAACACCACCGTGCCCCCCTCCCCGCCCCCCAACTCCCTAGAACAGGGCGGGAAACGGAGATCATGGAGGGAAGGGATTTGCCCAAAGTCACACAGCTAGGAGCCAGCCGAGGCAGGATTTCCAAGCCAGGCTGACGCCGTTCGGGTCCATGGCTCTGGCCATATCTCTCAACCACCTCTACATAGGTCCAGTGAGGAGGAGGAGTGGAAGGGAGCAGAGGAGAAGGGGAAGGGGGAGCAGAGAAGGCACGAACGAGCACAGTCCAGGGATCAAGGTCCCCTACCCTTCCCCTACTCCCACCTTCCTGCACTTCCTGTCCAAGCTGGTTCTCTCTGGGTTGGAATTTCTGGTTAAGCGGAGCTCTGAGTCTAGCGCAGGGTCAAGTGTGTTCCACCGGCTGGCGGGTTACCGCGAGGGGGTGCAGGAATCAGGGAGAGGTGTTACGATCTCTCCTCCCCCTTCATTTGGGGACGCTTTAGGGAAGGGATTACTCCTGAAGCTGGGCCTGCCTCCCACAGGAGTCCTTTGTTTCGGGGCTGGCCAGAGCCCAGGATGTGGTTCAGCTTTTTACTGATTTCGCTTAGGAACTAAATGCTCCCTGCTTTAAATGAATCCCCCTCCCCCAGCCCTTCAGCTGGGCTGCCCCGGTCACTACTCCCCTCCTCCTCCTCTTCCCCTTCCCCCTTCTCTTTCTCTGGAAGGGGGGAGGGACGACACCCACACACACCCACTTATGCATAGATACACATTTTCATGTACAGACTCCCAGTCACAGCCAAGGCAAATTCTACTCTTTCAACTCCCAAGGGGCCCCAAGTCCCACAGCAACTGCCGGGGATTGGCTGTTAAGGTGGGAGGGGTCAGTCCTGGGATAAAGTCGAGGGCCAAGCCTGAGAGTGGAAAGACTGCCACCTTTCCCTCCGCCCAGGGACCAGCTGGGTCTGGTGGGTTGGGGGATCACCCTCCAGGCCACGCCCCCTCCCCTTCCCCTCCCCTTTCCCTGGCAGCCTTTCCCCATCTCCCGGCTCCCAGTCAAGTTTTGTTCTCCCTGTTTCCTGCTTCTCCCTCCTCGTCTCTGGTCATGGTGCAACAGGTGCTCTACAGGGCTCTGGTGTCCACCAAGTGGCTGGCCGAGTCAGTCCGCTCCCAGAAGCTAGGCCCGGGCTTGCGGGTACTCGACGTGTCTTGGTACTCACCTCGGCAGCGCAATGCGCGCCAGGAATACCGAGAGCGCCACATCCCCGGCGCCTCCTTCTTCGACATCGAGGAATGCCGGGACCAGGGGTCTCCCTATGAAATGATGCTACCCAGCGAGGCCGCCTTCGCCAGCTACGTGGGCCGCCTAGGCATCAGCAACAACACGCACGTGGTGGTGTACGACGGCGACGATTTGGGCAGTTTCTACGGCCCACGCGCCTGGTGGATGTTTCGGGTCTTTGGCCACCGCACGGTGTCGGTGCTCAATGGGGGCTTCCGAAACTGGCTGCAGGAGGGGCACCCGGTGACCGCGGAACCTACGAACCCCGAGCCCGCAGTCTTCAAAGCCACACTGGACAAGTCCCTGCTCAAGACCTACGAGCAGATGGTGGAAAACCTGGAATCCAAGCGCTTCCAGATGGTGGACTCCCGGTCCCGAGGGAGGTACCTGGGAACAGAGCCCGAGCCTGATAGCAAAGGTAAGGCGCGGGGTAGGGGTGTGAGCAAGCGAGCTACCTCGTTGACTAGGCTGACTGGGCACCCCTCCTTCCCCCAGACACGGCTTCAACAGCCCACACTGGCTGCCTGAGCTTGGTGGCCCCTGGTGCCTTCTACCAGACCAGTGGATTAAGAGATCGTCAGAGACAACCTCCACACCAGCTGCCCACCATGTTACAGAGCAGAAAAGGGAGGCTCAGAGTGGTCAAGGGGCTTACCCAATGTCACACAGTAGAAAATGAAAGGCTAGGATTTAACCTAAGGTCTTGTCACTACAAATCCACCTCTCCCTCAGTACCCCCCCCCCCCCATGATGCCTCTTGCTTTTATCTTAGGCTCACAGACATAGAACCATCTAGTCTAACCCAATCATTTTATAATTTAGGAAACTGAGGTTCATCTAGTTCAAGTGACTTAGGCAAGAACTCACTTTGTCCAGGACTTTTCCTACTAGCGCCCTGTTGTCTCTGATTCTAGTTTCATAGGCATTTGGGGTGGGGGGAAAGGGCCAGACATCCAGTGATTTGCTCAAAGTGACCTGAATAGTTGTGACTGACTTCTTGGAGGACCTTGGACTCCAGCTCTCAGAGTTTGTTCCATTCACCTCACTCCCCTCCCCTCCTCCACACTCAGTATAAAGACAGCTCTGCTTACCAACAGTGGACTCTTTCCTTTGGAGACACTCCCAGGTCCAGAATTTCCTTGAACCTTGAGATGCAAACGGTCCACATGTCCATCCACTGATTTTTATTGAGAACCTGATAACCAGAGCATTCCTCTAAAGTCCTTTTCTGATGCTTCCTTGTGGTGTGCCTGTGACTCAATTTTCCAAGGTTTTGCCAGTGATTCCCAAGCTCTAGACCTACCATCTTAGATAGGCTGGAAGTCTTGTATGTAAGGATCAGCCCCTAAGTTCCAAGAGATTCCCCATCACATTGGTCACAGAGTCGATTTCATTTTAATTATTTAAAAAGTATAAGCTTAATCATCAACAAATGTGAAGAACAAGAGAGGCCATTCATTCATTGTGTATGAAATAGAATGCTGGATTCCTCAGACATGGCAACTGCTTCTCAAGTTGTAAAGGGGTCATAATCTGAATCAATGGAGGTAAGACCCACATTGATGATTACAGATCTTTGTGGTAGTGAATTATTGTATGCCCTGTGCTAAGTGCTGGGTTAAGATGAAACAAGATCCTTCCTTACCATCTTGGCTTCTGGTCTTATGCTCAGATGTGTCACAAAAGGGCAAATAGAGTGTGTTCAGTCATGCCCATTTGGGATTTTCTTGGCAAAGATACTGGAGTGGTTTGTCATTTCCTTCTCCAGGTTAAGTGACTTGGCCAGGGTCACACAGCTAGTAAATCTAAGATCAGATTTGATGAGTCTTCCTGATTCCAGGTCTAGTTTGCTATATTCACTGTACTGCTTAGTCAGTACAGATTAAGGAAGATTTCCTAAAAGAAAGAGTATGTGGGTTGAATTTTAAAATATGAATACAGAATATAAAAGGCAGAAGGTTGGTAGCAACACTTGTGAACAAAGGCAAAGCAGGGGGAAGGTATACAGGGTGTATAGGGGTGCAGGATGTTGAACACTCCAGTTTGGCTAGAAAAATAGAGTATGTGAAGGAAAATAGTATGACAGAAGGTTGGAAAGGGAGCTGAGAACTTAACACGGGGCAAGTTCACCTTTCTGAACCTCATTTCTCACATCTGTAAAATGGACCTGATAGCTTCTAAGGATACTATCCAATCTGAATCCATGATCCTGTGATGGAACTAGTATCAAACTAAGGAATTTGACCTTGAAACTTGGTAGGTGGCAGAAACCTTTGAAGACAACTGGGGAGAATGGGAGTGGGGGATTGGACTTGATGGCCTTGGAGTTCCTTGGAGGTCTAGAGAACTGAAGGGACTTAATGCAGTTACAATTGGAATCTATACGCTCTAGATTCAAATCCAGAGCTCTTTTCAATGGTTTATGTGGATGCTCTCTCACTCACCTCCTTTCCCCCCTCCCTCAAACAAAACAACTTCTAAAAAAGAATATTTCTGGGAAAGTGCATACCCCAGCTTCTCTCCCACCGTAGGCTAAAAACCTAACCCAACCAGACTTGGTAATCAGAGTTATTTTTTGCAGTTGGAATCTATCCAACTCTTCTCTCTTACCTAGAATGACAGCTTACTTGGATCTCTGACATTTTTTCCCCCTGGCCCAACCCTTTTTCAAAAAAATCTTGAGAAGACAAATTCGATGCCTGACCTTTACACCCCCAGAGCCTAGATTAAGGGGTGAATTATGGTTTTCCAAGAGGGAGGCAGGATCTAGAGAAATTGTGCCCACTTTGTCTTTTTTTTCCAACTCTCCTTAATTGAGCAGGCATTCAAGGGAAAGGAGGGAGATTAGGATATTCCTGGCACCAGGCCAGGCTTCTTCGAGGGAGTGGCATAGAAATCTATGGGGGCTATAGAAAAGCTTGATTCAGAAGGGGCCAGAGATCTCATTCAATATAAGCACCTTCAAGATAGGTTATATTTATTGTCTCTTTTTTCCAGCAGCCTATTTGTCACAGGATTTTTTATACCTGAGTCCGAACTTGTGATGCATTGCTCAAAAAGCCATCCAGATGTGGCTGTGTATCCACAGATACAGATTGGTAGAATTCTTAGTTTTCTTCCAAACATACTCCTCACCTAAAAATTTACTTCGCATTTACTTTATATCTACTTTATAGATGCTATGTAGCTCTCTGATAGGAGATACTATTTTCACCTTTCTATCTCCTGTACCCAGTTGCCTAGTGAAAGGCCAAACGTGCAACAGAGGTTTAGCATGAGTGTTGCTAGGGGACTTTGAGCTTATTAAGTAACTAGTCCCCATCGACCTGTTTGTTTGGTTTTTTTTGTTGTCTCAGTTACAATGCACTGTAGTAACTGTGGAAAGAACCTTGGCTTTGGAGAGTAAGAAGACTTGACCAAATCCCCTCTCTGATGCTCACAGCCTAAGTGACCTTGGTCAGATCCTTTCCATTTTCTGAGCTATAAAGCTAGGAGATTGGACTAAATGATCTTTGAGACTCCTTCCTGCGCTAGAGCTAAGATCTTGTGTTCTATGAATCCTTTCCTCATCATCCCTGACAAGAGACTATCTAGCTCCTGCACGAACTTTTCCAGGAGTGAGAAATGGGTTTTTAATCTGAGAGTCCAGAGTACTTTGATAGATAATTTGATACATTAATACTTTGAAGTATAATTGATTTCCTTTGTAATCATACATATTTTATGCATTTAAAGACGTTCTGTAAATGGGTCCTTATGCTTCCCCAAACTCTCCTGCTGCTAACCAGGGAATGTCCCTAGAGCAAGTGCTCTTAACCTTTTTTCTAACTTTTTTTTTTCTTTTCCTGAACCCCTTTGGAGCAGGAGAGCAGTTTTTTCCCCCATATGCTATCCCCAGCCCTGGAACAGGAAAAGAAAACCTCTAATCAGTCAGCCAATAAACATTTATTAAGCACCTACTATTTACTGTGCTACACTCTGGGGACACAAAAAGAAAAAGAAACAGTGCCTGTCCTCAAGGAGCTTACAATCTTCTATGTTTGTGTGGAGAAGACACCAAGCAGAATATGAACAGATAAGTATATCTTTGGAGTGGGGGGAGGAAATAAATAAGAGAAGGAAGATAGTAAAATCTGTCCTGTGCCCTGAGATGAATTGCTGTTTCTCCTTGGGTCTCAGTTTCCCCATCTGCAAAAATGAAAGTATTGTACTAGATGAGAACTCTTTAAGTTCCCTCCCAGCTCTGAAACCTGTCATTTTAATAAGCCACCCTTCCTGTGGTCACTGACCTCTTAGAGACCGAGACTGAAGTTGACTTTGTTTTCTGAACTAGGCTGAGAAGTGACATTTAGACTAACATCTAATGCTGTCTCCACTTTGCAGCTCCTTAGGTTGTATTTCAAGATAATGGATGTAAAGCTAGAAGAGACCTTAGAAGGATGATCAAATCCATTTATAGGTGATGTATCAGGAAACTGATCCATAAAAATCAGGTGACCACTTGTTCAGGAGGTTGCAGAGGTATCCTGGAAAAAACTGAGAGGAAGCCAAGATGGTAGAGAATTCATTGTAGTATAGTGGAAAGAGTACTGGTCCTGGAATCAGTGGACCTGGGTTCAAATTCCATCTCCAACACATACTAACATACAACCTTAGGTATGACACTTAACTATCCTGAGTCTCAGTTTCCTCATCTAGGAAATAAGGGACTGTTACTAGGCAACTACCGAGATTTCTTCCAGTTCCTCATCTGTGATATTGTTCAATACCCTCATTTTGCAGAAGGGGAAACCGAGGCTTAGAGAAGTTAAGTCACTTGCCCATTGTTGTGTAGATAGGAAGTGGCAGAACCAAGAGTCAAAGCCCACCTCTTCTTAACTCCAAATCCAGTCCTCCAGCACAATGAATCTGTGTTAGATTCCTGGTGCATAGTGAGAGCTTAATGAGTGCTCATTGATTGACTAATTCAGGTATAAGTTGGACTATATGGCCCCTGAGCCCTTAGATTCCTACATCTAAAGTTGGAAGGAACCTCTGAGGCCATCTGGTTTAACTCCCTCATTTTACAGATGGGGAAACTGAGGCCCAGAGAGGGGAAGTAACTCCCCTTGATCATAGATTTAGAGCTGGAATGGACACTGGAACTCATTTAAGTCCAACACCCTCCTTTTTTTTAGATGATGAGACCAAGAGGGAAATAGCTTGCCTAAGGTCACACATCCACACATCAGGGGTCAGAGCTGGACTGAAACACCACCACTGGCTCTTATCTAGCCCCCTTTTCATTCTTCTCTGTCCTGCTTTCCAAATAAGCCCAGCCTTTGTTAGAGCAAAGGGCCAGTGTTCAAGAATATTCAGGGAATGAGGAAGGAAAAGTCACTTAGCTTTGTACCTGGCACTTAGTCACTACATATTAAATGGTTGATTAGAATCATAGGTTTAGAGATGGAAAGGATCCATGAAGTGAAATCAATCTTCTTTTTACAGAAAAGCAAACAGGCCCAGAGAGTTCAAAGGAGTTGCCTAGGTAGTATCTCACATGGAATCCAAGTATTCAAGGCAGGATTTAATACCCAGGATTCCTGACTCCCAAGTTCAGCATTCTATCTATCCTACCACACTGACTTGCAATGACCATATCCCCCACTTGCCTACTCACATTACCCCTGACTCAAAGCCCATGCTTTTCCCATTCCCTTAACCTGCCTCACCACAAAAGGAAGTTCTCTGAACCCAAATGGCTTGGAGCCCATACCCAGTTCAGAGCCCCTAGCACCTAGAAATCCAAATGTGTGTACAATGTTTGAATCCCCAGTGAGAAGGATGAGGTGGTAGACAGGGGAGACTGTCATCAAATAGTATTTAGTTTCCTGACTTAATAGTTTAGTCATCCAAAACCCTTCCTTCACAAAAAACTCTGAGGGAGAGAGTACAAAGATTCACCCCATTTTACTGCTGAGGAAATGGAGACGATGGGAGATGATTTGCCCAGAATCAGACAATTATCAGATAATTGAGCCATGTTTTAAATGTGAATCTTCCAGTCTAAGGGCAAGGCCACTACTTCTGCTCTGTAACACTCAGCCAACAAGCATCTATGTGCCAGATATTGTAGTGAGTACTAAGAATACAGATGGAAAAGTAAGATGGCCCCTAACTTTGAGATTACAATATAATAGGAGAATATAGCTTGTTCATAGATGCTGGATATGTCACTAGTAGTCCAGGGGATGGCCGTCCTTGAAAGGAAGTCTACCTCTGGGCTCAAATGGATCCAGCCTCAAGCCCAGAGGGAACTTGACCTCAAAGAGAAGTACTGGGATTTTTTTTTCCTCATATACTATCCCCAACCCTGGAATAGCAAAAGAAAACTTCTAATCAGTCGGTCAATAAACATTTATTAAGCACATACTATTCACTCTGCTAAGCTCTGGGGATACAAAAAGAGGGAAAAAAACCAGTGCCTGTCCTCAAAGAGCTTACGATCTTTTGTTTGTGTGGGGAAGACAGAAAGCAGGATGATATGAACAGATAAGTATATCTGGGGTGGGGGTGAATAAATGAGAGAGGGAAGATAGTAGAAAGAAGACAGTTTGGGAAAGGTTTCCTGTAGAAGATGGGATTTTAGTTGGGGCTTAAGTGTGGCTCGTATTTAGGGTCTCCCTAAAAGAGAATAATAAAAAGTTACTGACTGAATGAACTTTAGAGGCCTTTGGGTCTAACCTTTTCATTTAAAAAGAGAGGAAGCTGGGACTCAGAGATTGATTGGCTACCTAAGGTCACATAGATAAAGTTATGTGGCATTTGATCCCAGGTCTTTCTGACTCTGAAATCCAGTGACCAATCCAGTACACTACACTGGTTTACTATATGAAATACCAGGTATAGGACAACTATTTATTTCCTTCAACTCAAAAGAAATGCTTAAAATGCAAAAGACTCATCAGTGACCATTGATAAGTACTTATATGAAACAATCTCTATTCACTCCTCATACGCTAGTAGGAAAGATTGGTGAGGCTATTGAACAGGTATTTAACATATTTTCCTCGTCTCTATTGTTGAGGGAGCCCAGAGTAAGAATGTATGGATGAATAAATAAGAAAGCATGTATTAACCACTCACTCTGTGCAAAGCCATGTGATGTGCTAAAATACAAACAGAAAGACAAGACAGCCCCTGCTTTTAATGGTGAGATGTTGACTTGGGAGGAGCAGGCAGCCACAAAGCAGGTAGTGTGTCAGCAGAATGACTAAGGGAAAATGTAATCAGCTCCTATCCACTATCCACATGATAGTGCTGGCCAGATACTTTCTATCCCCACCCCAAGCTTAAAGTCTCTGGGGAGGGAGGGCCAGCAAACTGAGCTGAGGCTCAGAACAGTATCATGTTCCTCAGAGAGGAGATTATGGGGAGGGCGGAGTTGACCATAGCCAGTGACCAGGGTGCAGGGGGACTCTGACATTCTGAATATCATAAAAGAGAATGGAGGGACTAGACTGGCTTTTTTCAGTCTCAGATCGCTGCAGTCAGTAGTGTGAGAAGAGTAATGTCTCTCTAATCCAAGTTTTCTTAATTTGGAGGCCATGAAGTTTTTTTTCTTTTTTAAACATATTTGTGTTTATTTTATGAAATGTTTCTCAATTACATTTTAAAATTTTTTTACAGTTTTAGAATTTTGAGTTCCAAATTCTCTCCCTTCCTCCCACCCCTTGAGAAGGCAAACAACATATCAACTCTACATGTGAAGTCACACAAAACATTTCATATTAGCCTTGTTGCAAAAGAAACATACACAAATAAAAAAAGTTAAGGGGAGAAAAGTATGCTTCAGTTTGCACTCAGAGTAATGAAATTGTTTTTCAAAATTGATATTGATGACTCTTCCATTGTAATTGGTTTGCATTGTAATTCTACATATTTTATTAATTTAAAAACTTGATTCAGAGGATTACGTAGGCTTCACCTGACTGCCCACTCAAATAAAATATGTAGAATTAACAATACAAACCAATTACATTGGAAGACTTCTATTGTTTTTGAAAAGCAAAAATTTAAAAAACAAATTTGTAAAAACAATGACTAAATGCAAATTGAAACCAGAGGAGAAAGTGAGGCTGGTGACCTTGCACTGATCTTCCTCACTTAAATCCAATTCCCTTGCATATCATGGCATCATCTCCCTGATGTCTTGGTCCTCTTTGAGAATGAAGGACAAATAGCACAAATCCATTTTTTGACTTGGGGAGGTGGGGAAATTGGGCTCTTAAAAAGCCCAAGTCCCATTCTCAGGTCCAATTCTTCTTTCTCCTTCTCCCTCCTCTTCCTTCCTCCTTCTCCCTTCCTCTTCCTCCTCCCCTACTTCCTACCCTCCCTTTATTTTCCCTCCCCTCCTTCTCCCTCCCTTCTTCTCCTCCCCTCCCTCCTCCCCCCCCTTTTTATGCTCTCTCTCCCCCTCCCTCTCATCTATTCACTGTGCCACCTAGCTGCCCCTAAGTAACTAGATTGACAGTTTGACGTGATGACATCTTCCCTTTCTGTAGTACTTTAAGGTTCCCAAAGCTCTTCCCTCAACATCCTTGCAAAGCACAGAGTTGTCTTTACCCACAGAATCGTAGATTCACTCCCTCTGTTTATCCACAGTACTCTGCTCGGGGTAGACACCGAACAAATACTTGTTGATTAATTGGCCCCTATGACTTCTCAGTTGGCACGTTGGGATATGAAGAAAGGGATAGATAATTGTTAAGTATTATAGATACATGCCTTTTTTGTGGTAGTTGGCATTTTAACAAGCACTTTTTATAGCCCAGTTCATAAAGGTGTCTCTTTAATGGATCGTAGGGAATGCCTGAGGCAACAGCCTGAGGTGATCCCCCACAGAAAGCTCATCTGGTCTTCACCACGTAGGACAGTGCCCAGAAGAGGAGAGAGGAAGATTGTGATCCTCTTCTCTCTCCTTCCGGTCAAACCACACCATTGCATTCAGTTCTTTGTGCCACATTAATTTTATTTTTATTTCAAGGTTCTTATTAAACATATATGATGGAAAAATTTCTGTGAATACACTCATCATCAGATCATCTGTACACATAAAAATGCTGGAGGGAGAGAATGACACCTTGAAACTAAACACTTCTGAGCTTCTGTAACTGGTGGCCTGAGGGGGTGTCCCTATAAAAACTCGATCAACTCAACTCTGCTCTTCTGGAAAGTTATGACACTCCCCATTTCCTAAATCTGGCCCGCAGGAGAAAAGGATATTGGCACTAATGCATTAAATGCATCAAATTTCTGTGGAAGGAACTCTTAGGGAATGCGAAAAAGCCCAACTGCACTTCAAAAGGCACATTCTTGATCCATTCAGGGGCACAGACCCAATCCTCCTTTTAGATCTCTGGTGTGAAGTAGCCATACAGAATACAAAATCCTGGGTAATACTGAGCAATCCTTACAAAATTCAAGGCAAGCTAGGTTGGTGCCACATCCTAGAAAGGGCATTAATGAGAATATTTAGCCCAGAGAACAGAAGGTTGACTTGGGATATGAAAGCTGGTCCCTGTGAGCTCAAACTTACTAAACAGGTTGTTATCCTTCATCTTTGGTCTCTCACTTGAAGGATATTTTTCAGGGAGAGAGTTAAATCTCTTCTACTCAGAGGGCAAAACTAAGGGTCATGCTTGGAAGCAAGAGGAAGGCATGCTTTTTTGCTCGGTAAAAGGAGATTCTAATTAGAGCTGTTTCCAAGTGGAATGACCTACTTGTTTTCAAGTGGTCAGTCACTTATTTTATAGAGGGAATTTCATTCTATTCCATGATAGTTTGGTCTAGATGATCCCTGCAAATCTATGGTGCTGATTGTATCCAATTCCCACTTTTTATTTTACTCATTTGTTTATTCATTCATCCATCCACCCATCTATTATTCAGTCATTTATCTATCTATCTATCAGTCTATATCTATCTATCTATCAGTCATTTATCTATTTATTTATCTCAAGGAAGTAACTAAGGCTGAGTAGGGGGAAATGACTTGCTCATGGTCACATAGCTATAAATAGTAGTAGGAGCTAATAATAAGCTAGTAAGACTTAAACCCAGGTCTCTTTTCTCCATGCTTAGTACTTTTACCACTAAGAACCTCTTCTCTAATCCAATCAAACAAACATTAAGTGCCTATTAACTGTGACACTAGGCAAATTACTTAACCCTAATTGCCTCCAAATTTAAAAAATGAGAGAAAAAGAAACTCCATCCTTAAGGAACTTGTATTCTACCTCATGGTGACAGGGCTACAACATGGAAACAGCTACATTGACCCATCTCCCACCTGGCTTCTTACATTGTATCAACTTATATGTAGATAGGTTCTCTCCTATAGAATGTAAGATCCATGAAGGCAAGGATGGTGTCTTTTTGTCAGAGTAGTCCAGTGTCTTAACATGATGCCTGGTACATAGAATTTGCTTAATTAGAGGTTTGCTGATTGATTCTTAATCTGGAAATCAGTCATTCTTAAGAGCTAGATTTGTTGTCTGAGGACATTTTGCTACTGATCTCCTGTGGGCAAGTCAACTTTTCTGAACCTCAGTATTCCTATCTATTAAATGAAGAGACTGAATTAAATAGTCCTCAAAGTCCCTTCTAACTCTAATTCTTTTGTCCTCTTTTCCTTTCATTCAAAATTGGCTTTCTTGCTTTTCCTTACACATGCCACATCTTTCCCCACCTCTATACCTTTGCACTAACTACCTTGAATACTTGGAATGCTTCTGTTTCTTAGAATTCCTGGTTTCCTTCAGGATTCAGGTCAAGCACCACCTCCTACATGAAGTCTCTCCTCATCTCCCACTACCACCACCTCAAGTACTAGTACCTTCTTCCCACCAAAATTTACCTGATAACTCTTTTGTATGTTTTTGGTTGTTGTTGGATTTTTATGTTAATATATATGTATGTTTCTACCATTTTACTATTAAAATAGGCTCCTTGAGAGCAAGGTCTCTTGTTTTGTTTTTATATCCCCTCTGACTGGTACAGTTCCTAATAAATAGGATTATAGGATCTTGGATTTAATTTGGAAAAGGAACCTTAGAGGCCACCGAGTCTGACCTTTTTAGTTTATAGATAGGAAAAATGGGCCCCAGAGAATTCAAAAGACTTGTCCACTCCTAGTAAGTGTTAGAGGCAGCCTATGAACCCTGGCCTTCCTGCCTCCTAAATCCAGCATTCTATCCATTATGGCACATTGTTTCTGATGATAGGTGCTTAATAAATGCTTATTGATTGGTTGCTGTGGTCCATCCATCACCTCTAACTCTTTCCTCCCTTTTTCCTGTGTCCTTGGTCTCTTCCTGGGCCTGACTCAGACCTGGAACCCGGCCACATCCCTGGCTCCCTGAACATGCCTTTCACCGACTTCCTGACGTCAGAAGGCTTAGAAAAGAGTCCTGAGGAGATTCGGGCTATGTTCAAGGAGAAGAAAGTGGATCTCTCAAAGCCGCTGATTGCCACCTGCCGCAAGGGGGTCACTGCTTGCCACATTGCCCTTGCTGCCTACCTCTGTGGCAAGCCTGATGTAGCTGTGTATGATGGCTCCTGGTCCGAGTGGTTCCGCCGGGCACCTCCTGAGCTTCGGGTCTCTCAATGGAAAGGAGGAAAAGCATGAGTAGGAATGGGGAAAGGACAAGATGACCCTTTCCTTGCCCTCTCCCCTCTCCTAGATCAACCAGTTGAGCCATCGTGGATCTAGGGACCCATCTTTACCTACAATCCTCTCTGAAATGATGTTTAGTTTATACATTTTTTTCTTACCAGTTTTTGTAAAAGATTGAAGAGTTTCTGGGGTATCTTATGTAAAGATTTCCTTCATTCTCCCTTGTCAGTTGTGGAATAAATTCTCCCCTTTCTGAGATGCTATTTGAGATTCTCTTCCTGGACTGAGCTATTAGCGAAAGCATGTGGTCATAGAAAGGACAGTTAATAAGGGTTCAAATCTCACCTCCAATATGTACTACATGTGTAAGTCACTTATTCATTCACACTCAGTTTATCCCTCTGTAAAATGGGTATATTACTTGAGATACTTGAACTGAAACTAGGAGTTCTAGGAGTTCTTGCCTAATAGAAGTGTTCAGCCTACAGGTTATCTGAAAAACTGTCATTCAGGATCAGTTAGTTTTGTTTCTTTGGCTCCAGAAAACAGAATGTAGAGCACTGAATATCGGTTACAGGGAGGGAAGTAGGTCTCAAGATTTTATGGGAAGGATTTTCTAACCCAGAGTTATCTCAAGGTAAGGGGAGGCAATAGGCTGCCCTTGAAGGTAGTGAGTATTGGAAGTCTTCAAACAGAGGTAAGGGGATTACTGCTTAGGTAGTTGATGGTCAAAAGGACCTCTGAGGTACCTTTCATTTCTGAGTAGCTGGAATCAAGAGTTCACTTGACATAACCCAGTTGCCATCATGGACTCAATCGTGATTCAAGCCCTCCAGGCCTGGACCTGTGATTTCACCAATATAAGGAATTCCCTCTACCAATGAGTAGTTTAGTAACTTTCTGCTATTTAAAATACCCTTAGAGTAGGGTTTCTTAGTATTCTGTGAGTCTTGGACCCCCAGGCAGTAGGTCCAATGAAGCCTACGGACACCTTAAATTATCTTGTTAAAGGCAGAAAAATGTATAGGATTGCCAAGGACACTTATTCTATTGAAATAAAGCTGCATTTTTCTCCATCTAAGTTCATGGATCCCCAAAGGGGACCCCAAGTTAAGAAATCCTGATTTAGAGAGTTGCCCAGGACACCTGGAATTAAGTGACTTGCCCAGGGTCACACAATCTGTGTTAGAATCTCAAGAATTATATTTGAGAGCCAGGAAGGAGGTGGAGGTATGAAGGTCACTGGGTGACTCCTTATCCCAGTAGGTATGTACTTTCCTCATCATAAGCAGTAGTGGGGAGCTTAGAGGCCAGTCAGTCGAATCTGGATGCTGAAGCTCAGTTAGAAAGAACCCATAGAAAGGTATCTGTGTGGCCCTAGACAAGTCACTCCCTTGAACTTTCCTCACCTGTAAAATAAAGGGATCAGATGTCCAAGTTCCTACTTTACATGGTATGTCTGTGTAAACTATCCCATGAGCCCTTGAGTTTGACCAATGGCTTGTCCACCTTCAAAATCATGGCATTTGGCGTCCAAGAACCTAAGTCCAAGTGATGTCTTTGACATTTACTACTGTGTGACTTTGGGTCAAATCACCTCTCTCCTCCCTGAGTCTCAATGTCCTCAGATGTAAAATAAAAGATGGATTAGATGTAGGGCTTCCAAGATCTCTTCCAATTCTGGATCTATGGAAGATGACTATAATTGGGGACAGAAGACATGAGGTTTGAATGCCAAAGTCTATCCTATTCTTATATCCTAACTCCCTTGCCAGCCCCATTACTGCCTCAGTGATAACATACTCAGACTGGCTCATCTCAAACTCCATCCCCCAGACCATTATTCTACTGCATTTGTCCTCCCGAACCACCCTATCCCTTTCCTCTCCATCCTTCTGGATGGGGGCCTGAGAGAGTCAGCCATCCAGTGAAGGTAAGAGCCCTGGGTATTGTGGTCTCCATGGCAACCATTGACTACAACTCAGGAGGGCTGTTGCCTGGTAGGCAGCCAGGCCTCTGAGTCCTGTGTGCTCATCAGAGCCAGAGCAGAGATCGCAGGGATTTTGAAGACTTTGTAGGTGTGAAGAAGGTATGAGAGAACTGATTACACAGGTGAGGCAGGTGGGGGTGGAATTTGGTTCCTTCAACCCACTGGGTTGTGTCCCACTGGGACATGTGTGGCTGTTGAAACCTTCCACTGCTTTCTGGATTTCTCTCCCCTCCATACTTGGAGACAGGGGTGAAAGGAGCCCTTCTCTCCAGGTAATATGAGCTATCTCAGGAAGTAGTGAGTTTCCTGACACTGAAGACATCCAAGAGGAGCATGGATGCTCTCGAGAAGATTTCTGCATGTGGATATGAACCCATATTTGGGTCAGGGCTGTACCTGTTAATCAGGTGGTAAAAACTGAACCCTCTGGGCATAATGTAGGTGAGATGGAGGGATTGTTTCCTGGATGGAGTGTAGAGCAGTAGCATCTATCTTAGACCATATTTGGATGGTGGGGCCTACTTGGAAAAGCATAAATCAAAGGACCTGTTCTCTGACATCATTTGCCATGTGACCTTTCATCTGAATTAGAGCTAGGAAGGGCATTGGAAGTCATCTGACCCAACCTCACTGGAAA
Organism: Notamacropus eugenii; assembly: GCF_028372415.1. Taxonomy (NCBI): domain Eukaryota; kingdom Metazoa; phylum Chordata; class Mammalia; order Diprotodontia; family Macropodidae; genus Notamacropus; species Notamacropus eugenii. Next base: position 294,105,089 of record NC_092874.1, on the reverse strand, counting down.
CTGAGGCCCAGAGAAGTAAAGGGATTTGTCCAAATTGACACAGGTATTTTATGGCAAAGATGGAGATTTACTGAGTAAATGTTGTTTCCTAGTAAGTCACTTTATATCCCTGGGCCTCGATTTCTTCAACTGTAAAATGAAAAGGCTGGTCTGGATGACTTCCAACACCCATTTCTTCCATCTCTAATTTTTGGTCAAAGATTGAACATGCCTTCTGATTCCTCCACCCAGGAAGATATGGGAGTGTCCTCAGGCAGAAAGACTCATGTTCCTTGTTCCATGCCTCTAAAATGGGCCTCACCTATTAGAGCTTAAAGGAACCTGAGGGGAATTTTCAAGGTCTTCTGGTCCAAATCCTCTGATTCTATAATTGAGGAAGGAGAGGTACCTGCTGGCTGTGTGACCTTGGGTAAGTCATGTAACTTCTATGGGCCCCAAGCCCTAAGGCTTGAAGTACCAGGGCACGGGTTGGTCTGCACTCATAGAGAAGGCTTACCTAGTGGGATTTCCCAACCCAAATGGAGTTACAGGTCAGTCTTCTCTTCTTCCCCCCAAAACAGGACTGGATTAGATGATTCTTATCACAAATATTACCAGAGTCTGACTTTTGCTCTCTGGTGACTCAAGGATGTAGACAGAGACTGAAGAGACTAGGAATTGGTTTTTCCAAGTTTATTTTGCCTTATCCATCCTGCTATAGTAGAAGTCAGAATGAGTATTTACCACACATATTCCTAAGTGATCTCAAAAACTCCTGGAGAAGGAAAAAGAATTTTCATTCTACCTGAAGTAGAAAGTCAGTTGAACTCTGTAACTTAGAGGGGACCAAAATGATAAGTATCAATCAACATTGATGGAAACCCATGTTTTGGGGAAGAATATGGGGGGAGGATCAAATCTACAGAATCTCCTTTTGCCATTTTCTGTGATCTGGTGGTGGTTTTAAGGGGACTGAGAGATGTCAAAGTTCAGCAATTCCCATTGGTATGGGGAGTGGGGTGCGATGGGGTGGGGGGCTGGTACATCTGAATCTCAGCCCATATAAAAAATAAGGCTCCTATGAAGATGCAAATATCTATTCAATCCAACAAGTATTCACTAAATTACTATTAGATATCAAGCATTGAATTCAAAGCTGAGGAGACAAAGACTCAAATGAAAGAGTTTGGGTGGAGATGTCTTTCTGTGTAGATAGGAGTTTACCAATGAAGTCACAGATGCAATCCCTATCACTTTGTGCTGTGTGATTATCCAGCATGGGGGACACAGGGATGTGGGGCACTGTGACCACTCCCTTACTTCCAAGGAGCACCTCTGCTTAGGACCCACATGGGCCCCCTCAAGAGGTAGGTTCAGCCCAGGGGATCCTTAACTCTACTGAGAAGGGACAGTAAGCTCCCTTTTCTCACTCTCTGGATCATAAACAGCTCACCCCCCCACCCCAGACCCTTCAGCGACAAATATAAGCTTCAGTTTTAGCTCATGTCAATGTGTCCAAAAGATGGAAAGGACTGGAATTGTACTCATTGTACAATTATGAATCAGGTATGGGACAGGTATTTATTTTCTCCAAACAAAAGAAACACTAAAGGCCACAAAAGATTCATTAGTATTCATGCACATAAATAATTCATTAGGATGAATGGCACACTAACCCCATCACAATATAAAGCAGATTGTGGGACTACAGAACATATGTAGCTACATTTTTTTTTTTTTTTTGCTTTCTAAACAACTGCTCATCATCTTACTGGTGGTAATCTCTGATGAAAACATTCCTCTGGCTAATAGGCATCTCTACCTTGTAGACACAATATACCTCCAGACTACTAAAACTCATAAAGTTGTCTCCAAGCCTGGACACATCTAGCTTGAGACTAATAAGTTACCTTCCAAGAAAAGGAGAGACAAAGTCAAAAAGACCCCTGGAATCCCAGACACAAGCTCACTTGTTGAATACTCCTCGCTTTCAGGGTGGAGATGGATCAGACCTTCCTCTTTACTGTGGAAATTCTTGCCACCTTTAGGATATATCCAAAAAAAAAAAAAAAAGATTGAGCAAGAATCTCTTCTTTTTTCAAGTTTTACTGAGTGATTGGCACCTCTAGGTTTTAAGCCAAAGAGAGGATCCCTTTCCCATTTCAAACCACTCACATTCTTTAGACCTGAGTTGCTACATGGCCAGAAACTGGAAGAAACAAGAAGCCTTCCTTGAGTTCCATGGGATAGCCTTCATTACACAAACACAAAAGTGATAGTTCTTGTTCTTGGGGACTCACATTCTTCTGGGGGTGGGGGAGATTCTGGCTCTGCCTCTTCTACCTGTGGGCATGTGACTGACATCACTTCTCTGGACCTCAGTTTACTTTATTTCTAAAAGGAAGAGATTGGATTAGATGGCCCCTGAGATGTATCCCTTCCAACTCTAAATCTACCAACTTATGTTCTACAAAATGAGGGAAGAGTATAGAGTCTTGTTATGTCCCTAGTAGGAGGTAAGCTCCTTGAGGACAAGGACATTTTTGTTTTGGAGCTCCCATGCCTAGCACAAAGCTCGGTAATCAGTATACATTTATTAAGCACCTATTAGGTTGTCAAACTAAATTGAACCCTAATTCTCTGGACTCCAACATTTTTCCACCATGCTGTGTATTGCAAACCCCAGTTTCTCCATTTGTAAAAAGAGTCAAAATCCTTAAACAGTCTGCCACACAGGATTGCCAAGAGGAAAAGTGCTTCATGAACCTGGGAATACTTTAGATAGAGAACTTGTTAGCTCTTAGCAGCATGTATAGGTTTTCCCCACTCCACTCCAGCAGATTCCCTGGTTTACTCTTCAAGGATAGAGAGTGAGTCCCCTAAGAATGATGTGTACTTGGTCAACTTTAAAACCAGAAGGGTAACAGAGGATGAATTGTAAAAGCTTCCCCAGTCCTGCCCATTGGGGACTGGATAGGAAGAGAATATGGTGCTGGAGCAGATATCTGGTGGAATCAAGTAGTTGAAGGATTTGGAAGGGAGGAAGTAGAAGAAAACCTAAGTGGTCCTTGGTATCCTTGGCAGAGTGGAGTAGAGAAGAGGATAGTGAGAGGCAATATGGTCATGGAAAATAAAGGAAAATAGGCAGGAATGTGGGTGCTGAAGGAGCCTGCCCTCAAGAAGGCAACAGAATACTGGACATCTGCAAAAGTTAGGGAGGTATATGACCCTTCTTGCCTTGAGGGAGGTATAGCTAAGAGGAAATTACTCCCAGCTTTCTCTGACAGGATGGGTACCTACAGGGGCCTTGAAAAGTCCTTTCTAGTCTCATTCTGGAACCTTCTGAAGGTCTGTTTCTCAATGTGGCCAGACAGACAGCCCTATTGGCTCTTTTTTAAGGATCAAAGATTTGGAAAGGAAATATCCCTACCCACTTATTTTATAGAAAGGCACCTAAAGTCCTTTCCAGATCTAAATCTACTATCTATGACCCCTATTTTACAGATAAAGAAACTGAGGCTCTGATGAGTTGAAGAGGCAGGTAGTGGACCCATGATCACACAGTTAGTGTCAGAGGTCAGATTTGAACTTCTGATTCCAGGAAAGTTTAACATAGTGTAGAGAAGGCTGGATTTAGAATCAGAGAGATATGGAACACTTACTAGCTATTTAACCTCAGGTAAGTCATTAAAACTCTCTATGCCGCAGTCTCTTCATCTGTAATTCAGATTCAATATTAGAATCTGCTTTATATGGTGATCCTGAGGATTCCATGAGATAATGTATTTTAAAAACTTCTCAAGCTAAGTTAAAGTGCTAACAAAATGTCAGCTATAGTAATTATTTTATCCTGAGAGTCAGTGTGGCACAATGCTCTATCGAGCTGGCCTTGTGGTCAGGAAGAACTGGGTTCTGCCTCTGCCATGGACTATCTGTGTGACCCTGGACAAGTCACTGAACCTTTCTGAGCCTCAGTTTACCCATCCATAAAATGGAAATAATTAAAACTGCAGTGACAGGCAGTACAACATGGCATGCTGGAACTGAGTCAGGAATACCAAGGTGACTGGTAAGCCATTAAACTTCCCAATGACCTAGGTGACTCTCCAAGAATATAAATTGGTAAGGTGAGGATCTGCACTATTATGTGTTTCCTCTTTGGGACTTTTCAATTCCAGTGAAATCACAAAACCAGTCTCATCTCGTCCTATTCAAGTTTCATCCATGATCAATTAATTAACAAGAATTTATTAAGCACTATACCCAATGCTGAGAATGCAGTAGGAAATCCACAATGTATGGTTTCCTCCATATCTTCAGCCCTGAGATTTATTAGCTGTGCAACCTAGGGCAAGTCACTTCCTACCTCTGAGCGCTAGTTTCCTCATCTATAAAATGAGAGGATTGGACTTGATGATCTGTATCTAAGATCCCTCCCAGCGATAGATTCTTTGAGACAATGATCCCCAATGGGGACATCCTTGGTCATGGTCAAGGCCAATGTCCAAGAAGGAAAGGCTACCAGGAATTCTTTCTCATTCCTCAGAGATTCGTGTGCAGATGGGAGCACTAAGCCTCAGGGAGACCAGAGAACAAAAGGGACAAAGTGAAGAGGACTGAGTTGGAGGTATCTGCCATTTCTACATAAGGCTGGGGAAGAGTCTTCTCAGATCAACTCCTCATAGGAATGGGGGAGAAGGTCCTTGAACCAATGAAGGTGAATCATTTCTGCTTATTCCTCTTTTCCCAGACCTCTTGTAATGTGATCTAGTTAGATTTGGGGGAGGTGGAAAGTGCCATGGCTGAGGACTCAGGGTATGGGGAATGCCAAAAACTTCCTGGGTGACCTTGAAGTGGGGAGGGAAGTTGGACTACTTGAACTTGGCCTTGAAAACTCTTCACAGATTTCCAGCATGTCCCAAATTCACTACAATTCAGTAGCTTACTCTCAGATCCTGTTTATTCCCAGCTCCCTGAGGACTCTACTAAGCATTGTTATCTCCTCTTATTTTTAATTTGAAAACTGTGAAATATTTAATGAGGTATATTTATGTACAAACTATGATTGCAAATTTCATACTAATTGGCTATTGTGAAAATACATAAGGTAGTTTAAAGTTGTAGTTTCAACATGTTAATGATGTGATGAATGGTTTTCTGTACAAAATAATTTGGAAATGCTGATTCATGCATTCAAAAATATTGGTCACCCAATTGTTAATGGGTTTGTTTGAAACTTCAAATACATAATATTGTTTCAACTAGGTAAACTTTTGTATTAGTTCCAGAAAGTATGTGACTTACTTCAGTCCAGAGGAAAATATCATGAGGTTGACAGGCAGATCAATCCCACAGGGAATCCCTGTGATTCCCCATATTTTGTAAACTTGCCAGATTCTTCTATTAAGTTGTGAGGTAAAAGTCAGGAACCTCTTTTGTTTTTGTTTTAAGGAATAGGATTTCAATGCAGTTATGTTAGTGAGGACTAATAACTTAAGAGCTATTTTGTGTTATCTTAGCAGGAAATCTGATTTTACTTACCACTGAATGTGGAAGTAAGGCAAACTACTCAAGACTCGCCTTAAAGATCTTCACATTGTTTAAAGGGGTACTGAGAATGGTGGACTATATTTGTGTCCATCTGAACATGGTTAATAACTGAACAAATTCTACTACAGACGTTTTGTGAAATATGTTCTCTATATAATTTGGATTATATTCACACATCTCAAGAGTTTTATTATTTGTTATTAAGCATCTTAAAGCAAAACCATTTGTGTAATGATGAACTTAGAGAAAAATCTACTTAGCATGAGTATTAATTATATCAAATTGTGAAGAATCTCTTATTACCAATGTGAGATGATAGTCAATATTTATGATCTAGGATGTGTGATGCATGAGAGCTGAATCCACCTGAACCTCTGTCTACTGGAACTTGCTATTCAAGACCTTATGGGACTGTTAACTGATATGATTCTTAAGTCTGACTCTAGGCACAATCATCAAGGAATGCTATTGAGCCAATGATTCATGGTGCCAGCAAAACTGTGGGGTTTTACATCTATGAACTGCAGGGGGCATTCTCATGGTAAAGACTGGGAGAATGACTATTAGCATGAGGTGAGATAGGATTCTCCTGACTCATTTCCTCAGTATGAATATCCTGCCTGGTTGACTTTAAGTCTTGCCCAAAGCAATTGGCTATCTACATAACTTTAGTCTAGAACTGACATGAAGTTAGGGAAACATTGTTCCCTTACTGTACAGTTATGTCTCTATTCTTTTTTATGTTTATTTATTTATTTTTAGTTTTCAACATTCATTTCCACAAAATTTTGAGTTCCAAATTTTCTCCCTATCTCTCCCCTCCCCCCACTCCAAACATCATGCATTTTGATCGCCACTTCCCCTAATCTGCCCTCCCTTCTATTATACTCCTCCCTTCCCATATCCCCATTTTCTCTCTTTTCTTGTAGAGCAAGATAGATTTCTTTTCTTTCTTTCTTTTCTTTTTATTTTATTTGTTTTCAGTGTTCTACAATCACTTCCACATATCTTAGATTTTTTTCTTTCCTTCACCCTCCTTCCCTCCTACCTCCACATTCCCTCCCTGAGATGGCATACAATTTTATATAGGTTCAACACATACATTCCTATTAAATACATTTTCACCTTAGTCAAGTTGCATAGAAGAGTTAAAATGAATGGGAGAAATTGTAAAACAAACCAAAGCATAATACAGAAGAAAATGATCCGCTACATTCTGTGATCAAATTCCATAGTTCTTTCTCTGGATGTGGAAGGCATTTTGACTTAAGAGACCATTGGAAATTTTTTAAGTCCTTGCATTGCAATGAAGTTCTAAATCTACCAGGAAAAAATCCTCACACACTGTGGTTGTTGCTGTCAACATCAGTTCATATACGTCTTTCCAGGCCTCTCTGAAGTCTTCGTGTTCATCATTTCTTACAGCACAATAGTATTCCATTACATTCATATACTACAATTTATTCAGCCATTCCATAATTGATGGGTATCCCCTTGATTTCCAGGTTTTTGTCACCACAATGAGTGCTGCTATAAATATTTTTGTACATGTGAGACCCTTTCCCATTTTTATGATCTCTTGGGGATACAGTCCTAGAAGTGGTATTGCTGGGTCAAAGGGTATGCACATTTTTGTAGTTCTTTGGGCATAGTTCCAAATTACTCTCTAGAATGACTGGATCAGCTCACAGCTCCACCAACAATAAATTAGTGTTCCAACTCTTCCACATCTTCTCCAATATTTATCATCTTCCTGTTTTGTCATGTTAGCCAATCTGATAGGTGTGATATGGTATCTCAGAGTTGTTTTGATTTGCATCTCTCTGATCAATAGTGATTTAGAGCATTTTTTCGTATGACTATAGATAGCTTTGATTTCTTCTTCTGGAAACTGCCTGTTCATATCCTTTAACCACTTATCAATTGCGGAATGACCTGCATTCTTATACATTTGACTCAGTTCTCTATATATTTTAGAAATGAGGCCTTTATCACAGACACTAGTTGCAAAAATTCTTTCCCAGTTTTCTGCTTCCCTCCTAATCTTGGTTGCATTGGGTTTGTTTGTGCAAAATAAAATCTGATAAAAACACTATTCCTTGCTCCACTAATTTGTTTATAGTATCAGTCTTTATACCTAGATCATGTACCCATTTGGACTTTATTCTTGTGTATGGTGTCAGGAATTGCTCTATGCCTAGTTTCCACCACACTGCTATCCAGTTTTTCCAGCAATTTTTGTTGAACAGTGAGTTCTTATCTGAGAAACTGGGGTCCTTGGGTTTATCAAACAGTACATTGCTATATTCATTGACTACTGTGTCTTGTGTACCTAACATATTCCACTGGTCTACCCTTCTGTTTCTTAGCCAGTTCCAAATGGTTTTGACAACTGCTGCTTTATAATATAATTTGAGATCTGGTAGAGCTAGGCCATTTCTTTTCACCTAGCATTTCTTTTCATTAGTTCCCTTGATATTCTGGACCTTTTGTTCTTCCAGATGAATTTTGATATTATTTTTTCTAGCTCTACAAAATAATTATCTGATAGCTTGATTAATATGGCACTGAATAAGTAAATTAATTTAGGTAGAATTGTCATTTTTATAATATTGACTCGGCCCACCCACCAGCAACTGATGTTTTTCCACTTACTTAGATCTGACTTTATTTGTGTGAAAAGTGTTTTGTAATTGTGTTCATATGGTCCCTGGGTTTATTTTGGCAGATAGACTCCAAAATATTTCTACCCTAGCTTTAAATTGGATTTGTCTTTCTATCTCTTGCTGTTGGGCTTTGTTAGTAATATATAGAAATGTGGAAAATTTGTGTGGGTTTATTTTGTAACCTGCAACTTTGCCAAAGTTGTTTATTATTTCAAGTAGTTTTTTACTTGATTCTCTGGGATTCTCTAAGTATATCATCATATCATCTGCAAAGAGTGATAACTTAGTTTCTTCTTTGCCTTTTCTAATTCCTTCATTTCTTTTTCTTCTCTTATTGTTACAGCTAACTTTTCTAGTACCATATTGAATAATAGTGGTGATAATGGCCATCCTTGTTTCACTCCTGGTCTTATTGGGAATGCATCTAGCTTATCCCCATTGCGTATAATGCTTGCTGAAGGTTTTAGGAAGATACAGCTTATTATTTTATGGAAAGTTCCATTTATTCCTATATTCTCCAGTATTTTCAATAGGAATGGGTGTTGTATTTTGTCAAAAGTTTTTTCTGCATCTATTGAGATAATCATGTGGTTTCTGTTAGTTTTGTTGTTGATATGATCAATAATGTTGAGTTTTCCTAATATTGAACCATCCCTGCGTTCCTGGAATAAATCCTACCTGATCATAGTGTATTATTCTCATGATTAGTTGCTGTATTCTTTCTGTTAAAATCTTATTTAAAATTTTGGCATCTATATTCATTAGAGAAATTGGTCTATAATTTTCTTTCTCTGTTTTGCCTCTTCCTGGTTTAAGTATCAAAGCCATATTTGTATCATAAAAAGACTTTGGGAGGACTTCTTCATCCCCAATTTTCCCAAATAGTCTATATAGTATTGGAATTAACTGTTCTTTAAATGTTTGATAGAATTCACTTGTGAATCTATCTGGCCCTGGAGATTTTTTCCTAGGGAGTTCATTGATGGCTTGTTCAATTTCTTTTTTCTGAGATGGGATTATTTAAGTATTCAGCTTCCTCTTCTGTTAGTCTGAGCAATTTGTATCTTTTAAAATAATCATCCATCTCATTTAGATTGTATAATTTATGGGCATACAGTTGGGCAAAGTAATTTCTTATTACTGTTTTAATTTCCTCCTCATTGGAGGTGAGTTCACCCTTTTCATTTGTGATATTGGTAATTTGGTTTTCTTCTTTCTTTTTTAATCAAATTAACCAAAAGTTTATCAATTTTTTTGGTTTTTTTCATAAAACCAATTCCTAGTTTTATTTATTAGTTCAATAGTTTTCTTAATTTCAATTTTATTAATCTCTCCTTTGGTTTTCAGTATTTCTAATTTGGTATTTACTTGGGGATTTTAAATTTGTTCTTTTTTGAGTTTTTTCAGCTGCATGCCCAATTTATTGATCTCCTCTTCCTCTATTTTATTCATGTAGACATCCAAAGATATAAAACTTCCCCTAAGAACTGCTTTTGCAGTATCCCATAAAATTTGGTAGGTTGTCTCATTATTGTCATTCTCTTGAATGAAGTTGCTGATTGTTTCTATAATTTGTTGTTCAACTCACTCATTCTTTAAGATTAGATTGTTTAGTTTCTAATTAGTTTTTGGTTTATGTTTCCATGGCCTTTGATTACATAGAAGTTTTATTGCATTATGATCTAAGAAGGATGCATTGACTATCTCTGCCTTTTTGCACTGGATTGCGAGGTTTCTATAGCCTAGTATATGGCCAGTTTTTGTATGTGTGCCATGTACTGCTGAGAAAAAGGTGTATTCCTTTCTATCCTCATTCAGTTTCTCCAGATGTCTATCATATCTACCTCATCTAGAGTTCTATTCACCTCCTTAACTTCTTTCTTGTTTATTTTGAGGTTAGATTTATCAAGTTCAGAGAGGGGGAGGTTGAGATCCCCCACTATTATAGTTTTGTGGTCTATTTCTTTCTGTAACTCCCTTAACTTCCCCTCTAAGAATGTGGATGCTATAGCACTTGGAGCATATATGTTTCATAATGAAATTACCTCATTGTCTATGGAACCTTTTAGCAGAATATAGTTTCCTTCTTTATCTCTTTTGATTAGATCTATTTCTGCTTTTGCTTTGTCTGAGATTAGGATTGCTACCCCTGCTTTTCTTACATCAGTTGAAACACAATAAATTCTGCTATATGTGTCTCCCCTTTTCAAGTGTTTCTTGTAAACAACATATTGTTGGGTTATGGTTTTTAATCCATTCTGCTATCAATCTCTATTTTATGGGAGAGTTCATCCCATTCACATTCAGAGTTATGATTATTATTTGTGTCTTTCCCTCCATACCCTTTCCCCTTGTTTATGCTTTTAGTTCTCCCTTCCTCCTTCCCCTCCCCAACAAATTAATTTTTGACCACCACCTCCCTCAGTCTTCCCTCCTTTCTTTCAGCCCCTCTCCCTTTTAATCCCCTGTTCCCTTACTATTTCTTCCCTCCGTTTTAGCCTCCCCTCCCTTTTCTTTCTGCCTTCCCCTCCTACTGCCTATAGAGCTAATTGTATTTCTGTATTTAACTGAGTTTGTTGTACCCTCCTTGAATCCAGTCAGTACCTCTCAAACAACACTCATCTTCCTACCCTCTTTCCCTCTACTGTAATATATTTTTGTGCTTCTTCCTGTGATGGAATTTAATTTTTTTTGCCCCCTCCTTTTCACATCTCCCATTACAATCCCTTTGCACCCTTAAGTCACATTTGTTATCATCTCATCATTTAATTGATACCCACTCCCTCTATCTATGTATGTCCCTTTTAAATATCATAATAAATGTACAATTCTCAAGATTAACAAGTATCATCTTCTCTTATAAGTATGTAAACAGTTTCCCCCTATTGTATAACAAATTTTTTACCTCTGTTCACCTTTTTATGCCTCTCTTGAGACCTGTGTTTGAAGATCAAATTTTCCGTTGAGTTCTAGCTTTTTCATCAGGAAGGTCTGGAAATCCCTTATTTCATTGAATAACCATTTCCTTGCCTGGAATATTATGCTCAACTTTGCTGGGTGATTGATCCTTGGTTGTAGTCCTAGCTCTTTTGCCTTATGGAATATCGTATTCCATTTCCTTCGATCTTTTAATGTAGAAGCTGCAAGGTCCTGTGTGATTCTGACTGTACTTCCTCCATATTTGAATTGTTTCTTTCTGGCTGCCTGCAGTATTTTCTCCTTCACTTTATAGTTCTGGAATTTGGCAACAATATTGCTTGGTGTTTTTAGTTTGGGATCCCTTTCAGGAAGTGAATGGTGGATTCTTTTGATGACTATTTTGCCCTCTGAACCTAGGACTTCTGGGCAATTTTCCTTGATTATTTCTTGGATGATATTGTCCAGGCTCTTTTTTTCACCATGGTTTTCTGGTAGACCAATAATCCTTAGCCTTTTCTCTCCTGGATCTATTTGTTTTTCCAATTAGATATTTTATATTTTCTTCTATCTTTTCATCCTTTAGATTCTGTTTGACTGATTCTTGATGTCTCATTACCTTCTACTTGCCTGATTCTATTTTTTATCAAATTGTTTTCTTCGGGTAACTTTTGTATCTCCTTTTCCATCTGTCCAGTTGTTTCTTTTTAGGAGTTATTTTCACCAGTTAGATTTTGTATTTCCTTTTCCATTTGTCCAATTTTCCTTTTTAAGGAGCTGTTCTCTTCAGTGAATTCTTTTCTTCATATTTTTATTGGTCAATTTTTCTTCTATTTCTCTAATTTGGATTTTAAAATCGTTCCAGAGCTCTTCCAAGAAGGCTCTTTGTTCTTCCAATTAGTTCACAATTCTCTTCTGAAGTTTCAGATGAGAGTACAGTTTCAATGCTGACCTGGCTTTTTAGATAGATCTCTGTGTCTGTGGCACAGGGAGCTCTGCCCTACAATTCTTTTGCCTAAAACTTGAGACTGTGTGTGTTCTGGTTCTTTCAGCTAGAAATTAAATGCTGCAGCTTACCTGGTGCTCAGTTGGCTGGTGTTTGAAAGCAGAGGCCAGTTAGGTCTTTTTGGGTTTCCCTGGAATTACCCTGGAGGTAGCTTGTTCAGTGTGGGGGAGGGGTGGTCTGGATGCCAGAGGCTCCTCTGCTGAGCTAGAGCATATGAAAGCTCAGCTTTCTGTGGTAGTGTCTTCCCAATTCCACTGGGGTGCTGAGGCACATCTGCAGTTGGCAGTTGCTGGCTTCACCCCCTGGGGTTCAGGATCTTTACCCGGTTTGTTGAGTGGGACTGTCTGGGAGAGCTTGGTTCTTGCACCTTGCTGTGGTCGCCTTTGACCACAGCAAGAGCAACAACCCTCCTTAGCGATCTTTCTAGCCTCCCATGCTGCAGTTTGTTTACCCCTTCTGCTGTTCTCACTGTTCCAGGGTTTTTTCTGGGGAAATAATCTCTGGGCTGATCAAGGTCAACAAGGGGAGGGGAAATAGCAGTTACCCATCACTCTACACTCTTGACTCCCAGAACCAGAAATCACATGATAGATTTCTATACCCCATTACCTGTATTGCTTATTTCCCAGTTGCATGCAAGAACAATTCTCAGCATTCGTTTCTAAAACTTTGAGTTCCAACTTTTCTCCCTTCCTTCCTCCTCACCTATCCTCACTGAGAAGGCAAGCAATTTAATATAGGCTTTATATGTTCAGCTTTGCAAGAGACTTCTACAATAGTCATGTTGTGTAAGACTAACTATATTTCCCTCCATCCTATCCTGCCCCCCCCCCATTAATTCTATTCTCCCTTTTGACCTTGTCCCTCCTCAAAAGTCCTTGTAATTACTCCTTCCTCCCATTTTCCCTCCCTTCTATCATCCCCCAACCCCACTTCTCCCTTTCTCCCCTACTTTCCTGTAGTGTAAGATAGATTTTCATACCAAATTGAGTGTGCATGTTATTCCCTCCTTAAGCCAAATGTGATGAGAATAAGCTTCACTTTTTCTCTCTGACTTCCCCACTTTTCTCCTCCATTGAAAAAAGCTTTTTCTTGCCTCTTTTATGAGAGAGAGTTTATCCCATTCCATTTCTCCCTTTTTCCTCCCAATATATTCCTCTCTCACTCCTTAATTTTATTTTTTTAGATATCATCCCTTCCTATTCAACTACTCCATGTCCTCTGTCTATACATATGTGTGTGTGTGTATGTGTAATCCCTCCAACTGCCCAAATACTAAGAAAAGTTTCAAGAGTTACAAATATTATCTTTCCATGTAGGAATATAAATAGTTCAATTGTAGTAAGTCCCTTATGATTTCTTTCCTGTTTACCTTTTCATGCTTCTCTTGATTCTTGTGTTTGAAAGTCAAATTTTCTATTCAGCTCTGGTCTTTTCATCAAGAATGCTTGAAAGTTCTCTATTTCATTGAATAACCATTTTTTCCCCTGAAGTATTATACTCAGTTTTGCTGGGTAGGTGATTCTTGATTTTAATTCTAGTTCCTTTGACTTCTGGATATCATATTCCAAACCTTTTGATCCTTTAATGTAGAAGCTGCTAGATCTTGTACTATCCTGATTGTATTTCCACAATACTCAAATTATTTCTTTCTAGCTGCTTGAAATATTTTCTCCTTGACCTGGAGAACTCTGAAATTTGTCTACAATATTCCTAGGAGTTTCTCTTTTCAGATCTCTTTTAGGAGGTGATTGGTGAAGTCTTTCAATATTTATTTTACCCTATGGTTCTAGAATATCAGGACAATTTTCCTTGATAATTTCATGAAAGATGATGTCTAGGCTCTTTTTTTTTTTTTTATCATGACTTTCAGGTAGTCCCATAAGTTTTAAATTCTCTCTCCTGGATTTATTTTCCAGTTCAGTTGTTTTTCCAATGAGCTATTTCACATTATCTTCAATTTTTTTTCATTCTTTTGGTTTTGTGGTTTTGAGGTGTAATTTCTTGGTTTCTCATAAAGTCATTATCTTCCATCTGTTCCATTCTAATTTTGAAAGAACTATTTTATTCAGTGAGCTTTTGAACCTCTTTTTCCATTTGACTAATTCTGCTCTTTAAAGCATTCTTCTCCTTATTGGCTTTTGGGACCTCTTTTGCCATTTGAGTTAGTCTACTTTTAAAGATGTTAATTTCTTCAGCATTTTTTTGGGGTCTCCTTTAGCAAGCTCCTTTCATGATTTTCTTACATCGCTCTCATTTCTCTTCCCAATTTTTCCTCCATCTATCTTACTTGATTTTCAAAATCCTTTTTGAGCTCTTCCATGGCCTGAGACCATTGCATATTTATTTTGGAGGTTTTGGATGTAGAAGCCTTGACATTTATGTCTTCCTCTAATGGCATGCATTGTTCTTCCTCATCTGAAAGGATGGAAGAAAATTCCTGTTCACTAAGAAAGTAACCTTCTATAGTTTTATTTTTTTCCCCTTTTTTGGGCATTTTCCCAGCCAGTTACTTGACTTTTGAGTCCTTTGTCAAGAGGTGGGTATACTCTAGGGATCTGTAAGTTCTCAGTTCCTCCAAGGTGGCACAATCAAGAGAGAGGAGTTTACTCCTCTCCTTGTCTGTGTTGTGGTCTGTAATTAGAATTCCCTTTCCAAAGCCTCCACCAGCTCCACCATATCATCACTCTTCCTCACCCCAGGGCAGCCACTCAAGGCTGAGATTCAGATCACCAGCTCAATTCCCCCAGGATCTTTAGGTCAAGGGCTCCAAAAATGGACGTTGCTACTGCTGCTGTGCCTGGGGCCAAGGCTAGGGGAGGACCCTGATCCCTTCTCCCCCAGATGAAAAAGCTTTCTCACTGACCTTTGGAGCTGTCTTTGGCATTTGTGGGGTGAGGGATCTGGGAACCACAACTGCTGCCCAGGATTCTGCACCACAGGCTGCTCCAGTCTTGTCTTTGCAAGTCCCTGCCAGTGCCACGAAGCCAAAGCTGGCTGGGCTCCATGGGCTGTGCTCCGAGCATGGTGTGATAGACCTTTCCTGTCAGACTTTCAGGCTGCCTTGGACTGGAAATCTCTCTAATTCTGTCGTTTTGTGGGTTCTCCTGGTCTAGAATTTGTTTAGAGTCATTTTTTACAGGTATTTTATGGGCTCTTGGGGGGAGAGCTTGTACAGATCTGTCCTTCTACTCCACCATCTTGTTTTTGCCCCACCTCTCTTACCTCTCCTTTCAAAAAATCCTACTGTCCTCCAGGGCTCATTTCAGGCAATATCTTCTGGGGGAGAGAGAAGAGACCCTTCCTTGAAGCACCAAGCTATCAGTGCTAACCTCACCCTGATATTAATTTCTGTAAATTCTGTATTTATTTTCCCATGTTTTTGTTGCATTCTTTCCAGTAAAATGGCAGCTCCTTCAGGACAGGAACTAACTTATTTTTGTCTTTGTGTGATCTGTACCCATTACTGAGCCTGGCACAGAGCAGCCATTTATCAAATGCTTTCTTTCCTTTTTTCTTATTGGATCTGAGCTCCCTGTGAGGAATTGCCACCATCAAAGTGGGTATGTGTTTGATCTCCAACCTCTGGTCTTGGAGAGTTGTTTAGGGTTGGGTTAGAGGCACTGAGAAGAAGGGGCTTGACTAGGAGTAAATAGTCAGAATGTTGCTTGCTAGATGTTTGTCCTTCCTTCTCCAAGAGGAACATGATGTGATGCCATGACATGCAAATGAATTGAATTTAAGTGAGGAAGGGCAGTGCAAAGTCACCAGCCTCACTTTTTCTTCTAGAACCACCTGGGTCCAGTGACCAAGTATAAATCCAGTTGACTGGAGATTGTTGCAGATGCTATGGGGGACCTTGGTCTTGTCAAGCTAATTTCTTTAACAGGTCTC
This sequence comes from Notamacropus eugenii, assembly GCF_028372415.1. Lineage (NCBI taxonomy): Eukaryota > Metazoa > Chordata > Mammalia > Diprotodontia > Macropodidae > Notamacropus > Notamacropus eugenii. Next base: position 294,089,078 of record NC_092874.1, on the reverse strand, counting down.
AGTTTGACTGAGGCAAAGACTATTCAGAGACAAAGGCTTTATAAGAACAGTGTCAAAGAATAGCCTTTAAAACAAAAAGAAAGATCTGGGAGGTGGAGACCCTCCTGGCCAAAACCAAAGTAATTGTTATTTCATTCATTTTGACCCTATCTCCACCCAAACAAGAATCAAGTAGGTTTTGGCCTGGGACTTATTGTTGGCCAATCAATGAGAACCACAGTGATTTGGGGTTAAGGGCTGGTCTTTAAGACAAAAAACAAAAACAAAAAAGTTTCAGAGATTAAAATTTACATTCTCTTTTGGGCAGGGCACCTGCAGTTAAGGGTGCAATACCCTGAGTGTTTCCAGTTGTCCAGATCCATACCTGGACACTGGACTCCAATGACTCCCAGAGGACCAGGTGAGACTGCTGACTTTGCACAGTCACGATATAACCAAGTCAGGACTTCCTGACTCAGGGGACACTTTCCATCCCTGAGGTCATGTAGAAGAGTCCTGCTCCACCCACCCCAAGACACGCACATCTACACTTTAACAGAGGAAGAAACTAGGTGGGGTCTTTTTCTTATTTATTTTTTTGCTGTTTGAAAGATGCATAGTTCAAGTCCTCCCTGTGACACATTAGTTGTGACACCTGGGTTTCCTAGAATGTAAAATGGGAGAGACTCCACTGAGAGTCTAGAGGCTGATTTGTAAGGGAGAAACTTACACAAAGGAGAGTTGTCTGACTGCTTAGGGGTGTGAGTCTTTGCATTTTTTTTTCTAGCTAAGTAAAGCCTGTTATCTTGATGTTTTGCTAACCTGAGTGCTTTGGGTGGAGAAATTTGGGCTCCAGCAAAATACTGATATTCCTAGGGAAAACCTAGGTGGGAACATGGGAACAAAAGAGAGTGTACTATTGGGAATCCCTGGAGACTTTGTAGGAATAAATGTACTTCAGAAGTTCTGAAGCCTTTTTGTACTATGGATCTTTGGCAAACTAGTGAAACCTTGTAGAAGAATTTTTTTTTTTAAATGCATATAACAAAATACAAAGGAAAACAATTGTATTGAAATATTATTGTTCAGTCATTTCAGTCATGCCTGACTCTTTGTAACCCCATTTGGAGTTTTCTTAGCAAAGATCCTGAATTGGGTTGCCCTTTCCTTCTCCAGATCATTTTACAGATGAGGAAACTGAGGCAAACATGGTTAAATGACTTGCCCAGGGTCACACAGTAAGTGTCTGAGGCTGGATTGAATTCAGCTGGATTTGAATTCTTCCTAATTCCTTGCCAGGCATTCTATCCTTCACCACCTAGCTGATCCTTTATATTGCAATGCATTTGTTTAAAAAACATGAACCCAAAGCAGGTTTATGGATCCAAGGTTAAAAACCCCTCAGTTATTAGAGATTCATCTCTGGGACTGTAAGTTGTGGGGGAAATAATTGTTTTCCCAAGAATTCCACCTGGCCATGAGTGAATTTAGAAGAAAAGACCAAGTCACCCATCAGAAATTGTTGAGGTTTAAGGGTGCTGAGGGACCCCGAAATACCAACATGCTGGGTCCTACTCAAATGAATTCAACTCAAGCTTTCTTAAAGCCAAAGGAAAACAAAGTTTATTAAAGATTCGCCATGTTGGGTTGGCTTTTAAGGAGCCTAAGCATGTGTAAGGCTTGTATTCACAAGTGGGCCAGATAGAATCTCAGCTAGATAGAATTTTAGCTGAATTGAATCTGAGCGCCTTCATGGAGGTGAGATGGAACTTAAATACAAAAAAGACTATAGGAGGGATCTGGGGGTGGTCTGGTAGTCTAGAGTGATGGGAGGAGGGCTTTAGGGAGGTTCTTAAGGAGAAGTCCAAGGATGACCTCAATAGGACTGGGGTGACTGGTCAAGAGTTGGAAACAGCTGGAGGCAATCAGGAAATATCAGACAATGGAGGGTCTGGGCTGGAAGCAGGTGTTGCCTGCTAGTCTGAGACCCCAGGGGTGGTCTAGATAGATCAAACTCAGGGAGGATCCTGATGGGAGTGATTGGTAATAGAATCAAAGGGAGAAATATCAAAAGAATGCTAAATAGAAGATAAAGAGTATCTGGCCCAGGAGAAATGGAAGGGGAATCCAAGGAACTCCCCCCCCCCCCCCATTCTCCAAGGCCAGACTTTCCAGGGCCCTTCAGACAAATGAGACAAAAGTCCTCCTGATCCAAGCAGAAAAGGTCTTGGTTTGGGCTTGTACCCCATCAGAAATGACATGAAATAAAAATCTTTTTTTCTTTTTGTGAAAAAGAATCCCTTCCTAAACACAAGCACACATCTCAAGACAATTACAAAACTCTTTCATAATCATCCTAATTCAAATTTCCCATCTTGAATCCCATTGGTCAGCATTCCAGGATTCACTAATCCCCACTCCCCGATTACATTTTCTCATTTCCATATTTCGATCCCCCCTCCCTTCTTATCTTCATATATTTTATTCCTTATTTGATAAAGGAAACGCCAAGCCAAAAAATACTCTTAGTCTCTTCTCCATTTGTCTGTATCAGATAGCATGAGAAAGAATTTTTCTCAGTTGCTAAGAAAATTGACAAAAGTGGTGAGTTTGAAGATTGGAACTCAGGATATCAATGATAAAAGTCCCATTATCTAAGATTGAGTCTGGGTTAATGGACCTCATCCTTATTGAAAGGCACCTGGCCAGGCAGTTGTTTTGATATACAGGAAAAGGCTTTCTCAAAACAAATCTCCTTTGTAGATTATCTGGTGGCCAACATCTGTCCCTGCCTAATTGCCGTGGGCTGCCCAGGTCATCTTACCTATCTCCAGGTCTTCAGTGGCCGGCCAGATAAATGTGTAGAGAGAAGAGACTTCCAGAGTCAAACAAAGGGGTAAGCTTTATTCAGGATCTTAGTTACGTGTCCACATGCAGGGCGAGTTCTTCCCCAGGAGAAAGGAACCCCCCTTGAGGAGAAAGGAACCCCCCCAGGAGAAAGGAACCCCTCTCCCCAGGCTTTCCTGTCCCCATATAAGTTCTCCCAGCCACATAGTTCACATGTGGATACCGTACATGCTCTCAGCCCCTAGCTAATTAACAAAAAGGTGTGCTCAGACCACAGACCAATCTCAAGGGTGGGATGCTCTCCCCAGCAAGTTTCCACTGAGAAGAGGTGGAAAAACAAGAAAGCTCGAGTCTCACACCTCAATTCCTAGCTGTTCCCTGGGGGGCCTCATGAGAGCTCGCAATCAAGAAGCCCTCACTTTTACCTGCCCAGGACCGTTCCCATGAGAACTGAGCTTACACCCCAACAAACATCCCCCACTGTCTTTCCACCTACAATCAGTTTAATCTCTGACATTGGCCACCAGTATGACTTCAAATCACGTTTCATATAATTTCTGTGAAACCAAAATTTAATCATCCCTTACAGTTACTACTGGATTAGTCCATGAATTACAATATAATGCCCTCCTTGTTTCCTTCTTAATTGCTGTTCTCCCAAATTAATTCTCCCCATCTCCCCATGTGTCTTCCTAAGACACATCTTTCATTGTCTTCATTCCAGTGCCCCCAAACCTGGCCATCCAATAGCTGACTCCATCCTACCATTCTGATTTCCCATACTTCTTAGTCCTGCATTGTGTGCTCCATTGGGCATGTCTACACTGTCCCACCAGCAAGCCATGCTCACCAGCACCTTCTACCCCAGAGCTGTGCTCACTTCCCTGTTATGTCCAGAAGGCCTTTTTTCATTGCAGTGACAAGTCCCCCACCCCCAACTTGTCCATCGGATCTTTAATGACCCTATGACTGAATTTTGAGGTGCTTTCAGCTATAAATATGATATATTTTGCATTCACACATGGCCTTATTTCCTTCACCATAGATTTGTGAAATCAAATACTATAATGGATGTGAAAATGCTTTTAAAATAGTAGGTTTGCTTTTTTCAAAAAGAGCACACATCTTCTCTATCATGTCCATTATGATGGATTTCAGTTCACCGTGGTTATTGTAAATGTCAGCCTCCCCAAATCCAAAGATCCCTTTCCTTGGTAGGGAAAACAGAGCAGGAGGAAAACTGAGTAATCCTCTCACCTTTTGCATCATCTGAACCACTCCCAGAAGCAGTAAAATCAATTCTTCTTTGACCTTTGGTTTTTCTTCTCTGCTTTTGCTTGTTCTCATCTTTTGGGCTCCAAGGGTTAATCTTACATGCTCCCCTCTCCCCCACTAGCCCCTATATCATGGGATAATAGATTTATTGCTGCAAGGGCCCATCAAGAGCATCCAGGACCACCCATTTCTTTCTACAATCAGCCTGGAAGGGGAAGAGAGTTGCCCAAGATTAAGGAAGTGATAAATAGCAGAGCAGGGAGTAGAATCCAAAGATTCTCAGCTCCCCTGAAATCTGGCAGGTTGTTGGAGGCCTAGTTGTCTCTTTTGTCTCTCTGGAGTTGGTCTCTCCTCACAGACACTGGCAATTCTTGGCCATCCATTTTCTTCTCCAGTTTAGGGACTTGCCAACTAGGCAGTCAGCTAAGCAGTGTTCTTCAGACTTGGCCAAACAGCCAACAGATGGGTTGGAACAGCTGCCAAAATGCTACAAGGACTTTGGGGGAGGGGTATTTTTTTCAAATTTTTATTACTATTTTTTGCATTGGCATCAGCTTTATTTTTCAAATGCATCCCTTCTCCCTCCCCTTAGCTAATCTCTCAGATCAAAGAATTAAAAAGAAAAGAAACAATGATGTAGATGCTGCTGCTTGGCTTTCGTTCTCTAAGAGGACCATGATGCCATGACATGCAAGTAAATTGGATTTAAGTGAGGGAGGGCTATGCAAAGTCGCCAGCCTCACTTTCACCTCTAGAGCCATCTGGGTACTCACCAGATACAAAGTCTTATAGTATATGCAAGATGTTCTACACCCATATTTTCCCACCTTTGCCCAGTTGGAGAACACGCTCAGAATGATAAGTAGATTCTCAGTTCAAGATATGGCCAGAGAAGGGAATCACAAGGCAAACTGACTTGATATGGGATGAAGTTAGAGAGATTAGGAGAGAAAATCCAAAGAGTGATGATAACGAGGCAGGAGCCAGGCCAGACTTTGACCACAGGCAAGTAGTAACTAGGGAAATAAGTAAATCCAACAGAGCTGTTATCAATAAAGCTCCTTGAACCCTCATTTCCCCTTGCCTCACAGGCCCTATCTTGGTTTAATTCAGTGTTAAGAGTCTTATAGAATCATAAATCATTTAGTTTAGTTTTAAAATTCTTATAGGATCATAAATTATATCTGAAAGAAATCTTAAATGTCAACTAGTCCAACCCCCCTCATTTTACAGAGGAGTGAACTGAGGCCAAGAGAGGATGATTTCCTCAAGGTTACATAGGCATTAGGCAATAAATCCTTTGCCACCCCCAGTCAGTATGTCCTCCATTCTAACACCCTGCTTTTCTCAATAGTAACACCACCATTCACCCCTAATCAAAACTAAGTGCTGTGGTGGTCTAATAATCAAGCTTGTCCCACAAAGAACAAATGTGAGAAGGTACTTTTCCAGGCTGCTTTGCCAAAGTGGGGGGACTATAGCTATAGAATAGTAATAGCAAACTCAAATAGAAAAATGGTCATGAAACTCTACATTCAGATCTTTCAGATGCATATCAACTGAAAACCAAATATGAACATTACATTTCACTATATTTTTAAATTTATTTTATTAAATACTTCCCAATTACAGTTTAATCTGGTTCTGGCCACACTAGGGAGTGTTGCTGTCCCCATGTGGGTTGATATCTCTGATCTAGTCCATCCTCCTTATTTTTACAGAGGAGGAAACCGAGGCCTAAGGAATTAAATGAATTGGCCAAAGAGACACAGAGAATAAGTGATAGGATTCAGACTGAGATTCCATGACTCCAAGTTCAGGGCTCTATTCATTGTAACTGCTGAATCTGAATTAGGAAGCAGTTAGTACAGAAGAAACACTGAACTCAGTGTTAAGAAGTTAGGATTTAAGTGCTCATTTTAGTATTTAACTAGCCTATAGACCTCAAACAAATTACTTAACATCTCTGAAGTAGAATCATTTCCATAAAATCTATCTAGTGAATTGAAGTGGCTCATCTAAAGGACCTTGGAGTCTGGACTGAAGGTGGTTGAATGTCCCCAGGCTTAGGGGTGCAGAGATTACCAATATGCCTGGTTTCTTCTCAGTGGGAACATCCAGGGAATTGAAAGCAAGGGTTTTGCCTGAGAGTGCCAATCCTCCTTTCTAAACCTTCTTCTGCTTAGGGAAGGGATCTGGATTTGTGGGATAGATATACAAAGGAGCATCTGAATTCCCAGGTCTGATCTTCAGGACCATAACCCCTCTCACTTGCTAAGGTATTGGCATGATCCTTATTTGAGTTGAGATGCCCAGGATCACTTTCGCTCTAAGTTTCTCTTGACTGTATACTAGGAAAGATAGTGATCATGACAATGTTGGGCTTGTGGTGGGTGGACAATAGTGAGGTTCAAAGGATCAGTGAATCATAGATGGACTTCAGAGATCACCTGGTCCCATCCCCTAGTTGTGCAGTTGGGGAAAATGAGGCCCATGAACAGTGAGGGATTTGCCCAAGGTCATACAGGAAATGAATGTCAGAGGTGAGATTTGAACCCAGACAAATGCTCTTCCCACTTGATTAACGAAAGTACATTTTATATGGGCAAATGAGGAAGGGCATATGAACTCCATGGCATTTTTCTTTCTTCCTTTCCTTCCTTCCCTTCTTTTTTTTCTTTCTTCTTGTCTTCCTCCTTTTCTTTCTTTCCTTCTTTTCTTTCTTTTTTCTTCCCTTCCTTCCTTTCCTTTCCTTTCTTTCTTTCTCTTTCCTTCTTTCTTTCTTCCTTTCTTCCTCTTTCTTTCTTTCTTTCTTTCTTTCTTTCTTTCTTTCTTTCTTTCTTTTCTTTTTTTCTTTCTGCCTTGATTGGGTATTATCAAAAGAAAAAAGGCAGAATATCCACAGACTACAGAACTATCCTAATGGGCAAATGAAGGGGAAGAGGAAAGGCAAAAGTCAAGTCAAGGAAAATGAAAGTCATCTCCAGGAGGGAGAAAGTGAAAGGGGAGAAGAATTCTGAATCACATTATTAGCTGCATCAGGAAGATGAAGGATGCAAGGCTATTGCTTTGTAGAAGCCTGATGTTGTATGAGACTCAAAGAGAGAACATCTATGTCATCTGTGTGCAGAGCTTATGGAGGAAGTCTAAAGTCTAGGGTAGCTTAGAAGGAGAAAGGTGAAGCTTCTAAATTTAGAACTAGAAGGGACCTTTGGGGCCACCCTTATTTGACAACTGAGGAAACTGACCGAGAGAAGTTAGTTTGTTCAAGGTCCTCTGGGTAACAAGTGGTAGAAACAAGATTTGAACCCAGGTCTTCTGAATCCAAACTTAGTAGCAGCTACACTGTAGACCATGTTGGGAGCTGGATGTATTGAATTATTATTTCTTAGAAAAGGGCAGTGGAGATTAATTTAAAATAAGAGGTGATGTGATGAGCAGGTAAAACAGAAATCTGAAGCACACTATTATCTGGAAGAGGGAGAAAGAGAAGCAGAGTCAAAGAAAGGAAAGGAGACAGAAAAAAACAAAGATAGGAGACAAACAGGAGAAGAGAAAGACACTGAGAGAATCAGAGAAAGAGAGACAAACGTAGACACGGAGATGAGAAAGAAAGACAGAAACATAAAAAGAGATAAGGGAGAAAGAGATGGGGGAGGAAGAGAAGGGAGGATGGAGAGAGGGTAGTATCAGTCAACTGGACTTGAGCTCAGTAGCAAGAGAACGGGAGCAGAGTGTCATCTCTGACTGGAGATGACAATCGCATTACTGTAGCACACCTGGGGAGACCTGGGGCTGATTTAAAATAGGGAAAAATAATACAGAAAGACAGTGTAGTGCTTCAAGAACTGGACTTAGAATCAGGAAGACCTGGGTTTGAATCCTACCTCAGGAACATATTAATTGTGTGATCTTGGGCAAATCATGTTAGTTTCCTCATCTGTAAAATGAGAGAATTGGCCCAGCTGCTGTCCATGGTCCCTTTCAGTCCCAGATGTAGGTTAAATGGCTGAACTCCTTATATTCTACTCTGGTCACATCATATCATTTGAGGAAGAACCTAGGCTGCTGAATCATGTAGAAAAGCATGTAGCCAAGGTGGTTAGAGAGCTGAAGACTGGGGGCAGTTAGGTAGTACGGTGAATGGAGCAGTGGCCCTGGAGTCAGGAGGACCTGAGTTAAAATGTGGCCTCAGACACTTTACACTTGCTAGCTGTGTGACCTTGGGCAAGTCTCTTAACCCCAACTGCCTCATCTCTCTCCCAAAAAAGAGGGAGCTGGAGACTATCCTACTTGATAAACCATTAGAAGATTTTTTTTTCATCTGGAGAAGAAGGAATTTAGGGGACAATGGCATTTCTGTTCAGATTTGAAGGGCTGACTGTCAGATGGAGTAAGAATTAGACCCTTTCTGTTGTTTCCAGGGGTCAGAATGAGGAACAATGGGTGGAGGCTGCAGAGGCAGATTATTTAGTCTCAAGGCAGGGAAAAGCTTCCTAAAATTCCCAAATAATCCCAAAGCAGAAAGGGCTTCTCCAGAGGTATGGGTCCTACTAGATTATAGGCAGAACCCTTACTGGAAGCCTTGAGACCAAAGCCTCTATGACCATTTACTTGATTGGAGACCTCTGCACAGAGAATTCTGTTCTGGTACAGATTGGGTTAGACTGAGCTCTGAGGTCCTTTTCAATTCTGAAGTCCTAATTATTCTCCTGAATTACTGAACAGTCAGCTGACACTCCAAATTACAAGGGTCAATAAATGCCATGATTGGTTACCCCCTTAAGTAAATGGCATGAGATCTTGAACCTGACTTTGATTGCTAGTCAAGGTCATGTCATTTCATTCAGTCTGCACATATTTCCAGGAAAAAAGGTGTACATAGTACTATCTGAGCTGGGTCCAGGCTCTGCTAGGACAGGGTGACCCTGACTACTGGCTGGAGGGATCTGTTTGCATTACTGATGACTTCTGAGGATGATCCTACAGGGATGGATTTTTAATGATTGGAACCAAGCAATTCTAGTAAGTCAGAGAGGAGCTATGACACTCCATGGCTAGAAATCCTACACAGAAGAAATCATGAGAGGTAGCAGGGGCTCTGGAGCCAGAGGACCTGGGTTCAAATTCTGCCTCTGATACTAACTACCTGTATAACCTTGAGCAAGTCACTCAATTTCCATGGGCCTCAGTTTCCTTATTTTGGACTTGATGATGACTTTTAAGGATGATCCAACTTTAAATCTATGATCCTATGAGTCATTCAAATCAACCAACAAATATTTATTAAGCACCTACTGTATGCCAGACACTGGGCTATGAAATACAGACAAAAGTTAAATAGCTCCCGCCCTCAAGGAGCTTGGCATTCTATTGGGACAGGTAAGCACAGACAGATAGAAAAGAGACGCAAAAAACAAACAGGAATTTTGTTGGAGAAGGCACTAATAGTTTGGGGGAATCCAGAAAAACCTCATGAAATGACTAATATGGAAATAGGGTTTGCATGATTTCACTTTGATATTATACTGCTTGCCTTCTCAGTGAGTGGGAAAGGGGCTGGAGGGAGGGAGAGAATTTGAAATTCAAAATTTTTTAAAAGATTGTTAAAAATAAATAACAAATTAGAAACAAAAAATAAAAAAGAAGATGAAAGTCTTGAAAGGGGTATGGTAAGAGGCCAAATGACTATAGTGCATTCTTTGAATTTTGTACTTGGTATGGGACTAATGCTATGTAATAACTCACATTAGATTGTGAGGTCTTTGAAAACAGGGACTGTCTTGTATCTTTCTTTGTACCCCAAGTGCTTAGTACAAAGTCTAGCATATAGGAGGTGCTTAATAAATGCTTATTGATTGATTAATAAAAAAGAAAACCTCATGTAAAAGGAGGCTCTTGAGCTAAGTCTTGAAGGAGATGAGGAATTCTAAGAGATGGTCATTGGGAAGGAGTACATTCCCAGCACTGGGAAGAGGTGTGAGTTTCCCTGTTTCATCCTAAATTCCTGCTTCTAGAAATGTCTGTTGTCCAGGGGCTATAGGGTGGGGGCAGAGGCTTGTTGGCTGGGCTGAATTTGGCCACCAGGTGGTACTACAACAGTCTGCTGGAGGAAATGGAAGTGAAATCTAAACTCTGAAGATATGCTTCTCAGTACAAAATCACAGACCTTTAGATCTAGAAGGGGAGGGAGAAAATAAGCATGTATTAAGCACCTGCTATGTGCCTAGCACTGTGCTAAGCCATTTACAAATATTATCTCATTTGATCTTCACAATGGCCCTGTTTGGTAAGTGACCTTAGAAGTCCCCTAGTTCAAATCCCTATTTTTATAGATGAAAACAAACTGTAACAAGGCTCAAAGTTAAATGACTGGCCCAAGATCTCACAGATCTCACAGTCAGTGGTCAGAGGGTGCAACACAAGTCAATGATTCCACATTGATTCCATGTCCAGATATCATAGGTAGAACTGGCAACTGTAAGGAAATTTTGAGAAGAGATCAGGACAGAAATCAAAGGAAGCAGCTGACACAGGTCAGTAGCAGGATTTCCCAAGTGAAGGTAATGAGAGAAAAAAGGCAATCTTTATTGTAAAATGAGCCTCCTCAAAACCCACTCTGTTGGGGGCGGGGGATCAGCTTGGTCTCCCTCAGTTGGAACCAATAAGTCTTGTTTCCCTAAATTGAATTAAATGTCCCAAGGTCAAGAGCCCAACAATCAGGACTCAGTCTAGGAGGCATCTGTCTGGATTCTACTCCAGAATTCTCACCTTTCATTCCTTTGTAAGCCTTCCTTGTTAACATTGAAACAGGAGAAGGTATTTTTGGTTCAGTCATCTCAAGCTAACAACCCAGGCATAGAAAAGAGAAAGTTTTCTCCTTCAGAATGGGTCCTGACATCTTCCTCCCGACTGCTCTTTCTCACCCTAGAATTCAGTATCCAGATAAACTTTACTAGGAAGCTGATTAAAATTGAAGTTCAGACTTCGGGGGTAGGGGGGAGGTATGAGGCAGTTGAGTTATTGGGAGCCAGAGGGCAGCAGCATCTCTAACAGTCTGAGGCAATCAGTAGATGGGATTTTAACATCAGGAGAGCCCAGGCTTCTGGGCTGGAATTCCTAAGCCAGCTGATGTGATTCTAGAGCTGAGAGTAAGACAGCTGAGCAACAGTAAGAGGATGTCTCTGTGACCAAGAAGGGAAGCTCTAAGGGCCCAGTTACTTGTCTGGCATACCTGGATTTGTCTGTTCTCTGAGTAGAGGCCAGAGTATGAATCTTGGAGTCTGCACTTACTAACAAAGCCATAGACAAATCACTTCCCTTTTCTTATGTATAAAATGAGGAGTAATGATGTCTATACAGAATTGCTGTGATGTATCTTAGAAACTTTAAAGGGAAAGGAACGAATATTTATTAAGCCCCACAGTTTACCAGGGACTGTGCTAAGCACTCTGCAAATATGATCTCACTTGATTTTCACAACAACCCTGAGAGGTAAGTGCTATTATTATCCTCATTTTATACAACTGAGGCAGACAGAGGCCACTGACTAGCCCACAGAGTCAAACAGAATCAGAAGTGTCTGAGGCTAGATTTGAACTCAGGTCCTCCTGATTCCAAAGACAATACTCTCTATCCACTGTTCCCCCTAGCTGCTATAGATGTATGGATTCTTTGAGTTAGTTTGTAATTATCATATTGTCATTGACAGGATTTGAATCCGGATCTACATGATGGAGAGAAAGGAGAAGCATGCCACACCCCAGGTAAGAGGTGTAGGCAAGAGAGCAGGCGTAGACCCGAAGCAGATTCTTGCTGTGAGAATTGCTGGGTTTACTATAGGGCTTCCCTACCCTCTGAGAAGTACCCCTATTTCTGCCTCTATCTGTACAAGCCAGCCTTTTTCTCCTTTCCACAATGATCCTACCACCCTGAACAAGATGACCCTCCATCATTAAGAGCATTGTGGCCAACTACATGAGGCAGTCAGAGCTAGGCTCTCCTCACTCCCTGGGTTAATGAGGACGTGAGTCTGAGCCCCTAGAGAAGCAAGTCAAAGGTACCCATTCAATAACCAGATAGTATTTGTACAAGTTCACTATGCCAGGACAGAAGTGGACCCTTGAGAAAACAACCTTCTCTAAGAGAACATGCCACCTTCTTATATTATTATTATAAATATATTTATCATTGTTGTATAGGAATAATGTGAGGCTTTATGTTGAGGGACTTTGGGATGTTGTTGTGTTCATCCTTTGTTTCTGAAGAAGACAATGACATCAGAGAAATGATGACATCCCTTGTCCTTGACTTTGTTTTGAGTGAGGTAGGGCTGTGCAGGTCACCAGCCTCACTTTTCCTCCTGAGCCATCTGAATTCAGTGACCAGATATTCATCAGGATGACTGGAGATGGCCCAGGATGCAATGGGAGACCTTGGCCTTTTTAGGCTAAGGTCTTTTCAGGTACTGACTTAGAATGAGGTAATGCCCATTCAGTGAATAGGCCCTTTAAGAAGTAGTCAGAGGGCTACCAAAATGTACATACCCTTTGACTCAGCAGTATTCTAGGACTGTATCCCAAAGAGATCATAAAAGTGGGAAAGTGTTCCATATGTACAAAAATATTTATAGCAGGTCTCTTTGTGGTGGCCAAAAACTGGAAATCAAGGGAATGCTCATCAACTGGGGAATGACTGAACAAGTTGTGGTTTATGAATGTAATGGAATACTATTGTGCTATAAGAAATGATGAACAGGAAGATTTCAGAGAAGCCTGGAAGGACTTATATGAACTGATGCTGAGTGAAAGGTGCAGAATCAGGAGAACTTTGTACACAGCAACAACCACAGTGTGTGAGGAATTTTTCTGGTAGACTTAGTCCTTCATAGCAAAACAGGGACCTAAAACTTTCCCAATGGACTTTTGAGGCAAAATGCCTTCCACATCTAGAGAAAGAACTATGGAATTGGATCACAGAATGAAGCAGACTATTTACTTTTGTATTACATTTTGTTTTGTTTTATGGTTTGTCCCATTCATTTTAATTCTTCTATTCAACATGACAAGGTGAAAATGTATTTAATAGGAATGTATGTGTAGAACCTATATAAGATGACACACCATCTCAGGGAGGGAGTGGAGAGGGAGGGTGGATGAGGGGGAGAGAGGGGGAAAATCTAAGATATATGGAATGATTGTAGAACACTGAAAGCAAATAAAAAAAGTAGTCAGGGAATGGCCACTTTAATGAGTAAAAGAAAAAAATAACTAAATCAAGCTGGAAAAGAGAAAGTTACTTTTGATAATCACTCTAAGCCAGGAGGGTCCAGAAAATAGCCATTAAGTGGAGCTTACGCAGGGACCTACTGTTGTCCGATCTATGGGCTTCAGAGTGCACTGCCACCATCAAGGGATTGCAGCGTCATCCCAAAACTCCATCCATGCCCTTCAACCCTGATCCCTGTCTTCCCACCCATAACCCACCAGAAATGGCCTAGGCTTGGCCAGAATGGTCAGTCATGAGGCTTAGTGGCTTGCTCCCATTACAACAACGTATATACAAAATAAATAATGCCTCTCACATCACTCATGCCTTCCTAAAGGGAGGAAAGACTTTGGGCTGGCCAAGTTTGCTCTAAGAGATTATGTGGACACTCTGGGACAAATTCAATCTCAGACGAAAGTTTGACCACTACCTACCAGGACAAAGGATTTAAGCAGGTTCCCTGCTAATGAATCCGACACCCAGGAACAAGTCCTATGATTCTTTCTCTCCCTTCCCTAGACCCAGTTTAACAAGACATACCTAGGAGAAGTTTCCCGTGTTCTTTTTTCTTCACCATCACCTAATGCATAGCTCAAACCTGGGTATACAGAATGGTGATCAATAAATGGTGAATTAAGGCAGAAGTTAGATAGTGGAGAGGATGTGGGATTCAGCAGAAGATAACAATTCTAGACTAGCAATCTAATCCAGAATCTGCCACTTAGTAGCTGTGGGACCTTGGACAAGTCACTATCTCATTGCTAGCACATAGTAGGCATGAGGAAATTAATGCTTGATTAAAGAATAAATCAAAAGTTTCAGAAAGGCAGATTGGGGGCAGATATAAAGAAAAACTTCCTAATCTTAGCATCATTATGTGGAATAAGCTCAGTCTCCCAGAGGATCTTCCGGCAAAGGTTGGAAGGTCAATTGTTGGTGAAGTTGTTGCATATGGAGTCCGGCTCAGGTGCAGGTCCAGCTAGATGACCACTAAGATCTCTACCACTTCAGAGATGCTGAGATTCTATTTCTCTGATTATATTTTTCTCCCTTCTCTCTTTTCCCCCTTCTTTCTCTCTTCCTTCTCTTTCCCCCTTTTGCCCCCCTTTTTCTCTTCCCTTTTCTTCTCATTCCTTTTCTTTCTATCTTTTTAACGCCCTTCTCTTGTCTGTTATCTCCTCTTCTCTCTGTGCTCCCTCTTCTCCCCCTTTATGTCTCCCACTTTGTCTATCTGCTTGTGTCTCTACTTTTCTCTTTGTCCCTACTTGTCATTTATCTATAGGTGTGGCGCATGGGTCCAGGCCTCCAACAAATAGCCAGAGATTGTCCCAGAAAGACAATGGCTATCAGTCCTGGAAAAGATCCAAGACTCCTTTGGACCAATCCCATCCCAAGAGCCAGTCACCATGCCCTCCAGAACCTCCCCCAACGAGAGACATCAGCAGGAAAAGTAGCAGCCGGCTAGGAACAACTCACTCTGAGGAACCAAGGCTGAGCACAGGATCATCTGATGGGAGGGATATGCCCAACTGTGGGGCTGTCACCCCCAGGAAACATGGGTCAAGAGGTTTTTCTGGGTCAAGCAGGATGGACTCAAGAGAGGACTTGCATTCTTGCAAGGGAGTAATGGATTGCAGCATACCCAAAGCTGAAGGGGATGACAGCTCTACTACTGAGTCCCAGCCTGTTATTTTTGACAAAAATTACAGTTACATCCCCAACAATATCCGGCACAAGTTTGGGAGCAGCACAGTGGATCAGCTGGTGACTGAGGAGCAGGTACCTATCTCTAGGGCATTCTTTAGTCTGGGCAAGGGAGAATGAGAGGGCCAAGGATCATTGGTGGGGCATGGCAGTGAAAGGACCTGCATGGAATGTCAGAGCTGGGAGGGACCCTAAAACAGTCAGTATCAGAGCTGGGAGGGGTCTGAGACTGGAAGGAGTTCCTGGGGAGATGCAGGGCATGTCACTCTGAGTTACCTTCATCCCAGGCTCGAAGGGCCATATATGAAATGATTGAGGGACAGAAGCGAGGAAGCAGCCGCGCAAGCAAGCCTCGGAATCTGATGGAATCATCACCGTTTGCAGATTATTATGAGCTGGGATACAATATGAGATCCAACATATTCCAAGGTCAGAGGGTGGTTATAGCTGGGGTGAGAAAAGAAGCCAATGGGTGAAGGGAGGGAGAGGGAGACAGAAAATGAAAGTCATAGAATGCTTCTAAATGTTCATTGTTTCCTCAAAGTCATTGTCATGGGGATATAGACCGAGTAAGCACTTTTGATCTGTGATCTCCTGATCCCAGGTTATTATAAACAAGGATAACCAGCGTGATTCAAAGACCACAGACCCCAAAGAGGCTAGACATGTGCTCTGGGGGCAATTCTGCCACTCACTCTTGAGACCTTGGGCAGTTGCCTCTCTCAGCAGCAGGAAGTCTCTTCAACTGTATAGTTGGCAATGAAATTGACAATTGTTTACAGAGACTTTTTAAAAATGGGTTTGCAAATCTTTCCCTGGTAAAGACACTCAGTGTTCACAAACACATCTTACCTCTTCCTTAAGCTTCTCCCTCTCATTGCATGCCTTACTTATGACCCAACCCCTGCCTAGTGTTCCCAGGTCACTGGTCCCTGGCCCCCTGAACCGACCCAAATACTCAACTAAGGTGCTCTAGAGGGTGGGGCGCTGTGTGGCCAAGAAATTAGATGTCTTACCTGTCCTCAAAACTCTCTCTGGTTGTTTCCTTATCTGTAAAATTAGGGGATTGGACAAAATGATTATTCAGGATCCCTTTTACCTCTGACATTCCATGTTCTAAGATTTTTCCCAGCTCTCACCTTCTCTATTCTAAACTTCCCCCAGATCTAACATTCCACATTCTCAAGTCCCTCCCAGCTTTGTATCCCCTGTTATAAGGTCCCTTTAAGTTCCGATATTCCATTCCCTAAGAACCCTCCCAGACCTAACCTTTTGTATTCTAACTATGAGTCTAGTAATCATTGGTGGGACACATTGACATCATGGTGTAATGAATCGAGAGCATACCTCAAAATCAGGCAGACCAGAATGCAATCTTCCCTCCAACACATATTTGGCTGTGTCACCCTAGATAAGTCACCTTACCTATATGTCCCAAGAATTTCCTAAGTTTTGGAGAAGGTACTGCCCTGTGTAGGCAATGACCAATCACCATCTGTCTAGTTCATCTAGACTGATGATTTTGTGGAGCTGTTGCAAAAACCCAATAAAGAGTCTCACTCTATTGTACTTAGACCCTCTGAGGCCCTTATGGGCTCACTCCCACAGTAGAGCAGCTCCTGGGATTTCAGAGGATCATACACCCAAAGGTTCTATGTAGCGCAATACTCTAGAACCAACTTTGGCCTTGGCCTAGGCTTCTGCACTCAGTTCGGGTCTGATTCTCAGTCTCGTTCTGTTCACTGCCTTGGTTCTCTTGTTTGACTTATGGCTCAGATTTGATCTGCTCATGCCCCCAGTCTCCAGGTGCCGCCTGCCAGTCCTCCCCGTTCTCCAGGAGCGCCACACTAAAAATCTTCTTTGGGGGAAAAAACTGGGCTTCTGGAATCCAAAAGAAGATCACCTTCCTGACGTCCCCCCAGACTACAAAAGCCCCATGGAGTTCGGCAGGCATCAGTGGCCTCTCTTTCCATTCTGATTCTTGAATGTTATTCAACTTCCAGTGTCCCCGAATACAATATAGAGGCATAAATTCTCCAAAGTGTATGAGTTCCTGTGTCTGCTGTTTCCAAATGTTTGGTTTTCCTCACTGTCAGCTGTCCCCACTTCTAGCTATTAACTGAGCCTGTCTCTGGTCCCTCCAGGATTTAATACTCCTAATTTTTTTTTGCCCTTCCTCCCCACCCCAACAACCACACTCCTTGAATTCAGAGACTATTTTTGTATTTTTTGTTTTCATTTCTTCAGAGCCTAGCATAGTGAGATTTTCCTTACCTCGGTAATAATAGGTACTTAATTGAATTGAGTTAAGCCCCCATGGGCTGGGACGGCACCTTACCAGCCTTGTAAGTAACATCTGTAAAATTACAGTTAGCAAGCTCAGAGGCAGAAAGAGCTGGAAGTAGTCTTCTAGAAAAATTCATGAGCTAAAGTAGGAAGAAACAAGGTCAGATAGGGAGTTTAGGGTTAGATAAGGTGATTAGGGGTGGGGTTAGAAATAGAGAATTAGGGTTAGAAACACAATTTGACCCAGAATTAGGGATAATATTTGGGATAGCTAATCTCTGTTCAAGAGTTCTCTTTTGGTAAAGTGAGAGGAATTATACTTACAGCGCCTATCGCAGGATCAAATGAATATAGGGCTCTATGTGAAAGCTTATTATTATTATTGATTCCCGTTAAATGCAAATTTAACCTTTGCTTTGAAGGAACAACCTTCAGCTCCCATAGCAACCTTCCCCTCTGTGACAGCCCAACAAAGGGTCATCCAACCTCTTGTAGAAGACCTCCTGCTCCAGGACAAGCTGCTCCATTTGGGGACAGCCCTAATTAGGGATTTCCTCTTGATATCAAGCTGGAATCTTTGCATACTTCCCTTGCTAGTCTTGTCTCTGGGGCCAAGTAGAAGAGGCCTCATCACACTTTCACATGCGGGCCATCTAGATATTTGGAGATAATGATGGTGCCTCCCTTCCTTTCCTGTCCCTCCCCCTCTTTAAGTCTGCTTCTTGTCAGGTCAAACATGCCCAATTTCTTTAGAACTGATCTCCATATAACCCAGATGTGACAGTCCCCTGTCTGTCCTGGATTTTTACCTCTAGATAGGCCCAGTGTCCTTCGTAAAATATATTGCCAGACCTGAATTCACTGTTCCATCCATGGAGTCTGCCCAGGGCAGAGGTCAGGGATTCTCACTTTCCTGGTTCTGAATACATTCCTCTTTTGAATATAGCCAAAGGTCATAAGAAGACTTGGATAAGCTCAGAGCAAGCTTCTTTTCCTGGGAAATGAAATTTGAAACTCCAGCTATTCACCAAGACTATTCATATAAACCATGTGGAGAGCAGGATGGACACAGTGCTCAGATACATCCTTGAAAGTGCAGGTCATTAAAATTCAATTCAGTTTAATTAGTCAAAGACCGAGAATATCATACATTTCATGATGCTTCTTAAGAAATTCAAGCTGAATTCTGACTTTGACCAACCTCATTGGAGTTAAACTATATATTGTTATTATTATTATCAAAATTCATAGGATCAGGCATTCAGGATTGTTTGGAAACCAAGTTTAATACAAAGGAAAGAAGTCTGGCTTGGGAATCAGAGGGCCTGGATCCTTGTCCTGGTTCAGCTTCAAACTTGCTACCTGTAATGTGAATAAGTCATAGGAGATAGTTTCCTATCTATGTTTCTAAGGGCCTTGCAAAGTCTCACATTCTATGTTCTAATATTTTGTATCATGAGATCCTTTCCTTTTATGATCTTCCTGTTCTAAGACCCCTCCAGCTCTAACATTCTCTGTTCTTGAGTCCTTCTCAACTCAGACATTCCATATTCCAAGCTTCTCCCAGATTTCACTATAAAATGTATTTATGTATTATAGGACATTTATGTATAACATGAATATA
Source organism: Notamacropus eugenii (assembly GCF_028372415.1). Classification (NCBI taxonomy): domain Eukaryota; kingdom Metazoa; phylum Chordata; class Mammalia; order Diprotodontia; family Macropodidae; genus Notamacropus; species Notamacropus eugenii. The sequence continues at coordinate 294,070,096 of NC_092874.1, read as the reverse complement.
TTATGCATATATGTAATATATACACAAGGCAAGAGAGAGACAGGAGAGATATGGATTCAAATACTGCCTCTGATGCTTGAAAAATGACCTTGTGAAATCATTTAACACCTTCTTTCTGGTTTCAGTTTGCTCATCTGTAAAATGAAGAGGTCAGACTCCATGGTTTCTGAGGTCCAATCCAATGCTAAATCCATGATCCTAGAATCCTTAACAAGGTCCTGTCTGACTTTCTCAATTCTTGGGTCCTCCCTGGACTGTAAAATTGTAAGAAATTATGAAGTCCAGCGAATACACAGTCTCTGCTCTCCACTTACTCGCTGATCCTACTTATAGGTGGTAGTGGAAGGGAGAAGATCCTATACTAGCTCAGACCGGGATTCAAATCTTATCTTTGACCCATGAACTTTGTGAGTGTGAGTGTGTGTAAGGTAAGATGAGTGTGATGGAATCCATACTGCAGGAAGGGATAGGAGAAACCTTATGTGACCTTAGGCAATTGCTTAAACATTCTGTGCCTCAGTTTCTTCATCTGTCAAATTGAGGGTTAGGTTGGGAGAGAATGGACTAGCTGTCTTTTGATTCTAGACATTCAAAACTATGAGTCACTAAGACCCTCCCTTCTAGCTTTGCATCTTGTCATCTATCCTATGACCTGAGTTCAAATCTTGCCTTCAGCACTTAGTAGTAGACTTATCCTTGTTAATTGTCTCAGTTTTCTCATCTGTTAAATGGTGATGCATAACATGCACCTCTCTGAAGGGTCAATATGAAGATCCATTGGGATGCATTTAAATCTTAAGGGCTCTGATTTACCCTTTTTAATGTTGTGGGGCCCTTGGATGACCTAGTAAAGATGGACTCAGTGCTTGGTACATGGTATAATAAATCCTTCTTGACTGACTGATTGAGCAAGGCTTTACCAGGAAAATAGGGGTTTGAATTGGAATTGTAGAATCTGAGGCCTAGGGCTGGAAATAACCTGAGACCATTTGCCCCAAACCCCTCATTTTACAGATGAGGAAACTGAGATCTAGAGAGGATTGATGACAGGACCACACATGTGGTAAGTGATCCAAACTCAGGGTTGTTGGCTCCCAATCCAGCACTTCTTGAAACCAAAAGCTAACCTTCCTCACTTTTAGTAGGTTCCCTAATAAAGGAAGGTGATCTTTAATATGGAGACTCCCCTAGCCATGAATGGTTGGTTGGTGAAGATTGGCGTGCCTGGGGAGGAAGTCTTGGTTTTTACAAAGGATGGCAACTTTCAGATGGGGAGATCTGAGGTCATAGACTTTGAATTGAAGAGACTTAGAGGTCAGCCCCTCATTTTATTAGATGAGTAAACTGGGGCAAAGGGAAGATAAGTGACTTGGGATCATAGGACCATGGAATTATAGACTTAGAATGGGAAGGGACTCAGAACCCATCTAAGCCAACCCGCTACATTTTATAGATGAGAGAACTGAGGACCAGTGAGAGTCAAGTGTTTGCCTTGAGGTCTACCAGGTAACAAGTGGCAGAGATAGGATTTGAACTCAGGTCTGATGACTCCTACTTCAGGTGACTTGGGATCATAGGACCATGGAATTATAGACTTAGAATGGGAAGGGACTCAGAACCCATCTAAGCCAACCCGCTACATTTTATAGATGAGAGAACTGAGGACCAGTGAGAGTCAAGTGTTTGCCTTGAGGTCTACCAGGTAACAAGTGGCAGAGATAGGATTTGAACTCGGGTCTGATGACTCCTACTTCAGGATTCTTTCCACTGTATCTTCCTCTCTGACCTTCCTCTGTCAGTCAGCCAAACCTCAGCTGTCTAAAAAAAGCTTTATGACTCAAGCCCTGCAATTATGTAGTCAGTGCTTTCCTAGAAATGAGACCAACAAGTTTGTGCATGTGTGTATGTGTGTGGGTGTGTGCATGCATATGCACATACTCATAAGTATGTTTATATGTATGACATACATATAAAGGAGAGGTCATATAGAAGACTTGAACCCAGAGCCATAACTAGCACATTGTCCCAGGGTGTGAGATTTAGAGGGTACTGATAGCGTTTGCAATCCTGTAGTAGCTCTGGAGAAAAAAAAAAGAAGAAAAAAGAACCCAACATAACACCAAGTTAGCAAGAGTATTAAGATAGGAAGCTACCAGGATTGGCGTGAGCTTCTCTCTCTCTCATCTTACATAAGGTAGTCAGTCTTCCCAGCCACACTGGTATCCTGGGGTCTCAGTTTTCCCAACACAAGGTCGTGTCCTGTCTGCTTCTATCTCCTCTCTCAGCTGAAGTCCAGCTCTTGGAGTTCCCCTTTGCCCTAACTGCTGACCTTCTGGGGCTCCCCTTGGCCCTAACTACTGAGTGAACCAGACCAGGCAGTGACAGGAGAGAGCAGGTGAAAGAAGAGGAAGAGGTGGTTAGCTCAGCTAGTGAAAGAAATAGAAATAACCAAAGTTCCCCTGCTATCAGACCGGTACCCTCAATACCAAGACTAAACAGCTGCGCATGTTTTGCCTTTCCCTGATCACATCCCAGCCTCAGAACTCAGTGTAAATTTTAACCATTTACCCTTTAAAGCAGCAGCCCTTGGGGGTACATTTTAACTTTATTTCCATAGAATGTAAAACTGAGGGAAGCATTGTCATATAGTCTAATTTACTGCCATGAATCATTCCACTGGAGACAGCCCTAAACTCCACACCCCTAGAGACAGCTCCACTTTCCCTTCTCCCCAACCCCAAGTCAGACTACAGGACATCCCTGGAAATGCTGCTTCTGGTCAGTCATTTCAGTTGTGTCCGACTCTCCCTGACTCCGTTTGGTTTTTTTTGGCAGAGATACTGCAGTGGTTTGCCCTTTCTTGTTCCAGCTCATTTTACAGATGAGGACTGAGGAAAACAGAGTTAAGTGACTTACTCAGGGTCACATAGCTTGTAAGTATTTGAAACTGGATTTGAACTCAGGTCTTCCTAGTTCCATTCCTGGCACTGTATCCCACTGCATTATGATGATGATGAATAATATGCCTTGATTAGATATGTCATGTCACTAACCAGCTAGAAGTTCAGCCTCCATTACTACAGAGAGAAGACTGATGCCAGGTGGTGCCATAGTGCATAAGGGACTAGACCTGGAGTCAGGATGCCTCCTCACCTTGAGTTCAAATCCAGCCTCAGACACTAGCTGTGTGACCTTGGGCAAGTCACTTAACCCTGTTTGCCTTAGTTTCCTTATCTGTAAAATGAACTGGAAAAGGAAATGGCAAAGCACTCCAGTATCTTTGCCAAGTAAACCCTAAATGGAGTCATGAAGAGTCAGACACAACCGAAATAACTAAATGACGACAAAGTAGGGAAAAGTCCAATGCTATAGGCCCCATCTGTGTATGTTGGCACATTCCCTGTCTGACTTGGCCCACATAATGGAGCTTCCGCTTTCTGCATACTTTGGGTAGTAGTTGATATTCACTCAAAGGGGCCAGAGGGTCCTTTCCATATCCTCATGATAGACACATTCATGGCGTCAGGACTTGGAGTCAAGAAATCATCAGACATTTACTAGCAATGTGACTGTGGACAAGGCTCTGAGGCTCAGGGCTAAAGTCTAAGACTGAAAATGATCAATGGGGTGTGATCTGCATTGGGTGAAAGTGTTCCCATACTGTGGAAATTGGTAATCACAGGTCTTTGGTTTGCTTCAATCAATAGCCCCTCTAAAAACAGTCCTTGATAAGTGCCCCCACTCTGCTCCTGCGCACAATTTTCTCCAGGATTAAACAGCCAAGGAGAACATTTCAACCAGCAATGTACAGGGTGTTCTAAAAATCTTAGTAGTGTGGAGCACATGGTATAATGAAAGTTTCAGAATGTTGCTTCCATCATGAACAGCAAAGCTTAGACTTTGACATACCACAGAAATGTGGGAATTTAAAATTACCTCTCTGGTCCATAAGAGTTCCACTGGGAAACTTTGTCACTCTACAGACTAGAAAAATAAGAAAAACCATTTTTAGTGAATTCCTTCCCTAGACAGGTGGCTTTAGATTCACTCAGTAATTTAATTGACCTGAATTCTTAAAAATCCGCAGAAAGTAAAAATCAATCCTGGACATGTCCCACAAAAGTTTCAGTCACACAAAGACCTTTTTAGGGTCTCTCATATATCAAATCAACTGTTCCAAGTCTCTGTCCTAAGAATCTCTGTCATATCAGGAAACACAAGAATTTGAGGGAGCAAAGCATATGTGCATATAAAAATATCACAGAAATATATTTATATGTAAGTATATACATATATTTACACAGAAATATGTAAATATACAAATCTATTCTCAATGTATAATATGTAACTATATTGTAAATATCTATAAATAGATGTATGGATAGTAGACGGATAGATAGATGGATGGATGGATGGATGGATGGATGGATGGATGGATGGATGGATGGATGGGTGGGTGGATAGAAAGACAGACAAATGGACGGATGAATGGATGGATAGCTGAATGGATGGATAGATAGATTTGATAGATAGCCTAGTAAAAACCAGGAAGTAAATTATGGTGCAAGTGTTTGCAGTACTCTTCCAACGTATCTTATGCCCCTTACTCCCTGCCCTACCTCCCATCCCCCATACAGCAGAAAGGTTTAAGTTCACTTAAACTCACAGTGGGATGTTAGTTGCATCAACAAGAACCTCAGCTTAGACCCTTCCAGGAGCAAGCAAGCACTGTCCTCTGGAGACCCTGCACCTTAGGGCATTGTTAGCATCTCCTTCTTGATTCCTCATTGGCCTGGCTCATTCATGCTACATCCGGATACTCAGCATGGTCAGGATGTGGTTGCAATTTCATTCTCATCCTCTCAGTCTCCAGGCTACACCTCAGTTCATTTGCCATCACAAAGGCCTTTCTCACCACCCCTACAGTTCTCCATGTTCTTTGAAAATTGAATTCTCAGGAAGAATGCCTATCCAGTCAAAGTATGCCCTCACTGCTCTGTGGACCTGATCAGACACAGTCTTCTTGGAGACAGAGTCCAAGAATTCTCTTCTCTTCCAGTGAGTGATGCCAACTTAAGGCAGCGTGGGATACATGGTCCCTGGCTTTTTGTTCCATCCAGAGATGGAAACTGAGCCTCAAAAAGGCAAACTTACTGAAGGACATACAGCCAGTAAGTGAAAAGACCAGGGATAAAAACTAGGTTATCTGGCTCCCATCCCCTTCATAAGGACATGGTCATCTTAGAAGATTCATTTCAACAAAAAATAAAAGCCAACTCTTTACAAGGCACTATGCTCGGTGGAAAGGCTACATTTCCAAGGATCATAATTTCTACTATGAGTTGTACATAAGTCACTCCCCTCTATGGGCCTCAGTTTCCCTCCCTATAAAATGAGCAGGTTGGACTTGGTACTAAAGTACCATTTGATCTTTTAAACCCTAGGATTTTATGAAATTACTTTGACATAAGATGTTGAAGGAAGGGTTTGGGGGGGTGGAGAGAAAGGGAGAGATCCAAATGAAGAGATTTGGGAGGATTTGAGGAAGGAATTATCTACCTTCAGCTAGAGCGAGGTGGGATCAAGGAAGGCTTCCTAGAGAAAGTGAAATCCGAATGGAACCTTGAAGGAAAAGAAGGCTCTTTTGACAAGTGAAAGTGCCCAAAAGTTGGGGTGAGGAGGGGGTAGGCATAAGATTGGCTTATATGGTTGACTGTGTAGATATGGGATATTCCAAGTTCTCTTAGGGACAGAGCTGGTACTGGGATCATGGTCCCCTTTCATCCTAAGACACCCTCTGTGAATTTAGGGTGAATTTAAGACCCTTCATGCTGGGTCGCTCTCTCAAGGCTCTGACATCCACTGATGTCTAATCTTCCCTTGCCTCCTTCCCCTTCTCCTCATTGACTATACTTTCATTTTGGCAATTCCCAACCTTCCCAGGGGTTTTGACAGGGCCCCCCATGGAGGCAAAGAGCTTAATGAAGGACTCCTACACCATGGATGTGGTTGAGAGAGCTGTGAGGGACCTCCAGCATTGGCATGGGAGGAAGACAGATGACCTTGGTAAGTTTGAGGATGGAGAAATGGAAGGATGGGGCAAGACATGGGGCAAGACATTTTTTGGAGATGGGAGGAGACAGAGGCAAAAGATTGTTCCCTCCTCTTCTAAAAGTAAAAATAAAAAGACAAAGTAAAAACGTGTGGATTAGTTAGTATATGAGGAATGCAGTACTCACTGACATTGTTCCTAATAGCAAGTGGAATAAATGAGTTAAAAACAGTTTGGTCTAATGGAAAGACCACTGGATTTCAAGTCCAGTGACCTGGTTCTGAGCTCCTGACCTGCTACATGCTGTCTGCATGACCTTGATCACGTAAGTTCCCTGGGTCTCAGTTTTCTACAAAATGGGTTGAATCAGGGGTCCTTCCCAGCACTAGATTTGTCATCCCTGTTACCTGTGTGACCTTGTGTAAGTTTTTTGACCTTTCAGCCTCAGTTTTCTTATCTGTAAGATGAAAGGGAGAGGGAACAGCCTGCTTTGATAACCTCCATGCTTATTATCTTATGAATAGGTGATACCCACCTCTAGCTCTAAATTCCCTGATTTTCCATGCCCTATTGGACAGAAGATCTTTGAAACTAAAGCCCAGTCCATAGCCCAGAATCCTGGAGGCCCCCGAGAGAAGCTCATAGAGCAGCCTAGTCTCATGGACTTGGTGGACAAGCTGGGGAAATGGCCCACCTAGGCCAGGATGACAGCTGTTTCCAGCAGCTGTAAATGGGGCCTTTTCATTTTCCTTCCTCCTCAGGACGGTGGCATCAGAAGAATGCCTTAAACATGAATCTGCAGAAGGCTTTGGAGCAGAAAATGGAAGAACGGAACAAAAGCTTGAAGTAGGAAGTTCTAAGAAAAAAGGGGTTCTACCTCCTAGAACAAATTAATAAAAAAGCCAAGAATAATCCTGATCTTGGTTTGCTTTTGCTCACCCTCCCTTCCTCTTTCCTTATCTTCCTCCATCCCTCAGTCCAAGGATGGAAAGAAACCTGAGAGCCAAGACCTTCCTCCTTTCTCCATCTCCATATAGAGGGTTAGGGAGCTCAGAGTTTAGAGGGAAGGGAGGCTAGGAGCCTGAACCCTTTGGTCTCATCTCTTTTTAGCCAATTGTATATGAGGATGCAGAGTACTAGGGGTTGTAGAGGAGAGACAGATCCACGAGGGATGCTGGGATTTTGAAGGACAGATTTGCCAAAACATGGACCCTCAACTGGATAGTTGCAGTTCCAGCACCTTATACTGTCCAGCCCTCTCCCATAAGAACTTGGGGAAAATCAAAATGAGCCCCTCACTAAGAACTAAGAAAATAGTGGAGACCCTTGCTTCCCAAAGAAATTTTTATGTTATAGGTGGAACTGGGTCTCCAGGTTCCAATGCCAAGTGTTTGAAAGGCATGCAAATAACCACTCCAGAGTATATTTTTTTACTGTACACTTGCCATGTGGCCAGCCCTCATCTGGACTTTATAGGAGAGACAGAAGTCTGAGCTGCATCTCTGCCCTCAAAGAGCTTAGCCTAGTATCTGGCACATAGTAGGCACTTAAGAAATTCTAATAGGTTGACTTAATGAAAAGGAAAGACAGTTCATGAAACAATTGAATAATGACACAGATCAAGACAGAATCAAGAGTTGGGCTGAGTGGAATGTGTTTAGTGTTGAGGGAGATCAGAGATGGGGAGATCCATGGAATATGGATCTGGAGTCAGAGGACATTGACCCAAATCCCAGCTCTGCCATTTAATACCCATGTGTTCTTGGGCAAGTCAACTTCTGTGAGCCTCAGTTTCCTCATCTGTAAAACAAAGTGTTAGACCAAATAGTCCTTCCAGTTCTGTCTGTGTAACTTTGGTTAAGTGTGTTAACCTATTTGGACTTCATTTTTTTCATTTGTAAGAAAAGTAAGAAGATTGACAGTTAGAAGTCCCTTCAAGTTTTTAGTTTGCAGTTCTATGATCTGATATTGGGCCTAGCTAGTCAAGAACCTTCTAGAGGGTTCTAGGACTTTTGCTTTTCCTTACCCTCTAGATCTTCCTTCTACATCCCAAGAGGCCCCAAGCTCCTTGGATCTTCCCAGCCTTTAAGCCTACTTAGATCCTTGAGTGTGAAAGATGGCCACACCAGACCGTTAATGATCTTCTCTAGCTGCTGTCATTGGATTCTCCAGCATTTGCTCCCTCTTTCTCTTTAACCACACACTACAATGAGCAAAAGTTGCAGAAAGATAGATGTTCTCCTCCATGGAGCTATCCCCAAATCTAAGCTGAAATTAAAGAGACAAGTGTTGTCTTCTCTTTGGGTCCAAAAAGTCAACTTCACAAATCCAAGTTGGCGCTTATGTCAGATATCTTGGATTTTTAGTAAATCACAATTGAATCCCATTGTTGACTCAATGTGTTGAATCTTGTTGACATGGAAACAGAACTAAACAAAGCTACTGCTTCCCTAGGCCGACTTGAGAAGGTGGGACCTTCAACAAAAGGGAAATGAGAGTCCCCCGCCACTCTGCCCTAGTCAGACCACATTTGAAATACCATGTTTAGTTTTTGGTAACACATTTTAGGAGAGATATTGGTAAGCCAAGGAGTCTCTAGAGAAGAGTGACCAGCATGGTGAGGGGACTAGGGTCTCTGCTACATGCGGATGTTCTGAAGGAATTAGGGAGACTCTCAGGGGTTAGAATAGCTGCTGTCAGATATTTAAAGGGCTGCCTGGGGAAGAGTCATTAGATTTGTCCTGATTGGCCCCAGAGGACAGACCTAAGAGTGAGAGACATATGCTGGCTCTGTGTAAGTAAAGAATTTTTAACAGTTGAGACTGTCCCAAAGCAGAATCTGCTGCTTTAAGAGGCAAAGGACTTTCACCTGACCACAGGCCTTGCATCATTTGCCTTGTTATAGAGAGGATTCTGGGCAAATTGGAATAGATGGATTCTAAGGACCTGGCTAACTCTTAAGATTCTGCTTACAGTCTAGAAGCCAGATAAGATATGCAAAAGTACATACTACACAAATTAGAAAGTAATCCTGGGGGAAAAAAATTAAAGATGAAATGCTATGAGATTAGGTGAAAGAGAGTACTAATAGCTAAGGAGTCTCTGTAGATGTCATAATAATAGCTTGCATTTCTAAGAGCTTTACAAGCATCTCATTTGATCTTCATAATGACTCTGCAGGTAGCGGCTACTGTTATTTCTGTTTTACAGATGAAGAAACAGAGGCTGAGAAGTTGTGATTTGTCTATGGTCACACAACTAGTGAATGTCTGAGACCAGAGTTGGACTTAGCTTGTTCTGAGTCCAGGCCCTGGGCTCTCTCCACTGTACCCTTTAAGGAGGAAGCAGCACCTTAGCTTTAAAAAGGTTCATTTGCCTGTGGTTACACAGCAGATAGAGCACCAGGTCTGGAGTCAGGAGGACTCATCTTCCTGAGTTCAAATCAAGCCTCAGACACTTACTAGCTGTGTGACACTGGGTAAGTCACTTAACTCTGTTTGCCTGAATTCCCTCATCTATAAAATGAGCTGGAGGGGGAAATGGCAAACTCCTCCAGTATCTTTGTCAAGAAAACCCCAAATGGGGTCACAAAGAGTCAGACATGACTAAAAACGACTGAACAACAATAAAAAAAAGATCCCATGGGATAGCTAAGTGGTGCAGTGGATAGAACATTGGGCCTGAAGGCAGGAAGACCTGAGTTCAAATCTAGTCTCAGACACTTACTAGCTGTGTGACTCCAGGCAAGTCACTTAACCCTTTTTGCCTCAGTTTCCCTATTTGTCAGATAAGCTGAAGAAGGCAATGGCAAACCATTCTAGTATCTCTGCTATGAAAACCCCAAATAGGGTCATGAAGAGTCTGAAATGGTTGAGCAAATAATAAGGACCTGTGAGAAAACCCTAGCTTAGGACATCCTTAATCACAAGGAGCTCCAAGAGTCCAATCCAAATAGGATCTGGAAGGTTCTGCCCCCAGGGCTTAGGTTTGCCCTCTCTGTCATGTTTCTGGGGATTCTGGCTCCTCTTTAGAAGCTATCTAAAGGAACCTTGTCTCAGGCCTTTTCCTCCTTTCAATACTTTGTAAGCCCCACTTCTCACAGCTTCTCCACTGCACCCCAACATCCCCTACCAGCTGGTTTCCTGAGCCTGCTTGCCTGCCTTCATCTAGAGGTCAGAAAGACAGTGTGGTATGGCAGAGGGCTCACCTGGGTTCAAATTCCTTATCCTTCCCCATACTGCCTGTATGACCTCTGGGCCTCAGTGTCCTGCCCTATCAAATGGAAGTAATTGCATCAGATGCCTTCAGAGGTCCCTTCCAGCTCCAAATCTAGGATTCTGTGACCCAGACATCTGAAAGGCAGTGGTTGCTTGTCCTGAGTCCCTGAGTCAGACATTCACTAGCTGGGGTGACTTTGGGTACAGGACATAACCTCTTTGAATGTCAGTCTCCAAATCTGTAAAATGTTGGGCTAGATGATCTCTAAAATCCCTTCTAATTCTCCTCCAAGGGGGTATTGAAAACACAGCTTGCAATTTTTAAAAAAGGCAGCTGGGTACACAGAGTACTGGTCTTGGAGTCAGGAAACCTGAGTTCAAATCCAGTTTCCCTCAGTCCTCTCTTCTGTAAAATAAGGTTGGCAATAGAACCTACCTCGCAGTGTGGCATTGAGGATCAAGTGAGACAATATTTGTAAAGCACTTTGTAGACCTTGAAGCATAGTACAGGTTATTATTTTTATTATTCCTACCAGTAGAAGTATATTAAACAAAGAAACTCAGAACATCGTTAGCCACAGGGACACTTCTTTAAGGAAGCATCCACCCCTCTGGGGCTTCAAGAGAGTCTTTTATACTGCAGTTTCCATTAGGATTATCCTGGCAATTGGGCTAATTTGCATTTTAGCCCTGATATCTTTAACCAAAAATAGAAAACTCTTGTTTTATCAGCCTAGAAGCAAGAGCAGAAGTGGGTCTCGGACACAATAGCTCTGTGACCCCAAAGAAGTCAGTCTCTCTCAGCCTCAGTTTCCTCATCTGTAAAGTGGTTTATTGTAAAGATCAAATGAGATAATACAGGTAAAGCGCTTTATAAACCTATAAGTTCTCCTCCTCCTCCTCCTCCTTCTTCCTCTTCTTCTCCTCCTCCTTTTCCTTTTCCTCCTTCTTTCTTCTTCATCCTTTCTCTTTCCTCCTTCACCTTTTCCTCCTCCTTCTTCCTTTCTTCCTCTTTCTTCTCCTTCCTTTCTTCCTCCTCCTTATCATTATTATGTGTTTGTCCTTCATTGCCAAAGAAGACCATGCCATCAGAGAAATGATGACATGACTTGCACTTGACTTTGTTTTGAGTGAGGGAGGGCTGTGCAAGCCACCAACCTCACTTCTCCTCCAGAGCCATCTGAATGCAGGGACCAGATATTCATCAGGATGACTGGAGATGACCCAGGATGAGGCAGTTGGGGTTAAGTGACTTACCCAAGGTCACATAGCTAATGAGTGTCAAGTGTCTGAGGTGAGATTTGAACTCAGGTCCTCCTGACTCCTGCACTGGTGCTCTATCCACTGCACCACCGAGCTGCCCTTTATCATTATTATGGAGAAAGGGCTTAAGAGAAATAGATAAATGAAATCATCATTGATTGAAATGAAATGAAGGTCATTTTCTAGGATAGTTACTCATGTTATCATGAGAAAATATAGGGCCCCTTACACACACACACACACACACACACACACACACACACACACACACACACACCAAAAGAACTTCAGAGTAGGAGTAATTTTTTCTAAATTGATCCAACTATACCAACTCCTCAGTTTAAGAAACAGGGCAACTTTGCCGTTGACCTTCAAGATGCCAGCAAGCACTTGCTAGGGTGGAATAGGATCTAAGGTTGAAGGGACTTTAGAAATTGTCCAGTCCAATCCCCACATTTTACAGTTGAAGAAACTGAGACCCAATAAGGAGATGTGACTTCCCCAGTTTCACAATCTGTCAAGCAAGTTCTTCGATGCCAAATAGAGAGGATGAAAGCAAGATATTACAACATCCCTCTTCGTCTCAGGTGACTTTCCCTCTCTTCTCTCCTTTTTTATAAAACCCAATGCTAGAGAGACTGGGGGTACAGTGGAAAATCAGAAGATGTTGGTTCAATCCTTACTAACGGTGTGAGCATAGCCAAGTCCCTTTATCTTCTCTGAACTTTAGTTTCCCCACCTGGAAAATGGAGATTAGGAATCCCTGCATTACTACTTACCGAAATGATCTGAGGAAAAAATTGTGTCACAGAAATGGAAATTGTTAATATTACTCAGGGTATTCCTCCGAACTCCCATCTCACCTCCCAATCCAGTAACAACCATTCTTAAGTCTTTAGAAACCTCATAGGTTGTAAAACCTTAATGGCCCTACTCCGGGTAATTGAGAGGACCCTGCCAGGCAGGATTCTATCAACATTAATACACAATATTGCCATCCCATCCAAATAAGTATGGGCTTTGAAATTCTAGCACCAACCACAGTCATGGGAACCTAGTTCCATAAAAAAGAGAAACAGAAGTATTTGCGTTTTTTGTTTGCTTTGTTTTGCCAAAGTATTTGTTAAAGACGTCATCAAAGAAGCCTGGCTGCCTCCCAAATTTGCTAATCCATGTTACCTAACTGATGACTAGGAGCCCCGCCCCAACCCCCTAACTTGACTTGTCTCCAATACCACCTTAAGCTAGTACCTTCCCCTTTCTGCACCTGGATCCTCATCCATCAAATGAGAGGCCTGGATGTAGGGTCTTTCTTTTATGATAAACCTCTTTTGAGTCTTTCTGTAGAATGTCGTATGGGAAAGGTTTTGGTGCTTGGATTCCAAGCTCTGTATGAAGCATTCTCTAATAGCTCCTGCTGTGGATGCATTCTTTCCCCCAATTATCTTATACTTATTTTTTGTGGGCACATTGTTCTCCCCTTCCAGAATCTAGACCCCTTGAGGTCAGGGACCATTCTGTTTTATTTTTTCCTTTTTTGTTTCTGAATCCCCAGTGGGAGGCAAGGGTAGTGCATTGGAGAGGGGGGAGGGGTTAGAAGTGGTTGGAAAATTTTCCTTAAAAATAAGGAAGTTTTATTCTGCAAAACTCTCTTAACCTCTTAGGTCTCCAGCCTATTCCCAAAGAAAACAAATTGCAAAACACTTACCAGCGTGCACGGGTAGGGGGAATTTGCTCACCAGGATGGACTCATAGAACTGGCTTTTAAAAAAAAATCCCCAGTGCCTAGCACACTAATACTAGTAGCTGACATTTATATAAACTTTAAGATCTGCAAAACAATTTGCATTTTATCCCACTGGATTTTCTCAAGTCTCATATACCTTTGGTGCTATTATTTTCCCCATTTTACAAATAAGGAGACTGAGGCTGAAAGAGGTAAAATGTCTCTTGCCTCAAGATCATACAGCTAGTAAGTGGGTCTGAAGTGTGTTTTGAACTCAGGAACTTCCTGACTGCTGTTCAAATACTCTAACACCTAGCCTTTCCCAGGTGGGTTTAGATTTAAGTAATAAATACTTGTTGAATTAAATCAGAGATTTGGGATTATTGATGCTCTCTCTTGAATGTTAAAAAGGCTTCACAAACAATCATGGAAGGCAGAGACTACAGATAGAATGGTGCCCATTTTACAGATGAGGAAACAGGCTCAAGGCTTGCCTATGAAAGCCAGTCTCAAAAGCGGGATTAAAACTCAAGGCTTTCCTAACTCGATGCTATCACTCTTCAGACCATATCCACAATGTAAACACAGGGTCTCTCATGTGCAGTGGAATACTACCTGCATTTGGAATCAGAGAATTTAGAAATCCAGGCTATTTTCTTCCCTCTTAACCTCAGTTTCCTCATATGTAAAATGAAATCGGTCAATTCGATGGCAGCTCAGGTTCTTTCCAGCTCTAAATCTGACTGTCTTTTACTTGGGGACAGATGGGAGCAAAGCTGGGAATCCCGTGTCTTGTGGCAAGCTGGCTGTGGTTCCCCACAAGCCTGTGGGGAACAGTGAAGTGAGAAGCAGCCTGGAATTCAAGCCAGAAACACTTGATTAAAACCCTAGTCCTGTTACTTATACATGTGACTTCAGGTTATTCCTCTTTGGGTGCCAGTTTTTGTCCTCCCTGATCTCTGCAGTCCCTCCCAGCTCTCCATCTATAATCCTAGGAACTGATGAACCTTAAAAGGCTTGAAAAGAGGCATGTTGGTAAGCAGATAGGTGTGGGAGATAGAGGGCAGACTTGGTGTAAGGAGGAAAGCGTCTGTGCAAGAGTATGCAGTTGGAGATGGAGCCTCCTGGATAACCAACAGTTAGAAGGCCAGTTGATTGGACAGTAGCCTTCTTATAGAAGACCAGTGTGCATTGGGTTTGGGTTATATAATACTCCAAAGGACTATTATTTTGATAGTGTGAGCTCTGGGTTCCACCACTGGGGCAGATCCAAGCCCATCACACCTCGATAGGTGGTTTCCCTGGGCTTCTGGGGCTTAATAAAAGATTTCTCTCCTCTTATATAATCCTCCTATAATGAATCTCCCCACTTAGGTAAGCTGGTCATTGAATGACAAGCATTCAGTCTGTCACTGGGCCCATATCCAACTGTAGACACATTTACTGAGTGCCTAATATATACCTCCTCAAAGTCTGTACAACTCAGTGGAACTGACCAAGCACATGTCCCCCTAGCCCAGGCTCTTCTAAGAAATAGGGATCACTGAGGGGTGCTGGTGATACACCTCTCAACACACCTTTATCTAGTTTTTCATGGTTACCAACTCAAGTTTCTAAAGGCTTTGAAGTGTTCAAGGTACTTTTCCCCCATTGCCCTGTAATGTACAGCGCACAAGGATCTTTAGGTTCATTTTATGGATAGGGAGATGGAAGAAGAAAGTGTGATTGGTTTACCAAAGACTCTATATCTAGGTGCTTCTTATGACCCCCTCTTCTTTTCTTTTTCCCTTTTTTCTTTCTTTTCCTCCCTCTGTCTCTTCCCGTGTGTTTCTCTCCTTTATTATCATTAATTTATGCTAGCTTCCAAAAAAAAAAAATCAGCCCCAAACCAGAGGACCCTAGCTCTAGAGCTGAAAGATACCTCAGAGGCTATATAGCCTAACCTCTTCAACCAAAGATAAATGACTTGCCCAAGATCATACAGGTAGTAACTGTCAGAGTCAAGATTTGAACCCAGGTCATCAGAATTATAGAACTGGACCCAGAATGGACTTCAGAGGCCAGCTAGTGAGACTCCCTCCGGTCCTTGGACACCAACACTAGACCATGTGCTGCTTCAAGTTATAGTTGAGGAAACTACAGCCTATAAAAGGAAATGATTTGCCAAAGGTTACCCAGGTAGTAAGTGTCAGAAGCAAGATATTTTGTCCTTGGAAGGTGGTAAGAGCTGTAAGCTAAGAGAACCACTGCTTACCAGTTTCAGATGGGAAAAGTGAAACCTGGAGACCATTCAGTTAAAAAAAGGAACAACCATTAGTTATAATAGCCTAAAAAGTTTACTAAGGATCTACCATATACCAAATAATGCCAGTCAGTCAATAAGCATTTATTAAGTGACTGTTTACCATACGTCGTGTCAACTGTTGGGGATACAAAGAAAAGCAAAAATGTAGTCCCTCATTCTAACGGGAGATATAACATGTCTACATATAGGCCAATACAAAATATATAGAAAGTAAATACAATTTCATTGGGAAATGAAGTGAGGTTTGGCGCTAGAGCTGGGAAAAAGCAGCTCAAGAAAGGGCTCTGATAGAAGGAAGTGCTCGAACTGAGCTTGGAGAAAGTCAGGGATTCTAAGAGGCAGAGGGGAGGAGGGGATGCCTGGCACAAGAAATAGTGAGTGCAAAGACATGGAGGAAGTAGATGAACTGAAGAACAACAAGTCCACTTGTACTGGACCATTGAGTTCATGAGGAGGAGGAGTGTGCAAAGGATTTGGAAAGACAGATTAGAACCAAATTCTCAATTTAAGGATAAATCAGACAGTTTGACTTAAAATGCCAGACCAAGGACTTAGTATTTGAGTCACTGGAGCATTTTGAGCAAGGGAGTAGGGAATCAGGTCAAAGTTCTATCCTTTGTCCTCACCCTCCTTTTCTATATCTTCTCTTTAAAGTTCATTACTCAGTCTATACCTGCTTCTTTCTCATTCAAGCTTTTTCTAATCTCTATCCTCCATGCTAGGTCTAGAGTCATGAAAACTTGAGTTCAAATCCCACCCAGTGCTCTTACACCATCACAAGGGGTCTCTTGCACCCCTTATAATTATTATAACCCCTTTCACTCTTCTCCATTCTGAATGTCCCCATCATCTGCCTCAACTGATCCTTGATGACATGCTTTCCAGCCTTTCCATCATGGCAGTCATCCTCTGGGCAGGCTCCAGTTTGTCAATATCCTTTCAAATTTATCCTTTTTAAAAGTATTTCTCCAGGCATGTTATGCCTACATACATGGCCTCCTGTCCTCCATTCTCATTGGATTTTAGTTCAGATATTAATGTTTTCTGACCATATCAATCAAAAATTTTTTTGGGGGGGGGAAATCTTTTTTAAAAGTTTTTTTTAAATTACTCTTATATTTTTAAATGATCAAACATGCCTTTTTCTCCTTAACACTTTCCTTCTTCCCCCCTGGAAAAAAAACCCTTATAATAAAAGTGTATAATCAGACAAAAAAAATTCTCCTATTCTCCACATCCCTCTGTAATCATGCTGGTCATTGTGTGGTCAGAGCTCCTGATTTTTCATGACGCTGTTATTGAATAAATTGGTTGCCTAATGCTGTTCACTTCAATCTGAATCAATCTTAAAAGTCTTCCCAGGTTTCTCTGAAACCATCTTCTTCATTGCAATAGTATTCCATCAGCAGTCACTTATAAAATGCCTACTATGCGTCAGACACTGGGCTGGGTGGTATTGATACAAAAACAAAGAATCAGTCAATACATTTATTACGAATGTGTTATGTGCCAGCTGCTGGGGTAATAAAGTAAACAAAATGGGGCTCTTTCACCCCCATCTGGAGGTGATCCCTGACTAAGCTGATCACAGGCTGAGCGCTCACTGGTGCACACACTCACAAGCACACACTCACACACACACACACACACACACACACACACACACACACACACACACACACACACACACACACACACACACCCTCTTTCACTCCTGCCCACACATCTCTATGGGCTTTATTTACGTCTCACAATGGAATTTCCCTGGAAGTTCCAGGATGGGAACTGAAAATGGCTTTTTTTGCGTTACTTTGCAAATGGAGAACTACAGCTGTAGGCTCACACCTCTCTGGTATTGGGGTGGAGTGTATTTCCAGGGCTGATCTCTGAGTGGAAGCCCCGCCCCAACCCACCTGTGCCTTGTGGCTTATATCTCTAGAGACCCAGTAGGAAAAGAGGCATAAAAGGACAGGCTGGCCTCGTGGAGCCTCACCTAGCTCCCCTGTGACTCTTTTGGGGATAAAATGGAGAGTCTTCCCAGGATAACTCTCTTTACTCCTCTAGCTTTACATTCAATGAGCTTGCAGCATCCTTTACCTTGTAGGACTGTCCCCTGACCAGAGGCAGATGTTCAGGGCCACAGTGTGAAGAACCAAAAGTTGGCTTGGGTTTTACTCACTCTAACACCAGACAAGCTATTTTCTTGATCCAGAACTCATTTTCCTAATCTGTAAAATGAGAGTGTTGGACATAAATTATCTCTTAAGGTCCCTCTTGCCTCTGACATTCTGTTCTAAAGCTTCCCCCAGCCCTGACATGCTCAGCTGTTCTAAAGCACTTCCCAGTTCTGACATTCTCTGTTCTAAGGCCACTCCCAGCTTGGACATTCCATGTTCTAAGGGCCTCCCATTTCTGATATTCTTTGTTTGAAGGGCCTCCCAAATTCAGCCTTCTTTGTCTTAAGGTCTATCTCACTCAGCTCTGACATTCTATGTTCTCATATTCTGTCTTCTAAACTTCCATTTCTCAAGTTGATGACCCCTGGTGTATATTGTACCAAACTATATGTCTATGTGTGTTCATTCTTTGTTGCCAAAGAAGTCCATGCCATCAGAGTAATGATGACATGACTTGCACTTGACTTTGTTTTGAGTGAGGGAGGGCTGTACAGGTCACCAACCTCACTTCTCCTCCAGAGCCATCTGAATCCAGTGACTAGATATTCATTAGGATGACTGGAGATGACCCAGGATGAGGCAATTAGGGTTAAGTGACTTACCCAAAGTCACACAGACAGTGAATGTCAAGTGTCTGAGGTGAGATTTGAACTCAGATCCTCCTGACTCCTGCCCTGGTCCTCTATCCACTGCACCTCCTAGCTATAAACTTTACTCATTCCCCTTGTGACCAAATATACCTTAAGGAAAGGAGAAAAAGCAAAAGGGAATGAATGAAAAGGAGCAAAGGTACTGAGTTCTAGAACCTTCTTTGACCTTGGTTCCCATAAGGGCCATGAGAGCCCAAAGCAAGACTTTTGTCCCTTGGACCTGGAAGCTTTTGGTTCTGTCTGTCTGAATGGCCCTGGAAAGCCTGGCCTTGGGGGGAGCTCCTTGGATTCCCCTTATTTGATTTGGCATTCTTTTCATATTCCTACTTTTGACTACTTAGCATCCTCCTGAGGTCCATGTCACCCAGCCTGGATTGTCTGGACTACCGGCCACTCCCATTAGGATCCTCCCTGGACTTGATCTACATTCCAGTCTGACTTCCTCTGTCAAGACCATCCCTGGGACCCCCAGACTACTTGGTGACACCTGGATTCTTCTCTCAGTCTTTTTCTGTATTTAAGTTCCATTTCGCCCCCATGAAGGGCTCAGGTTTAATCCAACACAGGCTCTGTCTAGCTGAGATTCTATCTGGCCCATTTGTCAATATGAGCTTTACAGTCAGTTAGGCTCCTTAAGAGTCAACCCAGTATGGTGAATCTTTAATAAACTTTGCTCTTTCTTTGGGTTTATGAAGGATTGTGTCAAATTCATTTGAGCAGGACCCACTGCGTCAGTATTTTGGGGTCCCCAGCACTTTAACAGAGGGAGCAGGGCAGGCTCCCTCTGGGAATGGTTCTGTTTGTGATCTGACCTAAAGGGTTAAAGTAAAAGTTATGGCACCTTCCTTTCCAAGTCCAAATCCCAGAGCTGCTGGGATGGCATCTTCCCCCTATCTCCAGAGCCTGGCCCCAGCCTGGCCTCCGGATTTCTACAGCCCCTCCCCCCTCCTTGGATAGACTCTCCTGGGGAGAGAAGACACCCCACCTCCAGGTAAGAGGGTGGGGTTCTAACAGATTTTGATCATCAATGAGTTTAAAGAAAAGAAAACAACAAGAAAGGAATTGATGATTTTATAGAGAACAGAAATATTCCATGATTCTGAGCCTGGAGGTCAATGCAGGTTTTGGGACCAACTGGCCTTGACCAAAGATCTCTTTTTTGGACGCCATCTCAGTCATTGTTGGGATCTCATTGGTTGAGCTAGTGACATACCCAGTCAGAAGAAAATATGGCCTCTTCCCTCAAAGAAAATGTTGACTGAAATAATTATCCAATGAAACAACATCTATAAGGCACTAAGCAAATCATGAAATCAAGCTGTGTTTCCTCACCACCCACCATACCAAGTCCATAGGCTGGCATTTGAATGGGATTGCTGATGGTGGTATCAGCCTGCTCATTCATTCATGCAACAAGCATTTACTAAGCATTAACTGTGCACTGGGCCCCATGCTAGGTGCTGGGATGTAAAGATTCCTGCCCTCAACAATCTTTTATCCCATTGAAGTGATAATGCCCAGAAAGAGCTCCGACTCTTTCTTTTTCAGTCTCAAAACCCCTGCTAAGAGTTTATAGTCTTTCAAATCCCTGAAAGAGACAGAGACTTGGGAAAGGATCATTCCATTTCTGCACTGGCATCATTTAGATCTGCTCATAGCAGTCAATCCATTACCTCTTCCAAAGCCCTGAGTCTATAGGGCCAAGAGCAGAGAACCATGACATACACAATAAGGAGAAAATGTGACCCCAATCCCCAGGGAACAATCAAGTGAAATGAGATAACATATAAAAAGCTCTGGAAATGCTTAAGCACTATCTATAAATGGCCCTATCTATAAATGCTAGCTATTATTGTTAAGGAGTTGACAGTCTAAGTGGGAAAACAACACATATGGGAAGATGGAAAACTATACATTGACATATTAAGACTACAAACCAATTCTAAAAAATGAGAATAAATGATGAGAAATTATGGGACATCAGGGAGTGGAGAGATGGCTATCAAATAATCTCAAGGAATGCTTTCTGGAACAAGTGAGTTGGGAACTGATTTGGATGTGGATAGTGGGGGTTGGGGAGGATACTTTGGATGCAGTGAATAGTGTCTCTCCAGGTCCAAGAGGGAGAGGCAAAGTAAACAGATTGGAAAAGACTGGAAAAGAATCTGAGGATCTCCAGATTTGATGAGATCTCTCTCAGAGGTCACCTATGTCAAACTAGATCAACCAGGGTGATGGAGGTAGCTGTAAGAGGGAAGGAAAAAGGGAGAGTTTTTTGGGAGGAGATCTATGGATCACTGCTCAGGAGTTTGGACTGGATCCAATAGTCAAAAGGGAACCAGTGTGTGCTCTTGAGCAGGAGAGTGATGAGAGGAGAGGAGTATTTGGGGAGAGAAACTACACTTGTTCTTGTTGAATGAAGCTGATGGTTTATCCTCTGGGACCCTGGACTTCCCCAACAGATCATTTCCCAGAGATACTAGCCAGGATAATTGCAGCCCATCATTTCTCTGTCCCCCAACCTGATCTCTAGGGAACTACCAGGCATTTAGGGAATTTCATAGAACATCAGAACTGAAAGGGACCTTAGAGGTCACCTAGTTTCACCTACTAATTTTATAAAGTTTCATGAGTTTTGTGGGGGTTTTTTTACACCAAAGTTATTTCCTGATACCTCCCTCTCTCCCACCTACACACCATGGAACTCATCTTTGTAGCAAAAAAATACAGTTGAAATTGACCAACTCAATGATACTAACAGTACAAAGATGGATAGATAGATAAGTACAGAAAGAGAGGAATAGGTAGAGAGATAAGATAGAGATAAAGAGGAAGATGGAGAGGGGAGAGAGAGAGAGAGGAAGGGAGAGGGGGAGAGGGAGGGAAGAAGGGAGGAAGGAGGGAGAGAGAGAGGGATAGAGAGAACACATCCTATATTTAGAGCTGGAAGAGACCTTAGAAGTCACTGCAGTACAGCACCTTCATTTCATAGATGAAGAAATTGTGTTTTCAAATTAAGTGATTTGTCCAAGGTCATACATGTATATATGATGGTTCATCCATCAGAGCAGAAAAAATTGTGAGATTTTGACAGTTTTTCTTCCAGAAAATCCAGTCTTCATTTATAAGTCCACATCACATTTGGCAGCTATACAGGAGGGAAGCATGTTTTGTTGTCTGTCCTCTGGGTCCAAGAAGAAACTGAGGCATAGACAGGGAAATGACCTGCCTGAGGTCAAAATCTGGCAGAGTGTGTACTCAAACTCAAGTCTTTAGATAAAAACAGGAAAATCCCTGCCCTCAAAGGACTTCCATTCTGCTGGTGTAAAAGACAAAAAAACCTAGTGAGGTGGAGACACAGTGGGAAGGGACCTGCCTGTTTGATGATGCTTTGTTAGCACACTTGCCCTGGCCTACAGCCATCCCATGTTGGCAGAGGAAGGTACTCCTGATGCTTCATGGCTTTGAAGAGCTGGATGGCTGGCACATGGGGTGGTGGCTGGCCTGGGGGTTCCTTGTCCTGAATATCTTGGGGTTTAGCCATTTTCTCAGGACAAAGGCCAGGAGAGACCAGTTGGCCCTGGGAAGGGAAGAAACAATAGTCTCCTATCTGCTGAAGGACAATGAGTCCTTCAGGATGGAACACTGTTATGGTTTCATCCTGCTGGGCATCCATGAGATTTGGGGCTGAGGGCTTAACTTGCAAGGGACTGGGGTTCTCTTGAGGGGCCTCAGCCTTGACCAGGTTTGGAGGGACCTCAACATAACCTTCCAATGCCAGCATTTCAGGGCTAGGAGCTGAAAGAGGCCCTTTGGTCTCTCCTAGGGAGAGGCTGAGACTGGACTCAGGGGCTGGGCAAGGTAAGGGAGGCATGGTGAGAGGTGGGAGACTTTCAGGCTTCCCAGAGTCAAGCACCAGGTCCTCAGGGGCAATGTAGCCTGAACCCCCAGCCACTTTCAGGGGGACTGTTGAGCTGGCAGCTAGTTGACTGAGATTTTTCTCCTGCCTTGATTCTCTAGATGGGGGTACAGCTTGTTCCTTGAGTGAGCAGGGCTCAGCTTCTTCTTTGGACGAAGGATGACCAGATGAAGTTTCTTTTTCTTCTCTATCCCTGTCCAGTTCAGTCAACTTGGCTATAGGTACAAGACCACCCTGTCCACCCTGAGGCAGACAGAAATACTCTAGGGACCCAGGGGGTTGCTTCTTGCTCTCTTCAGCTGGAATGGATCCCATCTGGCCAGAGATATTAGGCAGAGAGTGGCTCTGGGGGAGGTGGAGGTAGGGACCATTGAAAGCAAAGCCTGATGCTAGGTCCTTCACTGTTGTGTTGGGCTGAGGCACTTTCTGGGAACTAGATAGGCTCAGGTCCTCATCAGGCAAAGTGATGGATGCTGGGTATGGGTCAGTGTCAGAGGACAGAGAACATGCGTCCTGGGGATCCACAGCAGTGAGAGGGGACACCGAGCTTCTGTCTTCAAAATCAAGCCTGAGGAAAGAACATGGAGATGAGATCTTGCCATTGCTACTACAGGATGCTGAGAGTGAGAAGAAGCCACATTTCTCAACAGCCTTTAAGGTTTACAAAATTCTGCTTTCCAAAACAACCCTGTGAGGTGTGAAGTGAGGCCCTTTTGCGAATGAGGAAACAGGCCCGGAGGTGATGTCTGAAGGGACGATTTCTGAAAGGTCAGCCCTGGCTTCAGAAAAAGGAGCAAAGATTTGAAGGACCAGAGGGAAGAAAGGTGAAACCTTGGAATGTAAAGGCCATGGAGGAGAAATAATTGAAGGTTATTCCCCTCATTGCTGCTCTCCCCTCACACCCAATGCTCATCCCTTCCTCCCTCTGTGTCCCCTGTACACATTTCTTCTGTCTACCCCAATCTCTTTTCCAAGGCTGGACCAAGTCCACCAAGTCTTGCCCATGACTGCAGCCCCCATTTAAGCCCACCCTGCTCTAAACTCTGCCAGCTTTGTGAATCTGCAGACCAGAGACAACACCTTTCTGTCCAAGCTTGGTCTGGTCCTGTCCCACACCCCGAGTGTTCAGCCACAGTGCAGGAGAAATAATATTTGATGGGGAGTCAGCAGAGTCTGGCTCTTCTTGGTTTTAATGGTGGGTCCTTGGGCACATGACCTAACTTCTCATACCCTATTTCCTTATCAGTAAAACCAGAAAGTTGGGCTTATATCTCTATGGACCTTTTGAGCTCTTCTGCTCCCCTCTTCTCCTTCTCCTCAATGGCCAGAGTTTGCCTTTCAGAGTGGCAGGAAGGATGGAAGGAAGGAAGGAAGGAATGTGGTAAGTGGGTAGAAAAAATTTACTACGTCCAGCAAATGTGCTAAGGACTTTCCAAATATCTCATTTGGTCATCAGAACAATCCTGGAAAATAGGTGCTATTATTATCCCCATTTTACAGTTGAGGAAACTGAGGCAGGCAGAGACTAAATGATTACCTGAGGTCACAAAGCTAGTAAGTGTCTGAGCCTAGATTTGAACCCAGGACTTTGTGACTCCTAGTACTCTATTCACTATCCCACCTAGCTGCCTCTGGAGTCCACTGCCTTCATTTTACAGATGAGGAAGCTGAGGTCTGGAGAGGTCATGATCATCCAGTAAGTGATGGAGCCACCCCATGAAACCAGATCCTCTGACTGAGCCAATCAGCCCCTGACCAGCAAGCCTCTCAATGACCTCTCTGAAGTGTCCATCAAGTCTCTGCTTGAAGATCCCAGGAAGAAGGAAGTCAGTGCCCCCACAGGCAACCTCTTCTGATCTGGTCTCCCTGATTTTGGGAAGGCTTCTCCTACACTGAGCTGACGGGGACCTCTTGGCAGTTTGCTCCTTGGCATGCAGGAATGACTGTTGGGCACCAGGTGCAGAGGCAGACAGACTGTTTATTGTGGGAGGCCAACAATGACATGATATGACGGGGTGTCTGGAGAGGGCTGTGGGGTGGTGAAGATAGGAGGGGCAGTCTGTGGGGCTCACAACCAGCCCTCCTCTCCGGTCGTGTGACTCGAGAATCAGGAAGAGAGTCGGTTTCTATTTTCAACTCCGCAGCTGCTTTTACATCAATCTCAGCCCTCTTTCAAACAGCTGTCAAACAGCCCAAAGATCTGTATGTCTGACCATATCCTTTCCTCAAAAATGTCCAATGTTCCCTTGTATAGTTATGATAAAAAGTGCCAGATTCCTCAGGCTGGCATTGAAGGCCTTTCCCAATCTCCTTCCTACTGATCTTCATAGCCTTACTCCACTTTACTGCCCTTGGAACTCTCTATGTAAACAGACTGGAGCACTAGCCATGCCTCGTATTTCTTTCTCTAATTCCTCACCTCCATGTATTTGCACAGACTGTGCCAATGGCTAGAGGGGGTACCCCTCTCATTTTAAGGATGAGGAAACTGAGTTTTGTAGAGATCAAGTGACTTCCCTAGACCTAACAGGGACCCCAGAGGCCATTTACTTCAACCTCCTCTATTTACTAAGGAGGTGTATAACTCTCAGAGATGGGATGTGTTTTATGAAAGAGGCAGGATACAACTCAGGTCCTCTGACCCCAAAGCCAACTCTTCTTCCATTGGACCACCCTGCTGTCTCCCCTTTGCCTGTAGCAGACATTTAAGAAATGTTTGTTAGAATGAATTAAGTTGTCAGTAAGGTGAGAGAAATCCTCATCCTTTAGCTTGGAGATCTCTACTCCTATCCTCTACAGGCAAAGAAAATGGCTTGTTAGTGAGTCCCTCATTGGAACCTCTGAAGAGGTAATGATATCATCCCTGATACCCAGGGTAAACAAACCCCTCTCCAGCCCTAAGTTGGAAGTTGGGAGACCCAGAGCCTGGTCTTTGCTCAACCACTAACTCGTTGTGGGCAAGTCTGTCTATCTCTGGGGCCTCAGTTTCCCCATCTACACAGTGGGAGAATTGGACTAGAAGACCCTTTCCAACTCTGGTATACTCTGACTCGACACTGCATTCCTTCCTTCCTGGTTCCTTAAGTCTTCCAAGCCTCATCAAGTAGTTTCTGTTACTTGATCTTGTCCTAACTGGGTGCACCCTACTCACAGGCTGAATGAGCAGACAACGTCAAAGTCAAGTCAACAAGCATTAATTAAGTACCAACTATGTGCCGGGTACTTTGCTAAGCCCTGGCGATACAAATAGAGGCAAAAAAAAAATCCTTACTCTCAAGAAACTCCCAATCTAATGGAAGAGACAACATGCCAACATTGTGTTATAAACTCTTCCACTAAAATGTGAGCTTCTTGAGAGTGAGGATTCGTTTTGCCTCATTGTATCCTCAATGCTTAGTAAAGTACCTGGCACATATTAGACACTCATTAAATGTTTATTGATTGATGGATTATGCACCAACAAGTTATAGACCCGGTAAATTGCAGATAATCTCAGAGGGAAAGAACTAGCATCATGCAGAATTAGGGGATCACAGGAGCTTAGACCTGGAGTTGGAAGGGACCTTAGAGGTCATCTGGTCTAACCTCATCATTTTAAATTCGAGGAAACTGGGGTAGAGAGGGCAGTGATTTGACTAAGATCAGACAATAAGGAAGTAGTAGAGTCAAGATTTAAACCCAGGTCCTCTATATTCAAGTTCAATACTCTTCATACGTGATGACTACCTTAATGTATGAATGAATTTAAGAAAAATTAAGTACCAAGGTCAGAGGTGTCCCAGAGAAACAAACAAGCTCCCATCATGGGTGTCCTCTTTGTCTTTGCTCTATAGACCAACCATATCTCTCCCACGTCCCTTTTGAAGAATAGTGACCCAAACTAGAGACAGTAGGGGTAGAAGATCTTAGAGATCATTGAGTCTAATTCTTTCTTTTTATATAGGAGGAAACAGGCCCAGAGAAATAATTTGTTCAAGGCTATACAGCTAATAGGTACCACAGTTGAGATTTGATCCTAATCCTCTGACTCCAAATTCAGAGTCTTTTCACCATTTTGTATTTCCCCTTAGGTCTGCATTTTACAGTAGACAGAAATTGTGTCACCTGAGCTTATAATTCACTAAGAACCCCAGGGTTATCTTCTATCATCCTTTTCTCTACCCTTTACATGTGCTATGATTGTGTCCTTCCCCACTCTCACCCTCCTAACTTCTCCTGCATCCATCCACCATGTACCAGACTCTCCATGCTCACTGGAGGGTGTCATCCCTACCCATCCCTCATTATTCCCTAAAAGTCACTCAAGTATGAAGCAAACTCACTGATCCATCCTGGAGACAGAGCATTCTCTCTCCTCTTTTTCCCAGGGGCTCTCTTGACTAAGAGTAAAAAGTTTACCTGCATGCCAAATCCTCTGGTTCTTATTCTGTGGAAGAAGAGAAAACATTCTGAAATCCTGCCAACAGCTCCCACCTCTCCGGGCAAGAAAATATAAGAGGATTCCCTGCAGGCTTCAGAGTTTATAGCCAATAGGGCCACTGTGCCTTACCCATAAGGTCATGGGGTCATAAGTAGAACTAAAATTCAAACGAAGTCATAGTGATCTAAGACTAGAGGTAGGAGGTGACCCAGAGGCCAGCTACTCCATTTTGCACATAATGCATCTCCTATAATGCTGCTTTATTTCACATATAATACATTGCACAAAATACTACTTTATCCTCAATTTTCTATGCCTGCATCTTATCTCCTCACTAGGCTACTGTCCACAATGGATGGAGAGAGCCTGATTTTCTCGAGATTTCGTTTATTAATCTATCCCTCCTACCTGATATAGAGTTAAGCACAAAGTAAGAACTCCATGATAATAGCATTTTTAAAGCATTTTAAGGTTTACAGAAAGGCAGGTAGGTAGATAGAGCTCCTGGCCTGGAGTCAGGAAGACTCCTCTTCGTGAGTTCAAATTTGGCCTCAGACACTTCCTAGCTGTGTGACCCTGGACAAGTCACTTCACCCCACTGGCCTCAGTTTCCTCATCAGCAAAATGAGTTGGAGAAGGAAATGGCAAACCACTCCAGGATCTTTTCTAAGAAAACCTCAAATAGGATCACAAAGAGTCAGAAATGACTGAACGACAACAGCAAGGCTTACAAAGCACTCTTTATAGCAACCTTGTGAGAAGGCCCTATTATTATCTCCATTTTACAGAGGAGGAAGCTGAGGCTTAGAGAAATTGCCTAGGGGTACACAACAAGTAAATGTCTGGGGGAAGATTTGAACCTAGGCTTTCCTGATTCAAAGACCAGGCCTCTGCTGAGTACATCAAGAATAGTGGTGGAACCTTGGACCTCTACCTAGCCAGGTCTTTTTAAGAGGAGCAGGAGAGGCAAGTGGGCCTGGGGGAGCTATCTGGGCCTCATTCTCTTGGTCTCTTACTTGGAATAGGTGGCTTTTACCCGGGTTGGGAATCTTGCTTTCCCAGTTTGTCTTCATTCTGTAAGGAAAGAGCACATATTCAAGGATCAACTGTCTCTTTATCTGTCTTGGATGCTTCCAACAAGTAGGAAAGGGGACAGCTTGCCTCTTCAGGCCTAACTCCCTTCCCACTCAGAAGGCACACTTAGAACTCAGCCTGGGAAATGCTGAACTCCACAAGGCAGGGGCCTGCTCTCCAGTACTGGATTTTATTTCCGTTCCTTGAGAAAGACAGAATAGTTCCCAAACTTCCCAAGGCAATGGTGGTCAAAAGGTATGAAGAGTACCCTGGATGAGATATTTTAGGTCATAGTAACTCATAGTCATAGATTCTCCCTTAGAGAAGGAATATTAGAGCTAGCAGTGACTCTCAAAACACAAAGCAGTGAGTGTCACATCTGAGGGGGGCTTTAGAACATAGAAGAACATTGAATACCAGAGGCAAAAGGAACCTTAGAAGATAGAATGTCAGAGCTGGGAGGGACCTTAAAACATTAAATGTTTCGGTTGAAAAATGCCCTTAGAACATGGATTGTCAGATCTGGGAGAGGCCTTAGAACACTGAATGTCCATGCTGAGAAAGACCTTAGGAAATGGAATGTATGAGCTAAGAGGGAGCTGAAGTCATCTAGTGCACTGCCCTCATTTCACAGGTGGGGAAACTGAGACTCAGAGATGTGAAGTTACTTGGTCAAGGTCACACCATGAGTTCATTGGGAAAGGCAGGGAGGTAATTTTGATCGCCTTTCTCACATAACTCGCAAAGTCATACAAAGCATGCCATGTGAGAGAAGTTCTGGACAGATTCATTGCAATGAAAAGACCAGGGTTCATTCCCTTGATTCCCCATTTCTATCTGTATGATCTCAGATCAGTCATTCCCCTTTTATAGACTTTCATATTCCAATTTGGGGTTGGGGAGCACTACCCGATTTCTATGGCTCCTCTCAGATCTGACATTCTGTGATGAGTACCACCGACCTAAGTCACCATGTTCCTAAGTGATCTCATCTCACCAACAAAGGGTAGATAACCCTCGCTGGGGCAGAAGGGTGTGAACTGAACTTGCCTGTTGACTACAGAAGATAAACATCAGTGTCAGAGCTCTTGTACATAGATAAGGAGGTACCAGAGGGTCCTAGATGTGGAACTAGAAGACACCTGAGATGCCATCTAATCCACCCTCCTCCCCATCCTCCCAACCCTCCCCAACCCCCTCCCCCTCATTGAACAGATGAAGAAACTGAGACTTGCCTACAGTTAGTGTTATTTCCAATGAGTCCCCTGCCTCCCACAGTGAACTCTCCAAAGGGGCTGGGGAATGTATGAATGGATACCCATCACCATCACTGCTGAGAAAACCACCTTACCTGGCTCCAAAGGTACAACAGAACCAGGCACCCAGGAGTACCAGGATTGTCATGACGACCAGCACCACTCCCAAGATCTCTGGGGGAAAGACTTAGGGGAGGGGGAAAGAAAGGCAAGAAGGAAGGTCAGTCTCAGGCAGAGCCAGTCAGTTCAACAAACATTCATGAAGGGGCTGAGCTGAGATCCTAGAACCAAGGAAAGTCAATGGCTTGGCAAACTGTTGAGGTTAATCCCCTTATTTTAATGATGGAAAAACTGAGGTCTCACATAAGGGACTGATACCCAGAGTGACCCAACTAGTCAGTCAACAGGCATTTATTAAATGCTGGTGATGTGTCAAGCAAGGAAAGACAAAACAAGGTTCAGAAAGCTCGGGTTTTAATGGGGATGAGTGGAGCTAGCAACTTGAATCCAGGTCTACTGACCCCTAGTCCAGGGTCTAATTGTACTTCACTGCATCCTTAATTCAGAGAGGGTTTTTTTTTTTTTTTGCCTTAAAAGCTTGTTTATTTTAAAAATGGAACAAGAAGATATAAGAGTTGCCTATACACTTGCCAGGAAATAATGAAAATAGTCCCTACACAGGATAGCTCCAAGGAGAAGGCTCTGTAGAACATGATTTGGTATCGAAATGTGAGGAGCATTGATTACTAGGAGTTCATATCCCCAAGGGGCAGCCCCAGGATCCAAAGCTGGGGGCAATTGTGGGTGTTTGTCTTCCTCATATACGAGTAGCCCAGGTCAGGTTGGCCCTTTGGATTCGTCCAGGCTGCTTGATCACAACATGGTGATGAGAGCTCCTTGTGCCTCACCTGGCTCCTAGTGGGAGTGAAGCCCATACCTAGCCCCACCTTCTAGCCCACCTACCTTTCTCTGTTTTCCAGTAGCATTCCTTACTCCACTCACTCCATGTCCCATTGTAGGATGGATCTGTAACCCTGGCCCTCACCCTGGCAAAATATTCTGTGTCTTGAACCAGAGAAGTCTCAGGGATGTTCATCTCCTCTATAATTCTCAAGGTTTCATTGTGGGCTTCCTAAAGAGCAAGGCAGAGAAAGAGAGAGACCAAGGAAGAGAAGAAGGATTGAGAATAACAGATCTAGGGGGGCAGTTAGAACACAGGATATCAGACATGGTGTGATGGAATTTCTAGTCAGCTGGGACCTAAGAAATCAGCCAGTACAATCTCTTTTATCTTTTATTGATGTGGAAAACTGAGGCCCAGAGAATGGACTCAGGGTCAGAGCCAGTGAGTAGCAGAGGCCAAATTCGAACTCAGGTCTTCTGCCTCTAAAGTCTGTGCTCTTCCTCCTCCACTCCCAGTTCTCATTACATTCAAGTCTCTCTCCAACAATTCTTCCACCAAAGCACAGGAAATTGGTCTTTCCCTACATCTCACCAAGACATCTCCTTGAAATCAAATCCAGCCTCAGACACTTCCTAGCTGCATGACCCTGGGCAAGTCACTTCACCCTGTTTCCCTCAGTTTCCTCATCTGTCAAATGAGTGGGAGAAGGAACGGTAAACCATTCTAGTATCTTTGCCAAGAAAACCCCTCATGGGATCAAGAAGAGTCAGACACAACTGAAATGACTGAACACATACATCTAGCTCCAGCTCTCCCATCCCTCTGCAGGTCCCATCCCTCATAGTGAGAGCTGCTTACCTCCCAAGACTGTGTTGACTTCCTGTATTGAACTTCATAGGACTGCTCTATGTTATAACTGATCATGGGTTTTTTCCACTTGAGGTAGTAGCTGTTTTTTGACTTCTTAACCGTAATAGATGGTGGTGGTGGTGGCTTAACTGGGATATAAAGAAACAACTAGTCTGTGTTGGGTAAATTACCAGGGTATCCCCAAAGAGAAGCTCTATAAATCATCCCCAGACTGGCTAGTGTCAATCACTTATCCCTTGGTCAGTGAAGAAAGAGCTTTGGAGCCTCTTCTCCATTCTAAATGTGAGCAAAAGGAGGCTCAAAGAGTTCAAGGGGAGTTCTAGCTTCCACAAAGTCTAAAATTAGAATACAACCTAAGGATGAGGTAGTGGCATCTCTCCACCATGAAGGGACAACATTGCTGGTTACTCAGTCAGCCACTGAGAAGGGAAACAGGGACTTTGGAGTTTATTCATCCTCTTCTCATTCAAAACCAGAATGACCCCAGACCACAGGCAGAGAATATAGCCGGTGAAATGTTCGAAAAGCTGGAGACATTAATAAATTATAGGAAGCTAGGAGAATGTCAGAGCTGGAAGGGGCTTTCCAAACAATCTAGTCCAACCCCTTCACTTGATTGATTGGAGAAAATGAGGTCCAAATAGGTCAATTGATTTGCCCAGGTGTTTGTCCTTCATTCTCTAAGAGGACCATGAAATCAGGAAAGTGATGTCATGATATGCAGTTGGATGTAAGTGAGGTAGGGCTACGCAATGTCATCAGCCTCACTTTCTCCTCTGGAACCATCTGGGTCCTGTGGCCAGATATGGATCAGGATGATTACAGATGGTCCTGGGTGCAATGAGGCTCTTGGCCATTTTAAGCTAGGGTCTTTCCCAGGTCTCAGTTTTACTGAGACAAGGCCCATTCAGTGATTAAGGCAAGGTAAGAAATGAGGCAAAGAATGATTTCTTTTGCCTAGTCAAAAAAAAAAAAATTCAATCTGGAAGGGGAAAGCCCTCAGGGTTTCTGGCCAAAACACAAACAATTGCTGTTTACACTCGCTGGGAGCCATTATAGCCTAAAAAATAAACAAGCTGAAGCTTGAACTGGGACCTATTGCTAGCCAATCAATGAGAGCCAGAGTGATTTGGGTTTAAGGCATGGTCTTCAGAAGAGAAATCTAGCCAGTAAACCCCTTGCAAGGTTTCAGCGATCAAAATTTATATTCCTTTGGGCAGAGCATCCACAGGTAAGGGTATGATTCCCTGCGTGGACAGAGGTCATGATTAACAGAACAATGATTTAAAGCCAGCCCCTTCATTTTTTATACAATGTGATTTCCATGCTTTGAGGCTGAGTGAAGCATAGTATAGGAACTAAGTCTGGACAGAAAAGCATGGTTGGGTTATGGACATCAGGACTGAGAGTTTACACCCCATCCTCTAGGTAGAAGGCACCATCTCCAGGCCTTTGGCTCCATTTTTCACACCTCTTTCAGGAAGAACACCATGACCACCCTCAGTCCACTATAGTCCCTCTCTCTCCTCTAAGGTCCTATCTGCCCCATAAGAAACCAGGGGACACAGTAGAGAGTGTAGCAGGGGAAGTCAAGAGGCCTAGGTTGGAAACCACTGCTGACTCTAACTAGCTGTGTGATTCCAGACATATCACTTTTAACTCTGAGTTCTTTTTCCATAAAATGGCAATAATAACACCAGCATACCCAACTTAGGTCTGCCATGAGAAGGAAAGTGATTTGGAATAAAAAATAGATTTACATGGATCTCCTATGTCTCACATGGGGGTTGACACTTTGGGGATATTTAATACCTGTTTTGTAACTTAACTGCAAGGGTGGTCAATCCCCAAGACTCTGGGCTACTCACTGTGCTCACAACTCGATAAACGTTTCTGCCCTCTGCTTTGCACGGTGACTGTGTACTGGCTTTGGTGGATGGGGTCCTCAACATG
Source organism: Notamacropus eugenii (assembly GCF_028372415.1). Taxonomy (NCBI): domain Eukaryota; kingdom Metazoa; phylum Chordata; class Mammalia; order Diprotodontia; family Macropodidae; genus Notamacropus; species Notamacropus eugenii. Next base: position 294,037,310 of record NC_092874.1, on the reverse strand, counting down.
AATCTGGCATCCATACTGTATGTAGGGGCTGCCCATTTTCCTCTCTTTGTGCACAGGGCTGCACTCCTTCCTGTGGGGAACAGAACTCCAGTGAATGTCTTTGCCTTGGCCAGGCTTGGGATATTGTCTCTCCTCATCTGTGCCTCCTGGTTTCCTTGACCTCCTCCAAGACCAAGGTCAAGCACCATCTCCTGGAGGAGCCTTTTCCCTATCTCCCCTCCCAAGTTCCTCACTTCAGTTGCTAGAGCCTTCCCCTTTCAGATCACCATCTACCTTGTCTGCTCTGGCATATTTACCTAATGGTTCCTCCTTGGTAATGAGTGTGTGTGTGTGTGTGTGTGTGTGAGAGAGAGAGAGAGAGAGAGTGTGTGTGTGTGTGTGTGTGTGTGTGTGTGTGTGTGTGTGTGTGTGTGTGTATGTGTGTGTGAGAGACAGACAGACAGACAGACAGAGACAGAGAGAGCATGTGCATTCTAAGTAACACAAACATAACAAGACGGGAGATGGAGAGTCTTGTACAAAGAACAAAGAGAAGGCTGTAAATACAAAGAAAGGAAGAAAGTTTCCAGTAAGAAAACTGAAAGTTGGGAGAAGGGAGGTTGTGACTGGCTTTAGACACTACAATTCTATTAAGGCAGCATAAAGCTGTGTGGATTTCACTCTCAGAATGCTTAGGATGAGGCAAACCTCCCTTCTTAGGAGACAGATGGATGTGGAATCCAAGACTTCCATATGCACAGGTTGCTTTGGTGTTTGGTTTAGTTTGAAACTCTTTCTTTGTTATGACAAAAGGGTTTTTTGGGATAAGCAGACATGACAATAATTGCTTTTTTTAAAGGCAATAATGTTTTTAAAGGATGACTTATGACTTTTAGGCTGCTGTGTCAAATTGGATGGAGCTTATCATCCCCTCCAGGAACAGACAAAAAGAAGGGAGAGTCAGAGATAATTGTACCAAGTACAGAAAGGAGTCACTCACCTTTTACCTGTGCCAGTCTCATAGACGAGCCCAAAGGAGAAAGAGCTGGTAACCTCGGCCCTCACTTCCCAGGTGCAATTGAGTTGTTTGTGTCCATCAAAAAAACACTGAAGATTCTTGGGTTGAGCTGCATCCCCTGGGAAAGCAGCTCATTAAACTTCTCAGAAGTGAAACAGGACCCTTCCCAGGGCTGGAGCAAGGACCCATTTGCGAACACAGTGAATGGTTTGCGGCTTATGACCTGACTCCCTCTCCTGGGGACACTAGGGATTCACCCACATTCCTAACATCACCCTGGAAGCTGGAGAATTAGGTCTGAAAAAACTCAGTGTAAAGATGGTCAAAGGAAGCCTGGTGCCCTGTCCTCATGCTGGTACACCATGGTGCCAGTTCCTGCCCAGTTGCTGAGCTGCTATCTATATCTGGAAAAAATCAATTAATCTTCCTGGGCCTCAGTTTCCTATTTTATGAAATGAAAATATCTACTTTGCAGGAACACACTGAGGAATTAATCAAAAAATAGGTTTAAAGGATCTTGAAAGAAAGGAAAAGCCCCATCTCCTTAAAAGGGCCTATTACTTGTTCCGTGGTCTGGTTAGAAATAAATATATTACAGTATTTAGAATGAGAGAATATCAAAATAGGTTGGGGTCTCAGAACACAGAAGTCAGAGCTGCGAGGTACCTTAGAACAGAGAAGGTCAGGGCTGTGAGGGGCCTTAGAACAGAGAAGGTCAGGGCTGTGAGGGGCCTTAGAACAGAGAAGGAAGGTCAGGGCTGTGAGGGGCCTTAGAACAGAGAAGGAAGGTCAGGGCTGTGAGGGGCCTTAGAACAGAGAAGGTCAGGGCTGTGAGGGGCCTTAGAACAGAGAAGGTCAGGGCTGTGAGGGGCCTTAGAACAGAGAAGGTCAGGGCTGTGAGGGGCCTTAGAACAGAGAAGGTCAGGGCTGTGAGGGGCCTTAGAACAGGGGATGTCCAAGCTGAGATGGACCTGAGATATTCCATAACTCCAACCTCTCCCAGTTGAACAGATTGATAGATTAAGGCCCAGAGACACTCATGGAATGATGACTTGGAATCCTACTGTGCAGCTCTATTATCTGCCCTCCAAACCACACACATTTATTTGGTGATCACTTTTTAACCTTTGCTTTCCCACTCTTAAGAAGCTCACTATAACATTATTCCCTTGCTGGGCTGTGTTAATCATGGGAAAGTTCTTCCTTGCAATGGCCTTCAATCATCCCTTAAATTTCCACCCACTGAGCTAAACTCTCCCACTTGCAGCAGCTAAGAGTAAACATAATCCCCCTTCCTCAGGCCTGTCCTTGTAGTTGAGCATTCCCAACAGGACTGCTTAGTAAGAAGGTTCTAGAAGGGGCAACTGTGCTTCAGGAACGTGACTTATTGGATGACCTCCAAGTTCTTCTCCTACTCTGAGATCCTGTGATGGTTCTGAGTCTCTCACAAGGCATCTCTTCTCTGGGCTAAGTGCCCACTAAGCCTTTAAGTACTCTCCCCATTACATCCACCTTGGTAGGGCTGAGGACCCAAAGGAAAAAGAACTCCTTCTTAATGCAATAAGATAGTAGTGTAGCTTCCCACAGGGTAGTGTGGGGGATCTTATCCCTTTTTGTCCCTTTATATCTCCCCCGGCTCAAGCTGCTCTGTGGTAAGGGAGGAAGAACACTTGGATGACCATAGAGGCACCAATTATACCTTCCATCAAGATGAAAGATCTCAATACCTTCTCTGTAGGTCCTCTGGGCCATACAATCTACCCTACCACTATGCCCTCTGGATACCTGGTTACTGATCTATTGATCTGATCTATTGCTAATCCTGATGACCCCTGAACCTTTTCATCTGAACTCATCTCTGACCTTCCCTGTTCTAAGCTCCCTCCGAGCCCTGATATCCTTTGTTCTAAAGCCCCTCCCAGCTCTGACATCCCCTGTTCACCTGAAGCTTAACTCCTTTTTATGTATAAACTTTTCCTTTAAAATGTGAGCTCATTCAGAGCAGAAACTGTCTTGATTTTCTTCCTGTATCCTCCAGAAGGCTTTGAACATAGTAAGTGTTTAATAATTTTTTTTTATTCATTCATTCATTTCTTATTCCCAGGCCAGTAGGGTTAGAGGAGAGGACCTGAAGTTGGAAGTTATAAGAGACCTTAAGAAGGTCATCAAATCCATTTTCTCTCATCAATCACTCAGTAATTGAGTCCTAGGCAGGATAAGTAACCTGTCCAATACCACACAGTTACTGAGTAGCAGTGCCAGGATTTGAACCCAGGTTCTCTGACTCCCAATCTAGCACTTTGACTGCACCAGGCTGTTTCTAAAAAGTCAGTCTCAGGGAAATGAGCCATGGAAGAGTGTAGAGAGCCCCTTCCTTCCACCTTCTCAGACCCAGGATAGAACTGTGTCCCTGGAGTTACCTTCCTGTGATTGCCAGGAAATCTCAGAACTCCACAGGCTAGAATGTCCTCCAGATGTCATGGCCCTCACTCGGGCCACATAGAGGTTGTCAGAAATGAGGTGGTCATGCCCAAGGGAAACTGGAGACATGGAGGAGTACATTGTAGAAGCTTCCTGTTGATGGATTGAAAAGAAAGGTCAGATCAATGCTGCTGCAGTAGGTGGGGGGTGGGGGGGAAGTAAGGAAGAGAGAGGTTCCTTGAATGGTTGGGGCTGAGCTGGTCTCACCAGGCCATCTTCCATACCTCCCATGACTCCCATTGTCTCTTGTAAGCCACATGGAACTTCAGCCCCCCGAGGGATGACTGGAGGCTCTGGGTCCAACTTTGGGGCATTGTCCATGAAAGCAGGAAGTTTTTGGTTCCGTTTTCCATAACCTTGAGATTCTCTGGGGTGGGAGGCCGAACTGGAAGTGAGGAGTGGGAGAAAGTGATTATTTCCATGACTTGTTTTGAGGACACAACAAAATACCTAAAGCTGCCCTTCTTGTGAACAAAGAACTGGAAACAATGTCAATGATGCCCACTGGCTGGGGAAAGGTCACACTAATCACATTTCATAGACACAAGGAGTTATCACTGTGCTAAAAGACAGGATGAGTATATCACAAACTGAGAAGTGTTGGGAGACTTAGAACAGGACTTACATGGCAAAATAAACATACCTGAGAAAACAGCATACCCAAAGTGATGGCAACAAGAGAAATGGAAGAAAGGAAATTAAAAACAAATGAATAGACATGAAACTAAATGAAAAGGCATGAAACTTGGCCCCAGAGAAGAGGTAAAAAAAGAAATGTGCCTCCTCCTCTTTGCAGATGAGGAGGACTATGGGTGTGAAATATGGCATATGCTGTCAGACTCAGATGATTTGATGATTAGTTTGCTGAACAGTTTTTCTTTTTCTTCTTGTTTTAAAAATTCCTCATAAGAGCAGATGATTTCTTGGGGAGGAGAGGAAGGGAAGGATATCTTCAAAAATGAGGATAAGGTTAAAATAAAAAATACAAGTTCTTTTTTTTTCTTCAAAAGAACTGGGTGGAATGAAAAGAAGATTCACTAAGTTCTTCCCCCTAAACTTTTAATTCAGCCCGAGGGCTAGCGTGAGAAATCCAGTTTGAGGAGTGGCCCTTTCTCTGTTCCCTGGAGGCTGTCATCAATCAAATGAAAGTCTGGGAGGGTGGGGTGCTCTCAGTCAATGAACAGCCATGATTTCAATTCAATAATCTTGGGGACAGGTCTCTTCCAACTCTAAGTTTGGTGCTATGATGCTAGGAAACTCATCCTAAGGGATTAGTGATCATTATTAATGAGCATGTCGTTCTCTGAGGTTATAAGTGTGATTTTTACCCAAGGCCTTTAACCTGAAGACAGGTTAATGGCACCAAGCTTGAAAGGTACGTATCTTTTACTCACTACAACTCAACCAGCGGGCATACAAAACCACCCCCATTCTCAGTCCTGCTCCTCACATCCCAGCTCCCTTTAGGGCCTTCCCATTTCAATCATATCTACCCCAGAGAAGGAGTTCATTCCTCTCTCTATCTTTGCCCCACTCACTGTTTTGGGACAGGTTGATGCTGAGCTGGGCCTCCAGTGGTTGATCTGCCTTGAAGCTAAAGATGTCCACCTGACTTAGAACAAAAATATTCTGACGGATGAAGCAAGTCTTGGGTATGCAGGATTGGAACCGGCAGGTGGGCAAGGAGGTGTTCCACGCAGGGTCACAGAAGACTTGTTCTGGCATCTCTTTACTGTTAAAAAGAGGACATCAATGATCTGGGAGTCCAGCTGATGACTTCTCAATTACGAGAAGCTGAGACTGTGTCCAGGACACTAGACAGAGACATCAGGGGCTGTCTTTTACCTTTGTTTATATCCCCAGCACTTAGTAGGTACTTAATAAATGTTTTTTTGACTAACTGAATGTGAAAAATTAGAAGGGACACATGGAATCAGGTTCAGAGACCACTCAGTCCCAGATCCTGTCTCTAATAGGAGTAGACACATGGTAGAAACATCTGATCATCTTCCCCAAATTAATCAGACTTTAAGAGTAGGAAAATCCTTGGTTTCCCTCTGAGATATATTTAGGAATTCTCTCTTTTCTCAGAATCTATGGTATTGTGGAATGAGCACTGGTTTGGGAATCACACCCATGGGTTTAATGCCCTATCTGATGCCTACTGCCTGTGTGGCCTTGAACCAGTCACAATCTCAGTTTCACTTTATTCCTATAGATGACCTGTGAGGTCCCTGTCAACTTTACTTCTGGATTCTATGATCCTTTCTTCAAGTGGCTTATGAGGATTATAAGAATATCCTCCATCAACACTACCACCAATGGAAAGAGCTGTTTCCCTGCCCACCCACTTTTAAAGTGCTTTGAGAAGAGCCTTGGGGTGTTTTACATAAACTAACTCAGATGCCCTAGAGAAATATGGGAAATGGGAAAATGGGAAAAGAGTAGGAGTACTTTTGTGAATTCTTTAAAAATTCAGGAAAAGGTACTATTGAGGGGAATGTATGCTATTCAGGTGCTCAAAGAGGAAATCAAATTGAAATTTATGATTCTATATGGTAGATGTGATCAAGGCTGGGGTAAAGATGATCAAGGATCAAAAAACCCTCGTTTCTGTTCCCTTGAAAGTAGATTCAACAATGTTTTAAAAATCAAACTAAAAAAATATTATAATTATTTCTCATGAATGTGTTTGTCCTTCATTGCCGAAGAAGACCATGCCATCAGAGAAATAATGACATGACTTGCACTTGACTCTGTTTTGAGTGAGGGAGGGCTGTAAAGGTCCCCAGCCTCACTTCTCCTCTAAGCCATCTGAATCCAGTGCGCAGATATTCATCAGGATGCCTGGAGATGACCCAGGATGAGGCAATTGGGGTTAAGTGACTTGCCCAAGGTCACACAGCTAGTGATTGTCAAATGTTTGAGATGTTGGAGGTGAGATTTGAACTCAGGTCCTCCTGACTCCTGCAGTGGTGCTCTATCCACTGCACCACCTAGCTGCTCCAATTATAAGTATTATTATTATTCTTCAAAGAGATGACTCTTCAGTCATTTTTCAGTCATCTCTGACTCTTGATGATCCAATTTGGGGTTTTCTTGGCAAAGATACTGGAGTGGTTAGCCATTTTCTTCTCCAGCTCACTTTAGCATTTTAGCAAATCCAAACAGTAACCTTCTCTCACCCTTCTGGGGCACAGTATCTCCTAAGAGATCTCTTCTCAATTTAGACCTTTTCTCTCTCTCTTCTATTCCTCTCCAAATTCCCTCCATCCTAGACCTGGCCCTGGCCCTGGAAGAGAAATACCTTCCTTCCTCTTCCCTCTGGAACATGGGGGGCTCAGATACTCACGCATACTTTTGGCGGTAAAGAGTCAGATTGACATAGCTTTGGGCATCGGCGAGCTCCTCCCACTGGCAGATAATCCTAGTCAGGAAGTCATTATGGCAATTTAGAGTCTGAAGGGGAATGTTTTCTGAGAATCAAAAGGAAAAGAAGACTGTTCACTACTTTCTCACCCACTATTGCATTCACAGCATAACCCCTTCTTGTCACTGCCATTACCAAGGATCTCTTCCATGCTTGTCAGTTCTGTCTACATTCATTAATGTACATTTCGTCCCTTCTGACTGAATGGAAACTCCCTGTGGGTAAGGATTGTTTCATTGTTCCCAGTGTCTAACACAGTGCCTGGACAAGTAGTAGGGGTTTAATAAATGCTTATTGATTGAATGGCTACAAGAGCAGTCAGTTAGTCAGCAAGCATTTATTAAGTGCCTACTATGTGCCAAACACTCTGATAAGCTTTTGGGAATACCAAAAAAAAAAAAAAAAGTGAGTCTCTTCTCCCAAGGAATTCATTGTCAGGCCTCTTCCAGAATTCTCTAAAAACTTCTGATTTCCAGGTTGATAAACTTCTTTAGAGAGGACTATGGGTCTCCGAGGATGCTGAGGCTACTTACTCTCCTGTGCTACAGTGTCTTTGACATTACAACCCCTTTCCTTAGTTCTTTTTCCCTGGAGCCTCAGGAGAGCATACCCTGATAAGGAAGCCAAATGGTTATGGAATCATTATCTCTGCCCATCTCCTTTTCACCTTTCCAGGAATATCTGGGAAAATTTCCAGGAATTATGAAATGCAGACATCAAACATATTCTACATAATCTCCTTGAGATTAAAGGAAATGGGTAGGGGAAAGGTACATCCCCTGGAATGTACCTAATGGTCAGACCACTTACCTCTCCATGGCCGCCCAACCTGGGAACTCTGCCCAGGCTCTGGCAGGGACATGGCAGAAGGGAGGGCAGACAGAACGAAACACATGGGCACACACTCACGCAGTCACACACACACGTACACACATAAACACACACATAAGATTTGTTCTGGGAAGAATGAAACATAAAGGAGAAATGGAAAATGAGCAAAGACTGGCAAAAAAGGTATCTTATATCAAAGCATCACAGGATTTAGAGATGGGAGGGACCTGAGAGAAGAGGATGTCAGAGCTGAGAGGGGTCTTAGAACAGGGAATGTCAGGGCTGGGAGGGGCCTGAAATGTGGAATATCAAAAGTGGGAAGACCCTTAGAAGACAGACAAAATGTCAGAGACAGAAGGAGCCTTTGAGACCATCCAATTTCCTCATTTTCCAGATGGAAAAACAGTCCTAGAGAGGTGAGGTGATTGATGAAGACCATGAAATCAATGAACAAACATTTGGCACCTCCTGTATGCCAGGTTCTGTTCTAGGTGATAGGAATAAGGACAAACAAGAACCAGTCCTTGCCTTTGGGGAATGTACATAATATTGGGGGAGTTAAACAGCAAAGACCCCAGACTCTAAATCCAATGAGCAGAGCTAGGGATGGGGGAGACAGGGAAGGAGAGGAGGAATGAAAAGGGAGGTCATAGAGACTGGTAAGTAAATCTCCCCAAGTAAGAGGAAGGGAAAGGAGTAGAAAAGTCTGACCTTGGATGTCACTCTCTGCAGAGGCCCAGGATACAGCCAGAAGAATGTTGAAGAGCCCCCTCCATGCCCCTTCCATCTTTAGGGCCCAGCTGCTCCAGGATGACCCGAGAAGGACAGTCCCTGTCCTAGGGCTCAGCTGGAGGCTAGGGTCACCTTCTTGCTCACAGCATGTCCTCTTCTCTCATGGGGACTCACAGGATGGATTCCATTTCCTTGGGATTCTGGTTCATTTCCCCAGGGCAGAAACCAGCTGCTGTGACCATAAAGCCTGAATAGGAAGAAGTTAGTTGTGGGCAAGGCCCTACTTGAGTCTTCTCTGCAGCTGCAGAGAACAGGGAGGGAAGAGAAAAACTTGCTGTGATCTAAGACACCCAACCCCCTTCCCCACTCCCCCCGACCCCCCCAAACCAGATGGATCTAGGCTCTGCAATAAAGACCATTTTCTCCTCCACACTGGGATAAGCTATGAGAGTGTAACAATGGGAACAGCCAACATTTCTGCAGCCCTGGGGCTGAGTGAGTCTGTGGCTTCCCAGTATCATACTTGCTAGTATCAGAGGTGATATTTGAACACAGGTGTTCCTGAATTTCAGGCCACCATCATTCTAGACCCTGCCTCACAACTGAATTGGAAATCTAACTGGATTCAAATTCTGATCTTGTTGCTTATTGGCTATGTGACCTAGAGCAAATTTCTTAATCTCTCTGACCTTCAGTATACAACTCTATAATATGAAGGAATTAGATTAGATAATCTCAAAAGTTCTCTAAACCTATAATCCTGCAATCCTACAAGAGAAACACATTAGAGAGATGGTAGAAAGGGTCTAGTGCTAGTAACAAGGTCTAGAATTGTTAGAGCTGGTTCAGGTGTGAAAGAATTCACTTAGACAATTTTCTCCTAACCAAGGGGAGCTTTACTGATGCAAAAGCAGCGGGCTAGCCCTGAAAGAAGGACTAGCACTTTACTCAGGGATCGGGGCTTGCTTTCATAAGAACAGGATAAGGGAGACAGGGGAAAATTCATGATGCAGGATGAGGGAGACAAGGAATTTGGGGGTCTAGGATAAGGGGGAAGTTTTATGGTATTCTAAGAAAAGGGAGAGAGACTTTAGGATGCCCTCAAGCTCAGGAGGGGCCTCACAAGGTACTGAAAAAGCAACCTTTAGGGCACCTTTGTACCCACACCACTAAGAGGAACAGTCATGCCAATTTCTGTGATAATTTAAGGTTTCCAAAATATTTCCCTCAAGACAACTCTGATAATGTGCATTCTTTTAAAACTGAGGCTAAATGAATGAACCAGACCAGGAGAACAATTGACCTTATAACAACACTATAAAGAATTTAAAACTTTGAAAGATTTAATAATTCAGACCAATGCATTGACTGACCGTGATTCCATAGCACTGATGATAAAATCAGCTCCCCATCCCCCGACAGAGAAAGGATGGACTCGGGGCGGAGTGAGGCAGACATTTTTGCACATGCTCAATGTGCCAGATGCTGCATATTTGTTGGGGGGGGGGGTTGCTTTCCTTTCCCATCCTTACCCCCACCAAAGGGAGAGGAGAGGATAAGATTGAGAAGGAAAGAAAATACATGCTATTTTTTTTAATTAATAAAAAATAAAATCACACAATAATAATATGATACAAATTATATAAGTATATTCCCCATGTTACATATGAGGAGACTGAGAGATTCACTTTAAAGAACCACAGCTCATGTTAGAGGCACTATTTAAACTCAAGTTAAGACACCTGAGTTCTGCTCTTGCTCCTGACAATGTACAGTAGAAAGGGAGCTGGATTTGGAGCCACAGAATTTTGGTTCAGATCCTACACTTGTCATTCATTTACTATTTTTGTGATATTGGGCAAATCACATGACTTCTCTGTGACTCAGTTTCCTCATCTGTAAAATGAATGGGTTGAATTGAATGTCTCCAGAGGTTCCTTCCAGCTCTAGAGCTATGAATCTATGAGCGTTAACTGTGCTTGCTGATAGCTTTGAGACCTTGAGCAAATCACTTCCCTTTTCCTGAGTGTGTTTCCCTATCTATCAAGTGAGAAAGTTGGACCAGAGGACCTTTATGGTCAATTTAACTCAACAATTAATTCTCAATTAACTCAATTACACATATACATGTACATATACCCATAACTCAAAACAACAGTTATCTCAACAATAATTTAAAAAAATGTACATTTAAGCAGCACCTACTGTCTCTTGGGTAAGGTATTCCACTAGTCAGGATAAAAAGACAAAAAGAGGTTTCATCCTACACATCCTACATGAAGATGGGGACAGGGAGGCACTGCATGTACATAAATATATAAATAATACATTTGAAGAGAGAAAAGTAAAACTGAAGAGAAGAGGTGGATCAAAGAAGACTTCCCAGAGGAGAGAAACCTGATCTAAGCCTTGAAGGAACTTAAGAATCCTGAAAAGGAGAGATAAACACAAATTCCAGTAGTGGAGGATTAAATAAATGTTTATCACATTGGCTTTAGGTAAATTGGGCTTGGTGCTAGGGTTGCAGAGATAAAACAAAGCACCCAAGAAGTTTGCAGTCTGGTAGCAATGAGACGAAGGAAAGGGTTGTTACATGACAACTTGTGACAACATGATAGGGAAGAATCAAGCTGCGGTTTAAGAATTTAAGATACAAGAGATTACTTGTAACTGTAGGAGAAGGGAAGATTCCAGAGATTGTCACTTTCCTTTCTGAATGTTCAAAACCATCCCTTTATATGGACAAGAATTTATCAGAAATATAAGCAGAGCTCATTGGCATATGTCAGAGAGAGGGAGAGAAGGACAGAGAGAGAGAAAGAGAGAGGGAGGGAGGGAGAGATTACTTGTGATCTACTTTATATAAGAAAAGAATTGATAGCAAATGAACTGCTGGAAAGAAAGGACTTCAGAGTTCACCTAATCTAATAATTACCCAGACAAATACTCTTTACAGCAAATGGTTGTCCAGCCGTCAAAGCAAAACTTTGAAGGATGGGAAATTCAAGCAAAACTGTTTTTTTCCACTTATAGACTTATTCTTGTTTTCAGGAAATTATTTCTCAGACAGAGCTAAAAATCTGTTTCCCTGAGGGTTCCAGATCCTCCTCATCACCTGACAACAGCTAGAAACATTTAAAATAAATTAGAGAAATGAAAACAACCAAGTGAAGGGAATGCAAAGAAATTCCACGAAGAGTTTGCCACATAACCAAATAAAACCTGCATGTGGACTGAGGAAATGAGGAAGCAGGGAAAAACTCCTACTACAAGAAAGAAATCGTATGAGTGTAGGAATTGAGTGAACCATAGAGACTTTATCTTGTATGATGTCCTTCTGGATCTAGCTCGGTTCCCTTTTCATTCGATCTAGTCAAATTTCTGCCTTAGGAGAAAACTTTGTTCTATCTTGGAAATTGTAAGAAAACATTTTTTGCATTGTTTGAACCTAACCCTGTGTAAATGAGGAGGACCACCTCTACCTGCTGCTTGGAGACTTTAACTAAGGACCTTGGTTATGCTGACTAGAAACCCAATTAGATCTGAAGATTGCTACAAGGAGTTTTCTCATAATTATGTATCTCAAGCAATTCATGTGTCTTATCTGAAAATTGGCCCCTACGGGTCAATCAGTTACCATTCCTATGTTCCTTTGACTGAATACAGACACAAAGGGGGAGTGGAACATGTTTTTTTCTGAATTCAGATAATTGCATCTGCTCACTCTTCCCCTCCCAACTCGGGAAGTACCTAATTTTTCCTCCAATTAGAAATCAGAATACCTAATTTTGTATACTGGTTAATTGTTTTTTTTTTTAAGTTAATTGGTTTTATTTAATTGTTTTCGATAGATAAAAATCTGTCTCACTGTATTTAGGGTCTTTGGACTGATTGGGGAGTCCACTGACTCATTTATTCTGCCTGTTTTGCTCCTAAATTGTATAGTTGGATTGTTTCTTTAGTTATTTATCCCCCACAGTTTTTGCCAAGCCAAGCTAAGTTGAGTCAGAATTCTGACCCTAGGGACAGTGGCTTTTCAGAAAAAAACTTCCTAGAGTACTCCTGTTAATCTTTCACTAAGGGAACTTTTCATGGAAAACTGACCCTTCCCCAACTCAGACTCCAGTTTTCAATCCCAAATTTTTCAGAGCTATAATAAAATTTAGGTTTAAATTTAGATTTAGCTCAGAGACTCACCTGTGACCCCCTCTCTTACTAGGGATCCCCTTTCACCCTCCCATTCCAGCTCAGAGATTCCCCCTTCTGACCCTTATTCCAGATCAGAGACCCCTTTAGATCTGTTCCCCTTCCCAGCTTGGCTGATCCCTATCCCAACAGAGATGCCCTTCTGACTCCCACCCCAGCTCCGAAACCCTGCCTCTCTGACCCTGTAAACCCCTCTCATCTCAGATCAGTCCTCCAAATAAAGGTGCTAGAAAGCATTTAGCACAGACCTGGCTAATTTGATTCTTTTCCTTATTACAAACTGAAAAAAACAAGACTGGCAAGTATGTGTTTGTCTAATCATTTTGTCTGTGTTTTTGTTTCTTTGTAAAATATGGGAAAATCTTTGTCTTGCATTGTGTTTAGTGTTGTTTGTAGTTTCTGCTACCTTGAAAGATTTCTAAGGGGAGAATGCAGCCAGCCAGAAAGACTACAAAAAAGCCATAGTCAAAGAGTTTTGAATGGTGGGTAAATTGATAAAGTTTTGTACTTGAAACAGCTCTCCCAGATGCCATAAACTCTGTCTGAGCAAGCAGACTAATTTGTGTTACTAACACCCATTTTCAGCTTTCTGTAGATTAGATTTTTTTAAATGCAAGATATTTTTCTCTGTCATTTCAGCCCTAGCCATGTTGGGATTACAAAGATAAAGTCAGATAATCGAAGAAAGGAAAACTTTTGCTTAGTTGGTAGAACTGCTAAAAACATCTTAGGAGATTTTGTAAATTTGGAGATTAAGGAGTTTGGAGACTAATCATTTTAAGAGTGCAGGGGAGAATTCCTGGGACTTTGAGTAATTCCATAAACTCATCCCCTTCTCTTTGTCCCACATGATAAGCACTTAGCAGAAGCTTGACATATACAGAAATATCTACACTCTACAGAGTATAGAATTTGTTTTAAGGAAAAATAAGAATTAAATTCTGTAAAAATTTCAGGTGCAAATAAGGCTTAACTCACTTTTCCCCTGAAGACTGACAAACTTATCGTTTTAGTGCATTGAAGGAAGATAGCTAGGTTGAAAGTAATCTCAGAGTGAGGAAAAAAGAATAGGTATTTGGTTTACATTTTAGAGCTGCCTCTTGTTAATCTTTTCTTGACCATGAAAAGAGAAAATCTTATTTAAATCAGGAGCAATTTAAAAATGAACAAAATTTAATTAAGGAATGCAAATGATGATTTAAACTGAAGAGGGATCCCTCTTCAGACAAGGGACTGCTGGTCTCAGAAAATTTATTACCTGTGTGATCTAAGCAACTTATCTCTGCTTGCTTCAGTTTCCTGATCTGTGAAGGGGAAAATACTAATGGTATCTACTTCCCAGGGTTGTTAGGAAGTTCAGAATAATATAATGATTGTGAAATGCTTACATCAAGGGGAGTGACTGACATATGGCAAGCACTACATAGATGTTGATTATTGTTATCATTTCTTTCATTGGATAGGATTGTTCCATGGAATAGCTAGATGGTGTAGTAGATGGAATTCTGGGCCTGCAGTCAGGAGGATTCATCTTTCTGAGTTCAAATATGGTCTCAGACACTAGCTGTGTGACTCTAGGCAAGTCACTTATCCCTATTTGCCCTGTAAAACGAGCTGGAGAAGGAAAGGGCAAACTACTTCAGTATCTTGGCCAAGAAAACTCCAAATGAGATCATAAAGAGTTGGACATAACTGAAAAGACTGAAAAAAATTGTTCCATATTTGATAACTCTATGCCAGGTTTTAGTAGAAAATCCCAAAGGGAGAAAGATTAATGATTTTCTATGTAAGATAACTTGGAAATGCATTTGCATCATCTGACTCATACTCAGTTTGTTTCATGATTTAAATATGCGGTATCATGTATATTATTATACTTCTAAATTCTCTTATATTGTAAAATCTGGGAAATCCTTGTATTCAATATAAAAGTCTTCTAACTTTAGAAAGAAATAAAAGGGCCAGGGGATAGGGTAGGGGGAGAGATTAAGGGAGGGACTTTTAGAAGGGTGAGTAGGTTAAGGAATAGGAGGACAAAGTAGTAGGTAAAAATAAAGCAGAGAAATGAGGAGGAATAGTGTAAACATAATGTGAAAGATAGTGAGAAAAAATAGGAAGGAGGAAAATATACAACAAGGAATTGTAGCTTAGAATGTGAATGGGATGAATTTACCCATAAAATGGAAATAGATAGCAGATTAAAAATGTGAATTCAACAACTATTTGCTTTCAAGAAACATTATAAAAAAATGAGAGATACACACAAAGATAAAATAAAAGGCAGGAGTAGAATATAGTATATAAAAAAAAGTGGGGATAGTAATCATGATCTCAGACAAAGTTAAAGTTAAAATAGATATAATCAAAAGTGAAAAATAGAGAAACCAGACTATGTGTCAGCAATATTATTCAATGATGTTTTAGACTATTTTAAATGCTTAGTATAAAATATCTGAGCTTATACCTACCAAAATAGACACAGGAAATATCTGAACATAAACATAAAATACTTTTATATAAATAATTGAACTTATAATTGAACTAAATAACTTAATTTTTATTGTTCATGATATAGTCAATATAATTTTTAAAATGACAATTTTACCTAACTAATCTATTCAATGTCATTGCAATTAAATTGCTAAAAATTATTTTACTGAGTTAGAAAAAATACAATATTGATTTGGAAGAACAAAAGAAAAACATAGAAAGACTTGGGCTTATGAAGGAAGATGCTATCTACCTTCAAGAAACAGATGATAGAAGGAAATAAGCATAGTATGTATGATCTTACACACATGTATATAAGAGTATATGTGTATATATGTGTCTGTTTTTAGATATCTATGTATATATGTATATATCCCTGCTTAATTGTAGACTTCTTTAGGGTGGGGGTGAGGAAGGAGGAAAAAAATACAAAGGAAAAGGTGCACAGCAGAGAGCAAAAGAAAGCCGACAAAGAAGCAAAGAAAAGCTGGGTAGCTTTGAAAATAATGTGTTGCATTTATTACATAGATTTTCTTGAAAAGAAAATTTGTTATTTTATATTGAATCTTCTTTTATGGTCTATTGTGTACATGGCAATTTTTTTTTCTTTTCTCATTTTGTATTTAAGTTTAAAATAAAAAAATACAAAAAACCTAGATATTTGAAAACTTAAATATTTGCTGGAGGATATTTTGTCTTAAAACATAATAATAAGTTTACTATAACAAATAGTGAGTTTTCATTTGAAAATTTGGGGCTATCACTTGTAAAAATTATGAAAATGTGTAGGGTAATTTAAAACTGTAACTTGAATACATTAATATGAGTCAGTTATCAACTTTGTGTTGCGTGTCTGAAACCCCAGAATGAGGCTAGTTTTAATTCATAAGTAAAGGACGAATGAAATGCAACTGTTAGGGAAATATGAGAAGTGAATACTATTCAAAGCCCTAAGTTGTGGTTAGTGGAATTTTGCTATTTGAGGTAAAAACCTTTGAGTTTATAATTTGCTATTGTTTTGAGTTTTGATTACAGAAATAGTTGTCTGAATTGTCATGAAACCAATAATAGAAAATGACATGTGTTGCAGTCTGAGAACTGCTACAGATGGATATCTGTCCCTATGAAAGATTCAACCATTCTGGAAAGGAATTTGGAATTATATGAGAAAAGTTGCTAAGCTCTTCAGATATATTGACCCAGTGATGCCACTAGTGAATCTCTGACTCAAGAAGGTTGTTGACCACACAAAAGATCCCAATAATGTTCATAGCAGCACCATTTGTGATGTGTATAATAGTTGGGGAATGGCAGGGCAAAAGAATGATCTATAAACATAACGGAATAAGAAATTACAAATATGAAGCATTCCTAGAGACAGGAAAAGGCTTGTAAGAAATAATACAGAAAGAAGAAAACAGGGTCAGAAGAACAAGATACAAAATGACTAGAACAAGTCAAAATAAAGGTGACAAGTATTGTTCACCTTCTACTTATGTGTCAGGCACTGTGCTAAAGGCTGAGGATACAAAGAAAAGCAAAAAACAAAAACAGAACAAAAAAAATAGTTCCTGCCCTCAAGGAGATCACAGTCTAATGGAAGGGACAGCATGAAAATGTCCAGATACAAACAAAATATAGATAGAATGAAATGGAGATAATCTTAGAGAGAAAGCAGGAGGATTGAGGAGATTTCCCCCCAAAAAATGCTTCTTACATAATATTGGATTTTAGCTCAACTTGATGGAAGCCAGAAGGCAGAAATGAAGAGAAAGCGAGTTCCAGGCATGAGGGATGGCCAGTGAAAATGCCCAGAGATGAGCATTTATAACAATATGAATTTTAACACCATAGAGTCAACATGTAACATAACTCCGGTCCTAGAGAATAGTTCATCTTAGCACTATACTATCAATGTTAAAGGATTCATCACTACTTTCTATCAGCAATCGATAAATGACCTGTTCTTCAGGGACAGTACTTTGAAAGAGGGTTTGTTGGGAAATGTTTGCTGTGGTAGAAACAATGGCATTGCTGTGAGGCAGTATAGTTCACGGAAAGAGTCCTGACAAGGTTTCAAATTCTGTATCTGGTACTTTCTTCCTGTTACTTTGTATTCTTTCAGGCAATCGACTAAGCTTTCCTGGGTCTCATTTTCCTCATCTGTAAAATAAGGGGGTTGGTCTAGATGGCCTCAGAAGTCCCTTTTATTTGTACATGTTAATAATGTAGCACTTTAAGGTTTCCAAAGTGCTTTACAAAAAATTATCTCATTCTATCCTCACAATAACCCTGGAAAGTAAATGCTAGTATTATTCTTATTTTACAGATGAGGAAACTGAGGCAGACAGAGCTGAAGTGACTTGCAGGGTCACACAGCTTGTTAAATGCCTGAGGGTGGATTTGAACTCAGGTCTCCCTGACCCCAGATTCATCATTCTAGTCACTATGCTGCTGTGATGTTAATACCTTCATTTTTCTCATCTGTAAAAGGAGAGGTGGGCTAGATGCCTTTTGAAGATTCTCCTATGATCTATGACTCTTCTGTGGTCTTCTATGACCTTTCTGTGGTCTTCTATGACCTACGATCTTGAAAATACATTGAATAATAATGATGATAGTAAACTGGCTTCCCTATCCACTGGGATCCTATTTCAGTCCTCTAGAGCTAAACAAAATAAGATTAAATATTTTTCCATGTAACAACCTTTCCAACACTTAAAAGACACCTATTATGTACCCTCCTCCCCCTAAATCTTCTCTTAGCTAAGCAACTCCCAGAGGAGAAAATAATTTGGAGCTCTCCTTGGCTTGAGTCCAGGGCCATGGTAAGTACCCTAACATGGAGCCAGAAGAATATGGAAGGAATTCTTTTTATAGGGATTTGTAAGGAAGAGGATTCCATCTACACTTACACATGGGGAGTCAAACAGAGAAAAACCCTTTGCCATTTGTTACCTGAATGACCTCAGGAAAGAACCTTTCTGGGTCTTGGTTTCATCCTCTGGAAGATGAGGGGACTGGACAAGATAAACTTTCAACTCTCTTTTAGGTATAGATTTGTGATATGTATATTTTTTATTTATGTTTTATATTAGGTATTTATGTATTATATATTCATATATTATATAACATGCTTATATATTATCTATTCATATATTATATATTATTATTTCAAATTGGTTAAAGAATATATTATATGTTTTATATTTTATAAACACACACAGACATGATACAGCCCTAAATGTTCCCCCTCCTCCTCACCTTCTTCTTTTCCCTCCCTCAAGGAGATTTTTTTAAGCCAAAAGTGACCTCTGGATCTTGAGCAGGGGAATTCTCTTAATTCCACACCTCTTGCCCTGTCATAGCTCCCCATCAAGCCACAATTCATTATAATACAACACAATACAACACAACACAAGGAATGTTGATTAAGCATATACTGTGTACAAAGACCTGCGCTTGTTACTAGGACAGACACACAGTTTAAATACAATCTGGTAATAACACACACACGCACACACACACACACACACACACACACACACACACTTAATTGTAGAATATCAGACCTAGGAGATCATCTAATTAAATCCACTCATTTTACAGGTGAGGAAACTGAGGCACAGAAATGGACTGTGACTCAACCAAGGCACCCAGCAAGCTAGTGGCAGAATGAGAACAAGAGCTCAGGGGTTCAGATTCCTTGTTCACTGCTCTTTCCGCTAAACCCTACACCCTACCCTAATCCCACTGTCTTCCCTTATGGGGAAAGACTGTTGAGATTCCTGAACCGCAGACTGAGTCTTTATGATCAGGTTCTCAAAAAGATCTAGGATGAGGGCAATCCAGCCTGGCACCTCTTTCAACATTTCTCCAGGCATGCCATGTCCCAGGTGGTGCCTCACCTTCCCTAAATCCCAAGAAATAGAAAATACCCATCCTAATTTTCCCTCAGCCTTCACTTCTTACCCTCCCCTCAGGTATCACCTCCTAGGGCCACCCATCTACAGTTCAAGCCATAAAATTCCAAAACCCAACATTCTACCTGTTCTGGAGTTGAGAAGCCGGCCATCTGACAAAGTCGAACCCAGAGAGACTGACTGCCTTGGAACTTCCTATTTCTCTGATACTTAATCCCCTGACTTGGGGCGGTTTGGAAACTGATAGGCAGGAGGGGAAGAGAGGAAGTCGTAATTTTGCAGAAGCTTTGTTTCCGAAAAACTTTTTTTTTTTTGGTAATCAACGTAGAGTTATGACGGGGAAAAGCAAAGTGGGTGGTTTTTTTGTTATTGTTTATTTTGTCACTCTCTCTCCCTTTTTTTTCCTTTTCTGGAAGTAAAAGATAAAATTGACTTTTCAGAATAACCAATATTCATCCATGTGTCTGACTGGCACCTAATTGGAGGTAGTATCTCATAAAAGAGCATTAGGGACTAGGGAAATTTGATAGAATTCTGGTCTTAATATTTATCAGCCTTATGACTCTAAGCAAGTCACTTAATTTTCATAAGCATCAATTTCCACATCTGCAGAATGGGAATAAATGCTGTCTATCCTGTTTTTCTCGAAGGCTGTTTTAAGGATCAAAAGCAGAAATGAATCTGAATGCGACTTGTAAAAATCAAACACTCTATTATTTGGAGGTAGAGGGGACAACCAGACATGTGATTTCAAGTGCAGAAATTCCCTCTTCCAATTCAGGACTCTACAACTTGCAGTCTTAGAGAGTTGCCAAGAGCACTGACAGGTAGTGACTTGCCCATGGTTATGCAGTCAGGGTGTTGAGGTCTTCCTTATCCCCAGGAAAACTCTAGATTACACTCTAGATGCCTCTTGCTCTAAAAATGAAAACTAATTTTAAACTGTATTTTAAAAAACACACAAAAAAAATAAATTTCAAATCATTCCCATATGATCCTGTTAAAAGATAGACCATGGTCCAGGGGGGAAACATGGCAGCGCCTGCAGTATTCTAAAGCTGGAGTAATTGGTAAGAAGAGTTGAATTCAAAACTTCAGTTGTGCTCTGACCAGGACAGAGAAGGCAAGAGCTGTCCTCACTCTTGTTCCCCAACTCCCATGGCTTCATCTGTGTAACTCCAAGTGCTTTACTTGGAGTCCCATGTCATCACTCAAACTCATCACTGTTTCCCCTTCTAAGCAATCACAGACCACCCTTTTAATAATTCCTTCTGGAGTTTTATCATAAACCAAAATCAAGCTCACCAGCCTATTGTTGGAAGAGTCAGCTCCTCCATTTTTGAGGCTCAGGACCACAGAGGTGTGTTTCTAATAGTGCAGCATCCAGATATCCTGGACTAAATGCTGTTTTGAGCATTTTCTGTGATATGTTAAACAGAGACTTACAGTAGCTTCCAATGAGCTTACACTCTTAAGGTTTTGAGTGACCTTTAAGAATTTCTAGTCTCTTAGAGGGAGGGCTAGTGTATTTTAGGGTAGTTTGGGTCCTCTGCCCAGCTATCCCTCAAATGAGGGCTAAGGAGTCAGTAGAGCTGAAGGTCTACTGACTACTGGATCTGAATCTCCCTGATATCTTTGAGAATGAAGGACAAACAGCAACCTCTGTGAGTAGAGAAAGAGCTACCCGCTAGAGACCAAACTTCCAGTTGGGCAACATGTCTTCCTTCCTTCCTCTCCTTCCTTCCTTCCTTCCTTCCTTCCTTCCTTCCTTCCTTCCTTCCTTCCTTCCTTCCTTCCTTCCTTCCTTCCTTTCTCTCTCTCTTTCTTCTTCCTTCCTTTCTTTCTTTTTCTTTCTTCTCTCTCTGCATAGGGTGTCACACCCTTTCCTGTTGATGTTCTGCCCAAAGGGAATGGAAATTTGTATGTATGTAAAATTTACTGGATGGCAGTAAAGTATACCATCCAGATCTTGATACTTCCTGTGTGATCCTTGAAAAATCACCATTACCCTTCACTATGAGAAATGAAAACTAATATGAGATATGCACAAACATAAAAACAAAGATCAGGAGTAGAATTTGTTAGGTAAAGTATATGTCTGTGTATATGTGTGTGTATGTATATATTTATATGTATATATATCCACACTTAACTGTGGCCTTGGGGCAAAGAGAAGAAGGGGGGGAGCAAAGTAAAAGTGCACAGCAGAGAACAAAAGAAAACTTAGAAGCAAAGAAAAGATGAACAGCTGTAATGGCAAGTAAAATAGGATCTTTTGCTGTTTTTGTTTCAGTATAATCAAGAAGTATAATGCCTCTATTTGAATGTGATTAAGAGGGATGGTTCCCAACCAAAGTCTGGCTTAGGAAGATTTATAGGAAGGCCCATGTCTTTTGTTAATGAGGGACTGGTTCTGAAGGGATGTAATGACCTCTGAATCTAAAAAGTGTATAAAGACTCTGAGGTGCAGTTTTATTTTGGTGCTTACTGACTGGAAGTGTTTGTTTGACCAGACGAGGACTCTGGGAAGTCGCTAAAGGAACCCCCCCTCCCACCCCCACCAACTTTGAGAACCCAGATGCCGGTGTTTACCTATCTGATAACTATGGTCAGACAGTTGGACTGTCTGTTGAATTATGATCAGGCAGAGGAAGCCATGTCTGTTGATCTTTAATTTCTCTGTATTTTCCTTGAAGTTCAGGGTGCTGACTCTTTTGAACTAGGTGAATGACATATGTGCTTGGTTAAAGGAATGATACCTGTGCTTGAATAAAGTGATTGTTAACCCTTCAAAAGTTACCTTTCCTTTTATGAATGCAGATCTAAGAACCTGTGATAGCAAGCCCCCTGTGTATGTTGGGGTACTTAGTGATATAACAGCTCTTACTGATATAACAACTGACATATAACAGTTATATATATATATATGTATACATATGTATATATAACTGTTATATATCATTTGTATATATGTATAGATATATAAAACAACATATAATATTTATTACATAGGCTTTCTTAAATGGAAATTTAGGGTTATATATTTTGAATCCTCTCTTACATTCTGCTATGAACATGAAATGCTTTTTTTCTTTTCTTATTTTGTATTTAAGTTTTAATATTTAAATTTATGGTTTTTTCTTGTGTATTTAAGTTTTAGTATTCAAGTCTAAAATAATAAAATAAAATACATTGCTTAAAAAAGAAAGAAAAAAAAGAAATGAAGACTAAGAGAAGCTTAGAAAGACATGATGAAATAAACTGAACCAAGAAAATGACATATACAATGATTACAACGATGTAATTGGTAAGGATAACAGTAACCAAAAAAAAAAGAAGAAATACTGTCAAATTACAGTCACCATGCTTGGTCCTGAGGAAATTAGGGGAAATTCACCTTCCTTATTTTTAGGGATAAAGGAGGGATATTTGGGATGATGTCAGCAAAAATATCAATAAAAATGTTTAAAAGAAAGAAAAAGTATTTTCCTTTTTTGGACATCTGTTTCCTTATTTGTAAAATAAGTAAGTTGGGCTAAGAGAGGTACCAACTTAGACTTCACTGGCATCAGAATCTCTTTGCCCCATGGCAGGGCCCTGACACTTTCCACACTCCACATGCCAACCCAGCCATGACTGAAGAGACTAATGTCGAAAGTGTGATGAGTCAGGAGCCAGTTAAGTTTTGCTCTGTCTCAATCTCACAACCTGCCCTGATACCAACTAATTCTCTTGCAAATGTGATGTGTGTCCTCAGTCTAAAAGGAGCCCCCCTGGCAGAGCCAACCCCACAACTGGGGATACACTCAAAGCCTAGGTCCGTATTGGTGGAACTGGAGCCTAAGTTTAATATGCAAAGGGACAGTGAGTATTTACACATTGATCCATTAAGTTGGCACATATTCTTAGTGGACCTGGATTGCCAAAGTTCCCAGTCTCAAGGCTATAGGGAAATTCAGTTCTAAGTAATAATCATAGCTAACATTTACATATTTCTTCAAGTCTTACAAAAGCACTTTACAGCCATGATCTCACTGGATTCTCCCTACAACTCAAAAAGATACATATTACATTATCCACATTTTGTAGAAGAGGAAACTGAGCCTCAGAGAAGACACATGGCTTGCCTAGGCTCAGAGCTGGGAAGCCTCAGAGATGAAAAAGGAACCCAGGTTTCTTCTGACTCCAAATCTACGGTCCTGTCCACTGAACCACCTTACCTCCTTTAGGAGCTCGCTTCCTTGACTGCCCAGACCTGGTAGAGCCCTGATCTCTCATCAGTCCACCAAAGATCTCTAGATTTCATTGGAATTTCATAGACTCCAGATCTCACTACTGGAGATCACTTTTTTGAGCCTTGTAAAAACTTCCCTGGTTCATAAATCTCCTTTTCCTATGTCCATCCCTAGCTTGGCATCTCCCTTCCAGATCTCTGGCTTCTATGAAGAATCTTTTTTTAAAAAAAAAAAAGGAGCTACATTAGATTGGCATAATTTGGCATCAAGACTTTGACTCAAATCCTGTCTCAGACTTTTTTTTAAGCTGTGTGACCCTAGGCAAGTCACTTAACCTCTCTAAGTCTCAGTTTCCTTTTCTGTAATATGAGGGGGTTGGACTGGATGACCTTTCCAGCTCAGATGTAGGACTCTAGAAAACATTCATATTCTATATTTCTTCACTACTGCATTTACTCTCAGAAGAATTTTTATGACATTCTAAGTCCCCCTCGCCCAATATTCTCTTTCCTATGTAAGTTCAAATATTCACTTTAGCAAACCTTAATTAAGCATCAACTATGAACAAAGCTCTGCTGCTGGATGCTTAGAGAGTAAGGACAAGGATGCTTTAGCCAGGTGATGCTGTCTTCAATAGACATATAGAACAGGGCAGCTAGGTGGCACAGTGGATACAGCATCAGTCCTGAAGTCAGGAGGACCTGAGTTCAAATCTGACCTCAGACACTCACTAGCTGTGTGACCCTGGGCAAGTCACTTAAACCTGATTGCCTCTCCCCGCCTCCTCCAAAAAAAATAGACATGGAACACTGGAGGAGAGGTGGGTTTAGGGAGAATGAATGAAAAATCTTTATTGTGTGGCAAGCACAGTCAAAGATACAATAGATAATCGGGAAAAATAATGCATGAAAGGGAGCTTTGAGGGAGGGGGGGTCTTGTTTGGAAATAATGAGGAAGTGATACAAATCCCTGTATCAGGGAGATCTCTGAACAGACAGTCACTCATGGAACTCACAGTCTTGGGGGTAGAGATAAGGAAGATGGTCAGAATACAGACAGCATCATTTGGACATAGCAGGGAAGAGAATGAGTTCTGTTTGGGAATCTGTTGAATTTAATTGACTGCTCAATCTAATTAATTTAATTAATCTATTGACAGGTATTTATTAAGCACTCACTGCATGCCAAGCAAAAACAAAAAACAAAAAGGTAGTTTCTGTCCTCAGGAAACTTATTTTCTACTAAATGCTAATGAGATGGGGGTGGGGAGTGGGAAGATAGCAGGAAGTTAGTGAGTTAGGAGAAAGATGAGAAAATTTTCATTTCTTTTACCTTTATCATCCCAGTATCCCTTATCTCTCTTTTTGCCTTTCTGTCTTTCTTTCTAGAAAGGACCCAGCGATAGCAGTCGAAAGGGACCTTTGTGGTCATCTAGTGCACCCTTCCTCATAATAGAGATGATGAGACAGAGGTCCAGAGTGGTGGGACTCATTTCCTCATCTTTAAAATAGGGAAGGAGAATAGTAAGTGCACTTACTTCACAGGGCTATTGTGAAGCTCAGAAAAGTTTGTGTGTAAAGTGTTCTGCACCTTGTGTGTGTTCGTCCTTCGTTGCCGAAGAAGACCATGCCATCAGAGAAATGATGACATGACTTGCACTTGACTTTGTTTTGAATGAGGGAGGGCTGTGTAGGTCACCAGCCTCACTTCTCCTCCAGAGCTATCTGAATCCAGTGACCAGATGTTCATCAGGATGACTGGAGATGACCCAGGATGAGGCAATTGGGATTAAGTGACTTGCCCAAGGTCACACAGCTAGTGAGTATCAAATGTCTGAGGTGAAATTTGAACTCAGGTTCTCCTGACTCCTGCACTAGTGCTCTATCCACTGCATCACCTAGCTGTCCCTCTGCACCTTAAAGGGTTACATGAAAGCCTTCCTCTTCCTCTTCCTTCTTTCCACAAAAGACTCTTACTTTTCTGTTTGTATCTCCAGAGGTAAACACAATGTTTGCACATATTAAGCACTTAACATATGCTTCATTCATTCATTAATTCATTCACAATTCCACCATTAGACATCATTGCTAGGATGCTTGAAGTCATTCAAGTTTTATCTACTACTTATCAATTTATTGTGCTAGCTTAAACCCATTTTGAGGGAAGACATGAATAATTCATAATAATAATAAAATAATTTACAACTTTAAAATTCACTTCAATGTTTGCAAAGTCTTTCTCTCATTTGCAACCTGTGAAACAGGCTGCGATAGGGGCATCTAGGTGGCACAGTGGAAAGAGCACCAGCACTGGAGTCAGGAAGACCTGAATTCCAACTTGGCCTCAGAAACTTACTAGCTGTCTGAGCCTGGGTAAGTCATTTAACCTCTGGCTGCCTAAGTTTCCTCATTTATAAAATGGGGATAATAATAGCACCCACCTCCCTGACTTATTGTGAGGACCAAATGAGATGATATTTGTAAAGTGCCTGGCTATGTGCTATAAGAAATGACAAAGAGAATGATTTCAGAAAAACCTAGAAAGAATGAAATGAACTAATGCAAAATGAAGTGAGCAGAACCAGGAGAACAAATTACATGGCAGCAGCACTAATGTAAAGATAATCAAGTGTGGAAAATGTAGTAACTGATGAAAACAGTTGCCCTCCACAATTTCAAAGGGTTCATGATGACGGCTGCTATCTACCTTCAGAGACAGGTGACAGTGTAAGTGTTTTATACAATTAGCTGCTGTTGCTGTTGCTGCTGCATATGGTCAACATTCTCACCAAGCCTGGGGCAATTTCCTAAGGAAGAACTTTGTGACTGCCAGTATAGACTGGCTAAGAGACTGATGAGCACATGATGTTGCAAGACTGTATAAGTAGGGAAGAGAATGCTGGAAGAGGTAGAGAAGGAAGTGAAGAAAGAGGGGTGAAAAGAAAACACAGACTTCAAAAAACTTTAATTTTCAGTTTTGAATTCTTCTTCCTTCCTCCCTCCACTCCCACCATGTTCCTCATTGGGAAGGCAAGAAATATGACATCCTAATGGGTATGACATATGAAGTCATGTAAAACATATTTCCACATTAGCCCTATTGCAACAAAGAAAATCAAAAAAATAAAGAAGGTGAAAATATGCTTCCATAGGCAGTCAGAGTTCATTGGTTCTCTGCAGGTAGACAGCATCCTTCATCATGAGTCCTTTGAAATTGTGGTGGATAATTATATGAATCACAGTTGCTAAATTTTCCATCATTTATTATCTTTACGTTACTTCTGTTACTGTATAATTTGTTTTCCTGGTTCTGCTCACTTCACTTTGTATCAGTTCATAAAAGTCTTCCAAGGTTTTATTCTGAAACCATCCTGCCTACCATTTCTTACAGCACGATAGTATTCCATCACAATCATTCACAACTTGTTCAGCGATTCCCCAATTAATGGGCATTCCCTCATTTGTAATTCTTTGCCCCGACAAAAAGAGCAAAGATGAGCTTTTCAGTGGAAGACAGATCACCGTAGACCTGCAGGCATTAAGAGAAGCTCTCTTCCAACATGTCTTAGTACCTTCAAATTAGAAATTGCTAAGAAGGGATTCTACATTGTGTGACTTTCATCTCCCTGTCCTGTTTTAGACTTGAAAAGAGTCTAGGTCATGGTAGAAACATGCTGGGACCTGTGTGACTTGACCAAGTAATTACCTCTTTCTAGGTCTCAGTTTCCAAATCTGTAAAGTGAGAACACTGACCTCTAAGTCTGACCTCTAAGACTCCTCTCCCCATCCTCCCTCCCCTTCCTGAGCTCCCACCCCTTCATCTTCCCCTCTCTTACCCCCAGCTTCCTTAATCATCTGGCATTTTACATTCTCTAGTTCTACTAAAACAAGATAAGTTCAAGATAAAGAGACTTTCATCATCAGTGGTGAATTGTAAAGAGAATAGGGAACTACTCTGTACCCCATTTCCCTTTTCGTATCCATGATACCCCCAACCTAAAGCCACAGGCTTTTCCTGTAAAGGAAGAATTGGTAGAGATTGGACTAAAGGAGTGGCCTATGGCTCATGGATAGAGACCTCAGAAATCATAGAATCCAAGGTTGAGATCTGGAAGGGACCTCAGAGGCCATGTAGTCCAACTCTCTCACCTTAAGATGAGGAACTAAGCATAAGTGACTTGGTTAAGGTCACATATGTGGTAAGTGTGGGAGGTAGAATTTGAACCCAGGTCCTCTGACTCCAAAGCTGGTGTTCTTCCCATTTAACCAACCTCTACCTCCCACACTCCAGAATGAAAAGGCTCTTGCAGTGGACCCAAGATGGTAGAGTAGAAGAATGGACTTGCTCTAGCTCTACCCCCATAGCCCATAAAATACTTATAAAAAAAAAAGGCTCTAAAAACATTCTAGAGCAGTAGAAGTCACAAAATGACAGACTGAAAGAGATTTCCAGCCCAAGACAGACTGGAAGGGTGGCAGGAAATGTCTATTGCATCGGGCTCAGAGCAGAGCACAACCCAACCTTGGCCATACAGCACAGCACAGACAGGACTGGAGAAGGCTTCAGGGTGCAGAATCACAGGTAGCTGCTGCAGTTCCCAGATTTCCCAACCCACAAACACCAAAGACAGCTTCAAAGGTCAGTAAGAAAGCTCTTTCACTTGGGTGAGAAGGGAGCCCAGTCTAGCCCCAGTCTGGGCCCCAGGGTGGCAGCAGCCACTGCAACAGGAGCACACACTTTTGGAGCCCTTGGCCTAAAGATCCCCAGGGGAATTGAGCACGACCTATCTGGGAATCAGTTCTGAGTAGCAGTCCTGTGGTGAGGAAGAGTACTGGCATGGTGGAGCTGGTGGAGAGGGAATCTTGCTTACAGACCAGAGTGTAGTCCAGGAAAGGAGTAAACCCCTCTTCCTTGACTATGCCACCTTGGAGGAACTGAGAACTTACAAGTCCCTAAATTACACCCTCCACTTGACAAAGAATTCAAAATCAAGTAACTGGCTGGGAAAATGCCCCAAAAAGGGAAAAAAATAAGATTATAGAAGGTTACTTTCTTGGTGAACAGGTATTTTCTTCCATTCTTTCAGATGAGGAAGAACAAAGCATACAATCAGAGGAAAACATCAAAGTCAAGACTTCTACATCCAAAACCTCCAAAATAGATATGCAGTGATCTCAGGTTATGGAAAAAGGATTTTGAAAATCAAGTAAAAGAGGTGGAGGAAAAATTGGGAAGTGAAATGAGAGCAATGCAAGAAAATCATGAAAAGGGAGTAAATAGCTTGCTAAAAGAGACCCCAAAAATGCTGAAGAAAATAATACCTTTAAAAATACTAATCCATATGGCAAAAAAAGTCCAAAAAGTCAAGGAGGAGAAGAATGCTTTAAAAAGCAGAATGGGTCAAGTGGAAAAGGAGATTCAAAAGCTCACTGAAAAAAATAGTTCTTTAAAAATTAGAATAGAGCAGATAGAAGCTAATGACTTTTAAGAATGAATATTAAAAATTGTTTTAGCATGCATCTGGAAATTAAGCTATAGAGGCAAAGGGGTATAGAAATCTATTCTGCCCTACAGGAAAATAGGGGGGAAGGGGGATGGAAGAAGGGTGGGTAATAGAAGGGAGGACAGACTGGAGGAAGGGGTGAATGAGGTGCATGCTATCCTGGGGTGGGGGTGGGGAGAGATGAGGAGAAAATTTTGAATTCA
The DNA here is from genome assembly GCF_028372415.1 of Notamacropus eugenii. NCBI lineage: Eukaryota > Metazoa > Chordata > Mammalia > Diprotodontia > Macropodidae > Notamacropus > Notamacropus eugenii. The sequence goes on along the minus strand of NC_092874.1, from coordinate 294,008,279 downwards.
AATTCTTGTGGAAGTGAATGGTAAAAACTAAAAATAAATAAACTATATATTTTTTTAAAACATCAGGAAAAAAAGAATATTGATAACATTTTCACATATGAGAAGTAAATAGTTTGACCTTAAAAAAAAGAAAAGTTTCTTGCCATAGTTGGCTTAATGTGCAGGCTGTCTACAATTGAGAATGATCAGTTGCTCCACTCCCATCCCCAAAAAAGCACATGACCCTAACTTTCATCAATTATTGGCCCAAGTTCTTCCCATTAAAGTATGGAATATTAGACCTAGAAAGTACTTTAGAAGTCATCTAGTCCAACCCTTCTACATTTTACAGATGAGAAAATTAAGACCAGCATTAGTGCCAGACTTGAGATTAGAATCCAGAGTTTGAGTTCTGAAATGTTCTCTCAATTCAACAATTATCAGTTTAATACCTACTGTATGCAAAGCACTGACCAAGGTGCTGGAAATTGGAATGTTAGACACTTGAGCTAAGTCATGGTCCCTCTCCTAGTTGAAAGAGCCTCCTTTTCTTACTATCAGTCTAATCTATCCCTCTGCTCCTGATATTCTCTCTGGCTCTTCCCCATTCCTGGAATGCTCTTCCTCCTCTGCCTTGATGAGAGATCTCTCTGGCTTCCTTTAAGTCCCAACTAAAATCCCACCTTCTACAGGAAGCCTTTCCCAAGTCTTCTTAATTCCAGGGCCTTCCCTCTCTTCACTATATTCTATTTATTCTAATGGGTCCTGAAAAAGTGTAAAGACTGGTTCTGGATCCACTGACACATCCATTAACTGAGTGCTCACTCCTCTAGCTAAGATCAAAGAGGCTTATGGGTTATTTGGTCCCAGAAACTTCCTTTGGTCATTATTCTCATGAGTGATACTTGGAGTCGTCAAATTGCTTTGACCTGTTTAAAACACTTGAGTTATCTTTGACTCTTCCACCCCCACACCTGCAAATATCCATCAATTGCTGCCCTTGGATATTCTCCCTCCTCAATATCTCTCCAATCTGTCTCCTCCTTCCTTTTCTCATTACTGCTACACTAGTACAAGCTCTCATTGCTACCTGCTTGGGCCATCACCATGGCCTCCTATCTAGATAGCCCGTTTTCTCTTTCTCTCATTCCATGCCCCACTTTCCTCACTCTTCCTTGCTAATTTTCCTTATTCATCCTTAGAGTCATATAATTCTTAAGTTCAGAATTCTTTGGTGGCTCAGAATCACAAAACTGGGGAATTTTAGAATTGGTGGAGACATCAATGGCCCTCTAATCTAACCCCTACCCAGAAGGAATTCCCACTCTAATATACTCAAGTGTTCATTCTACATCTGCTTGAAGACCTCCACTCAAGTGGACCCCCAGCAGGCCCCAAGACAACTCATCTCACTTAGGGAAAACTTGAATTGTCAGAAAGTGGAGCTTGACATCAAGCTTAAATTGGACTCTTCCGAGCTTCCATTCTTTGTTCCTGATTCCAGCCTTTGGGACCAAGAAGACCAAGGGAAATTCATCTTCCTCAAGATAGCCCTTCAAATACTTGAAGACAGATATCATTCTTCCCAGGAGTCTTCTCTTCTTTGGCTCAAACATCCTTAGTTATTTCAATCAACTCTCCTAGGACATGGATTCAAGGTCCTTCACCATGATGATTGCCATCATGTGGTCACTTCCACCTCAACAAATTTTCCCTTGTTAGTGAGAATCAGATCCAGTGCAGAAATTCTTATTTCACCTTTTGAAGATAAAATTATGATTGACAAATTTAAAAGTTATTAGCTGTTCTGCTTTGTGCAGAGAGTTCCAGGTGTTTGAATAATTGAAGTTTCCAGTGACCACTCCTTCATGCCACTGTACCAGACTTGTAACCTGTTCCTCTATATCATTAACTCTTTCTTTTTTCTGGTCAGCCAGTCTGTAGTATATTCTGATGACAAAATTACTTATTTTTCTTCCTCCACTTATCTTCACCCAAGGACTCTCTACCATGAGTTCACCCCCTCCTCACCCACCCATTTTATGCCTGGTTTAACTTGAATGGGTCTAACTTATTAATATACAATGTTAGCCCTCCCTGTCCTGTTGCTTTTGAATAAGGTTCCTTATCCATCCAAAGTCATATTTCGGCCATGAGCCACATCCCACCCAGTCCCAAGAGCTCTAATTTCACTGTCCAAACTTGGGAGATTTGTGTGTATTTCCTCATTGCCTGATGAATACATTCCACCATCCTTATCCTAGCATTCTAGTTATGAGCAGTCTTCACACCTATTGAACTCCTTTCAATATTTTGTATTTTCATGTAAATAAGTCAGATAACTTCCCCTCTCTCATCAAAATGCTGCGTTTCATTGCTTGTAGCCTCATACTCAGGCTAGTCCCAATGTCTAAAATGTCCACCATTATTATCACCCCCCCAATCCCCTACACACACACACTCACACCCCTTCTGCCTGAAAAATGCCTGCCAACCCAATAAAAGCCAATTCATATCCCAACTTCTCCATTTAACCTACCCTGATGCCTCCAGTCAACAATGGCTATAGTTCCACGAGGGCATCTCTTCACCTCTCCTTTCCCCCCAAGGTGGTAGCACAATAGATGTTGAATTGAATTGGGAATGCTCTGAGCCATAATTCAAGAGACCTTGATCTAGGTCCTAAGTTTTACACTTAATTGTCCGATGACCTTGACCTAATTTTATGGGTCTTAATTTCTCCTCTGAAATATGGAAGAGGCAGGCTATGTGATCCTCTAGACCTCCATGTAACTCTGATATTTTGTGATCTAAAGACCCCCACTCACACACATATACTCTGACATTCCCTGTTCTAAGGCTCCTCCCAGCTCTAACATACTGTATTAGAAGGTCTCCCTTATCCTTGATATTTCATGTTCTAAAGCTCTTCTCAGTTCTTACATTCTCTGCTGTAAAGGCTCCTCCAGCTTAGACATTTCATCTTCTAGACATTTTAAGCTTTCCTGAAATTCGAACACTTTCTTTTCTAGTATTTTCTGTTCTAATATCCCACCCAACTCTATCATTCCATGTTCTAAGATCCCTACCAAATCCAACATTCTGTGTTCTAAGTTTTCTCCCAGACTTACATGCTCTGTTCTAAGGTTCCTCCCAGCTCTGGCATTGTTTATTCTAAGGTCTCTACCATCTCCAACATTCTATATTCTAAGATTTCTCCTACCTCTGACAATTTCTACTCTAAGATCTCTCCTTGTTCTGATATTCCATGTTCTAAGGTCACCCCTCCCCCTCCAAATATGACAAATCTACCATTCAAATGGGAAGTCATGATTAGATCAGTTGTCAAGGAGGTCACAGTAGGAAGTAGGAGTTCTTAGGGGGATAGGGGGATCCTTTCTGGTACTTCCAAACCTGAGCAGTCTATGTATTCAGCTGACTGAGGCTGGGGTCTTGTCTTCCTGGAAGTCCTGAAGAACACTAACCACTTCTCCCCTATCTCCTTCGCCATCTCCGCCTTTACTAGAGTAACAGCCCATAGTTGCTTCATATCTCAAGCTCCAAAAGAGCAGGGCCTCTCACGCACTGACCCACTGTTCTGTTGGATTCACCACTGGTGACGAAATATCATTTATCTTTAACTTATCTTGCTTCAACAGAACTAGAGGAAATGCGGATCTAGGATGACCAAGCAAGTTGAAGGAGTCACAGAAAGAATTAATGAGCTTGAATCCTGGGCCTGACTCTTGTGTGGGTGTTCATCCTTCATTGCCAAAGAAGACCACGCCATCAGAGAAATGATGACATGACTTGCACTTGACTTTGTTTTGAGTGAGGGAGGGCTGTGCAGGTCACCAGCCTCACTTTATTCTCCAGAGTCATCTGAATCCAGTAACCAGATATTCATCAGGATGACTGGAGATGACCCAGGATGAGGCAAATGGGGATAAGAGATGTGCCCAAGGTCACACAGCTAGTGAGTATCAAGTGTCTGAGGTGAGATTTGAACTCAGGTCCTCCTGACTCCTGCACTAGTGCTCTATCTGCTGCACCACCTAGCTGACCCAAGGTCTGACTCTTACTCACTGGATGACTGAACCATTACTGTGGAATCTAAAGACCTGAGTTGAAATGCCAAACCAGACACTTAGTACCTATGTCACCTTGGCCAAGTCATTTTATTTCCTTGGTCCTCAGTTTCCTCCTCTGTAAGAATGAGGAGGTTGGGCTAGATGTCATCTAATGTCCCTTCCAGCTCTACTTCTCATCAATCCCTCCCCTTTTTTCTGCTCTTCCTTTCCATCGGGCCTTCTGAAACTATCTCCATTGTTAGCAAACGCCTCTCCATCCTGGATCATCCTGTCACATTCCTTCCATCTTCTGTGTCTTTGGAGACCTAACTTTACTAAGACTGCTTTATTAGTCACTTTCTTTTCTCAAATGCTATAACACACAAATGGGGTCTAAAAGAGGTGGTGGTATGTGGTCCTAGGTCATTTCTCTTCCACTATTTGTCACTTTCCTCATTTGTAGAATGAGGATATTCATGCTAAAGCTACCTAACAAATGAGACTGTGGTCAGGATTTTTTGATGAAGGTTTTGAAGAAAGAGGATCTGGTTTTGAACTATGACACTACTGTTCAATCGCATTGGACAAGTCACAACCTCTTGGCCACAGTTCCTAATTTGCAACATGAAGGGGTCATATTAGATAACCTTGAAGGTTCATTTGTAGCTCAAAATCTATGATCCTGAAAACACAATAGGAATATCAGTTACTGCTGAAAGGATGGGTCAGTGGTCAGTCACTGGAGTTAATCACAAAATGGTAGAGCTTGGAAGGTCTTGGGAGCCCTCCACGGGAGGAGGGAGAGTTGTGAGGACCAAGTGTTCCCCTTTTCCTGTGAGTTCATTTCCCCAGAGCCTTTGTTCTCTGACATCTTTACTGCTCCTGTCCTGGAAGCCTGCACTAGCTTGAGGCTCAGTTCTGGAGGAAGCCTCACTGGTGCCTTCTTCCCAGCTCCTCAGTTCAATCCAAACAACATACATCAAGCTCCTTCTGTGTGTAGAACATGTCTGTCTCTGGATCAGATCCCTCCTGGAGGATATTTTCATGGCCTGGAAGGAACAAAAAATAACTACATTGATCCTGGGTTCAGAGGACCCATATAGGGAAACTCAGGGTGCAATTTTTGACTCAGTGCCCAGGGAGACCCTTCCATTTCCCAAATAGATGCCCTCCCTCCTCATGCAGTAGATTCCACCTCTCTAATGCCTATGGAGGTATCCTTCCTTACCCCATCCCTGGTATTTCTGGCTTCATTCAAAGCATGGCTCTGCTGCCACTGCTTAGAGGAGTCCCTGGATCTTAGGGCTTCTCCCCAGGAATTACATTATATAACCGTTCTCTTTACTTTTCTGTGTTCATTTCATCATCCTATCCAACACCACATTTGGAGTCAGAATACCAGACTTCCAATCTCAGCCCCTCCTTTTATTTCCTGTTCATTTTGGAAGAAGTCCCTTTGGCACTTAGGTACCTTCAGCTCTAGGAGAATGGTACAGTTCAGATACTTTGTGGGTATCTTTTCTCTCCAGCCCTGGCATACTGTAGGAACCCCAAGGGGAAGACTGGGCTTCCTTCTTCTTGGGTCTCCTTCCCAAAAGCTGTCTCATTGCAGTCCTTTTGATATCCTTCCCCTGCTCCTGTTGGAAACTTTTGAAAATGTAGCCTTATCTAGACATCAGCAACTCCTCCCTAATCTGAGATGCCTGGGTCTCCCTCTCACCCAACTATCCAGGAACCCTCCCATGGAGTTTGCATTTCTATCTTTCTGAGTCTCAGTCTCCCCTTCTGTAAAATGATTGAGTAAGGAAAAGAAATAAACATTTATTAAGCATGTACTATGTGACAGTCACTCTTTACAAATACTAGCTCATTTTTTTTCTCACAACAACCCTGGTTGGTAATGATATTATGAACCTCATTGTATGATCCCCATTGAGGAGCCTGAGGCAGGCAGAGGTTGTGTAGTTTCTTAGTCTGGATCAGAAAAGATCTCCTACATAAAACATCGTGTCTTCTTTCTTTCTTTCCAAAGCTCTAACTCAAGCTCTTCAACACAGAGGGTTGACCTTTCTTCTCCTCCTTCCCATACTTGGTATCCCCCCATCTGCCCATCTCCCCATCCTCACACCCAATTAAAATTAACCTAACCTGTGTCCCTTCTGCCACAGGCCCAAGGCTCAAGACTCAGAAATGAACATCATGTAGATAGATGGAAGAATGGATGGAATACTAATATTATAATTGACAAGACCTGAGTTTGAATCCTGTCTAGACACTTACTGGCTGTGTGACCCTGGGCAAATGTGACCCTGTTAATCTCTCTACCTCATTTTCTAGAAAATGGAAATAATTATAGCACCTTCTTCAAAGGGTTGTTGTGAGGGTCATATGAGACAATGTATGTGCCTTGCAAACCTTAATCTACTTAGATGTCAGCTTTGATCATTATTATTGTCCAAGGTGACAGGAAAGATGATGGTGAGTGGCGATACCTTCTGTTCTAGATAGAACTCATTATTTAGATTCATCTCTCCTGGTAAGATAGAAGAGAGACTAATTTTTTAGGTATGTAAGGAAAAGGTTCTGGAGGGAATGTGGAAGGAGAAAAGAGATACATATATTTATCAAGGCTATCTCCTCACATATAGCATATGGGTATCAAGTGCATCTTGAAAGAAGATAGAAGAGTCATTTCCTCCCCAAACTTCTCTAAGGGAAACTTGAATTTCTGCCAGGAGGGGAAGCAAGAGATTGGGGCCACTCTGCTCTACTCAGAGTGAGGGACTACTGTGCTAGAATTATGATCCCTTAAGTATTGTTAGTCTACGGAATGTGACTTTCAGGTTCAAGTTAAAGCTCTAATTGTTATTTTTTATTTTAAGTTTTCACCATTCATTTCCACAAAATTTTGAGTTCCAAATTTTCTCCCCATCTCTCCCCTCCCCTCACCCCAAAACACCTTGCATTCTGATTGCCCCTTCCATCAATGTTCCCTCCCTTCTAACACCCCTCCCTTCTTTTCTCCCTATCTTCTCTCTTGTCCTGTAGGGCAAGATAAATTTCTATACCCCATTACTTGTATTTCTTATCTCCCAGTTGTACACAAAAACAACTCTCAACATTTGTTCCTAAAACTTTGAGTTCCAACTTCTCTTTCTTCCTCCCTCCCCACCCATTCCCACTGAGAAGGCAAGCAATTCGATATAGGCCATATATGTGTAGTTATGCAAATGACTTCCATAATAGTCATGTTGTGGAAGACTAACTATATTTCTCTCCATCCTATCCTGCCCCCATTACTTCTATTCTTTCTTTTGACCTTGTCCCTCCCCAAGAGTGTTGACTTCAAATTGCTCCCTCCTCCCATTGCCCTCCCTTCCATCACCCCCCAACCCTGCTGATCCCCTTCTCCCCTACTTTCCTGTGGTGTAAGATAGATTTTCACACCAAATTGAGTATGCATGTTATTCCTTCCTGGAGCTAAATGTGATGAGAGTAAGCTTCACTTTTTCCCTCTCACCTTCCCCCCTTTCTCCTCCAATGGAAAAGCTTTTTCTTGCCTCTTCTATGAGAGATAATTTGCTCCATTCCATTTCTCCCTTTCTCCTCCCAATATATTCCTCTCTCACCCCTTAATTTTATTTTTTTAGATATGATCCCTTCCCATTCAACTCACCCTGTGCTCTCTGTCTCTCTGTGTCTGTCTCTCTCTGTCTCTCTGTCTCTCTCTCTGTCTCTCTCTCTGTCTCTGTCTCTCTCTCTCTGTCTCTCTCTCTCTCTCTGTCTGTCTCTCTCTCTCTATATATATATGTATATATATACATATATATATACATACCTCTGTTTGTTGTGTGTGTGTATGTGTATGTGTATAAAATCCCTCCAACTACCCAGATACTGAGAAAAGTTTCAAGAGTTACAAATATTATCTTTCCATGTAGGAATGTAAACAGTTCAGCTTAGTAAGTCTCTTTCTTGTTTACCTTTTCATGCTTCTCTTGAATCTTGTGTTTGAAAGTCAAATTTTCTTTTCTGGTCTTTTCATCAAGAATGCTTGAAAGTCCTCTATTTCATTGAATGACCATTTTTCCCCCTGAAGTATTATATTCAGTTTGGCTGGGTAGGTGATTCTTGGTTTTAATCCTAGTTCCTTTGACTTCTGGAATATCATATTCCAAGTCCTTTGATCCCTTAATATAGCAGCTGCTAGATCTTGTGTTATCCTGATTATATTTCCACACGACTCAAATTGCTTCTTTCTAGCTGCTTGCAATATTTTCTCCTTCACATAGGAACTCTGGAATTTGACCACAATGTTCCTAGGAGTTTCTCTTTTTGGATCTCTCTCAGGAGGTGATCGGTGGATTCTTTCAATATTTATTTTGCCCTCTGGTTCTAGAATATCAGGGAAGTTTTCCTTGATAATTTCATGAAAGATGATGTCTAGGCTCTTTTTTTTTGATCATGGCTTTCAGGTAGTTCCATAATTTTTAAATTGTCTCTCCTGGATCTATTTTCCAGGTCAGTTGTTTTTCCAATGAGATATTTCAAATTATCTTCTATTTTTTCATTCTTTTGGTTTTGTTTTGTGATTTCTTGGTTTCTCATAAAGTCATTAGCTTCTATCTGTTCCATTCTAATTTTTAAAGAACTATTTTCTTCAATGACCTTTTGAACCTCCTTTTCCATTTGGCTAATTCTGCTTTTTAAGGTATTCTTCTCCTCAATGGCTTTTTGGACCTCTTTTGTCAATTGAGTTAGTCTATTTTTGAAGGTGTTATTTTCTTCAGCATTTTTTGGGTCTCCTTTAGCAAGCTGTTGAGTTGCTTTTCATGATTTTCTTGCATCACTCTTATTTCTCTTTCCAATTTTTCCTCCATCTTTCTTACTTGATTTTCAAAATCCATTTTGAGCTCTTCCATGACCTGGGACCATTTTATTTATTTTTTTTTTTGGAGGTTTTGGATGCAGAAGCCTTGACTTTTATGTCTTCCCCTGATGGCAAACATTATTCTTCCTCATTCAAAAGGATGGGAGAGAATACCTGTTCACCAAGAAAGTAACCTTCTATAGTCTTATTTTTTTCCCCTCCTTTGGGCATTTTCCCAACCAGTTACTTGACTTTTGGGTCCTTTGTCAAGAGTAAGGTATATTCTGGGGACCTGTAAATTCTCAGTTCTTCCAAGGTGGTACAATTAAGGGACAGGAGTTTACTCCTCAGGGGCCTCCAGCTCTGCCACACCCCAGGACAGTGCTCAAGGCTGAGGTTTAGATCAGTTGCTCAATTCCCCCAAGGGCTTTAAGCTGAGCCACTCCAACAATGGACCCTGGCTGTTGTTGCTGCTGCTGCCTGAGGCCAGGGCTAGGGGAGGACCCTGCTCCCTTCTCACTCTTGTTGAAAAAGCCCTCTCACTGACCTTTGGCACCTGTGGGTTAAAGGGTCTGCGAACCACCACTGCTGCTGGGGATTCTGTCCCTGACACCTACTACAGTCCTGCTCCTCCTAGTGCCATGCTTCCAAGGCTGTTCTGGGCTCCATTCTGTGTCCAGTGCTATAGACCTTTCCTGTCAGCCTTCCAGGTTACCCTGGCCTGGAAATCTCCTCCACTCCATTGTTCTGTGGTTTCTGCTGCTCTAGAATTTGTTGAAAGTCTTTTTTTACAGTTACTTTATGGGCTTTCCTAACTGTTATTTATTAATGGGGAAAGGGAGACCCCAAACTTTACATCTGAGGCTTCACATCCTTCCCTCCCAATACCAGTTCCACAAGGAACACATATAGCAAATAGCAAAGAAATCTATTTACCCAATTTAATAGCAAAACAGAAATGAGAAAGAATACAGGAGAATATGTACCAGACAATGCAGAATGAATGAGCTCTCCCATTGGGAGTGAAATAACTCCCAAGAGGGATAGTCCCAGATCTCAGCCAAAGGGGATGTCTCCAAAGTCTCTACTAAAGGAAGTTGAGGATGGGGGCAGCTCTTTTCATGCTGTCTTCTTCCTAGAATATCTTTCTCCCTTCAGCAACCTGAAGTAGGGTTGGTTTCATCCATCTTCTCTCTCCCTCTCCTCCCCTCTCTCTTTCTCTCTCTCCCTCTCCCTCCCTCCCTCTCTCATTTTCTTTTTCTCTCATTCTCTCTCTCTTTTTTCTCTCTTTCTGACTCAGCTAGAAGTGCTAGAAATGCCCAAAGTCTAGAGACTGAAGAGAAGGAAGAAACTGTATCTCTCTTTCATCAACTTCACCCCACCTCTCATGCAGGTTCAAGGCATTGATCTTCACTAAGGAAGAGAGAGTCTCATATCAATGGGCTTTGAGGTCAGGTTGCATATGTTCTTTTTAAAAAGTTGGATTTCCTCTTGTAGGGTTTTTCTTGTGTCTTGAATTTTAGGCTTCTATCTGCCGAGTAAATTAAGTCTTACCTGCCAAATAGGGCCAGAAAGCCTAGCATTTAAGAAAAGAGAGAAAACTTTCTAGTGAACAAGTCACAGAGCTAAATGTCAAGGAGGTGGGGGTGTAAAATGAATTTTCCAAGGTTGTACAAGCTTTAGAGACAGAGATAGAATTTTGACCCAATTAATCTAACTCTGGAAACAATGAGTACCCTTTTGACTATATCATATTGCCTTCCCTAAAAGAATAAGGAACTATGACCCACAGAAGAAAGAGAAGAATCACTCCTAAAAATCTGGAAATCTATTATAGATGTGACACTCTCCCTATAGACACAACTGTCTTGGTCCCTGGAAATGTGACCCTTCTCTAAAGGAACCTTTTATGCTCCATAAATGATGATGTGAATCTAAAGATAATGTCAAGTGGGAGGTTATCCAATAATTATCAGAAGAAAAGGAGAAGAGAAACATAGTAGTAACTGATAATTCCCCGCTGAGAGCAGTCATGTGTTGGCCCAATGCAAACATCTCTTCTTTTGGGTCGAGTATTTACAACATGTTGGAGAATCTCCCAAAGGTTATGGAACACAAGAGTCATTACCCACTTCATGTAATCCATTGAGAGATAAATTATGAGACTGACAGGAAACTAGGATGGATTTTAACACCCTAGGGAAAAACAAATAAATGGATACAGCTCTTGGAGCCACAGTAGATTCTTTCTATGCTATTGGTGATTTTAGGCAGGGGATTCAGAAGGAAAAAATCAGTTCAAAGAGGGAAACAGGTGATTCTAAAGATGGAATTTACTTTCAGATAAAAATAAAATTTGGATTTCTAAGCTAAGGCCTACGATGAAAACATAAAATCCATGACCTCGGATGTTCGCATAAAAAATACACAACGTATGGGTAAATTACAAGTAGAACAACAGAGATTCTAACAGAAACAGGTAAAATTCAACTGATGCCACTGAGACTCAGTAGAATTGAACTCATGACTAGAATTCGGCTCTGAAAAGGTTCAAAAGAGGCATAAATAAAAGGATAAATAGATTTGAATTTTACACATACTCATGTGAGAATATCCAGGAAACTGAGTGGAAAAACATTATAAATAGCATTTGGGTAACAATCAAAAAATGAAAGTGTTAATGTTGTGGATGTGGACTATACTTCAGACCACCTAGACAGAAGGTGTAAATAGGTGATATATTTAGGAAATAAATAATAAACCTAGCATGGAAGAACTGTATAATAATAATAAATAATAAAAATTATATAATAATAATACACAAGAACTATATAATAATAACTACATAAAATGTAATAATTATATAATAACTGTATTATAATAATAATATAATATAATAATGAGGTTTAGTTTAGTTAGATATCTGCTGGTGCTTTGTCACATCAAAAGCAGAGCAGTTGATCGATTTGTGACTTGTCTTAAAATTTTCATTCTTGGAAACATACAGGAAGTAAGTTACAAGGGTATTTTCAATTCTGGAACTGATTCTAACAAACAAACAAAAAAACAAAAAAATCCCACTGATGAAGCAGAAAAACATAGGGACCTTGAGAAGTAGCCATTTGAATGACAGGCATAATGTGACATATACCCTATATTTTAGAAGAACTGATTTCAAAGTGTTCAAGGAACAAATAGATAAAGTTCAGGGGCCCAGTATATTACTGGAGAAGTTGGATGAGGAAGAAAGAGAAGCTCCTAAAAAATTCTGGAGGCACAAAAAGAAATGATTCTAGTAAGATCCCTCCCATCCTTTGCTTTCCCTATGACTGTAGAAGGCAACATCATCCACCCAGTGTCTCAGTCTCACCACCTAGTAGTGATCCTGACTTTGTCACTACCTCTTACCCTTCATATCTGAACTGTTCCCAAGGCCTATAGATTTCACCTCTGCAACATCTCTCAAATATGCTCCCTTCTGTCTTCTGACACTTCCTCAACCCTGGTGCAGACCCTCATCACCTCATGACTGGACGACTACAAATAAACACTGGTGGGTGGTGGTCTACCTGCCTTGAATCCAAGTCCTCCTCCATTCAGTCAGTAAAGTGATTTTCCTAAAGTGCAGTTCTGATCATGACACTCCCTACTCAATAAACTCCAGTGGCTCCCCATTTCCTCCGGAATCAAATACAAAATCCTCCGTCTGGTATTCCAAGTCATTCATAACATATCCCACTCCTTCCCTTTCCTGTCTTCTTTCATCTTCTTCCCCCATATTCTTAGATCCTGTGATGCTGGCCTTCTAAATCAGTATCTCCTGGCTCTAGGCATTTTTTTTTCTGACTGTCTCCCATGTCTATAATCCTTTCCTTCTTTATTTCCACCTACTGAGTTCTCTGGCTTCCTTCAAGCACCAACTAGAATCTCACCTCCTACAGGAAGCTTTTCCCAAGCCCTCTTTATTCCAGTGCCTTCCCTCTCACTTCCTCCCTCTTAATTCTCCATGTAGATTGTTTGTGCTGGCTTCTTGTTTGTTCTCTCCCTCATTAGACTGTAAGCTCCTTGAGGTCAAGGACTGTGTTTTTGTATCCCTAACACTTACCAGTGTCTGGTCACACAGTAGATGTTTAAGAAATGTTCATTGACTGACTGACTATAAGAAGGAATTGGGGGAAACTACTTGAACATAGCAGTTGGGATACACTCATCCAGAAACTCACCTCCATTTGACTCTATGGGGAGCCATGTAGGGAGACATGAAAGGAGAGGTGGAGCCTGGATGAGACAGGAAGAAAAAGGATTTGGAGCCTCAAGAAGGTAGAAGAAATGAAGATTTGCAGCCTCATTCAAACCCGGAAAAAGACCCACAGGTCATACCATCTGTGACAGTGTATCTCAGGGACACACACACACACACACACACACACACTGAAAAGTAACTTGAACCCATCTTTTTGCTAGTAACTTAAGTCATACGGATTGCATAAGCCCAGAGGTATGGTGGCACTCATTAGAAAAGAGGGTTGTTTGAGGTCTTCTGGAAAGGGAAAAAAAGAAATTTGGGTATGAATTGATTCCACATTTGTTTAGGTTCAATAAAATTGGTGTGACATGTTAACTCATTGCTGATGAAACTCTGAATTGGTTCTGGCAAACAATTAAGAATTATGCAACAAAACTTGCTAAAGTTTTGAAAAGTTACTAAATTATTCATACTCTTTGGCCTAAAAATCCCGCTATGTACTCCAGATCATACTCCCAAATATTAAAAGACAACAAGAAAATACCCATATGTATGAAAAAATCCATAGCAGTGCTGTTGTGACAACAAAAAGTTGGAGGAAAAATATGCCCAATGATTAGAAAATGACTGGACAAATAGTAGTATAGTGAACATAATGGAAAGAAATACCCTACTCTGAAAGGAATCAGGAATTTAGAAAAATGTAGGAAAACCTATATGGAATAACGTAAATTGGAGTAAGCAGAGCCAGCTTATAGTGAAGCATATTTCTCTCCCCTCTCTAGAGAGGTACAGAATACTTCTATAGGTGCAGAAGACAGCAAGCATTCTAAGACCTTGCTGACGTATTGCTTTGTTTGGCTTAACTGTGATTCTTTGTTGTGAAAGTGGATGTCACTAGAAAATGACAATTATGTATTTTAAAAACTTAAAATTTTGACTTTAAATTAAATTTAAATAAAATCTTAATTTTTAAAAGAGAACAGAGCCAAAAGAGTATTATGCTCAATGTCTGCAAAGATCTAAGTAAAAACAACCCTAACTGGTAATAATACTCTATCTGATACCTAGGGTAATGTTGGAATCACGTCATCAAACTTAAAACACGAGCCTTTCTTATATTCAGAAACTACATGGAAATCAAATGTATTATCAGTAACAATCACATCACTGGTTAATTTCACATAATGGTTTTTCAGGGAATGTAATTTGTCTGAGGGTTGGCTGGGAATTAGTTGGGAAATACAATCTTATTGTTTGTTTTCCATTAGACTGGAACCAATACTGCATTTTACTTAAATTTAACTTCAAATAACATGAATTTAAATATATATGACCACTTCACAGGATGAATTATTTGCACCGATTGGAACCTAGCTGTATCTATTGGTTTTCTGGTTTCTTTCAAGTCTTAGCTGATGTCCCACCTTCTTTAAGAAGGTCTTCCTGATCCTCCTTAATCTTAGTGTCTTCTGAGATTATCTTCAGACATGTATACACAATATAGTGTGTATATGTATGTTTATGTGTACATGTATACATATATGTACATGTATGCATATGTGTGTGTCTTGTTTGTGCACAGTTGTTCAAATGTTGTCTTTCCCATTAAATTGTGAATTCCTTGGAAGTAGGGAATTTTGTGTCCTTCTTTGTATCACCAGAACTTTTTATAGTATCTGGCATGTAGTAGGTGCCTTGCTAGTTGACTTGATTTGACCGTCATATGCAAATAAGATGTACCCAAGTTTTTTCTTATAATGTTTAGTATCAGAACATCTTACCTTGAATGTGTGTTGGAGTGTTGTCTCAATAATAATCTCCCATGTCTTATTATTACTATTATTATTAAGATAGCACCTCCCATATAATATATGAGTGTAACATAATGCTGTTACGCTATATGGAGAAAAAGGATGATTTCAGAGAATCCTAGGAAGACATATAAATTGATGCAAAATGAAGTGAGAAGAACTAGCAGAACAATTCATGATATAATAACAATAACTTTGGAAGACTGGAGAAGGCTGAGCAATACAGTGTCTGCTATAATTTCAGAGGATTGTCGATGCAGCATATTGTCCACCTGACAGAGAGGTGAGGAATTGAAGATGAAGAAAGAATCATACACCTCTAGACATGATCAATACAGAAATTTGCTTTCTGTCATACTGCACATTTATTGCAAGGATTTTAGTGCTCTTTTTTCTTTTCTTTTCTTTTGTTCAATTGGGGGTGAGGGGAGGTGGGAGGGGAAAACAAAAATTCTTATCAATACAAAAATATCTAAATTTAAAAGATCTTACTCTGAGCCTCCTCCCCTCCAAAAGACCAAAATTAGTTCACATGTATTTAGTATTTATGTAGCAGAGATTGAATTGTCCTATGGGGCCATTCCAGGTAAGTTTCCAGGAGAATTTCATCAAACACTTCTTGGGATGACCTTCTATAGGTCAATTCAATATCTGCTATACTTGCATTTTGTGCCTGTTATCTCCTCCAATAGAACATAAGCTTCTTGAAGGCATTCATTGTTTCATGTTTGTCTTAGCATCTCCAGCACATAGCTGTGCCTGGCACATAGTAGGTACTTAATGAATGCCTTCTGATTGAATTGAACTAAATTGAAACAAATTCAATTTAATCGTAACTTAATTTAGTTGATTCCACCCCTGAGGCTTCTCCTAGAGACAACAGGGACTAACCCACATTCTCAGTGTCACTGAGGGAAAGTATAATAAAGTATAAAAAAGGGAGCACAAAAATAAATATGGGCAAAACCTACCTTAGGGGCTGAAATCCCATAATCATGTAATTTTAAAAATGCAAAGACAAGAACACAAGACACCTACTCTGGTGTTAATTTGTTATGCCAGCCCTCCCTCACTCAAAAACAAAGTCAAGTGCAAGTCATGTCATTATTTCTCTGATGACATGGTCTTCTTCAGCAACAAAGGATGAACATACACAATTTGTTATGGAATCTTCAGCAAATCATTTAATAGCACTCCATGTCAGTTTCTCCATGTATATAATGAGAATAATATTTCTAGTCCTGCATTCCTCCTAGGGTACTTGGAGAGAACTAGGGAGAGAGCTAATGGACACATTGGAAATTTTATAGAAAGAGCATTTTTTAAAAGAGCTTAAAAGTAAATGTGCTGAGAGTTGATGTAACTGACAACATTTTGTCTTGTGTTTGCCATTTTTTACTTAGTATAGAGAATGTAAGATCTGGGAGGGACTTTAGAGCAGAAAATGTTATAAGTGAATGAGACCTTAGGTTTCATGTAATTCAGCTTACACACACACACACACACACACACACACACACACACACCATTCCTACCCCAGGCCATATGGCTTTTGGGAAGATAGTCACCCAGAGAGCCTCATCATGGAACACTGAATCAAAATAATGATTGCTTCATGGTATAGTGGAAAGAATTCAAGCTCTGGAGGAGGAGCCTAGATGGCAGAGAAGAAAGATACACATATGCTAGCTCCGAACCCACAGCCCATAAAATATCTGTAAAGAAGAGCTCCCAACAAATTCTGGAGCAGCAGAAGCCACAGAACAATGGAGCAGAGGAGATTTCTGTTCCAGAGAGACCTGAAAAATCGATGCCAAGTGTCCATTGTGCCCTGGACCTGGAGCAGAGCCCAGCCTTGCCTTGGCCATGGCACTGAGGGGAGCAGATCCGAGCAGGCTTCAGGGGCAGACTCTCCACTGGTCACCCAGGTCCCTCCACCCACAGGTGCCAAAGGTCAGTGAGAGGGTCTTTTCAGCTCTCCAAGAGAGGAGTGGGGTGTCCCCATAACTCAGGCCCCCTCGGGAGGCAGCAGCAGACAGGGGCTCCCAAAGCAGACAGGAGCCCAGATCCACTGTTGAAGGTCTCTGCATAAACCCCCTGAGGGAACTGAGCCCTGTGTGGTGGCCCTGCCCCACCCTGAGGACCTGAACTTAATCTCACACCGAATAGCAGCCCCGCCCCCGCCAAAAGCCCTAAGGCTGGGAAGCAGCATTTGAATCTCAGACCCCAAGCGCTGGCTGGGTGGAACTGGAGGCCAGATGGGTGTGGAGAGGACACTCAGAAGTCAAGTCCCTGGCTGGGAAAATGCCCAGAAAAGGGAAAAAAAATAAGACCATAGAAGGTTACTTGCTTGGTGAACAGATATCTCCTCCCATCCTTTCAGATGAGGAAGAACAATGCTTACCATCAGGGAAAGACATATAAATCAAGGCTTCTGTATCCCAAACATCCAAAATAAATATTCAATGGGCTTAGACAATGGAAGAGCTCAAAAAGGATTTTGAAAATCAAGTTAGAGAGGTGGAGAAAAAACTGGGAAGAGAAATGAGAGAGATGCAAGAAAAGCATGAAAAGCAGGTCAACACCTTACTAAAGGAGACCCAAAAAAATGCTGAAGAAAATAACGCCTTTAAAAATAGGCTAACTCCATGGGCAAAAGAGGTTCAAAAAGCCAATGAGGAGAAGAATGCTTTAAAAAGCAGAATCAGCCAAATAGAAAAGGAGGTCCAAAAGAAAATAGTTCTTTCAAAATTAGAATGGAACAGATGGAGGCTAATGACTTTATGAGAAACCAAGGAATCGCAAAACAAAACCAAAAGAATGAAAAAATGGAAGATAATGTGAAATGTCTCATTGGAAAAACATCTGACCTGGAAAATAGATCCAGGAGAGACAATTTAAAAATTATGGGACTACCTGAAAGCCATGATCAAAAAAAGAGCCTAGACATCATCTTTCATGAAATTATCAAGGAAAACTGCCCTGATATTCTAGAACCAGAGGGCTAAATAAGTATCCAAGGAATCCACTGATTCCCTCCTGAAAGAGATCCAAAAAGAGAAACTCCTAGGAACATGTGGCCAAATTCCAGAGTTCCCTGGTCAAGGAGAAAATATTGCAAGCAGCTAGAAAGAAACAATTCAAGTACTGTGGAAATACAATCAGGATAACACAAGATCTAGCAGCTTCTACATTAAGGGATCGAAGGGCATGGAATAGGATATTCTAGAAGTCAAAGGAACTAGGACTAAAACCGAGAATCACCTACCCAGCAAAACTGAGTATAATACTTCAGGGGAAAAATTGGTCTTTCAATGAAATAGAGGATTTTCAAGCATTCTTGATGAAAAGACCAGAGCTGAAAAGAAAATTTGACTTTCAAACACAAGAATGAAGAGGAGCACGAAAAGGTGAACAGCAAAGAGAAGTCATAAGGGACTTACTAAAGTTGAACTGTTTACATTCCTAAATGGAAAGACAATATTTGTAACTCTTGAAACTTTTCAGTATCTAGGTACTGGGTGGGATTACACACACACACATGCACACATGCACACACACATAGAGACAGAGTGCACAGAGTGAATTGAAGAGGATGGGATCATATCTAAAAAAAATGAAATCAAGCAGTGAGAGAGAAATATATTGGGAGGAGAAAGGGAGAAATGGAATGGGGCAAATTATCTCTCATAAAAGAGGCAAGCAAAAGACTTATTAGTGGAGGGAAAAAGAGGGGAGGTGAGAGAAAAACATCAAGTGTACTCTCATCACATTCCACTAAAGGAAGGAATAAAATGCACACTCATTTTGGTATGAAAACCTATCTTACAATACAAGAAAGTGGGGGAGAAGGGGATAAGCAGGGTGGGGGGGATGATGGAAGGGATGGCAATGGGAGGAGGGAGCAATTTGAAGTCAACACTTGGGGAGGGACAGGATCAAAAGAGAGAATAGAAGCAATGGGGGGCAGGATAGGATGGAGGGAAATATAGTTAGTCTTATACAACATGACTAGTATGGAAGTCATTTGCAAAACTACACAGATATGGCCTGTATTGAATTGCTTGCCTTCCAAAGGGAATGGGTGGGGAGGGAGGGAGGAAGAGAAGTTGGAACTCAAAGTTTTAGGAACAACTGTCGAGTTCTGTTCTTGCTACTAGGAAATAAGAAATACAGGTAATGGGGTATAGAAAGTTATCTGGCCCTACAGGACAAAAGAGAAGATGAAGACAAGGGAAGGGAGGGATGATAGAAGAGAGGGCAGATTGGTGATAGGGGCAATTAGAATGCTTGGTGTTTTGGGGTGGGGGGAGGGGACAAATGGGGAGAAAATTTGGAACCCAAAATTTTGTGATAATGAATGTTAAAAGTTAAATAAATAAATTAAAATTAAAAAAAAGAAGAAAAAAGAATTCAGGCTCTGATGTCAGAGAGAAGGGGAAGGAGAAGAGAGTGTCTACTTTGTGCCAGGCTCTATACTAAACACATGACAGAGATTATCTCTTTTGATCATAGGACCTAGATTCACATCTGATCTGTGATGTTTCCTATGTTGGGCAAGTCACTTACCTTTTCCATGCCCCAGTTTCCCCATCTGTAAAATAAAGTTGTACTGGCCAATCTCTGCAGTCCCTTTTACTTCTAAATCTGTTGTCCTAGGATTCTTTCTCTCCCATCTTATTTTAAACCCAGTTCCATGCCTAATACACACACCAATCTTTTCTTCCCTTCTTCTAGAAAGAGTGGCATATTAAAAAACAAAGAGATGTATACTATAGACAAGTTCAATCAGTAAGGCCAGTTTGAGGATGAGATGACTCAAAAAGAGGGTGACAGTTTCATAGAGAAGAAAAACAGCATAGCTGTGGTTGGAAGGAATCCAAAGAACTCTTGAAAACAATGTGATATCCTGCAAGAATTCTCAATTTGAAGTCAGAGAACATGGATTCAAATACTAAGGGACCTTCTAGTCCAATTCCTTCATTTTACAGATGAACAAAGTGAGACAGGGAGCAGTGAAATGACATTTAAGATGATGTATCTTGTTAGTAAAAATCTCACTCCCAGTCCTCAAATAATCCATCAAAAAGCATTTATTAAGTACCTACTTAGTGTATTCCAGGCAGTGTGCTGGGAAAGAAAGTCAGGGCCAAACACATACAGAAATGGGTAAATGAAACATATATACAAAGTACATACAGAGTTATTTCCAGGGTGACAGCACTAGCAACTGGGAGAATCAGGATGGATTTCCTGTAAGAGATGATATTTGAACTGATTTTGGGGAGGGGGGAGGTGCAGGGGGGAAGCTCCATTAATTAACAAGTATTTGCTAAATTTACATTTCAGCACATCCTATGATTCAAGAACTGAGTTAAGCATTAGAGATACAAAGATAAGAGTGGAAATAGAATTTTCCACTACACACTTCTCTCTTCCCTCACTAAAGGCACCATTTGAAATGGACCCTAGAAACTCACATGACCCAAACCTGTCACCAACAAGCAGACTGGCAGAAATGGGCCTAGCCAGCATTTTGCAGGAACATATGACCATCTGGAATTTTTCCTAGGGTCATTCCCAGGCCAGCTATGGCTATATCAGCATCCAGATTTACTCATCCTTGAGCAATGAGGCATTTGGAAACAGTCACTAACGAGAACGGAAGACTCATTTATTTCTGAGTAAAAGACTTTTTTTGTTATTGGGATGGAATACTTAGAATTCAGGAAAAGGGAAATAATTTTTCTGGAAATCAATTCATTTTCTGGAGCAGCAAAACCAAGAAAAGGTCACAGTGAAACAATATTCCAGCCTAAGACAATTAAGAGGTCAGCAGGAAAGACCTGTCTTGCTGGAACATTGATCAGGCCTGGAGAGTAGTACAGGGGAGGGCAAGCTGTGCCACAGCTAGCCAACAGCAGGCTTTAGAGGTGGCACTCTCAGCAGCAGCAGCAACTTCAGGAGCTCTCAGCCCATAGACACTAAGGGGGTTGAAAAATGAGTCAGAGGAGATTACAGGGGACACTTTGCAGGTTTTGGGTGCAAGATGCTGCTTCATCGCCCATACACAGTTCTGGGTCCCATTGACAGGGTGAAGAGGAGCACTTGTGCACTGTAATGGCCACTATAGGGGAATAGAGACCTTCATCACAGTTTCAGGGAGAAGAGTACCTGTGGTCACTCACAAAGGAGCAGGGGTGCCTGGTCTCAGGTCCAAGGCAGAAAGGAGCATGAGTGCTTATGACTGTAAGAAAGTAGGAGTCCAAGTCACATTTGCAGGGACATAATGAGTAATAGCACTTGCAGCTACAGGGGAGGAAGAACACTCTTCACAGTTTCAAGGCAGAGAAGAGTGCTTGTGCTCACTCATAGACCAGAGTACAGGTCAGGAAAGCAATGACCACACCTCTGTTTAGATAATAACATCATGGAAAAATTTTAAAAAAAATAGTTCTGAATTAGCTCTGAAAACAGCAGCACAAAAAACCTGAAGCTTGGGACATGACTCCTACCTTGGGAGCAGAGCTCACTTTTAACAAAAAGCTAAAAGTCAACAAATAAGCTGGAAAAATGCACAAACAATAAGAAAAAGAACCCGATCATAAAAAGTTACTATGATAATAGGGGGAAGATCAAGATACAAACTCAAAAGACAACAATGCCAAAGCAGTTCCAGGGAAAGAATTTTTAAAATGTGAACTGGACACAAGCCTAACAAGAATTTGTGGAAGAGCTCAAAAAGGATTTAAAAAATCAAATAAGAAGTAAAGGGAAAACTAGGAAAATAAACAAGAGGCAAGAAAATTATGAAAAAACTTCTGCATTTCTGTATATTACTAACAAAGCCCAATAGCAAGAGATAGAAAGAGAAATCCCATTTAAAGCTACTATAGTCACTATAAAATATCTGGGAGTCTACCTGCCAAAACAAATCCAGGTACTATATGAACACAATTAAAACACTTTTCACACAAATAAAGTCAGATCTAAATAAGTGGAAAAACATCAGTTGCTGGTGGTTGGGATGAACTAATATAATAAAAATGACAATTCTACCTAAATTAACTTACTTATTCACTGCCATGCCAACCAGACTATCAGATAATTATTTTGTAAAGCTAGAGAAAATAACATCAAAATTCATCTGGAAGAACAGAAGGTCCAGAATATCAAGGGATCTAATGAAAAGAAATCCTAGGGAAGGTGGCCTAGCTCTGCCAGATCTCAAATTGTTTTATAAAGCAGCAATTATCAAAACCACTTGGTACTGGCTAAGAAACAGAAGCATAGACCAATGGAATAAGTTAGGTACACAAGACACAGCAGTCATTAATATAGCAATCTACTGTTTGATAAACCCAAGGACCCCAGCCTCTGGGATAAGAACTCACTGTTCAACAAACATTGCTGGGAAAACTGGATAACAGTGTGGTGGAAGCTGGGCATAGACCAATACCTGACACCGTATACAAGAATAAAGTCCAAATGGGTGAATGATCTAGGTATAAAGATTGATACTATAAACAAATTAGTGGAGCAAGGAATAGTGTACTTATCAGATTTATGGAGAAGGGAAGAATTTTTGACTAAACAAGAGATAGAAAACATTATGAAGTGCAAAATGGATAATTTTGATTACATTAAATTGAAAAGTTTTTGCACAATCAAATCCAATGCAACCAAGATGAGGGAAAGAATTTTTGCAACTAGTGTCTGTGATAAAGGCCTCATTTCTAAAATATATAGAGAACTGAGTCAAATATATAAGAATACAAGTCATTCCCCACTTGATGAATAGTCAAAGGATATGAACAGGCAGTTCTCAGAAGAAGAAATCAAAGCTATCCATAGTCATACGAAAAAATGCTCTAAATTGCTATCGATTAGAGAGATACAAATCAAAACAACTCTGAGATACCACATCACACCTATCAGATTGGCTAACATGACAAAACAGGATGATGATAAATGTTGGAGAAGATGTGGGAGAGTTGGAACACTATTTCATTGTTGGTGGAGCTGTGAACTGATCCAGTCATTCTAGAGAGTAATTTGGAACTATACTCAAAGGGCTACAAAAATGTGCATACCCTTTGACTTAGCAATATCACTTCTAGGACTGTATTCCCAAGAGATCATAAAAATGGGAAAGGGTTCCACATGTATGAAAATATTTATAGTAGCACTCTTTGTGGTGACCAAACACTGGAAGTCAACAGGATGTCCATCAATTGTGGAATGGCTGAATAAATTGTGGTATATTAATATAATGGAATACTATTGTGCTGTAAGAAATGATGAACAGGAAGACTTCAGAGAGGCCTGGAAAGACTTATATGAACTGATGCTGAATGAAAGGAGCAAAAGCAGGAGAACTTTGTACACAGCAACAATCACAGTGTGCAAGGATTTTTTCTGGTAGACTTAGAACTTCATTGAAATGCAAGGACTTAAAAAATTCCCAATGATCTCTTAAGGTAAAATGCCTTCCACATCCAGAGAAAGAACTATGGAATTCAATCACAGAATGTAGCAGATCATTTTTTTTTTTTGTACTACGTTTTGGTTTGTTTTATGATTTCTCCCATTCATTTTAATTCTTCTATGCAACTTGACTAAGGTGAAAATGTATTTAATAGGAATGTATGTGTAGAACCTATATAAAATTGTATGCCATCTCAGGGAGGGAGGGGGGAGGCAGGGGAGAAATAGGGAGAGAGAGGGGGGGAAATCTATATGAAAGTGATTATAGAACACTGAAAACAAATAAAACAATAAAAAAATAAAATTATGAAAAAGAGTCAACATTTTGATAAAAGAGGCACAGAAAATAACATCTAAAAAACCCCAAGAGAATGTAGCATACAGTAACAGCAATATTGTCAAAGAGTAACTGTGAATGACTAAGCCATTCTGAGTAATAAGACTATTTAAATCAACCACAAGGAATTTATGAAGAAAGATGCGATCCACCTTCAGAGAAAGAACTGATATATGGAAGTATGTGTTGTATAGTTTCACATTATATCTTCATCAAATGTTGTCTTTCTGTAGTGTTGGGTTGGGAGTGAGGGAAAAAGAAAACTCAGAACTCAAAAAGTAACAAAAATAAATATTTTTAAAAATTAAAATTGGATAAGTGGAAGCTCATGACTTTGTGAGACATTAAGAAACAATAAAACAAAATCAAAAGAATGAAGAAATGGAAGAAAATGTGAAACATCTCATTGGAAAAAGAACTGACCTGGAAAATAGATTGAGAAGAGGTAATTTAAGAATTATTTGGTTACCTGAAAACCATGAGTATAAAAAGATTATCTCAATAGATGCAAATAGAGCTTTTTGACAAAATACACATTCATTTCTATTTTTTAGAAAACATAATAATAAGTGGAGCTTTCCTTAAAATGATAAGTAGGACATATCTAAACCATCATCAAGCATTACCTGTAATGAGGACAACCTAGCAGACTTTTCAATAAGACCAGGGTGAAGCAAGGATGCTCCTGTATCAGTAAGGACCCCAACATACACAGGGGGCCCTGCTATCACAGATTCTTAGATCTGCATTCATAAAAGGAAAGGCAACTTTTGAGGGGTTAACAATCACTTTAATCAAGCATATTTATCAATCCTTTAACCAAGCACATATATCATTCCCCAAATTTAGGGGAGTCAGCACCCTGAAATTCAAAGAAAATACAGAGAAATCCAAAGAGTCAACAGACATGACTTCCCCTTCCTGAATTCAACAGAGAGTTCCAACTGTCTGGCCATAATTACCAGAGAGGGAAGCATGACATCTGGGTTTTCAAAGCCATGGGTCTCCTTTCTTGGCTTCCCAGAGTCCTCATCTGGCCAAACAAACACTGTTAGAAAAACTAAGTCCCAAAGTAAAGCATCATCCTTTATACCTTTTTTAGAGCCAGAGGGCAACCCTTAAGAACCAGTGCCTCATTAACCAAAGCTGTGGATGTTCCTACAAATCTTCCCTGATCAAACTCCCTTTTATGGGCAGGCCCATTAATGGGTGGGGAAGATCTTTAATCACATTAACAATACAAATACATATACTTGTTATATACATATATATATATATATATATACATACATATATATATGTATATATATATATGTATATATATATATATATACATACACATATATACTGGTTCTAGTTAAAGAAACTCTTGCTTCTGTATTTTACTCCCAGTAAAGACTCTTGATTGATAAAGGAAAGATTCAATCAGGCACTTGTTTGTACTACAACAAAAACAGCAAAAGATTCCAATTTTCCTTGCTATTAAAGCTCCTTATCACCTCTCTTATTTAATATTGTACTATGAATGCTAGCAATAGCAATAAGAGAAGAAAAATAAATTAGAATAGGTAACTAGTAAACAAAATTATCACTCTTTGCAAATGATATGAGGGTATACTTAGAGAATCCCAGTGGAATCAACTTTAAAAAACTAGATGAAATAATTAACAATTTCAACAAAGTTGCAAAATATAAAATAAACCCACATAAATCATCAGTATTTTTATATACCACCGACAAAGTCCAGGAGGAAAAGATAGAAAGAGAAATTCCATTTAAAATCACTGAGGACAATACAAAATACTTGGGAGTCTACCTGCCAAAATACACCCAAGAACTACATGACCACAATTACAAAACATTTTTCACACAAATAAAGTCAGATCTGAACAACTGGAGAACTGTTAATTGTTCATGAGTAGTCTGAGTCAATATCATAAAAATGACAATTCTACCTAAGTTAACTTATTTATTTGGTGTTATACTAATCAAACCACCAAAAGTTATTTTATAGAGCCAGAAAAATAATAACAAAATCCATCTGGAATAACAAAAGGTCAATAATAATATGGGAATCATATTTTTTAAATATGAAGGAAGGTGGTTTAGCAATATCAGAACTCAAACAGTATTCTGAAGTGGTAATCATCAGAACAATCTGGTACTAGCTTAAATAGATCAGTGGAACAGATTAGATACATAATATATAGTAATAAACACATAGTAATTGAATGGTTGATAAATGCAAAAATCCAAGCTTTGGGAACAAAAACTCACTTTTTGATAACAAAAATTGCTGGAAAAATTGAAAAACAATTTGGCAGAAACCATATATAGAGCAAAATCTCACAACATATACCAAAATAAGGTCAAAATGGGTACATGATTTGGACATAAAGGACAATATCATAAGCAAATTAGGAGAGCATGAAATATTTTACCTGTCATGAGGATGAGGAAATAACATGACCAAACAGGAGATAGAGAGCATTATTGGATTTAGAATAGCAAATTTTGATTATATTAAAATAAAAAGGGTTTGCACAAAAAAAATGCAATCAAGACTAAAGGAAAGCAGAAAACTGGAGAAGGGGAGGGATTTTACAGAAAGTTTCTCTGAGACTTAATTTCTCAAATATAAACAGAACCCACTCAAATTTATAAGAATACAAGTAATTCTCCAAATGATAAATGATCAAAGGATCATCAAAGTTGGCAGTTTTCAGATGAAGAAATCAGTTATCTATAGTCATATGAAAAAATATTCTAAAATCTCAATTGATTAAAGAAATGTAAATTAAAACAACTCAGGTACCATCTCACACTTATCAGATTGATTAATGTAACAGAAAAGAAAATGGTAAAAATGTTGGAGAGACTGTGGGGGGAAAAACGGGACACATTGTTGGTGGATTTGTGAACCAAACATTCTAGAGAGCAATTTGGAACTATGACCAAAGGACCATAAAACTATGCATCTTCTTAGATCCAGCAATACATTTAAGTCTGTATCCCAAAGAAATTTTTTTAAAAAGGGGTAAAGACCCATATGTACAAAAATTTTTATAACAAGACTTTTTGCAGTGCAAAGTATTAGAAATTGAGGGGATGCTCATCAATTAGGGAATTGCTAAACAAGCTGTATTCCATAGTTTGCTTGATTGTGATGGAATAATATTGCACTAGAAGAAATGACAAGCAAAATGGTTTCAGAAAAAAAAACCTGAGAAGATTTGTATGAACTGATGCAAGGCATCATGAGTAGAACATTGTACACAGTAACAACAATATTGTACAATGATCAGCTTTTACTGACTTAGCTCTCCTTTGGGTTTACTGGCTACATTTCTTGCTCAGCGAATAAGCCTTAAGCCCAATTCTCTATGGAGCTCATAGATTGAACACCAGGTCCTGTACCCTGAGGGTCTTCCCCTCCCAGTTTGCTCTTTTTTATGGTTGTGATTTTTCTTTTCTTAAAAGGGACCATCCCTTGAGTAACTACTTAAAGAGTTCTATTCATTGAATGGCTGTATCTCACTCAAAGTGAGTCTGATAAGAACTTGGCTGTCCCACTTTGCCTCCTGAGCCACCTTTACTGGGCCCAGATGGCACTAGAGAAGAAAGTGCGCAGCCCTCTCTCATTCAAATCAAAGTCAAGTGCAAGTCATGTTGTCATCTTGATGTCATGGTCCTCTTCTAGAATGAAGGACAAACACAAGATATCCCCAGCAATACAATGATCTAAGATAATTCTGAAGAACTTGTGATGGAAAATGCTATCTACCTCCAGAGAAAGAACTTAGAAAATGATTTTTATTTCCTTAAATATTTCCCAATTATATGTAAAAAATTTTAAAACATTTTTAAAAAATTTTAGTTGCAAATTCTCTCCCTCCCTCTCCACCCCCTCAAAAAGGCAGTCCAACCCAGTTGTTGCCCAATAAGAGGAAATGTCAGAGACAAAAGAGCAAGTCACCCCCACTTCCTGGCTTCCGCTCCCCCAATTCTTTCTTCTAGAGGAAAGGTCAAAGGCATGACACTGGGCAACACATCTGTGGGGGAGGGCAAGGGAAAACTGGAATCTCTAGAAGTTGATAAGAATAGAACAAGGAAAAGGAGGGGCAGGTTCCTGCCATACCTTCAGAATAGAATGGACTGATCACCCTCTTGGGGTTTAGAATTGCGTCCTACTGCCTTGCCCCAGGTTCTCGTAAAGCCCTCAGTTGGGCTGAGTCAATAATTATTACTGGACACATTTCCTTCTCTTAACTCTGGCTCACCCAAACCCTATCAGTTTCCATTTATCAGTTGACTCTATCGAGAGAAGAAAGATTTAAAGATTTCTGATAAGGTGGGTGGGGAGTAGGGGGAGGGGTGGGAGAGAATCCAACACCCATCTCGGAGAGAGGTGTGGAGTTGAGGACCCAGGTCATGACTCCGCTTGAAGAATTTGACATGAGAGCTGGATTTGGCAGCAGATTCACCAGCTCAAACCCTGGTACCAACATTTACAAGGTGCATGAAACAGGCATTTAACTTCTGTAAGTCAAGGCTTCCTGAAATTTGAAATAGAAATCATGATGCTTTCACTGTCCTCATCTGGACTTTTTTTTCTCCATGGGCATTTCCCCAGGGATACAGATACACTTGTTTCCTGAGATAGTTTAGTCCACTTTGAGACAGCTGTTTGGTATGGAATCCCTGGTTAGAATAGATCTAAGTCTGCCTCTGCAACTTCTGTTCCTTGCTCCTCCCTCTGAAGCCAGGAAAAACAAGTCTCGATCTCTTTGCTATCTGTCAGCCTTTCAGAAAGCTGAAGGCAGCTTTCTTGTTCCTCCTAAGTCTTCTATTCTAAAGAAACAAGTCTTGATCTCTTTTCTATCCGTCAGCCTTTCAGAGAGCTGAAGGCAGCTTTCTTGTTCCTCCTAAGCCTTCTATTCTAAAGAAACTTCCCCAATTCCTTTGACTGAATGAAGGAAACAAGAATTTTTTAAATGCCTACTATGTTCTAACCTCTGTGCTAAGCCTGTTACAAATCATATCTCATTTGATCCTCACAATCCTGTGAAGTAGATGCTCTTATTACCCCCATTTTATAGTTGAGGAAGCTGAGGCAGATGAAGATTAGGTGAGTTGCCCAGGGTCACACAATTAGTAAGTATCTGAGACTGTACTTGAGCTCAGGTCTTCCTGACTCGAGACCCAGTGCTATATCCACTTTGATAACGCTCGCATGATTGTAAATACTTCCCTAACTTCCCACTTGCCCCTTCAGATTCATGGATTTCCCGAGAGTTCTCTGTTTATTTTAATGTTCTGTACTTACCAGGGAAGCTTTGTCCTCCCCCACCCCCTTTTGACTGATCATAGGGTCATAGATTTAGAGTTGGTAGAAACTTTACAAGTCACTGAGTCTATTGTCTATCCCTCCCCCCTAATTAATAGATGAGAAAACTGAGGCTTGGAAGAAGTGGAATGACTGCCCAGAGTCACACAGATAACGAAGGTCAGAGGTGAATATAAGCAGACTATGTTTAACCAGTAATGAATCTGACATCAGGAGATATCATCAAGGAAGTGTATGTGAGGAAAAGAAGGTGATCAAGTGACAAGGGCAGGAATGACAGGTTGTACAGCCAAGAGATAATGAGGAAAGACTCCAGCATGTTGGGTGAACTTGCTGGAATACACAGACAAGAAGTGCACAGGATGGGCAGGTAGGGGTCAACTAGTTAGTCAACAAGCATTAATTAAGCACCATTATTTGCCAGACACCAAGTTAAGTACTAGGAACACAGAACTCAAAATGAAAAGGTCCTCACGCTCCAGGATGTGTCCAAGGTCACCCAGGTAGTAATTATTGGCAGTGGGATTTGAATCTATGGCGCCCCAACTCTAGAGTCAGTCCTATAGTCCCAATACAATGGGATTATCCTTCTAGCTCTTTCATATTCCATAGGTCCCATCACTCAGGTTGTCCACCTGTTTTCTCTCATTCTTCTTTCAAGATCATGCCACCTCCTCTTCTGGGCACACATCTCTTTAACAAGACATCATTTACACTATTCTTGCATGCATATTCTTGTCTTTCCTAAAACCTTAAACCCAGTGCACTGTGAAGCCCGTAGACTGAACAACGATAGGTCCCTGCCAAAACTCCACTTAATGCCTGTTTTCTGGACCCTCCTGGCTTAGAGTGATTATCAATAATAACTGTTTCTCTTTCCGTCCCAGCTTGTTTTAGTTATTTTTTTTTCTTTTTCTCATTAAAGGGGCTATTCCCTGACTACTTTTTAAAGAGGCCTATTCACTGAATGGCCTTACCTCACTCTAAGTGAGTACCTGAAAGGGTCTTAGCCTAAAACAGCCAAGGTCTCCCACTGCATCCTGGATCATCTCCAGTCATCCTGATGAATATCTGGTCACTGAATTCAGATGGTTCAGGAGAAAGTGAGGCTGGTGACCTGCACAGCCCTCCCAAACAAAACAAAGCCAAGTGCAATTCATGTCATCATTTCTCTGATGTCATGGTCTTCTTCCATAACGAAAGATGAACACACAACAAACATGCAAGCTGTGGTTTGTCACCTACTGCCCCTTCCTCAAGCTGCTTATTACGGACTTTTCCATTTTCTTTATTTGTAACTGTGACTCTGTTGAGATTGGGAACCACATGAGTAAAAACCACAGAGGGTCACTGAAATTATATCGGAGCTTTCAAAAATGAGGGCCACCTTCTTAACTCTACCTGCTATTCTAGCTAGACCCCCCTCCACCTCCCCCCCTTCCCCCCTCCAACTTTCATCTTGGCTATGACTTGGGGAAGTCCCTTTTCTGCAATGCTCCAGTCCCAATCCAGTATCCTTCCTATTCAGTCTTGACCCTATGGCCATGAACTGGGAGACCATTAGCTTTCAAAACTTGTGGACCTGGCAATGCTAGAACTAGAGTTGCGAGAGCTTTAAAGATCACCTGCTCCCTGCCTGTTTTATAGATGGAACTCAGAGCCAGGAGGAATTTACCCAAAATGACCACACTTTCGTAGGGTAGAAATCTCAGCACCTTCCAAGAGGGAGCTAAATGGTTTCTTATAGAGAGTTATAATTGGAGTCAAGAAGACCTGAGTTCAATTTCTGCCTCAGATATTTACTAGTTGTATGACCTTAGGGAAGTCACTTAATCTCTTTCAGACTCTGTATCCTCATCTGTAAAACAAGAGAGATAAAAACACCTACCTCACAATGTTACTATGAAGACCAAACGAGATGCTATGTAGAAGGTACGTTACAAATGTATAGAAGCTAGCTAAGGTGCGATCTTCCAAGCACCAGGCTGTGTCCCATGTAAGCCTTGTTCTGCCCATTACTTATCTCAAGTAAAATATTGCTAGTTATTATTGTTTATTATCGTTCTAGCTCCAGAGACTGGGATAGATACAAAATTAAGGGAAGGTATTTTGCTTATAGTTTAATAGAGGAATGAGACACAGGCAGAGATAACTACGTATAGAGGGTTAAAGAATTGACTGGAATACTGGAATCTATATCGTATTTTACTTCATAATCATCACACCCTGTTGTGGTTTTTTTTCAGCCTGAAAATAGGTTTTATAACCTTTCCCCATCACGTAATCATCGCATGGTATAATTCAGTTTGTCACACCACTTAAAAGGTAAACAGAACAACAATGTATTCTTCAGTGGCATATGGATACATATTTATCTCTCACACATTGGGAACTGGGAAGCCTAGAATTCTCAGCCTTGTCAGTATATTTCTGAAAGCCAACTTACATGGTTTGTTTAGAGTGCTGCAGTACAATGGTATTGTTACTCAACCTAATGACGAGCCATAGGCACAGACAAGGGGAGCTGGCAGGCAAGGGAAGCTACCATGAGTAAGTCACATGATATGGTAAGACTTGCATTATCCCAAGCTAGCTAAACTGTAGTTTGTCTGCCAGCAATACAGTTTAGTAATAAATGATTTTTAAGTAATAACAGCACAAAAAATTTTAAAGTTTCATATAATAGTTGCACCCCACTTTTTTGCAAAAAGATTTGGCCTAAAATCTGCAATGATTTTTGCGGTAAAATATGGTAGTTCAGGAGGATAGGTACTCACCCTGATTCCTGAGAGGAATCTGGGCCTCTTGCAACTTCTGAGTCAAAAGACAGTCTTGAATCAAGAGATCTCAGAAAGCCCCACTTCTCCCTCTCAGTCTAACAGGTTGGCTGTATCCCTTTTAAGATTCCTGGGTATTAGTCAAGTCTGCCTTCTGATTCATAGATCTCAATTATCCTAAATGACTTCTGGCTGAATTACAAATCCCAAGATTTCAGTCAATTCTCAAGCCTTTATTACACTTGTAATATGCAGTAAGCAGGATAAGGCTATTAGAAAGCATAGTGGATAAAGCAAGGTGAGGACCTGTACCCTTTCTACAGACAGACTGGTCATTGAGTGACCTCAGAAAGAGAGAAGAGTTGACAGCCACTGGAAGACCAAAGAGGGAGTGGTCATTGGATCAAGTGGTAGCCTTCGCAGGTGCAAGAGAAAGTGACAGTGGGCTGTTGGTTGGTCCCTTCCCAAACATGTTTCCAAAGTTCTTACACACACATACACACACACACACATTTCTCACCTTTGAGGTTCACACAACCTCTGAATTTCTCATACTGGACCTATGTACTATGGTCCCTTCCTCTGATTGTCTCCTCACAGACCTCCGTTTTAAGGATGGTACTGGGACCAGACTTGTGTTCATGCCTCTAAAGGCTGTACTCCTGACTCCATCAGGATTTTCTCAACCTTGCCCTCAATGGGCATCTTCTCCCTCCCCACTTTTCTTCTTCTTTTTATGTGTTTTCTTCCCCCATTAGAACATAAGCTCTTTGACAGTAGGGATTATCTTTCTGCTTGTGTCCCTAGTTCTTAGTACAGTGGCTGGAACATGATGTTGTTGCTCAGTTAGGTCAGTTGGTAAAAATACTGAAGTGGTTTGTCATGTCCTTCTCCAGCTTATAGATGAGGAAACTGAGGCAAAAGGGGTTAGGTGACTTGCCCAGGATCACACAACCAGTAAATGTCAGCAAGATGAGTCTTCCTGAGTCCAGGGAAGTCTCTATCCACTGTACCACCTAGCTGCCCTGACTGGAACATAGTAGGTGCTCTATAAATTTTTATTGACTGACTAGTAGGGTCTTTATAAATGCTTATTGACTATTTGACTTAACACCTTTTCGTTGTCTCCCTGACAGTTATTATTCCTAATTTAAAAATAAAGAGACAGAAGCACAGAGAACTGAAATGATTTTCCTAAGGTCACACAGCAATACTGGGTTCCAGGTCTCTTGGCTCTGAATCTAGGGCTCCATCCCCTATGCCACCTGACTCTCCTGCAGTGAGTGAGCATTTAAAGACTTTCTTAAAAACTCCAAACTATATTAAAAAATGTCCAAAGGAGAGAGACAAGGAAGGGATTTACAATCCATACCCAACATACATGATACTCCATAGCAAAATAACAGGGATGATAATGATGATATGAAACAAAGATAAATCAGAGTATAAAAATAATGATTATGATAATTTATCAACATTTCAACTATTGAATTAAATAATATTTTTATTTATCCATTTGAAGGGCTTGGATTTCCTGACATACCCTGACACTCTCAGAGATCATAAACATTGTATTATTTGATAGATTATCGTATCATAGATTTGGAGTTAGAAGGAGAGAGATCATCTGGTTCAATTCTACCATTCTACAGATGATCAAACTGAGGCCCAGAGAGATTAAGTGATAACCAAGGTCATATAACGACTGTCTGGCAAAGCTAAGATTTGAAGCCAGATTGTCTGACTCCAAATGGGAGAGAAACTCATATGATGGATGTTGTTGTTTATTCATTCCATTGTGTTTGGCTCTTTGTGACTCTGTACACCACAGCAGGCCAGTGCTGTACATGAGTGTTCTGGGCAAAGATAATGGAGTGGTTTGTCATTTCCTTCTCTAGTAGATTTAGGTCAATAGGATTAAGTGACTTGCCCAGGATCACACAACTTAGCAGTGTCTGAGGCTGGATTTGAACTCAGGTCTTCCTGACCAGGTCCAACACTATCCACTGAGCCAAGTAGATGGTTCCGGTATGGTAGATAGAACATTTGATTTGGAATCATGAAGATCTCAAATGCTCTGAAGTATGTGTAACCTTAGGCAAATTAGTGAAGCTCCCTGGGCCTCAGTTTCCTCATCTGTAAAATGAAGGGGTAGGACTCAATGCCCTGTAATATCCCTTCAGTTATACAGTTATGACAACAAGTCCTGGTGTGATGTGGTGAAAAGAATTTTGGCCTTCTGTCAGGAGACTTAGGTTCGGACCCTTACTCCAATACTGACTCTCATGGGCATCTCTCAGTCTGTTTTCTTATATGTAAAACGGGGATAAAAAAGTGAAGTACTTTCCCTCTCAAGGCTTTTGACACCAAAATAGACCAAAGCCTCGAGCACTGCAGCTTACAACATATCAGGGAAGAACCGCCAGCTCCTAGCTAAGTGATTCCAAGAATTTGAAAGAGGCATTCTATCAAAGCCCTGGGAACCAATCAGGATTATATTAAGAAAAGATTGTTAGCAATCCAAAATTAGGGAGAAAAGGATTGGAAATATGCTTTATTAACTGTTGCCTGCGGCTAGAAAGTTTTCCGACTACTGAGCAGAAACTACTTTGCATGGCAATTTCAAACCCTGGAGCCAAACTGCTAACAGAGAATACAATGGGTACAATGTTTGGTGACCCAGTTCTCTCTCACCAGCCTTCTTCTGTTTTAGTATGTGCACTTGGCTTCAAAGACTGTGCTTTCTTTTTTTCAGCCCACTTGTCCTGTACTGAACTGTCCTGAAAACATCCATGGAAAATATTTCTCTTGAGGAAAACTTTCAAGGATCTATTTTGATTGTACGATGATCAACTATGGATGATTTAGCTATTCTCAGCAATATAATCATCCAAGACAATATCGTGGGACTTATGATGAAAAAATGCCATCCACCTCCAGACAAAGAACTGATGGAGATTGATTGAAGCCTACTTTTTTTAGACTTTCATTATTATTCTTGGGCGGTTTTTTGTCTTTTTCTTTTGTTACATGGCTAATATGGAAATGTTTTGCCTGACTGCACATGTATAATCTACATCAAATTGCTTGCCTTTTATAGGAGGAGGGAAGGAGAAGGAGGGAAGGAGAGTTTGGAACTCAATTTAAAAAAAAATGAATTTTTAAAAATTATGTTTACATATCATTAAGGAAAAATAAAATAAATACATAGCACATTAAGGGAGGGAAGGATCTATATTGTTCTGCCAAGTTAAAAATAATTAATGAATACTAAACCCAGCAGGCCTCTTCTCCTTTTAGTCACTGTGTGGATAATGTAAAAGTTTGCCCACTGAGGAAAATTATCTACAAAAGCCAGCTGTTCCCTTTTCACATTTTCATCAAAAATACTCTTATTTTCTGTGTAGATCATTCCATAGAAGTGAGAAAGCAGCCAAGAGATGGCTTCTTCTTTGTTTTTTGTGGTGTAAAAGTATTGTCTGAGCCCATAGTCACACAATAATCTTGAGGCACAGGTTGAGTTAGTTTGTATCCAAGAGTACCAATCTTTAAATTAATATTTTTAGATGATCTAAGAAATATCTAATGCTAAACACCCTCTTTCTTGTGTTACTTCTGTTGGCATCATAGGATACAGAAACTATAATCTAACCCCTTCATTGTACACAAGAGGAAAACAAAGTCCCCAAAGGTGAAGTGACCTGTCAGAGGTCACTTAGGTAATAAGGTACAGAGTCCTTTGACTCCAAAGGACTTCCCACTATACCACAATGACTATCCTTCTACTCACAGTGGAAAGGGAAAGGAACCAAAAAAGACTACAGAGTATTTTATGATTTTGTTCATTGTTTGAGTGGCTGTGCTCAAAAATAAATTTAAAATTCCATCCTTTGATGGCCA
The DNA here is from genome assembly GCF_028372415.1 of Notamacropus eugenii. Lineage (NCBI taxonomy): Eukaryota > Metazoa > Chordata > Mammalia > Diprotodontia > Macropodidae > Notamacropus > Notamacropus eugenii. The sequence goes on along the minus strand of NC_092874.1, from coordinate 293,972,452 downwards.
ACCTTCTGGCAATAAGCCTCCCTGCTCTTAGCAAAGTTGCTCCTGGGACAAGACATGGGTGCCATTGCCAGGTTTGTAATTCAAAACCTTCCCAGCCTGGAAGAGGCCACCAGCACTTGTGATCCACTGGCTAGAGCCTTCCAGAGCCAAACTGAGGCTTCAGGGGAGAATGTTGGTAAATATCAGAGGAATTCTGCTTGATATTTCCAAAATGAGTTTCCCCTGCCATGTTAGAACTGTCCTCTGTAAACAAAACAGTAAAACCATTTGGGCCCACCCTCTGGAAAACTCTCTGATGGATTCTAGAAACTGTTGCATAAGAGATGCAACAAAAACAGTAATAACAAAGCTTTTACCCTTCAGTCAACCACAGAGAGCTGAGCCTGGAAAGCAGCCCCTGCCCAGTGGAAGGAAGGTTGCCACCATCTGCCCACACATCAGCAGTTCCCAGCCTGGCTGAGCTTCCAAGACACCAGGGGAGCCATAGCAGGTCCTGCTTTCTTCTTTATACTCCTTTTTAAAATAAGGAGCCAGTCTCTGAAAGTATGGAAAGGGTTCAGAAATGACCTCACCAGGAAGTAGGGACCCAGTAAATCAGAGTAGAAGAGCCCAGGCCTCTCTCCTCTCATCCTGCTGGCTCTAACTTCCTTTCCAAAGTGACCTTGGACAAGAGACTACATGTATCTTGACATGTCTACTGAGTCTGTTTCCTCGCTTGTGGAAGGGAGGTGATAAAGGGAGCATGGGGTAAGAATTCAGAAGACTGGAGTTTAAATCTTCCTCCTGTTCCTTACTCTTTGTGTAGCTTTGGGTGAGCAATTGAACTTGGACCTTATCATTTTCTCCTATGTAAAACAGGGGCACTGATCTAGTTAGCCTCTTCCCATCTTGGATCTAGGATCCTATAGTCTTTATGGGCTTTGGTTTTCTTATCTGCAGAATAAAGGGGTTGGTCTCCAAGGCCAATGAGGTTCCTTCCGCCTCTAAATCAACAATCCTATGCTGGCTTCCTCTCTGGGCCTCAGTTTCCTCAGTTGTTAAATGAGGAATTTCCACATCTGCTCTCTAAAATGCATACTAGCTCTAAAGTCTGGGGTGCTATCCTACTTGTACCTCTCCTCCCAGAGGGCGATAACCTTGTAACCAGACCAAGATCCCTCTGACAACACCAGATCTACTTACATAATCCACCTAGCCTAATCTCCTTTTCCTCCCATTTGTTTCAAGTCTCTTAGAGGAGAGGAGAGGACCTGTAGATTGCGCATTTAGAGTTGAAACAACCCTCAGAAACCATCTCATCCAGTCCTCTCATTTTAAAGATGAGGAAACTGAGGCCTACAGAGCAGAAGGCAAATCATGCCCAATGTCACACAGGGAGTCATCATCGGATAGAGTACTAAACCCAGGCTTCCCAGCCCTGATATTCTCTGGACTAAGGGAAGCAAAGAGGTGTATTGATGGAGCTCCAAACCATCTATCGGTCTCTCAACTCCAACACTGGGTTGCTTTGGGGCTGATGCTGCAGACTCTTAGCTGTTTATTTCATTCAGGCTGGGGGACTTAGAGGGGAGTTGGCATGGGAGCTGAGCACCTAGAACAAGAGACTGGCTGGGCTTTATCAGGTACAGAATGGGGAAGGTGCCAGTGGAGGAGATCGTTGGCCTCCTTTCCATCCCATCCCTTCCTCATCCCAACAAACAGTGCCTTCTCAAGGGGCTGTGTTATAGACATGAAGATTGTCCTCCTGTGTGATATGAAGCTTCCAAGGGAATAGCCGTTTCTGGGAGGGTTGGGTCCAGGCCTGCTTCACCATCAGCTCCACGTCCTGGTCCGACAGCAGCCTCACCAGGTCTCCCTGGCTGTCCCGGTAATTCAGAGCAATATCGCTGCGCTGGAACTCTCGCCTGGTGGGGAAAATCAAGGGCAAGGGGAAAAGAGCAGTAGGCTTAAGGGGACTCTAGACAGTGGCCAGAAGAGAAACATGGGAAAGAACCCTGGATTTTGGATTAGAGGACCAGTGCTCAAGCACTCTGATCCTTAGGATTTATATATCATAAACATATTATATGTGATATTAATAAATATACGTAAAGTATATAATATTAATAAATGTTTACTGATTGATTCTAATTTATTATTTGGTAGATGGGGAAATTGAGGCTCAGAAAAGAGATTTGTCCACTCTCTATCACACAAGTAGTCACTAGAGGAACCAGGATTTGAACCCAGGTCTTCTGATGCCCATTTCATAACTTTTCTGCTGCATTACCCAGATACTTCTCATGAAATATCTTGACTCTGGTATTTTTGTTCTACATGGCCTTGGGCATTTACTTGTCAAAGCCTGTTTCCTCATCTCTGAAATGGGGATAATGGTGCCTGTGTAGCCTTCTTCGTGGAATTGGAAAGAACATTATCTATTGGAAAGAACTTTAAAGAATGTGAAGTAGGATTTTCTCCATTAAATCAGCACCTCCCCAAGCACTCAGTTGGAGAACAAATAACCAGAGAGTTGGCATCTTGCCACCACTTTACAGGGTTTGATGTCCCTTCTAGACTCAGTTTCTCACTAGGAAAATCTTCCCTGCCCATTACTTGAGAATGGATCTTAAAGAACAGGAGCTCTCCCTACTTAAAGAAGGCAGAGCCCATGACATTCCAGTTCCTCAAGCCTCATGACCCTTAGTCTGAAGGACTGGCCCGGGGAGCTGCCCTCTCCCATCTCCTGGGCCTCAGGATGTCTTGAGAATATTGCTTTTGCCCTTTCAGGGGTCCCCTCACCTCATCAGATCCATCAGGTCTTTATATAATGGGGTGTTCTTGAGGTCTTCTTCTATAGCAATGTCCCTAAGAAGGTGATGCAGAGAAATAAGTGATTTTTCAGCACATGCTTGGGAAGGATGAATGCCCACCTATCCCCTGCACCCTCCTTCTCTGCCATATTCCACCAAACATGGAAGAGGAGTTAACTTTGCTCCCTTTCACCCAGGTAACTGAAGCAAGAAAAATGGGTAGAACTAGTCTATTCTCTTGCACAGACTATCCCCAATGACTGCTCATCCTTTGTTTCTTGGAACCCTAAGTATTTTTCACAGTTCATTTCAGGTGTCAATTCCTTCAAGAAGGTGTTCATTCCTGATTCCCTTTGCTTGCCCCATCAAATAAATGTGCAATTATTTTGAGTGAGAAATTTACATCCACTAATACCCCCTTGATGTCAGGAGAAAATGAGGAAGGCTTCCAATACATTGGGCAAAAATTCCAAGGCAAGATTATGGAAGGACCTGGACAGGAGTCAAACAGGAGAGGTAGGTCATCATTGGCATTGTTGGACAGAACTCCCTAATGGAAAAGATCATATTTCTATGGGAGCTGTTTCCAGCATTGACTTCTCTGCAAACTTGTTGTACTCCCTGTTGCCACCATTCCCCTCACTACCAATGGGGAGCTCTTTGGGGGCAAGGACTATCTCACTTTTTAATTTGTATCTCCAGTGCCTTGCACAGAGCAGGCAAATCAATATGCCTCCATGATCAATATTTGTTGATTATTGGTTGATTGACTTTAAAAACTTCCTAATAGGGTTGTCCAAAAGTTGAATTAGTTACCTAGGATGGAAGTTCCTTATCACAGGAGTTCTTCAATCAGAAGCTAGATGACCATTTATCAGGTTTCTTATAGGGGAAATTCCATTCAAATTTTAGTTGAGCTAACTGGTTGCTGAGATCTCTTCCAGGTTGTGATTTGGGGTGACATAGGAATACTGTGGTCACATATAGCATACAGTAACCCTATGTTCACCCCTCCTGATCCACTCATCCACAATTTCACTGGTGCCAATAGGATCAACCTCCTCTATCCAGAATGACCTCAGAGCTGACATTCATTTGGCAAATAGTATCATTCAATCACTCTTAGGTTGAGTTATAATCTCCATTGGGTACCATGATGATCCTTCCCCCAAAGAATGAGTGTATGATTCAACACTGGTGGCTAAGTCAGCAGAAGGTGATCAAAGATTCACCTAATCATAACACCAGGCAGGTGGGGGCACGTGAACCTCAGAATAAAAAGACTGAAATTTCTAGGAAGCCAATTGGAATTGAGTCAGATCAAGTGCTTACTATCTCTGCTACCTACATTTTGACTTCCTAATAGTCAATTCAACAAGCATTTATTAGGGAAAAATCTCTAGAGGCATCATGGTAAAGGGGACAGAGCCCTGGTCCTGGAGTCAAAGATTATGAGTATAACTGTCATCTCTGAGGCAGGTAGAGTACTTTCCCTCTTTTTTTGGAGTGATGAACATTTGAGTTCAAGTCCTGCCTCATTCATATAAAAGGTGTGTGATTCTAGGCAAGTCACCTGACCTGAATCAGTCTCAGTTTCTCAATTGTAAAATGGGTTGTGGTAAGGATCACTTGAATGAGATAACATAAATCACTTTGCAAATCTTAATGTGCTTTGTAAATTTGGATTGTTATTATAATTTCTAGCTATATGATCTTGGGCAAGTCACTTAACTTTTCTGTTCCTCAGTTTCCTCAACCATGAAATGAGGAAGTTCTGAGCTCTAGGACCATGATCCTAGTTTTTTTCAAGGTCCACTTCAAACACCACTTTCTAGATAAAGCTTTTCTGACTCCACCCCCTTTACTGGTGCCTTACTCCCAAATTACCTTGCCTCCACTTGGTTTCTACCTAGATATGCACCTGGAGTCTCCCCCATTCACAATGGAAGCTCCTTCAAGATGACTTTTTCTTCGCCTTGGTATCCTCAGAACCTAGCACAGTGCTATTTCCCACTGGCAAGTTCCTTCCTCCTCCATTGTCATTTCCAGATCCTCCCTGACCCACTGTTACTAAGCAGTAGCCACCTTTCCTCCTTTGATGTTCACTTCCCTTGTCTATGACTAGCAGCTCCAGGTCCCTCTGCCTCCTTTCTAGAGGAATTCAGTACCTGGATCACAATCCCATCCCCCTGCTCTCATTCTAGGACACTTCAAAATGTAAAATGATCTCCCTTTCAGCATCCTCTTCCACCATCCATCCAAGACAACAGCCTCTTCACTTCTCATGATCTGCAATGTGATTGGTGCTTAATAAATAAGTCAATTAAAAAATAGCTAGCATTTATTTGTACTTTCAAGGTTTGCAAAGCACTCTGCATATGTTATCTCATTTGATCCTGATAACAACCTGTGAAGTAGGTGTTAATATCATCCCCTTTTTGCTGATGAGGAAACTGAGGCTGACAAGGGTTAAGTGACTTACTCAGAGTCACACAGTTAGTGAGTATTAGGGACAGAATTTGAACTCAGGTCTTTCTAATTCCAAGTTCAGTACTTTATCCACTATTCCTTCTATCAGTCACAAAATAATAAATGTCTATTGATTGCATGACGGATTGATCAATTACAAAGCACTCTGCTAGATAAATTCCCATCACTTGAATTATCTGATCAGCAAATTCTTTGTCCATTCTTCTTAACCCCTTAGATAATTGAGTCTGGAAGTAACTCAGACTGTTCTCCCATCTGGAGTCTCATTTCCTCTGTCTCAAGTAAAGATGACTTGGGTATTTTTTAATACTTGGGTATTACTCTGTCTTGGGTGGGGACAATGACACCCACCTTAGGAAGATCCATACTTTGAATTATATAGTGGAGAAAGCAGAACACAAAATCATCTGCACTCTCTCACCATACCTGTATTAGCCACGGGTCCAGATGGGATGAAGGTTACTACTGAATACAGTAGAGCTGATGGGTCCACTTGAGGACCAAATCCCTGACCTTGGCACCATCCTCCACCCTCTGAGTTACCCCATCATGAGCTATGGTGGCTGCTTTGGCAGAACAGAAAAAGCAGGTCAGAAAAAAACGCTGCTTTCTCACGGACCAAGTAAGGTGATAGGGGAGTAGACTACCACCAGTGGGAGCTGGAAGCAGGAACAAAAAGCCATGGACTCCAGATCTTGAGCCAAAGTACCTGATGGTGCTCACTGTGTCTTCATAAAAGTAGCATCGAAGCCAATTGGTGAGGTTATCCTCCTCTTTTGGGAAGTCCTTGATGATCTTCACAAAGGAGACTGGGAAGATCCCCGTGGCACCATGGGTAGTGCCCTGGAAAGATGAAGAGAGCATGAAACGTTGAGAGGCAACATAGTGGCCTAGTCAGAGTGACTGAGTTGAGGTTTTGACTCAGGCACTTAAGAAGTTTGTGATCATGACCAAATCATCTGACCTCTCAGAGGCTCAGTTTTCCCTTCTGTAAAATAGGAAGGCAAATACATCCCCTAAATACATGTATTCTCCCTGCCTCATAGTGTTGTGCAGAAAGTGTTTGAAAACCTTAAAATGCCATGGAAAATGAGAGCTGTTGCTTTACTCAATGTCCCTTGCAGCAGTTCATTCTCATCCCTACCAGCCTAAGTACCAGTCATTGTGGTAAAGTAGAAAGAACAATGAATTTGGAATCACAGGCCCCAGTTTCAAATCCTTGCCCTGCTATTCAATACCTGTAATGTCTTCAAGCAAGCCCTTTCATTTTCTTGGATCTCAGTTTCTTCATCTGTAAAATGAGGTTGTTGAACTAGATGGTCTTGGAGGTCCCTTTCATCTCTAGATTTATGAGCCTGTGCTTTACTACCTGCCTGACCTGGACCACATTTGAACTCAGATCTTCCTGACTCCAGGTCCAGTATTATCCACTGAATCAGCCAGTTGCCTCAAGGCAAATTCAAGGACTCCCCCAGGTCAAGAATCCCTGCTCCAGAATATTTTTCGAAAGCTAGCATTTATGTAAGATCTTAAGGTTTAGAAGGCACTTTACACCATATGTTTTTTTAACTGAAATATATTAAACACTCAGAAAAGTTTTACTCAAAATAAAATTTTTCACAGAATAGTTCCTTCACTGTCTCAGTCCTATTAGGATGTAAGTTCCTTGAGAACAGGCAGATTCCTTCTTTCTTTGTCATTATTTCTCCAGCACCAAGGACAGTGACTTACACAGACTAGGCATAATAAATGCTTGCAGATTGATTGGTTGGAAGAGGGATGGAAGGAATTAGCCTTTATATAGCACCTACTTTGTGTTAGGCACTGTGCTGATAATTTTTTTCCACAAAATTTATCTGGTTGATTGATTAAATCTCTGGTGTGGGTCTCTCTCGTTCTCTTCTCTCTCTCTCTCTCTCTCTCTCTCTCTCTCTCTGTGTGTGTCTCTCTCTCTCCACTGAAGTGCTCCCAAATTCCACACCTTGCTTGACCAAACACACACACACACACACACACACACACACACACACACACATACACACACACACACACACACACACACACACACACGGTTCTGAGTTAGGCAAGTAGAATACAAAGATAAATGGAACAGTCCCTGCCCTCAAGAAGTTTATATTCTACTGACAGGAAAGAACACGTTCATGGTTAAGTTAATACAAAATATAAACCAAGTTCTCTTTCTGATAATCCAATAATAATAATCCAATCTCTCTCCCACATGATGGTCCTTCAAATCATTGAAGATCAGTCAGTCAATCAGAAAGTGTTATTTGTTCACAACAACAATGACAAAAGATTGAACAATCTTTGCTCCCAAGGAGTTACAGGAATGTCACATGTCTATCAGTCAATAATCAAGGCCCCTTTGGTCTCCCAAGGTATCCTGATAGAACATAGTTTTGAGTTACTGTACCATCTCCACTCATTACTTTCTTTTTTTTTTCTCAGTTTATCCTTAAATAGTCATTGCAAGGTCATCTTACCTCCAGCCAGTCCTTGTTGACTCGGCTCAATAGAAAAATCATGTCCTTGGCCTTGAATGTCAGCTCTAGTTTGCTGTTTCCAGTAAAATCGAACAAAGCCTGAAAAGACATGAAGGTAGATGGGATTAATATGTAAAGATATGTTCCAGAATTTCTTAGGAAAATATCAATGTTGCCAAATAAAGAATAGCTAATTCTGGGTAATAGTATTTTAAGAGGCTTAGTTATTAAACTTGGGTTCAACATTGTATAAGTAAGAATCCATCTCTTAATCATCTGATTTCAGTGAATCTCTAAGAAAACCTACCCTAGAATATAAGAAGTAGTCTGGTGACCTTGAAGTTTAGAATTCTGAAGAGGTACCACACAGACACCATGAGATAGTGGAATGTGTACTGAACCTGGGGAAATAAGTTCAAATCCTGCCTTGGCCATGTATTAGCTGTGAACCTCTTCTGGTCACTCAGTCTCTCTGAGTCCCAGTTTCTTCATTTGTGAAATTAGAATGTTGGACTAGGTTGATCTCAGCACTAGAGCTATGATTCTACATGCTATCTGTCCAACTAGGGTCACGCACTAGTAGCTGATATCTGAATGAACAAAAAATCATTTATTAAGCACTTGTTTAATAATTAATAATTAAACACTCTAAAGATTTCATTGTTGTTGTTGTTCAGTTGTGTCTGACTCTTTGTCAGAAACTGAGGAAAACTGAGGCAAACAGGGGTAAGTGACATGCCTAGGGTCACACAGTCAGTGTCCGAGGCCAGATCTGAACTCAGGTCTTTTTGACTCCAGGCCTGGTGCTCTATCCATTGTGCCATATAGCTTTATGTACCTTATCTCATTTGATCCTCACTACAGCAATGCCTCACACACAGTTGACAATATGCTCATAGATCTAGAGTTGGAAGGGACCTCAGAGGCCATCTAATCCAACCCCCTCATTTTACAGAAGAAGAAACAGGCTCAGGACCATTGCACTTCAGGGACCATGTAGTCCAATCCCCTCATCTTCCAACAAAACAGTGTGCTGAATTGAGAGGATCAGATAAGTTACTGAAGGCAAAGTGCTTCCCAAACCCTAAATGGCCATAGAAATGTCAGCTGTAATGAACAACAATTCTGTGAGGTTGGTCCCTATTTTACAAATGACTCAGCTGAGACCCCAAGAGAATGAGTGACTGCCAGTTAGTGTCAGAGGCAGATTTTCAGCTCATCTCACTTGACTCCAAATTCAGTTTTTATCACCATATGACACAGCCTTAGAATACATAGCCCCCAAGCCCCTATGCTAACACATCCACACTCCCACACATAGCACCAGAGCACATGAGGCACCCAATAACAAATGTCCTTGGAGGGGCTGATTGGCTGAAAAGTTGCTCTCCATGGTGGAGGTTTAGAAGCCTTACAGGTGAGGACATGGAGGCCACAGGGAACACATACCTCAGCACATGGGGCACCCAGACGGTCAAAACCGGGAGCTTGAGAAGAAATGTTCTTGCTGCAAAGAGAAAAGAAAGACTCTACATAAACTTTCTTTCCTCGAGGTTTATATGAAGGACAAACTCAGAGGGTTCCTCCTCCCCCAAGGAGATGCTTCCTTTGGTTCCATTTCAATAGAAGCTCTTTGAGGGCAGAGACTTTCTTTTAGCTTCTTTTTTTTTTAAAAAACCCTAACCCTGAGTACAGGGTCCTGTGCTTAATAAATGACTATTGACTGACAAAAGAACTGGGCTGGGCAGACTCTCCTGCACAGGACCTGGAAAGGAAGCAAAAGCTGGAGCATGGATGACTGGCCTCTCCCTTGTGACTTGAACACAGGACCAGTTCCAGGCAAGATATAACACAAATGCCTTTTATCATTGACCCCAAAGCCCCATCCCTAGGATTGGTTGGATTCTGAGCTGGAAAGGACCTTAAATATAGGCATCATACTTTAGGAAAGATGTTGGTGAGTGGAAATCCATTTAGAAGGTGAGCAGGGAGGTGAGAGGACGTCTCCCCCATACAAAAAAAATCATTAATGTACACAGTGGCAGAGGCTATTTGATTTTTGTCTTCATATATCCAGTGCTTAGCATGGTGAATGGGACATAATGAGGGTTTCATAAATGCGTGTTTGATGTGTGTAGACACACACACATATATATATATGTGCATGTTTGCATGCATGTGTGTACATACTTCTATATGTAGGCATATAGTGTGTGTGCCCCTATATATGCACATGTAATCCCCTGCCTTAGAATACAAGTTGCTTGAAAACAGGTAGCTTTCACTTTTGTCTTTGTAGTCCAGTACTACCAGCATAGTGTCTGGCATGTAGCAGTCACTTCATAAATGCTTGTGGATTGAAAGATTGACCGGGGACCATGTTGTATGAGGACTGGTTGAATAGATGGGAGATTTTTAACCTGGAGAAGAGAAGATGTAGGCAGACATGATAGATAGCTGTCTTTAATTTTTGAAGAGATGTCACTGGGAAAAGGAATTATACTTCTTTTGTTGAATGCAAGGTAGCTCAGGGGAAAGAGTGCTGGGCCTAGAGTCAGGAAGACCTGAGTTCAAATCCAACCTCAGACACTTACTAGCTGTGTGACCCTGGGCAAGTCATTTGTCTGTCTCTCTTTCCTCATCTGTAAAATGGGGGCCAATCATAGCACCTACTTTCCAGGATTGTTGTGAGGATCAAATGGCATATAAGCATAAAGCACAGTGCATGCCACATAGTAGGTGCTTACTCAATGCTCATTCCTTTTCTTTTCACAGGGTATAATAAGGAGCAATGGGTGGAGAGAATGAAGAGGAAGATTTAAGCTTAAGATTTCCAAGCAGAGCTGTCCACAAGGAATGGGTAGCTTGGGGAGGTTCATAGGAGATTAGGATTTAGTTCTGAGGGGGATCTTGGAGATTGCCCATTCTAACCCCTCCATTTTACAGATGAGAAAGCTGAGGCCCAGAAAGAGTATATGACTCTCCCAAAGCCACATAGGTAGTAAGTAGCAAGGCCAGACTCTACCCAATGTCCTCATACTCCAACTGCAGGACTCTGCATTGTACCACCAGCCTCACCGGCCCCCATTGATCCTGGAGGGTCACGCTTTTCTTCTTCTACAGCATTCACCAAGCACCTCCCCTCCCTGCCCAGACTGCAACAGAAATCCTCTTCCAATGTCTCCAACACACAGGCACCTAGTCTCCAATGATCCAGAACTTGCTATCTGTGTGATGCTAGGAAAGTCACTGAGCCTCTCTGGGCCCCAGTTTTTCATCTATAAAATCAGAGGATTGGACTAGATCATTCCTCAGGCCCCCTTCTGTTCTAAATCACATGTTTCTATGGATTTCCTGAGACAGGCTGTTCCACTTTGGTATAGCACAAACCGTTAGGAAGGTTTTATTTTCTTTTACTTTTTTGCTTGCAGTTAACCCTGAATCTGTCTCTGAAACTTCCCCTGATTGCAGTCTGGGCCAAACAGGAGAAACTTAATATCTCTTCCAAGTGACATCCTTCACATAATTCAGGAACTCATCTCATGTGCCCCTCAAACATTCTCTTCTCCAGACTAAATATTCCCATTTCCTTCCACCAGCCCTCAGATGGCATCATCTTGAGTTCCCCTCACAATCTTCGTCATGTTCTTCTGAATTTCTGCCTGGTTGTCAGTTTCCTTCCCAAAATCTGGTCTCCAGCACTGAACATGCTACTCCAGATGTTTCCTGGATGAGGTCAAGGACAGCAATCCTCTAGTGGGAGAGATCCCACTCCCTCCCTCTGGACACAATGCTTCTATTAAATATTCCATGTTAAGGCACTAAGTAGAGGCTACCACAGTCTAGTGTGAGCCACAGATCCCTGGCGGGGGGAGGTGGGGGGTTGTCTACAAGACCCTTTCAGGATGTCCTCATGATCAAAACTACTTTTATAATTCTACAAAGACAAAGTCATTTGCTTATTAAAATATTTTTTTCTCTTCCAAGCACATATTTGCATGAGAACAGATTTTCTTCATGTTTCAACCAAATCAATATTAATTGAATGCAGAAGTAGATATGAAAACCCAGCTTTCTTATATTAAGTTTGATATTAAAGACATTTGTAAAACAGATGTAAAATAATGCCACTCAGCTTGCTAATTTTTTGTTTGAGAAAATACAGTTATTTTCCATTAAAATTTTATGTTAACATGTAATAGGTTATTATTATTTTTAAATAAATCAATAAATGGTTAAACTTTTATCATTTTTAATTTCTATAGAATATCAATAGCTATAACTCATATCAACAAAAGTTCTTTGAGTTCCTCAGAAATTTTTAAGTGCGTGAAAGAGTCCTGAGGTCAAAATGTTTGTGAACCCTAGTGGAAAAGCAGCCAGCCTTCCACTCAGAAAGACACCACACCAAATCCCCCTTTAACACATAATGGCTGTGTGACTCTGTACAAGTCCCTTAACTTCTCAGCACCTCCAGGTTACTCCTGGAGATTATAAATTAGAAATAAACTGCTACTTTACATCAGTGAAGCAGCTTGGGGGCACAGTGGATTGAGCCTTCTTGACCAAGAGTTAAGAAGACCTGAGTTCAAATCTGACCTCAGATACAAGCTGCGTGACCCTGGGCAAGTCACTTATTTTGTCTTCCTCAGTTTCCTCATCTCTAAAATAGGAATGATAAGATTACCTGTCTCACAGGGTTGTCATGAAGGTAAAAGGAGAAAATATTTGTAAAGTGTTTTATAATCTTTAAAGTGCTGTATGAATACTAGCTATTATTATTATCAAAGAGACCAATTTTCACACTATGTGCTCTCCATAGCTTGAAACAAGCCCAAGACCTTTCCCAGAAAGAGAAGGAATGTCAATGGGACAGACTTCACCATGTCCCACTCACAGAATTCATATGTCATTGATCCTTTTTGGGCAAGGGCTTCCCCAGGGGAGTGATGCTATGAGAGTGATCTTCTGGAGATAGATTGAACCCTGTAGAGAGATTCTAATGCTAGAAATGAGGGGTGACCCACTCCTGATATAAGAGTCTAGAAGCTAGGTAGGGTTTGCCACTCACACTTTCCGGGTCCGAGGCCGGAGTCTTCTTAACGCCTGGGGGATTTGCTCGGAATCATAGGAAGACTGGTAGAAAAAGATCCTGACATCTTCATCCATCAGTACCCAAGAAGGCAGGCTGAGAAGTTTCTGTGTTTGGAAAAGGAAGAGGGGGTGTTATAGGAGGCACAGAGAAGGTTCCAAACAATCTCCTTGAAACATCTCCATCCTCCTCACCCCAATCCTTCTTCCTCTAACAAAGGGAGCATGTGGCTAATACACTGGATGACAGACGCTATGGGAAAGGAGAGTATCTGCATTGTAAAGCAGAGATAAAATCGTACAAAAGGGATCCATGTTGATAGCAGGAAAAAACACTCCATTTGGAGTCAAAAAGATCTAAATTCGAATTCTGGCTTTTCCCTTCTTTGGGCTTTATCTCCCCTAACACATCCTGGTCCCTTTGCAACCTGAAGCCTTTTGCAAATATTCCTTGCTAGGTAGCTCAATGGATAGAGCTCCTGGCCTGGAGTCAGTAAGGTCTGCTTCAAACTCGTATTAGCTGTGTGACCTTAGCCAAGTCACTTAACTCCTGCCTGCCTTCATTCCCTCCCTCAACTGTAAAAGGAAGGTGATAATAGTTAGGGAACTAGGGGGCACCATAATGAACAGAGCACCAAGCTTAGAATCAAGAAGACTCATCTTCATGAGTTCAAATCTGACCTCAAACACTTACTAGCTATGTGACCCTAGGCAAATCACTTAACCTAGTTTGCCTCAGTTTCCACATATGTAAAATGAACTGGAGAAGGGAATGGCAAACCACTCCAGCATTCCAGCATTCTTTCCACCGTACCCCATAAGTGATTGGCATAAGGTCATACAGGTCATATGACTAAAAATGCAATGAAGCCGCTAATATAAGCTTTAAACATTTGGCATTGTAAGCGCCAAGCTATAATATTTGGATTCATGCATTTTAATTACAGATTAGTATTTCACAGCTTTATGCAGATTTGCTTTGTCTTTGCTGTTGTTACAGCGGCCCCTGGTGGAGTAGCAAAGCCATCACTGCTGAAGCTCTTACTTCCCTTTGGGTCCTTTGGGACCAATCCTTCCTGGAGCCCTAGTTTGTCCAGCCAAAATCCCATGCCTGTAGAAAGTCAGGGCTGGAATAATTGGGTCCCATTGTGTTAAGTGTCTGAGGAGGTGTGGCAGAGTAACAAGTAACATTGTGAAAAGGTCATTTAATTTGGATTTCAGGGCCTGGATTCAAATTCTGACTCTGACGCTTACTCTGCTGGGAAAGTCCCTTGGTCTCTCTTGTCCTCAGTTTTCTCTCCTGTAAAATGAGAGATTTGGACTAGGAGACCTCAGAAGTTTTTCCTAGCTTTAAATCTATAACCCTTTGGTGAGAGAGACAGAGAGAAAGACGGGGGGGGGGGGGGCGAAAAGGAGAGAGAGAGAAAGAGAAGAGAGGAGAGAGAGAGAGAGAGAGAGAGAAGAGAGAGAGAGAGAGAGAGAGAGAGAGAGAGAGAGAGATTCTGGTTTCATCTCAGCTGACTGCCATTATTTACTTTTGGTGCCTTTCCTCCACTGATTATGTCCTGTTTATCCTTGTCTACATGTTTGCATATAGTTGTTGGCATGTTGTCTCCCCATTACACTGTGAGCAGGCAATATTGTAATTTTGTCTTTTTTTGTATCCCCAGTACTTAACACAATGCCTGGCACACATTAATAAATGCTAGACAACACATTGTATTTGACTAATTGTGAATCTTTGGGCAAATCCCCTCCCCTCTTATCTAAGATCATAGATCCTGAACTAGAAAGGATCCTAGAGGTCAGCTAGTATGACCCTCCCATTTTACAATTTAGAAAACTGAGATCCATAGAAGTGACTTGACTTCAAGAACTCAGCTTCACATCTTCTAGTTCTCATGCTTTGTCCTGCTCTAACCCCAAACTAATGTCCTTGTGAGTGAGGTATCCCCATCCTCTGTTCATTTTTGGACCTGAAATAGCAGCTGAAGCAGAGACAGGAAGGTCATAGATGTTCAACCAATATTGGGGAGGTGACTGGAAATAGACAAATGATCAAATGCTGGGCAGGCAGGTGGTTATTTCCTGCACTAATTGTACCAAGTCAGAAATAGAAGACTGTTATCCCCACCATTGCCAGGGGAGAAAACCGAAGGTGATAGAGGAAGGACTGGTCCCATCAAACCCTCCTGCTAGGTCCTGGAGCAAATCATCAGAAAACATTCTCATTATGGCGGTAAGGGAGTGGGGAGTGGGGCTTTCTCCTTCAGGCCTAGAGCTGATCAGAGTCTCTTTGGATCTCTCGGTGGGTTCCTTTTTTTTTCGTTATTACTACAAGTTTCAAACTGTGCTAATCACCATGACCCTGGGATATGAAACCAGAAAATCACATCTATATCGACAAATAAGAGGAAATGATGACAGGCTTATGAGAAGGAATTTTTACTTAGTACTTTGAGGATCTGTGATTTGGGAGATGAAGATACTCCCTCCTCTGGCTCTGATCACAGCTTGTCCAACACTTACCAGTGGTTGGTCTCTGAGAGTTATCATGGCTTAAATGTCCTCCACCACCCCCGCCCTGTGGCCAATCTCTTGACAAGTCTCTCTGAATTTAACTGAATGAAGCTGAAATAACAGTTATACAATCAAGCTCTGGGCTGTTATGAAGACAAAAACATGATACAATGGAAGTACCATCAATGGTAGTGCCAGAAGTCTTATGTTTCTGACATTTAATACCAGAGGGATTTTTTAAAAAATCATTTTGCCTTTATGGCCCTCACTTTGCTCATCTATAAAATGAGGGAGATGGACCAGAGGGTCTCTGAGGTCTCTTTCAGACCTAGATCTAAGATCAGTGAAAGACCTTGGCCAAGTCACTCACTTTCCTCATCTATAAGATGATGGAAATAGACCAGATGGCTGATGAGATTCCTTCCAGATCTAAAACTATGATATTATGTGTGACCATGGGCAGTGAGCCTCAGTTTCCCCTATAAAATGAAAGCAGTAGATGGTCCCCAAGGTCCCTTCCAGCTCTGATCCCTCATTGCAGAGTGATCTGACACACCCATCCTCAATTACATTTTCTGTCACTGTCAAAACTCCTAATAACAGCCCTGCTTCCTTCATGGAATCATCATTAAGAGCTGGGAAGGTCGCTGAAGTTTAACCTTCTCTCTTCTCTGGTCACCTTCAGATTTCCAAAGTTGTCTGTTTATCCTCTATTTATTCCCCTATGTCCTTTTTTGTCTCCCCAGCTAGGTTACACTCCAGGACAGGACCCCGAAGATCCTTCTCCTCTATCCCCCACATCCCTGAGAGTCTGAGAAATGGACTCCCAGATAGTTCTCATTCTGGTCTTACACTAACAAGCCCTGGGTTGAAAGGAGAACTAAATGATGTAATGTCAATTGCGTTTTAAAGATGAAATTCAATGAAAAACGCCATATTAGATGTGTTCATCCTAAGGCAGTATGAAGATAACTTCCCCTTTAAACCTTCCAAACTTCCTTATTTCTGTAGCTGCTCTTTCAGGCTCCCAGGTTCATTACCTCAAAGTCATCTCGGACTCTGCCCTCTCCCTCACCCTAAAGCATCTTGTTAGTGACCAAGGGCTGTCAGTCCTAATAATGAAAATAATGAGTTATCATTTACTATCTAAAGAGAGCCTAGCACTTTACAGTTGGCAGAATATTTGACATGACACTTCACCACAACCTGGTGAGATCTGTACTACTATCACCCCATTTTACAGATAAGGAAACTGAGGTTAAGAGAAATTATGGGAAGTATACAGAGTCTCAGAGCTGGTAAGTATCTAGGACAAAACGTGAACTCAGGTCTTTCTTCCCTTAAATCTACACTGACATCTAGTGACCTAGTTCTAGTACCACAGTATCCCCTCACATTCATCCTGTTTTCTTCATTCACATGGTTGCCATCCCAGCTCAAGTCCTTTCTAGCCTGGACAATTGCAATAGCTTCCTCATTGATTTCCATATCTTAAGTCTCCCTCCACCCCCAATCCATCTTTCACACAATTGTCAAAGTAATTTTCCTAAAGTGTAGGTCCGATCATGTCACTCTCCTCTTTAAGAGTGGCTCCCTATGGACTCCAGAATTAAAAAAGAACATCCTCTGCTTGTCTTTTACCTGGCAGTGCAGTGGATAGAGTTTTGGACTTGAAGTCAGATCCTACCTTAGACACTTACTAGCTCTGTGACCATGAGAAAGTTACCCAACTACTACCTGCCTCAGTTTCCTCATCTGTAAAATGGAACTAATAACAGTATCTACTTTGTAGGGTAATTGCCAACAAACAAAGCACTTCACAAACCTGAAAGAGTTCTTTAAATTTGAGCTATTATGACTCTTGCTGCAGTTATTTAAAGTCCTCCAGTCTGGTGCCAGTCTTTCCTTCCAGAATTATTTCATATTACTCCCCCTACATGCAAAAAAGTCCCCCAGCTTTTTGTGCAGTTTCATAAACTCAGCATCTCCTACCTCCAGGCTACTGCTCAGGCTGTACCCTCATGCCTGACATGCTCTCCCTTTTTCCTTCCTCCCACTAGAATCCTCAGTCTCACTTACCACCTCTGCCTATCCCACTAGTTTTTAGTGCTTCCTCCCAGATTAACTAACCATAGACTGTAATCCCTCAGTAAAATGTCAAGTTGAGGGCAGGGACTGGTGGATTGATTGGGTTTTGGTCTGGTTATCCCCAGCACTTGGCACAAGACTTTGAACATAGCTTGTTGAATTGAGGCAAGAAGGTAGTCCAAGTAAATAGAAAGTATCATCTCTGTTTTGCATGTCAGGTAAATGGTATTCAGAGAGGTTAAGCAACTTACTGAAAGTCACATAGCTCTTTCCAACATATCACCCTGCATTTTTCTCACTACAACCTCCTAAGTATGGTGCAATGGAAACAATGGTGGCCCGGGCACAGGGGACCTCAAGTCCAAACCCCTCATTTTACAAAAAAAAAAAAAAAAAAAAAGGAAAAGAGACTCAGAGAGGGAAAAAGATTATGGACCAGAGATTCTGAGCTGGGAGGGGACCTCGAGGCCATGCAGTCAAACTTTCTCATTTTATAGATGAGAAAACAGGTCTCAAAAGACATTAACTGACATCTGAAGTCACATAGGAAAGAAAGGAAGGAAATAAGTATTTATTAAGCTCCTACTATGTGCCAGGCACTGTGTTAAATGCTTTACAAATATTATCTCACAACAATCCTGGGAGACAAGTTCTATATTATCCTCCCTTTACAGTTGAAGAAATTGAGGCAGACAGAGGTTAAGTGACTTGCCCAGTGTCACAAAGTTTGTAATAATAATAACAATTATAAAAGCCAACATTTAAATTGCTTTTACTATATGCCAGGCACTGTGCTAAATGCTTTACAATCTCATTTGATCCTCACAGCAACCCTGGGAGACAGATGCTTTTATTATCCTCAGTTTATAGAGTGGGAAACTGAGCAAACAGAGGTTGTCACTTGCCTAGAGTCACACAACTAGTAAGGATCTGAGGCTGGATTTGAACTGATTCCAGCACTCTATGCTGTTAGACACTCAGCAGCCTCAGAGCAGGTATCAAAGGTGAAAGCACTCTTTCCTTACCCATCTCAGTTCCTCTTCCCTCCCTCTGTTAATCATTTCCTATCTATTCACAGTTTGCCTTGCATAAATTTGTTTACACGTTGCATCCTCTTTAGATTGGAAACTCCTTGAGGGCGGGGGCAGTCTTTTGCCTCTTTTTGTATCTCCAGCACTTAGAAGAAAGCCTGACACATAGTAAGTGCTTCATAAATGTTTATAAAAAGAGAGAGATAAAAACATTCTCTCTACCACTCCCTCAAATGAATGCGAATGAACATCCTTGATACAAAAAAGTAAGATATCATGGACAATTGATTCTATGTTCTCCATCCCCATTGCTTGAAAATCAACCCAAAGGGTTACTGAGAAGTTCTAGAGCACTCACCGTGCATGGATGGGACAGATAGGGTACCCTATAATGGGATTACTTCATTCCTGTGCCAAGGGGAGAGGCGAGTGGCCCTAGGACTGGTGGGGTCAGGGCAGTTGCCTGCATCAGTCCCTTGAGGCACTACTTGCCAAGCTGGGACCTGAACCCTTTCTTTTGTCTGATACTCAGAAGTACCTTCATATAGTAGTTGAGGGCTGGGATTCGACTCTCAGCGATTTCCTGCTTGACACCAACGTAAACCTTAGCTGAAAGAGAGAGCAATGATTAGTGTGTTAGAAGTTGTCTTAGACCACAATAAGGTGCTGGAAGAGAATATGTCAACATGTCAGAACTCTGTTCAGTCAGTAGTAACCAAAGGTGACTCTAAGACTGATAAGCCTGCCTCTTAGTGGAGAGGTGGTGGACTACAGGTGAGTAATGAGGCATACATTATTGGGCAGGACCAATGTATGGATTTATTTTATCCGTATTTCTTTGTTACAGAGGCACAACCTGCTTTGTGTGGATGGAGGGAATAGAATTATTAGAGATATTTCAAAAAGAGAATCGATAACTTTTTAAAAAATATTCTAAGATCCATAGACAAAAATGCCATTTTTCTAGACCTAAACACCATCTGACTCTAATCTACTCTTTTTAGAGGTAGAGAAACAGGTCTTAACAAGGAGAGTGATTTGCCGAGGGCTGCAGCATAGTTTGTCACAGAAACACGGAATTCCAGAATCTTAGATTTAAAAGGCCCAGAGGCTACCTACATAGTCCCTGAGAAGTGGGTGCCAACCTCTGCTGAGGACCTCCAATGAGGTGGAGCTCATTACTTCCCAAAGCAGCCATTCACACTTATTGGAAGACCTTCAGTGATGGAGATCTCACTACCTCTCAAAACTGCCAAGGTAAAGCTATAATCATTAGGGAGAATTTCTTTGCTGAAACCTAACATCCTACAAATCTACAATCCCCTTCCCTCCATTTCTGCCCTCAAGAGACAAACAGATCACATTCAAGGCCATTCCACATCAGAGCCCTGGATAGAGCTAGAACTAGAACCCAGGCTCCCAGATTTCCAGCACAGCATTCTCCCCAATTGACAACAACAGGAATGCTCTGGTGTCCAGAGGAACAATCTGAAGAACAAGACTGTCTAGCTCAAGGGAATCACCGAGTCACTCCTGAGAGGGTTCCCTCCCTGTCCCCAAACCCCTGTACTACCCTAAAAGGACAGAGTGAGGCTGGGGCAGCCAGGAGGGCGAAGAGATGAAGTTCAAGGGTAGGACGAGAGCTGTCTATAGCCTACCCGATAGTGCAGGGAGAGTGCAGGCAAAGGGGGCGGGGCCCACCTGGCAATGTAGGGAGTGTGCAGGCAAAGGGGGCCGTCTTGCTCTCAGGCCCAAACCTCTCCTCCAACTTGGTCTGTAGGGCATAGAATTGGCGGTATCGGCGGTAAATGAGGTACTTGGCTCCCCCTTTCGTCTTCACCTCAATGACAAACACCTGAGGAGGGACAAAGATTCAGAGGTTGGTTTGGAGGCCAGGGGAGAGGCAGCGGAGAAGACGGAGCAGAGGAGGCTTAGAGAGGATCTGAGAGTTAAAAGAGAACTCAGAGGAACCTAGGTCAACCTCTTCATTTTAGACAATAAAACGGAGGTGCAGCTCAGTTTGCCCAAGATCACACTGGAAGTGAGGTAGATTCCAAATTCATTGTTCTTTCTTCTGTCCTGGGCTCTCATTTGATGGTTAAACTCTGTGATTCTGTGGGAGTGGGGTGTAAGTCACATGACCAAACTGTCCTTATGAGTATTCCTTACATATAGTACTTAATTTCCTGTCTCCATACCTTTGCACAGGCTTTTCTCCCACCATGCCTGCAATGCCCTTCCTTCTCAATTCCACTTTTTAGAATCCCTGGTTTCCTCTGCTCAAGTATCACCTTTTACATTGTGCTTTTCCTATTTGCCTTCCCCAACTGAATGCCTTCCTCCCATCAAATCATCTTATGTCTATATATTTATTCTGGACATATGGTTGCATATGCCTGGTGCCTTCTTTGTTAGACTGAAGGTATCTACTGTCTTTTTTATCTTTGTTTGCCTAGTGCCAAGCAAGCACTTGTTGACTGGTTCATTAACTTATATCTTCAGCCATAAACCTGTTACTGCATCTGAAATCCTCTAGTAGTTTGGACCCTGAAAGGCTGAGCTCTTTATGGTTTAAAGCACAGAAGGTGCTTCTAAGATGTGGATCTGTCAGCCATGGCACTGTGCAGTGCTCGATTTAGAGTTGGGGGATCTGGATTCAAATTCCCTTTGTGTCATTCACTGTGTGACCTTGGACAAATCACTGCCCTTCTCCAAGACTCAATTTCCTCTTCTGTAAGAAGGTTAGATGAGCCAGCTCCTATCCTTCACATCTCTAAATCTATGACTCCCAAGATACACAAAGCCATTATCAGCCATTACCATCTTAGCTTTCTTTGATTACTGTATCTGATGAACTTCATTCATCTCCAGGATGCAGAGGGGCTGGGGAGGGGGAGGGCACTGGAAGGGTAAATTGTGTTTGACCTGGTGTCATTGGCAAATGGAAGGATCTGTGCCCCCATTCAGGCCAAGTCTGATAGAGGGAGAGCAGAGGACTTTGGAGGACCTTGAGTTTCATTGGTGACCCAGGAGTTGTCCCCATCCCGCACCCCCTGCCCTGCCTTGCCCTGCCCAGAGAAGGCTGGATGCCCTGGTCAGGAGTGCCAGAATCTTTCTTACAAAGTGGCTAGTGAAGCCCCTCTTCTCCTCGATGTCAGCGATGTTGGCTGATATAGGCACGTCATCTGGGAGCTGGTCAAAGTCACTGAGGAAGCAAAGGGAAAAGTGATCAGGCCAGAAATTTTGGAGAACCCTGACGGGATCAGAAATATCCAGAATATTCATCCAAGAAGCATTTTCCCAGTACTGTGTATAGATGCTGTGGAAGATACAAGGATAAAGAAGACAGTCAATGCCCCCCAGGGAGCTTACACTCCAACAAGTAGATAAAATGGGTGTGCAATGAGTTACAATAGGAGAAATAAGGAGTTAAGTGTAGCATCCCAAACTTGAATCTATATTGTAATAGAATCGGGGACCATCCAAACTGGGAGAGCTGCTCTAACAGAGAATGTTATAACAGGGGAGGTCAAAGCTGGGAGGGGTCTCAGAACAGGGGAGGTCAGAGCTGGGAGGGGCCTGAGAGCAGGGGATGTCAGGGCTGGGAGGGAAATTAAAAAATGAAATGTCAAAAATGGAAGGGACATTAGAGAGCATCTAATCCAACCCCCTCCATTTACAGAAACCAAGGTCCAGAAAGGTCATGTTGTGGTTAATTGAATATTCTAGTTAAGAATTCAATTGCATTAAAAATAATTCTTTAATACTAAATTCCATTGAACTTAATTGAATTTTGCTGTCTGATTCAGGAGGCCTTTCAGAATCTTGCAGGATGTGAGAATTGTCCTTACAAAGATCAATGTTCATTGCACAGGACTGAAATTTCAAGTGACTTAAGCTATGGGGTTGCTCTGTTTCTGGAAGAAGGGAAATCCCCCAGAATGCTCTATCTTACTGTCTTCTAAGTAGAAAGAACCTTGTGCTTGAAGTCAGAAGAATGGGTTTGATTCAGCTCCAACACATACTGGCTGTGCAGCCCTGGTGGAGACACTGCTCCTCAGTTTCTACATCTACAAAATACTAGCTACATGTCTGCCTCATGGGGTACGCTTGTATTCCACAGTTTTTTCGTATGAATTTAACATTCTCGAAGTACTGGAGATAAGGAGACAGAAACAAAACCAGCCTTGTCCTTAAAAAGTTTACTTCCATGGAGGGGCTCCAACATTTATTCAGTTAAGTTTAATACAAAATATTCAGTGAAGTTGGGTGGGGGGGAGGAGGAATCTGACAAAATCCTAGGACTATCTAATGAGATTTTTAGGGATCAGAAAAGACAGAATGGAAGAAGAGGTACCTGGGCTGAGACTCTAAGCAACCCCCAGAACTAAGAGGTGGAGGTGGGGGGTGCATTCCAGGTGTAGGGCATAGTCTATGCAAAGTTATGGGAGAGAAAAATGAAATGCCAAGTTTGGGGAGCAACAAATCAGACTGTTTGACTGGAAGGAAAATGCATGAATGGGAGAGACACGAAAAAGTGCAAATGTAGAGGGGAGCCAATGTGTAGAGACCCTTCAATGGCAGGATGACCATGAAGAAAGCACTTTGAGAAATCTTTAAGCATTATAGAAATGTGACGTGAGAAAGGAAGAAAAGGAACAAGAGGGGGAGGATCTCTGCTTTCATTAGTGAAGGGCAAGGGGTCCCTCCCATAAAGGGAAACCCTTTTATCAAGGCAGGCCAACTCCTGCTGTGCAGTTTTTGGTCCTTGGGAGTTGCCTGGGGCTCTGAGAAGTCCAGTAATTTGCCCAGAGTCCTAGGACCAGAGGTCTAGGGTGGAAGGGATGCTGGAATCCACCCAAATCTAACCTGCTCATTTTACGTTTAAGGAAACTCAAAGGTTAAGTGACTTGCTGACAGTATGTGTCAGAGATGGAACTTGAACCCAGGCCTTCCTCAGTCCAAGACCTGTCTATCAACCCCACTACTTTTCATTAAGGAAATCGATTGTGAAGATGGGATATCAAGGGCAACCTAGATGACCTCTGTGCTCCCTTTCTAGTCTATGACTCCATGAAGGTCAGAGTGGTTAAGCAGCCTGCCTGGGGTCACACAACAGATCAGTGTCAAAGCTCTGTCGCAGAGCTGCTTCCACCCTGACCACAAGAAGCAGCTATTTTCTTAAAAGATTACAAAATCTGAGAGACAGGTCTATCCTCCCACAACAGCAAAGTAGTTCCCTGACCCAGACGGCACCCAGGTCACCCAAGAGAATTGGGTGACTTCTTTGAGGGATTCACTTCTTTGAGAAAGCATATGACATGCTCCTTTGAGCAAATGAATTTTTATTCCCAAAGTGTGTGTGCATGTATGTGTGTGTGTAGGTGTATGTGTGTGTTTGTGTTTGTGTGTGTGTGTGTGTGTGTGTGTGTGTGAAAGAGAGAGAGAGAGAGAGAGAGAGAGAGTGCCTACTCCCCTGTGGCTCCACTCACCATGCCCATAACTTTCCTCATCAGAATATCTCTCCCTAGTCACCACTTCCCTTCATGCTTTGTCTCTTCTTAGTAGAATGTAACCTCCTTGAGGGCAAGAACAGTCTTGTTTTTCGTATTTACACATCCAATCCTTAGCACACTATCCAGGATGTAGGAAGCGTTTAATAAATCCATGCATTCATGTGTTCAAATATGGTTTTTCTAGTCATATGAGAGCACCAGACTCCTAAGATTGTGACCTGGAAGGGCCCTTAGGGGTCACTTTCTCATAGGACAGATGATGAAGTGGAGGTCCAGAGAGTTTCAGTGGCTTGTCCAAAGTCACACAGGCAGGAAGTCACAGATCCTGACCTGCTTATTATCTTGGGTCCTTTCCACACCAGACAACTCAGGAGGAGAGAGGGGCTTTGAAAGGAAGGATGCTCTCAAAGACCAATGAATCTGGCTGCTTAAAAGATCAAGTCTGGGGAACCAGTTCCCCAAGGAACCCTCCCACCTCCAATCTTCTCCTTGTACTTGTAACCACTCCTGAGTAGCTCAGCAATTATTTCTCTC
The DNA here is from genome assembly GCF_028372415.1 of Notamacropus eugenii. Classification (NCBI taxonomy): domain Eukaryota; kingdom Metazoa; phylum Chordata; class Mammalia; order Diprotodontia; family Macropodidae; genus Notamacropus; species Notamacropus eugenii. The sequence continues at coordinate 293,947,886 of NC_092874.1, read as the reverse complement.
AATGTGTGGATGCCTTGTTTCCTCTCCTACAAGTAGACTGTAAGCCCCATGCATATAGGCACCATGTCTTCTCTCCAGTACCACCCTCTCCCCAAAGAGCCCCCACAACTTTTGGAATATGTGTCTAATAGGCACAGTTTGTGAGGACACACAAGGGAAAGAACCCATGGGGTTAAAGATTCAGAGTTGGAGACATGGCACAGACTGTAATGTCACTTTTATAGTATGATCCTAAGTCATGGAAGCATAGATTTAGTGCTAGAAGGAATAGTCTTTTTGCAGGTAAGGAAACTGAGACCCAGGGAAGTGAAAGTGTTTGCCCCAGAATAACACAGGTAAGAAGGGGCAGAAAAAGATTCAAACCCAGGTTCTCTAACTCCAAATCTCAGTCTCAGTTTTCTCATCTGTAAAACAGGGGAAAAGAAAGTCCCAGCTACACAGCATGAGTGTAATGTTCAAATGAAATAATGCATACAAAGTGCTTTGTAGGATTCCGGTCAAGATGACCAGATGAATGAGAGACAGACCATCCAGTTTCCACATCCCCACTCCAGCAAAATCCTAAAGTTCAGACCAGAGCAGACAATCATGAAGGAATACAATAAGAAACTATAGTAACTAATTTTACCTGAGAGCAAAGGAAAGACAGAAAGAATCTCCTCCTGAAAAAAGTCTCAAAAGAAACATTTCCAGGAATTTTATAGCAAAAATCCAAAGCTGATATGTCAAAGAAAAACATATTTCAAGCATCCAGGGGAAAAAGCAGTTCAAGTAGCAAGGTACAACAGTCACGATCACACAAGACATGGCAGTTTTTGCTAAAAATCAGAGATCTTGAAATACAGTATTCTAAATGACAAAAGATATAGGCTTACAATCAAGAATAGTATACCTTGCAAAGCTGAGTATAACCCTCTAAGAGGGCAGGGGAACAGAGGACTGAAGAATTTCTGATGAAAAGATAAGAGCTAATGAGGAATTTTGAAATACAAACATAAGATTTATTTGAGCAAATTAGAAAGAGGTATATTATAATGTAGTGCTAATTTTATAATAAGAGAAAGAGAAACAAGTGCCCTTTCAGAATTATAATGTCTTTGAAGGTTTTTGAGGAAAAACAGAGGTCCTGGGGAGGTGAAATTGGTTCCATTTTGAGGGTTTGAAGGGGTGAGAAAAGACTCTTATGAAAGCAAGGAGCAACCATGTTTCCAGAAGACCTATTACAAAGCACATTGGTCACATCCTGACAGAGAGGGGATAGACATAAGGTGTAGAGCCACATTTTCGGACATGGCCACTGTGTGGATTCATTTTGCTTGATTATGTGTACTTATTACAAGCAGGTTCTTCTTTCTTTCTCTGAGTTTTCAATTGGGAAGTAAAGAGAGGGTTAGCAATTCTGATGGGAAATTGTCTTTTTTTTTTTTTTTAAACACACAGAAGAGAACAGAAGGAAATTCCAAAAGAACAGCTAGCAGGACAGTTTCAAAAGTAACATGTAGAATTTAGAACTTTTTTAAAACAAGTTTTATGAAATGGAGAGTCACTGTTTCATACAAAACTCTTTTTTTGAGTTCCACTGACCATATGGAAATGACTTATTCATTGTTTTAGTCCAAAATATGAATAAATTAATTTAAATAACATTTTTGCACACCTGAAAGTATAAATGCCAACTATTATTATTAAATATCAATAATTCCCAAAGTTTTCTAATGGATTTCAGATAGAAAAATGGTCTGCTACATTTAATGATCTGCCTTCCATTACACCTGTGGATCAAATGGCTATTTTTTTTTCTTGTTGTTATTGTCTCATTACCTGATTCAATGACATTCAGACAGCAAAAACTCCGAGATGATCACTTTAGTGTTCTGCAACCAATGGCATGGGCCAATAACAATACCATCATTACTATAACCACCCATCATCACCACCTCATAGTTGGCAGAAAAGTGCTCTGTAAGCCATAAAGCTTTTTATGAACCATCCTTTAGATCTGAGGGTCTAGTTCAAGACTGGGCGCACAGTAAGTGCCCAGCTTTGACCTTGCATTGGATGTGGACCCAGAAGATCTGAATCTGCTTCTTACTGGCTATGTGACTATGGACACGTCACTAATTGCTCTATGGCTCAGTTTCCTCAAATGAGAAAGTCAGACAAGCCAATCTGTACTTCTTTCTGTGATCAGTGCATCAGGAGATGTTTTCTATCTTTAAAGAAGACTTACCAGAATCCCTCATTCACCAGATGGGCTCTGACTCAACCTGGTCTTCCCTAGCTTTGCCATCAGTTCCCCCACCAGAGTGACAGGAAGCTCACTGCAAATAACCTTCAGGGGATGGTGAGAGACTCTTACCCAAAGGACAAGATCAGAAGCTGTACTAAAGGTCCTTGTCCACTCACCTCTCCTCTCGAAGCTGTTTGGGCAGAGACATAGCTTTGGATGGTCAAGGGGGAAAAGCTGGAGGTCAACAAGGCCTGGGCAACTCAGGCTGCCAGCTGAAGCCCAGCCTCTCACTTCCTTCTGGTTGCCTTCTTGGTCTTTGTGAGCTCTGGGATCCCCCAGGGCTCCTTAGTTTTGCCTGGGGATCCCCGCGTATCCAGAGCCCCAGGAAATCTGGGAAATTCCTCCTAATCAAGCTCACGTTGCAGCCTGGCCCCACTGGCACACTTTCTATCAATCCCAGAAGCCCTAAAGGCTTTTGGGGCCCTTCCTGTCTCTTTAAGGTTAGTTTCCTCAAACCCTCCCCTCTCCCTTCCCCCTTCCCCCACAATTGGGGAAGTACCACTACAGATGTGTTTACATAGGCAGGCAGGCAGGCAGATTCATAAATTATTTGTGCTGGAAGGGACTGCCTAGAAAGATGGTCTAGTCCAACCACCATATTTCACATACAAGGAAACTGAAGCCAAGAAACATTTGGCCAAAACCATTTGGGTGACTGAACCAGAACTGGAACCCAGGTTTCTTAATGTCAGAGCGCTTTCCCCAGAAATTTATTTCCTGGCCCCTGTTTTAGAAGCAAAACCTTGCACCACACATAGAATGAGGCAAGCTCAGGTTTGATCAGCCCTCCCCTGAACCCCAGGCATCCAGAGTTCCTACTCCATTGGCCTCCCATTGGAGAACTTAAAGAGGCAAACCCACTCAGCCTGGGAAGGAAGTGAAGGAAGCTCTTGCAAGGCCAGGTCGATTGAAGGAAATAGATGGGGAAAGTAATGTGTTGATCCATCATACCCATAGCAGCACTCTGGCCATTACCTCCAAGCTCCTTTACATCTCATGGGACTTTTCTTACCCTGTGCTGGTGTGTGCCACCATCTCCTGATCACTTCATCCCATAGGATCATGGATGTAGAGATGGAGCTGTAGCAAGAATGGGATTGAAAACCCACTCAGAAAGATGAGTTTGTATTTTTGCATTGGTGGTAATTGGGAGTCACTGAAGATTTCTGGGCCAGGGATGAAGGGTGATATGGTTAGGTCCCTATTTTCAGAACATCAACATGGCAGCAACTTGGAGGATGAATTGAAGATGTGAGAGAGCAGAGGCAAGGAGATAATTGGGAGATAAAGTACAATCATCCAGGTTAGAGTTAATGAGGGCCTGAACTAGAGTGGTTCAGACTTTGTATTCCCAGCATTTGGTGCAAAATCTGACACAGAGTAAGCTCTTAACAAATGCTTATTGACTGGCTTTGGAGTGAACGGAGAAAGGAGGTTAGATGCTCAGAGATATCAGATTAACAAGACTTGGCAGCTGACTGGATATAGGGACATAGGACTGGATATAGGTTCTGATCCATATTTGTGTTCCTCTGGTAATCAGTCTAATAAAGCTTATGGACCCCTTCTCAGAATCACAGTTTTGAATCAAGTACATAAAATTACAAAGAGAACCAATTTTATTATAATACAGGTATCCACATTTTTTTTTTAAGTTCAAGGACTCCAAGTTAAGAACCCCTGATTCAGGAAGAGGAAAGAGTTAAAGATGATTCAATGGGTGTGAACTTGTTTGATTAGAAGGATAGTCAGGCCATAGATAGGAAAAAGGAAGTTTGAAAGGAGGATGGGAGAATGTCAAGAGTAATGTACTGTAGCATGGCTCCACCCCACCCCTTCTCAGGAGACTTGGTCGAAAGTACACCTAAAGGAAAAATAAGATCCCCCCCTTGACCCCTCTGCTTGAGCCCAATTCCCTACCCTACTGGAGACTGAATGCAGGTTTTAGACCATGATAGTTACAGTACCTTTAATGGTGGTACCTTCCCCTCTCCTACTTATCCTGAACAATTGAGGGAGGTGATATGTGTGTGTTTGTCCTTTGTTGCCGAAGAAGATCATGCCATCAGAGAAATGATGACATGACTCGCACTTGACTTTGTTTTGAGTGAGGGAGGGCTGTGCAGGTCACTAGCCTCACTTCTCCTCCAGAGGCATCTGAATCCAGCGACCAGATATTCATCAAGATGACTGGAGATGACCCAGGATGAGGCAATTGGGGTTAAGTGATTTGCCCAAGGTCACACAGCTAGTGAGTGTCAAGTGTCTGAGGTGAGATTTGAACTCAGGTCCTCCTGACTCCTGCACTGGTGCTCTATCCACTGCACCACTGAGCTGCCCAGGGAAGTGATGTATACACTGGGAGGATCTTATCACTGATGACTCTCATCAACTTGTAACATCCTTCAGGTCTCAGCTGAAGTGCTCCACCATCCAGAGCAATTCTTCTTAGCATTTCACATCTGCCATTAACTCCTTTGGTAGTTGGGTTGCAAAACCCATGAACCCCCTTCTCCAAATTACATTTGCAAATGTCTTGAGTAAAATGCATAGGATTGCAAAGGAAACCAACTTGTTTGAACTAAAGATATATTTCTTCCAATGCAAGTTCATGGACTCCTTTGTGGGATCCATGGACCCCAGGTTAAGAGCAGCTGCTCTACAAGAGCCCCAAGCTTGCCTGGATCTATTTTGTATCTATCACCACATGCATGTTTTGTATCCTCCAGAGAGATTCTAAGTTCTTCAAGGGCAGTCTAGCATTGTGCCTGGCACATAGCAGTTACCTAATACATTTAAATTTGGTTGCTATCTCCTCTGCTGTGGTGCCTGGCACATAGATGAATAAATGCTGATTATAAATTACATTCTTCCCCACCCCATCCACCTCCCCCCAACACCCAGGAGGATGTAAGCAAGGTCCTTTAGACTAAGGATTCTCCTGCCCCTTCCAGTTTTTCTTTATACAATGACTGTAGAATTCTCCCGTTGCTGTGGCAGGTGCAGTTGGCCTAGAGGCCACTGCTTTCTGCTTTCTACCTCTCCTTCCTGGGGACTTAATCAAGAACACCCTACTAAAATTATTAGAATTTGTTGGTTTTTTTAGCCCATGGTCAATATGCTGGTCTCACCCCTTTTCTGGTATTTTCTTCATATTGTATTAAACGAAAAGCTAAGAATTTAATCACAAAATTTTAGAACCACAATTTAAGCAAATTCTTAACATTAGGACAGATTGTTTTGGCTCTCTGTAATAATCTAAATTTATTTTTTTCTAAATAGCCTGTTTTAGCCAAGTCAAAACCCTCTTTGGTTTCAGGAGGAGAGGGGGAATAGGCTGCCAGAACCACTGGGGAAAAGGAACAGGTAAAATATGTTTATCATCTCTTTTAATGAACAGGCATTGGTTGGGGAAGTTGAAAGAAGATTCACTCTTTCCTTGGAACTTCCTGAGTCCTCTGCCCGAGAGGCCAATGTCCCTGCTTGTAGCCCAGCCCTACCCTTTCTCCTTTTGCCTGCTGCATCTTTCCTGCCAGTGCTTTTGGGATCAGCTCTTAAAGTTCCCCTCATCCTCAGTCTCTCTCACAGACTAGAAGTGTCTTTAAAAAAAAAAAAACTCCAAGAAGATTCAATTCTGCCTTCTTACAGTCCAGGGGTGGGGAATCTGTGGTCTCGAGGTCCTCAAGAACAAATCTGTGAAATTTGAATTGTCAGAAGACCTCACTTGAGGACCTAGAGGGCCATATGTGGCCTCAAGACCGCAGGTTCCCCACCCCAGCTGAACAGTCCATGATTGCTCACCAGAATGAGAAGGGAATAGAAGCTGCAAGATGCCAGCCAGTTCTTAAACCCCTCTGCATTTGTATCCCCTGACTCTTGCACAGGATAGGCACTTCATGAATGAACGTGAGCTCAACTGCTTCAGAGATCAAGATGTCCCTGACTGCTTCTGGCCATGTGTGCCTCAGGGCTGAAGGACTCAAAGTGAGACAACAAAACCATCTCCTTGTTGGCCTGGGGGCAGGAAGAGCCAGTGACCTGAGGGGTCTCTCAAAGAGGTGGCCAATCTTCAGGTACTCTTCATTTCTCCTACTAGCTGGGGAACATGTGAGCTCCATCCTAAGCTCTCCTGGAGATGTGGATGGCTAAGGTTGACTAACAACCAAAATAGCGGGAGTCAACTCTGAACTTGAACCTGGGCCCCTAGTTTCCTTTCCAAAGTAGGTGACTGATCAGTGACTGAGATGGACTTGTCCAGGCTGAAAGGCAACCTTGGGAGTTTGAGAGGTCTGGGGATTCTGATTCCTTAGGCTGGTGGCAGAGCAAGCTTTGGCATCAGGCAAGATGAACACCAAAAAGAAAACCCAAGCCTTGGCTTAGTTGATCCATAGATGTGGGCTTAGTAGAATAACGATAAAATGAAGCAATGCCTATTTATCAGCCTAGCAACTATGTTCCCATGGGGCTTATATATCTACCACCCAAAGGAGCAGAGCTGTCATTCTGCATCTTACCAAACACCACTATAAATCTTTCTGCCAACACAGCTTTGTGGGTAATTTGATTCATATATCTTTTGCTTATAGGACAGAAATATCTGTTCAGTTGCTGATTCATATTATACAATGAGTAGCTCTAGTTATGAGTCAAAACTTAAGATTTAAGAAAATTGTCCTTGGGGTCAGGGGGTGAGGATGTAATGATGCAAAGAGCGTGAGAAAAGGAAACCAAACCCCTTCATTAGTGGTGTGTGGGTCCAAAGCACAGGAGTTCCTTAGTGGAAATGGAAAGGGGACTCTCTCTCTTTCTCTATCTCATAGATATTTTGTTTTTGTATAAACAAGAAGAATAAACATATCAATGCATATATGATTTCTCTTTATGTAATCATATAGCATATATCTCTCTATATAGAGAAATGATATATATGGGCAATTATGTATCATAGATAATTTTTATCAATATCTTTTATTTACCTTCATTTTCCAGTATATCCCACACCTATCCCCACTTAGAAAGTTACCCATTATCCAACACTATATACAATATTTCATGCTCATCATTCCTCACCTTTGCAAAGAAAGGAGAGAAGCTATTTTCACACTTCTTCTTTGGGGTCCTTTGGTCATTACAATTGTACACCATTTGATTTTGATCTTTTTCTTTCCATTGACGTTGTGGTTAGTTGCGGGTTCTGCCTTCTTTTCTTTGCATCGGTCCACCATATTCACTGTTTCTTACAACACAGTAATATTCCATTGCATTCATGGGTCACAATTTATATTGCCATCCCTCAGTTCATCGACATCTATTTTCTTTCCAGTTTTTTGCTACTACCAGACAAATGCTGCTATCAATATTTTGGTGTCAATAATATTTTCTTTCTATATTTTACCTCCTCAAAGTATATGCAGAGTACAGTGCCTGGCATATGGAAGATACTTAGCAAACACTTAATGATTGAGTGATTGATTTCCAGGTCAAAGAAATTTTATATATATTTTATATTACTTAATTTTCATTCATTTATGTTGTTTTCTTCCAGTGGAATTACAAGGTCCTTGAGGGAAAGGACAATTTTCATTTTGATCTTTTTATGCACAGTGCCTGGCACATAGTAGGTATTCAATAAATACTTGCTGAATGAATGGATGAGTTAGTTAGCCCCACTAAGGATAGGTGATGTTCCCAAACTTATTCACAATTTATTGACCAAATGGGGACCCTAGACATTTCTCTCCTACTCATGAAATACAATGCATTGGAAAGAGCATTGGATTTGAAATCAAAGGAGATAAATTCAAATCCCAACTCTTACTATGTACTAGTTCTAAGGCTTTGGGCATATCACTTAATCTCTTTGGTCTTCAGTCTCCTCATATGAAAATGTAAGGAGTAGGCCTAACCAAGAACAATCAAACGCCTCAAGATTACACTGACCAGCAGGGGGCAGAGTATGTTAGCATGAATCTGCAGTTCTCAGTATCAAGCCAACCTCTAACTTGATAAGAAGTTGGGTAAATCTGCTTAAGTTGCTAAATTGGTTTATTGGATGGGCTTTGCAGTGTTGAGCCACTCAGTTAAATGTAGTATGGGCATGAAATCATGAGACTGGCTTTCCCATATGATTCATTAAATTAGACTTGCTATGTTCTATAACAAATTAGATTCGATCAAGAATATAAGACAGAATAATTTGAACACTAAGTCACAGAATTTCTGAATTATTAGAGCTAGAAGGAATCTTAGAGATTACCAAAGAGGAGGGGACTACATATCCAAGCATCCATGGCATAGACTCAAGGATGTGACCAGTCAAAGAGTGGAAAGACATGTCTCATCCCACTCTTTTCATATTAACCAGTCAATAGATGGAGAATGGCATGGGGGATAAGGCACTGGACTTTGAGTCGGGAAGACCTCAGATACTTGGTAATTTTAAGACCCTGGAAAAATCCCACACATCTCCCAGCTTCAGTTTCCTCATCTGTAAAATGACAATGTTGGCCTCTAAGGATCTTCACACCTCTAAGTATAGAATCTAGAATCTTAGAATAGCTAGTTGTGGCACTTGGCTCCAGCACAACCCCACCCTACTTTAACCTGTTATATCACCCAACACTCCCCCTCTATACTCCCTCCCTCTGTTGGTAGTGTCCTATGTCTCCTAACCTTTCTCCTTCTGCTTTAGACATCGTATCCTCGGAAGGTTATAATATAATATGTGTGTATATTTATGTATATATGTGTGTATATATGTATATGTGTGCATATATGTATATATTGTATGTATAAATGTATATGCATGTGTATATATGTATATTCATGTATATATGTGTGTGTATATGAGTGTATATATATAGTCAGTGACCCACGCACCCAAAAACACAACTACACAGGTAAAATTCCTCTCTGACCACATTAATTCCATATCTTTTCTACACACTTTCACGCATCACCCCATGGCTGCAGCAGGCAACCAATGGGGGAATTTGAGCTCCTGGGTAATGAGGGTCCTACCTGTCTTGCCCTACCCATTTCATTTTTTGGTGGAACCAAACAGGATCTGCATTACACATCTCATTCCATTACCTTTCTTCTGAAATTCACCTCTCTTCTGAACATTCTGATTTCTGCCAAGGAAAGAAGGAAACAAGCATTTGTTAAGGACCAAGCACTTCAATAACTGCCTTAAAAATATTATCTCATTTGATGTTTACAACAATCCTGGGAGGTGGGTTCTATTATTATCCCTGTTTTGTAGATGGGGAAACTGAGGTAAACTGAAATTAATTGACTTGCCCAACTGGTATGTGTCTGAGGTAAAATTTGAACCCAGGTCTTCCTAACTCTAGGCCAAGTATGCCACCATCTACTGTGCCACCTAGCTGCCTTGCTACTATCCCTCCAAGTCTCCAAGGTTCTCAACCTTTATTCTTTGTTCTTTCCACCATAGCCAATCAATTGACAAATCTTGTCATTTAACGGTCATCATACCAGTCCCTCCTTTGCATTCCCCCCAACTACCTTCCTCATTCAGATTCTCATCTCCCCTCACCCTGATGACTGCTCAGTTCAGTCATTTTTCAGTCATGTCCGACTCTTTGTGACCCCATTTAGTGACTTATTGATTTGCCATTTCCTTCTCTAGTTCACTTTACAGATGAAGAAACTGAGGCAGACAGTGCTAAGTAACTTGCCCAGGCTCACACAGCTAGTCAGTGTCTGAGGTGAGATTTGAACTCAGGTCTTCCTGATTCCATGTCCCACATGCTATCCACTGTGCCATCTAGCTGCTCCTGATGTCTGTGGTAGACTTCCAACTGCCTCAAGTCTCTTCTGCAATCCTTGATACAGTTGCCAAAGTAACATTCCTAAAATACAGGTAAGTCTAGTCATGTCACTTCAGGATTCCATCTACTCCAAGGGATCCCTCTTGACTCTAGGTTTGAATATTATTTCAGCTTTTTCTTAATATGTTTAAAAAGTCTATTTCCAAGCATGTTTTCTTTCTGTCCCTCATGCCTGAAATACTCTCCCTCCTTATCTCAGCAGCCTCCCCTCCAAGTGCCAATTGAAATCTCACGTCCTACAGGAAACCTTACATTTCATCCTTTTGATCACCTCCTTGTCTTGTCTGTATCTTGTTTGTCCATTGTTGTTTGCATGCTGTCTCTTCACGGGAGCTCCCTGAGGGCAGAGACTTTGCTTTTTACTTCCTTTGTATCCTCAGAGTTTAGCCCAGTGCCTGACACATAGCAAGAGCTTAATAAATCATAGTTGATTGACAGATTATAAGGTATACCATTATTAGTTATATAATTTATGTGGTTATAAAATTGTATCATTTATAAATAAGCAAATATCAATATAAATAAATAAGCAAACATACATATATTGGGGGTATACATTCAAAATCTTTTTACTGATGGGGTGAGCAAAAGAAAAACATTTAAAGAGTAGTCTAACTTCCTTAGTTCACTAATAAAGAAACCGAGGCTGAGAAAGGGGAAGTGAATTACCGAAAGACACAAGTCAGTCAAAAAGCCAGGAATAAGAACCAGTTCTTCAGACTCAGTTCCTGTCTAATCCAAGAAACATTTAAGTGCAATTTACAAAGAAAAAAAAACCCAGTTCCTGCCTTCCAAAACTTTACATTCTACTCAGGGAAATTGACACATACATAGATTATTAAATACAAAATCATTTGAAGAGGGAGAGAGGCTAATGCCTGAGAGGAATCAGGAGAAGCTTCTCATCAGAAGTGACACCTGCCTTGAAGAAAACTAGGGATCCTGCGAGGAAGGTAAGAAAAGAGTGCATTCCAGGCATGGGGGACAGCCCATGCAAAGACAAGGAGGTGAGAGATATAGAATGCCAAGTTCAGGGAAGAGCAAATAGTCTATCTTAGAGTATGCAACCAGGACTAATAGGGGTAATTGGAGTCAGAGGTATTTTCTCCTAGAGAAACCTCTTCTAGAGATTATAAGGAGTTACTAAAGTTGCTTGAGCTAAGGAATAACATGGCCACGTTTGTGCTATTAGAAGATGAATTGGGTGGCTATGTGGAGAGGTAATTGGAAAGGAGGAAGATGGGAGATACAATGAACAGATACAATTATTCAAGTGAGAAGTGATGAGGACCTGAAGTTAGGTGGAGCAGTGCTCTTTCCACTCATACTCCTGGCAAAGAAGGCCATGTCCTTAATGGGCAGGTCATCCTATGAGTTGGGATTTATTGATCCCCTTCTGTCTGCCCAGCCTGATGCTAGATGCTGGTGTTAGCAGCAAACTCTGGAGTTCGGCTGGGACTGAGCACCAGAGAGGAGTGGACAGAGGAACTCCATTAGGATCATAAAAGGAATATGAAGGGGGAAAAGGTCATCTGAGGCCATGCAGCAGAAAGGAGCATGGAGAGTAAACACGGAGCTAGAAGATATTTAAGCCAGGTCTGTCCTACTGCCTTCTGGGCGGGTGTACCCAAGGCACACTGGCCTGGCTCTTGGGAGATTTTGAGTTCTGAATAAGAGGGAGGAGGGAGATAGAAAGGAGGAAAATCAATAAGCCCTCAGCTCAGCTGGTCTGAGATGATCTAGGACTCCCTCACCCTTCCCCGCCATGACTATATCTTCCCTTAGCATGGTGGTACACGACCCTCGATTGCCTTCAGAGGAGCTGTCAGTTTGAAGCTCAGATGACATCTATGTTTCTCTAGGGGTCTTATGTGATCTGCAGCCAGATCCTGTACTGCTTGGGAGCCAGGACACAGAGTACGTCCAAGAGGGTATTTAAGCACCGATGACGTAGCCTACAAATTTGGCCTCTGCTCAGATACTTGGCTCTTTAACAGCTGAGCTTCCCTATTGCTGGGTGAGACAGCCCAGTGAGGAACATCCTCAGGATGATAAGAAGGAAGACAGAGGCAATGCACAAAGGGGAAAAAGACATAGTCCCATGCCCCAAGGAGCTCGTAATTAGAGGAGACAGTGAGGTGTAGTAGGGAAATCAGGAGACTTGATTACAAATCTCACTTTTCATGTTTTGTCCAGCCTTGAAGAGCCCCTCAGGACTAGAGGGCTGGATCCTGGGTCCAACCATTGTGTTTTCTAAACCAGGTTTTATCCTGGGTAAACATGAAATTAGGGGGATTAAGCTTTCCATTCTCACACTTCTGGCATACTGGAGACAATGCTAATTAGAGTTAAAGTTAACAAATGGAGAGATTCCCCAAAATGTAGGCATGAGAACAAAAAGAAGCACCTAATGTACAAGGTAAATCAGATAAGAAATGTGTATTTCATTGCTTTCATTTTTTAACTTTTTTCATTTTAAAAAAAGTTGAATTTTATTTTTCAATTTATAAGTATTTTTACTTAATCTGTCCTCCCCACTACTCACCATTGAGCTCATTTAAAAAACAAAAACAAAAACAAATCTCTCAAAACACATCCATTTAGGCCAGGAAAATAAATTCTGACACTGGTTACACTAAAAATGTATCTTTCTGCATTTTAGGTTCATCATCTTTTTGTTAGGATTATTCATCTTCATTCTTTTGGACTTGGGGTTTTTAAATTGCTTTGATCAGAGTTCCAGTCTTTCCAATTTGTTTTCCTTTTTAATAGTGTTAGTGGTTAAACTGTTCTAGTCCTGCTCTCTTCACTCAGGTAGTTTATTCCTACACAGAAAGAGATACTAACCATAGAATCATAGAATTTATAACTACTGCTACTATCTTATGAGGTTAATATTTAAGAAAATTAGTCACTTTACATTTCACGTCTATTCCACACTGTTCAATCTATATGTGGTACAAGCTTACTGGTGAGATGTATGAGCTTTGCCAGTCCTCTTTCCAGTGGACACTTTCTCCCAAGCAGAATCTGCAGCAGTTGCTGGAGATTCTCTCTCTCTCTCTCTCTCTCTCTCTCTCTTTCTCTCTCTCTCTCTCTCTCTCTCTCTCTCGCTCTCGCTCTCGCTCTCGCTCTCGCTCTCGCTCTCGCTCTCGCTCTCTCTTACATACACACACACAGATTAATGGAAGTAGAAAATAAAATATTCATTACTTATCAAAGTTGAAAAGAGAGGAGGGAATACATAATATATCAAATTAAAATTAAAAGGAGATTGTTGATTATTCTCAAAATTAGTCAGTACTGGTCAAGGTGGAGGGTAGCAGAGTCAGGGTTTGGTGTCAGGATCCCAAGATGCAACCCCCATCCCTCAACCCTACTCTTACACTCTCTCTCAGGATCTGAGCCTCACAGGAGTTAGTAAATGTCTATAATCCTCAGTCTCTTCATCCATACAATAGGGATGCTGGACTCTTTACAAATTTACTCTAAACATCTGCCTTTTGAAAGAATACTTCACTCCTGGGGAAAGAAGGGGCTTTCACAATAATACAACTAGATCCCTATCAGTGTGAATAAGGAATGCCTTGAAGTGGTTTCAACTATTTGAATTAGCACTATTCAAAGTTATAATTATATAAAACAGGATAATTGGTTCCAGTCCAGTAGAAATATGTAGTGTTAATTTGAATAATGCAGCCATTCAATGCCTACATTCTCCTCCTCCCACAATAAATAGCAAAGCCAGGAATCATGGTGCAGAGAATAGAATAAGCTTGAAAGCAGAGGGTCTGAATTCAAATCCTATCCCTATCTATGCTTCCTCATCCTGGAACTCCCCTCCACCACTGCCACCCTCTTTGACCATTGGACCTCCATTTGAGGGAAGGGTCCAGGCTGACTCTCCTTCATTCCTCTCCTCTCTCTGCTTCTGGGTCTCTAGACTTCGCCACCATGTACCACACAGGTGCCTTTCCCCTCCACCCTCAGATTTTCAGTTGTTCTTTGGTGCATTGGATTTTCTTATTAGAGTGTAAGCTCAAGAGCAGAAACTGCCTTTTGGCTTGTATCTGTATCCTCAAACTCAGCATAGTGCCTGGCACACAAAAAGCACTTAACAGATGTTTATTGACTGACAGGTTACCACTTACGACACGTGTCCTCAGGCTCCACATCTGTAAAAATTGGTGGGAGAAGCCTCTGAGGTTTTTTTCCACTTTAGACTAATGATCCTAAGTCTCTGGATCTCTCTGGGCCTCAGTTTACTTCTCTGTAAAATGAGGGGATTGGACTACATGGTCTCTGAGGTCCCTTCTACCTCTAGAACTATGATCTCAGAACACTTCCTGCTTGGGCTACAATTTTCTCATCTATAAAACGAGAGGGTTAGGCTACATGAATTTTAAGGTTTCAAACTTAGGATCCAGTGACTAGAACCCACAATTCTTAGATCATGGGGTTTTCCTGGTCTCTGTCCAATTATTTTACAATTTGGTTGAGGACTGTTTGCCCTGTAGGTAAGAAAGGATAAAAAAGCAGAACCCTTCTAAACTTTTCATAGTCCTAGACGTGGAGGGGGCCTCAGAGGCCATCTAGTACAAAGCCCTCATTCTACAGATGGGTTAATTCAGGCCCAGATATCATGGGATCATCAGATCTGGGATCTACAATAGGAAGGGGTTTAAGAATCTACCTAGCAGTAGTTTATATTTTACAGATGAGGAAACTGAGACCCTGAAGGGAGAGGTAACTTAGAACCATAGATCTAGAGAGAGAAGGAAGCTCAAAAGTGATTTGTTTCAATACCTCACTTTACAGAGGGGGAGCTCAGGTCTAGAGTTAGAAGTCAACTCAGACCATTTTATGCCCCCTCGTGTTTATAGGTAGGAAGTACCAGAAACCACAGTGTTCCTCAATTAAGTCATAATCAATTCTGTTTCCTCACCCTAGTGCTCAAAAAACTGCTCACACAACTTAGGCGACATTGGGACCATGAGGATTTCAATGACCTTATTGATTGGGACCAAATCTCCATACTGGTTCTATTCAGAAAGAAGCTGATGGGGAGAAAGCAAGAAAGAGAGGATTCATCCTTAGTATTGTGTGAGTGGGGAAAGTGATCTTGTCCTATGAAATCACATGATAAATTCATATAAGTACACAGATATATGTAAATGGGACTACACGTGTGCACGGAGAATCTGTATTATCAGACAGCATGTGCACATATGAAATGGTTACGGTGGGTAGGTATCTGAGGCTCATGCTGTGTGTGGGTGTGTGAGCTTGTTGTACGTGGTGCAGTGATTGTTGTACAGTAGGTGTGTTACCAAATTGTGGCAAGAAATAATGTCTGTAGTGAGAGACAGTGCCAAGTAGTGGTGTAGAGAGATGCTCTTAGAATCAGGAAGCCTTGGGCTAAGTTCTGCTTCTGACACACACCAGCTACAAGATCCTGGGCAAATCACTTACTACTTTGTTATGTAGGATAACCTCTCTCTAGGCCTCAGTTTCCTTATCTGTCAAACAAGGACGTCAGGTTAGGTGGTCTCTGAGGTCTCTACTAGCTGCAGAGTTTTGATTCACCTCTTGGTAGTTCTCTAATGTGATAAATTGAAGGATGGGTGCCCTCTGTATTAGGGAAGGGATGCTTTCATCACCAGGAGCTAGTTCTGTATATCAGTGAAATCAGAGGACCAGACCTAGATGGTGGGTGGGTAGTTAGGTGGGTGTTTTCATGCGCCAGGGTGAACTTAGTATTGATGGATTGGGGTGGAAGGGGGAGTCTGTGCTCATTCTAAATGAGGTGTCTCCCAATAGTTGTTAACCTAGGGTCTGTGAACTTGGTTTTTTAATGTTTTAATAACTTTATTTCAAGATAATTGGTTTCATTTGTGTTCCAATGTATTTTATGAATTTAAATGCATGATGTTTAGAAGGATTCTCCAGCTTCACCAGACTTCCAAAGGGGGCCATGACAAAAAAAGGTGAAGAATCTTGTTATAGAGGGAAGATATGAGAGGAAATAAACCCCCAGAACCCACCTTACTGTGCCAGCCCCAGTCTTGGCCTCTAGGGTCTATCCTGTTTCCCAACCCTCTCCTAAGATGCTCAGCCCAGGTCTCCAAACTTGGGTCCATGTTCCCCTCTCACTTTCGAGCCATTTTAGGACCTGGCCCAGTGAGGGGATGGGCTACCCACTCCTGCCTACTCTGGCCCACTTTCCCCTTCCCTTCTCTCCTTCTCTCTGCTCTTCTTTCCTCCTGCAATTCTGCTGAATGTGACATTTTTTCCCCTGGTGCCTTGTACACAAAACACTGCTTCTAATTTTATGCCCAGAACTCTGATCTTGTGTAATTTGAGGCCAGATGCTCTTTGAGTGGTTGCTGTTCCAACTCTGAGGACTCACACCATCCTCCTCCTCCTCTTCCTCCTCCTCCTCCTCCTCCTCATCATCATCTTCCCTCTCTACCCCTTTCCCAAACCTTCTCCTTCCCCTTCTAATACAAGTCTGAAATCTAAATAGTCATTTCCTTCAGGAAGCCTTCCTTGGCCATCTCATTCTATCATGATCTCTCCCTTCCCACATTCCTCTGGGCTCCAATACCCTCTCCTTGAATACTCTGGCAGCTAGGGGACACTACAGTGGATAGAGCAGTTGACTTGGGAACACCTGAGTTCTGATCTAACCTTAGATACTTACTAGCTGTGTGATCCTAGGCAAGTTACATTGC